>NC_044406.1:20969068-21583235 GCF_006542625.1 Nomascus leucogenys | reverse complement strand
GCCGCTGTTTTTTGCAAAATATTTTTTTCTGATACTAATAATTGCCTTGTTTTATAGTTACCTAGTTTTATACATACTTATCACTAACTCAACTTATCTCCCTAATTAATTATCTAAATTCTCCCTAATGCATCAGGTATTTTATTTTTTTCTGAAGAAATGTCTTTGAATTGGACTGGTTATTTTCTCTGCATGGTACATATGGGTCATTGTGGGATATCTTTGTCTCTGAGTTTTATGTTTTCTGTATTCTACTTCCTCCTCTATTCTGGTTTACACCCTTCAGTTTGATATAACACATTTTTCAGTAACCAAATGAGAAAGAGATGCTAGGAGATAAAATTTTGAGTTTTTGCATATCTGAAAAAGTCTTTTAATTGATAACTTGGGTAAGTGTAGAATTATAGGTTGGGTATTGTGTTCCTTCAAAAGTTTGGTGGTATTGCTCCATTGCCTACAGGCTTCTTATTTTGCTGTTAAAAAGTTAAAAATAGTCTCATTTCTGATCCTTTGTATATGACCTGTTTTTTCTCCCTCTCTGGAAGCTCACAGTATCTTCATTTTGTCTCCGTGCTCTTAAATTCTATGGTAAAGTTCCCTTGGTGAGGGCCTGATTTAATCTATTGTGCTGCATAGTTGGCAAGTCTTTCCAATCTGGAAATCCATCTGGAAAGTTTTGCTGAATTTTATTTTTTGATGATTTCTTCTCCTTCATTATCACCCTTCATGTTCTGGGACTCTATAACTGTTTATTTATGTTGGAACTGTTGGCTTCTTCCTCACTTTTCTTATCCTCTGATTTTTCATTTCTTTGTCTTTTTGCTTTACATTAAGTATTTTTTTCTCAATTTTGTCTTCCAATATTTAATCTAATTTTTCATTTCTTTTTCATCCCCTAGAGATGAACCATCCAATCTCCTGCCTGGAGTATTGAAGCCTGGCTACTGTGACTGTGGGGAAGGGATTAATGGTCTCAGCATTCAGTAAGTGAATGTTCCCTCGACTCTCCTATTTCCTATATGTTACCTATATCTGCCGCTGTGCCCACTGCTCTTTCAACAGCCTTACAAATTCTATCTCCATGCTTCTCTACTCTGCTCTCCTGCTCTGTGCTTTAGGAGTCTGACCTCTATTGATATTGTCAATTCAGGGTTCGGTTTGACCAGTGGAAGGGAAGTGGCTGTATTCCTGTATCCAAGGGCACAGGGTGTCTTTTTCCTATAACCAGAGGTCTTCCTGGTTTCTAGATAATGGATCTCTCCATTATCTTTCGGCCCTACTACTAGTAGCCACCTACTGCTCTTGTTAGCCCCAGATCCTTCACCAATCTCATGGGTGTTAGTTTCCCTTTGTTGAATTAAACAAAACGAAAGTATTTAAAGTGATGTGTTAAGTGAAAGTATACAGATATTCTGCTTTGAAATAATGAGACAAGAGCTTGAAAAATTTGTTAAATTTGTTAACAGATATTTGGGGAATGATTGTTTACAAAGAATGATTTATTTCTTTATATAGAATTCATCACAAAAATTAATTTTTGTTAAGTGCACTTAAAATATAATTTTTCTCATAAGATTTACTTCATCCACAACTTTATACAGCATATCAACTGCTTAAGGTAGGGAGGAAACTGAGAAAAAAAGAGGATTAGCGAGAAAGGCAAAATGAGAGGGAAAACTTTCAATCTGAGTGTGAAGGCCTGCAGATTTTCAATACTGCCATGGCAGAATGTATGCTGTCTAGGAGCTGTAGTTCTTCTATCATTTAGTTTAAAATTTCTACTCTTGAATGCTCAGCCAGAATAAGTAATGTTAGTGGCATGGAGAATGGATTGATGAGGAAGCAGTTTTATAACTCTAGGGCATGGCTAAAATCTAAAATGGCAAGCGTTGGAAAACACAACTTCTTTTACTTTTAAGGTGCTTCAATTTGTCATTACTGATTAAGGGCTGTCTGGATTGGCTCTCCCGGTCAGTTAAATTATTCCAAGAGCTATCTCATTACTGGGAAATGCTCACGTGAGATGAGAATCCCTTTTATTCCCATGTTGAGCCATAGAAAAAGGACTTTTTGAAGAAAAAAATGTAGCTTAAATATAATTTACCTCATCTGCCAAGGACATTATCATTTCTTAATCATTACATAAGCCGCATTTTGCATAGTGGTTAAATTCGGACTAACTAAAAGCTTCAGTGTTTCAAGGCTGCTTATTAAAGCTGTTATTCTCTCAAGTAAAAGGTGTTAAGTGGAAAATTTTCAGAACCACTGACATAGGGGAAATACAGTGGTAGATTACCTTAAAAATTTCACTGATAGTGAATTTTTAAAAATCACCATGTCTATGATAACTTTGTTACTCAATATGTGCTTTGCAGATCAGCAGCTTGGGTATCACCTGGGAAATTGTTGGAAATGTTAAAAGGTCAGAAGTAGTCTCATTTCTGATCCTTTGTACATGACCTGGATCTACTGAATCATACCCACTGAATCAGAATCTGCATTTCCGCAAGACTCACAGGGGTACATGTCAACATTTGTGATGCATGACCGAAGCGCAGTAGGGTAGTCATTGAAGCCCTGACCTCTTACCTAACCCAGGAGAATCATGTTTTCCAATGGTAGCAGTGCCTTAAAAAGTATCTACAACAGCACTGAATTTTCATTTGCATATAATCCAAGGGTTACTTGGACTAATTTTGAAACTGAAATATCAAGGAAGATTACCAAGAAGGGATTATATGATATCAAGATAGGTGATGTTATTATTTGAAAGTATATAATTAAAATTCTTATAGGAACAACTTTCCAAATGAGAAAATTTCCTCTGTCTCTGATCTTCCTTCTCAGAAACACATCTATATTCTATATGTAATGCTGGATTTTTCTCTAAATAAAACTTAAGCTCTCTCCTTCTCCAGAAGGCACAGGACATTCAAGAGCTGAGAGGTTCAAATAAACTGCTTCTTCTTTCACATATCTCCAATGCGAAGTGTTTGGAATAATTAGCCTAATTTATATTGCCCTTACAAACAACTGATAACACCTTTTAAACATGCTATAGAAAAGTAAATTGGAGATTTTTGGAAAGAATGGTTTTTCTTTATTTTGTTTCTCCTTTATTTGAAATTCCTGCATACCTAAAATATGCTAGAGCAATGTAGCTATTTAAGGGGTAATTTCCCCTATAGTGTGGCTCTCCTTCTACTCCCTCCTTTGTTTTTATTTCTTTCTTTTTTTTTTTTTTGGGGTCGGAGTCTTGCTCTGTCGCCCAGGCTGGAGTGCAGTGGCGCAATCTCAGCTCACTGCAAGCTCCGCCTCTCGGGTTCCTGCCATTCTCCTGCCTCAGCCTCCCAAGTAGCTGGGACTACAGGCGCCCACCACCACGCTCGGCTAATTTTTTGTATTTTTAGTAGAGATGGGGTTTCTCCATGTTGGGCAGGCTGGTCTTGAAATCCTGGCCTCAGGTGATCTGCCCACCTCGACCTCCTGAAGTGCTGGGATTACAGGCATGAGCCACCGTACCCGGCTCTCCCTCCTTTATTTTAATAAACATGTATTGGCTATCTGCTGTGTGCCGTGAATGAGAATACAAAGACTAAATCTCTACCGTAGAGTTGCTCACAATCTCTTGTAGAAGGTCAAAGACACCAGTATAATGCCATATTATAAATGCTGTCACAGGGTTGGCAACATATGATGGAAAATATGAGAAGAAGGGGCTAATTCAGTCTTGGGAATCAATGACTGATTCATAAAAGAGGTGACTGCTTTTGGCACTTGTTAGCATATGATTTATGATACAGATATATACAAATGTTGGCTTGTGCTTTCAGAGAAGGTGGTTGAATGAATCTTTAAGTAGAGCCAAGCTGATATTGGCAGGTTCGATCAGACTGAGCTCTGTCCAGAATGTAACTTGATGGACAGGATTAGAATAAAATAACCTCTGCTAATATGATAAAACAAAAGTGAATGGTCTTTTGAATGAATCTGAATGATTAGCTTTATAATATTCACCCATCACCCTGAACAGAAGTAATATTTGCTGCAGTGGAGACAGGGGGGCATTAGTAGGATAATCATAATGATAACAGCTGATACGTGCATTTTACATAGTGCTTTCATACTCATTACCTTATTTAATTTTCACAGCAACCCCGTGAGGTAGGTGTTATTTGCATTTCCTAGTTGAAAAAATGGTCAAAGTAGGCGGCAGAGCCTAAAAAAGAAATCAGATCTTTAAAACTCTAAGATTAATATTCTTTCTACTTGAACCAGAGCCAGAACTTTCAAAAGTCCCCCTTCATTCCAGAGATTATAAAGAACCTTCTCCCCTTACCTGAGGGTGCTTCATTGGCAAGGGTTGCTGAATGTCTAGGGGTGAAAAGTGGGCCTTTTCTCTAAAACAGAAACCGTTATTTCCCCTGCCAAGCCAGTCCTTCTCTGTTCCATGGTGATCAGCACAATATGGTGATTTAAAGTTGGAGATAAAGGCAGAGTGGAATTGAAAATTCCTCCAAGGTTTTTAATTTAACCGTGGGTAGATGGTGGGGCCATTAAGGAAGACAAATAATACACATAGGGTTGGATTTTGGGAACTGGGCTAGCTTTAAGGGCAGGCCTAGGGTTGAGAAGCTAGAGTGATGAGCAGACCAAGCCTCAATGCTGTGGCTTAGGGGAACCTGGGCCAGTTTAGATAGTGTCTATCATCAATAAAAGGTTGGGCAAACCAGAGAGTAACTCTCCTGGGGCTAGAAGTCTTGCATTATGATTGATATTGTCCATCTCAGTTGGAGGAAGACCTGACCACTGCCTGGAATATAAATGCAGTAGGG
Organism: Nomascus leucogenys; assembly: GCF_006542625.1. NCBI lineage: Eukaryota > Metazoa > Chordata > Mammalia > Primates > Hylobatidae > Nomascus > Nomascus leucogenys. The sequence goes on along the minus strand of NC_044406.1, from coordinate 21,578,400 downwards.
GGGATTGGTAAGGGTTAGAGAAGATGACAGCTTTGCAGCTAAAATTCTAGTCAATGTTAGGGGACTGAAAGGCAAATCATAAAACCAAGGCAGAGGCCCAGTCAAGTGGCCTGAGCTAACATGGCAAGGGCAGGGACAGCACTTCAGTTCAATGACATGTAGGAATCCTATTTTTAGGCAGGAGCTAAGAATGCACAGTTTGTGTTCAAAATGGAGAATTCCTTCAAGATATGCCAGGCTTATGATAAAAAGACTTATTTTCAATATTTTTAATTTTAGGTAAGAGTCTTTGAAAACTGGTGGCATTATTTAGGACTGGCTTGAGCATTAGCAATTCTCAAATCTACAGGTTTGAGCAAAGCTGGGAAAAGTGTAATTTGTTCTGAGATTAATGGATTATCACATATATTAATTTATAATTTTATTTATAATTAAATAACTTATTATTTATATCATATTGACTCACTAGAATTATGATCCATTGGCAAAGATCAAATTCATCAGATTTAATATAAAATTCTATGATGTTATTTGTGGTAGACAGAATAATGTCCCCCAAAAGATGCCCATGTTCTACTCTCTGGCGCTTGTGAATATGTTACCTTACATGACAAAACAGACTTTTCAAATGTGACTAAAGTTATCTCGAGATGGGGAGATTATACTGGATTATCCAAGTAGGCCCAATTTAAGGACCCAATCACACGGGTCCTTAAAATTGGAGAACATTTCCTGGTTGTAGTCAGAAAGAAAGATGGAAGCAGGAGAATGATTCAACACCCAGTTGCTAGTTCTGAGATACTGGGAGTATCTGAGATACTGGGAGTATTTAGAGAATGAATTCTGCCAAGAACCATAATGAGTGAGGAAACAAATCTTCCGCTAGATCCTCCAAAAAGGAATGCAGCCCTGCTAATGCCTTCATTTTCGCCTGGTGAGACTGATGTTGGACTTCTTGCCTACAGAACAGTAAGATAACAGAATTGTGTTGTTTTAAGCCACTATGTTTGTGGGAATTTGTTATGGCAGCAATATGAAACCCGTATAATTATGCTATATGAGTTGGAGATTTATAAATTGTAAGCTCCTCACAGGCAAGGATTTCTTTTTTGTTCAGTGACATATATCAAGTGATTATAACAGTGCCTAGGACATAGTTGATGCCCAATAAGTGTTAGTTAAATTAATTTATTTATTGGTCATTCCATCAACAAATATTTATTGAGTGCCTATGCATACATGGTTGGTGTGCTAGATGTTGATGGGGATGTAAAGATATAAAAAACATTTTTTCATGAAATCTGAGTCAAGAAGCTTAGATCAGTCTTGAGCAAGAATAGGAGTCAGAAAATTATGGCTTGCAGGCCAAATCTTACCCACTGCTTATTTTTATAAATAAAGTTTTGTTGAAACACAGTCATGCTCATTAGTTTACATATTGTCTTTGGCCACTTTCATGCTGTAGTGGCAGAGTAGAGTACTTGTGTAGTTGTGACAGAGACCATATGACCCACAAAGCCAATATTGTTTACTATCTGGTCCTTTACAGAAAACAATTAACAACAAACCTGTCAACTCCTGAGTTAGAACCCCATCTTCCTGGGTTGCTAGCTGTGTACTTTAGGAAAAGTGTATAACCTCTTTAAGCTTCTCTCTTTTATAAAATTGAGGTGGTGGTACTTTTCTCATAGGGTGGTTGTGAGAATTAAATGTTGAGTGAGGATTAAATGATGGCTTCCAGTCCTTAGTATAGAGGAATAATTCAGTAAATGGTAGTTAAGAATTTTTTTAAAGACAATTTTGAGAGCAGTTTTAGTCTCACAACAAAATGGAAAGGAAGATACAGAGATATCCCATAAACCTTGTACCCTATAAATGCATAGTCTCCCCAGTTATAAACATCCAGCACCAGAGTGGTACACTGGTTACAACTGATGAACTTCATTGAGACATCATTATTACTGTGAGTCTATAGTTTACATGGGTGTTATGCATTCTATGCATTTGAACAAATGTATCAATGTCATGTATCCACCATTATACTATCATACAGAGTATTTTCACTGCCCTAGAATTCCTCTGTACTCTACCTATTCGTACCTCCCCTTCCCCTAACACCTGGAAACCCACTGATCTTTTTATTGCCTCCATAGTTTTGCCTTTTCTAGAATGTCATATAGTTGGAATAATATAGTCTGTAGCCTTTTAATATTGGCTTTCACTTAGTAATATGAACTTAAGTTTCCTCAGTGTCTTTCCATAGCTTGATAGCTCATTTCTTTTTAGCATATGAATAATATTGCATTGTCTTAATGTATCATAGTTTATTCATTCACATACTAAAGGATGTCTTGGCAGCTTCCAAGTTTTGACAATTAATAAAGCCGCTATAAACATCTGTGTACAAATTTCTGTATGGATATAGGTTTTCAACTCCTTTGGGTAAATAACAAGGAGGTGATTGCTGGATTGTATAGTAAAATATGTTTAGTTTTGGAAGAAATCACCAAACTGTCTTCCAAAGTGGCTGTGCCATTTTACATTTTTACCAGCAAAGAATGAGAATTCCTGTGCTCCGCATCATTGCGAGCATTTACTATTTTCACTGTTCTGGGTTATGGCCATCGTAATAGATGTATAGTGGTATCACATTGTTGTTTTAATTTGCCTTTCCCTAATGACACATGATGTGGAGCATATTTTCAATATCATACTGGAAGTCTTAGCTAGCAAAAAGATAAGTAAAGGAAATAAGAGATACACAGATTGAAAAGGAAAAAAGAAAACTGTTCTTATTTGTAGATGACATATTTGTCAATGTTGAAAATCTGAAAGAATTGACAAAATCCTCCTGGAACTAATAAGCTATTATAGCAAGGTTGCAGGATATAAAGTTAATATCCAACAATTAATTGCTCTCCTATATACCAACAATGGACATGTAAGATTTGAAATTTAAAAACAATATTATTTGCCTTAGCACCCCCCAAAATGAAATACTTAGGTATAAATCTAATGAAACATGTACAAAATCTATATGAGGAAAGCTACAAAACTGATTAAAGAAAGCATCTTTTCATATGCATATTGACTTCTCACCTCTAGCTATGAAAGTTGTAGGTAACATCTTCTACTATAAGGCTGTTTCATCTAAATTGAAAATCTGTTGTTTAATGTAGCCACTTTCATCAATGATTTTAGCTAGATCCTCCTGATAACTTGCTGCAGCTTTTATACCAGAACTTGCTGCTTTACCTTGTACTTTTATATTATAGAGATGGCTTCTTTTTTCATTTCTTTTTTTTCCTCTTCTCTTCTCTTCTCTTCTCTTCTCTTCTCTTCTCTTCTCTTCTCTTCTCTTTTTTGAGACAGAGTCTCGCTCTGTCACCCAGGCTGGATTCCAGTGGTGCGATCTTGGCTCACTGCAACCTCTGCCTCCTGGGTTCAAGCGTTGCTACTGCCTCAGCCTCCTGAGTAGCTGGGAGCACAGGTGCATGCCACCACATCCGGCTAATTTTTGTATTTTTAGTAGAGTCGGGGTTTTGCCATGTTGGCCAGGCTGGTCTCGAACTCCTGAGCTCAGGTGATCCACCCACCTCAGCCTCCCAAAGTGCTGGGATTACAGGTGTGAGCCACTGCACCCGGCCTCTTTTCTTAAACCTCATGAACCAACCTCTGCTAGCTTCACACTTTTCTTCTCAGCTTCCTCACTTCTCTCAGCCTTTGTAGAATTGAAGAGAGTTGGGCCCTTCTTATGGATTAGGCCTTTGCTTAAGGGAATGTTATGGCTAGTTTGATCTTCTATCCAGACCACTCAAACTTTCTTCATGTCAGCAATAAGGCTGTTTTGCTTTCTTATCATTCATATGTTCATTGGAGTAGCACTTTTAATGTCATTCAAGAACTTTTCCTTTGCATTCACAACTTGGCCAATGTTTGGCACAAGAGTCCTATCTTTTGGCTTATCTTGGCTTTTGACATGCCTTCCTCACTAAGTGTAATCATTTCTAGCTTTGAATTTAAAGCGAGAGACATATGACTCTTCCTTTCAGTTGAACACTTAAGAGGCCATTGTAGGGTTATTAATTGTCCTAATTTCAATATTTTTGTTTTTTAGGGAATAGGGAGGCCCAAGGAAAGAGAAGGAGATAGGTGAATAGCCATTGGTGAAGCAGTCAGAACATATACAACATTTATCTATTGTTTGCCATCTTATATGGGCATGGTTCATGGCACCCCAAAACAATTACAATAGTAACTGATGACAGATCATCATAGCAGATATAATAATAATGAAAAATCTTGAAATACTATGAGAATTACCACAATGTGACTCAGAGACAGAAAGTGAGCACATGCTGTTGAAAAAATGGCACTGATGGACTTGCTTAATACAGGGTTACCACAGACCTTCAATTTATAAAAAGATGCAATTTTTTTTACAAATGGAATGCAATTTGTAATAAAATGGAATGCAATAAAATGAGCTATTCCTGTATATAAGCACAACACACACACACCCCACACACTATACACACACACACACATATACATATGTATACATACATATAAAGTATGTATAATGAAATACATTATTGCTAGTATGATTTTGATCTGTTAGATATTAGATCAATTAAGAATAACAAAAGTAAGTTTTTATTTTACTGGCATTCATTCTTTTTTCAATGCCCTTTCTTTAGGTAGATATGAGTTTCTGACCTGTATTCCTTTCCTTCTGTCTAAATAACTTAATATTTCTTGCAAAGCAGGTCTATAGGTAACAAATTACTTCAGTTTTTGTTTGTCTAAGAAAGACTTGATTTCTGCCTTTTTTTCGAAGGATAATTTTGTAGACTATAGAATTTTAGGTTGGTGGGCCTTTTTTCTGTCAGTACTAAGTATTTCATTCTACTGTCTTTTTGCTTGCATGGTTTCTGAAGAGAAGTCAGATGTTCTTATCTTTGTTTCTCTTTATGTAAGTTGTTTCTCCCCTCTGGCTTCTCTTAGGATTTTTTTTTTTTTTTTTGAGACGGAGTCTTGCTCTGTAGCCCAGGCTGGAGTGCAGTGGCGCCATCTTGGCTCACTGCAAGCTCCACCTCCCGGGTTCACACCATTCTTTAGCCTCCCCAGTAGCTGGGACTACAGGCGCCTGCCACCATGCCCGGCTAATTTTTTGTATTTTTAGTGGAGACGGGGTTTCACCGTGTTAGCCAGGATGGTCTCGATGTCCTGACCTTGTGATCTGCCCGCCTCGGCCTCCCAAAGTGCTGGGATTACAGGCGTGAGCCACCGCACACAGCCAGGAATTTTTTAAAAAAAGTCTTTGACTTCCTGTAGTTTGAAAATGATATGCCTAGGTGTAGTTTTCTTTTTTTGACATTTATTCTTGTTGGTGTTTTCTGAACTTCATATATGTGTGGTTAGGTTTCTGACATTAATTTTGAAAAATTCTCAGTTATTATATTTTCAAATACTTTTTTCTGTTCCTTTCTCTTTGTCTTCTTTTTCTAGTATTCCCAATATATGTATGTTACACCTTTTATAGTTGTCCCACAGTTCTTGAATATTGTGTTCTGATTTTTTAATTCAATCTTATCTTTTTCTTAAATTCTTTTTATTTTTTTATTTTATTTTTATGTTTAGTCTTTGTTATCTTTGCTTTTCACTTTTAAAAATTTCTATTGGTATATTCTCAAGCTTGGAGATTCTTTGCACAGCTGTTTTCAGTCTACTAATAAGCCCATCAAAGGCATTCTTCATTTCTGTTACAGTGTTGTTGATTTTAGCATTTCTTTTTGGTTCTTTCTTAGGATTTGTATTTCTCTATGCTTACATTGCCCATCTGTTTTTGCATGCTGTCTACTTTAACCAATAGAGCCTCTAGCATGTTTGATTTTATGATTAATGTTTTAAATTCCTTGTTTGATAATTCCAATATCCCTGCCATATCCGGTTCTGATGTTTGCTCTGTCTATTCAAACTGTGTTTTTGTTTTGTTTTGTTTTGCTTTTTGCCTTTTAGTATGCCTTGTTTATTTTTTTATTGATAGCCAGATACTGAGAAATAGGTAAAAGGAACTGCTGTAAATAGGACTTTAGTAATGTGGTGGTAAAGCATGTGGGGAGGAAGCATTCTATAATCCTATGATTATATCTCAGTCTTTTTTTTTTTTTTTTTTTTTTTTGAGACGGAGTCTTGGTTTGTCACCCAGGCTGGAGTGCAGTGGCCCGATCTCGGCTCACTGCAAGCTCCGCCTCCCGGGTTCACGCCATTCTCCTGCCTCAGCCTCTCTGAGTAGCTGGGACTACAGGCGCCCGCCACCACGCCCGGCTAATTTTTTTGTATTTTTAGTAGAGACGGGGTTTCACTGTGGTCTCGATCTCCTGACCTCGTGATTCGCCCGCCTCGGCCTCCCAAAGTGCTGGGATTACAAGCATGAGCCACCGCGCCCGGCCTATATCTCAGTCTTTTAATGAGCCTATGCCTCTGGACTGTGAACTTCACAAATGTTTCTCAGTTTTGTTTTTTCCTCTTAAATTGGGCAGGATGGCTAGAGTGGGCCGAAGTTGAGTATTTCCCTTCTCCCAGGTCAGTTAGGTACTAATAAAACCCCTGCTTCCCTTTACTGGGTCCCCTTGGAGGTTTTTTTTTTTGTTTTTTTTGTTTTGTTTTGTTTTGTTTTTGAGATGGAGTCTCGCTCTGTCACCCAGGCTGGAGTGCAATGGCACGGTCTTGGCTCACTGCAACCTCTGCCTCCTGGGTTCAAGTGATTCTCCTGCCTCAGCCTCCCGAGTAGCTGGGACTACAGGCGCGTGCCACCACACCCGGCTAATTTTTGTATTTTTAGTAGAGATGATGTTTCACTATGTTGGCCATGCTGGTCTCGAACTCCTGACCTTGTGATCCACCTGCCTCAGCCTCCCAAAGCGCTGGGATTACAGGCATGAGCCACCATGCCCTGCCCACCTTGGAGCTTTTAACTCCAAGGTGTCCATGCCCTACCTACAGCAATTTGTCAATTTGTGTTTGTCCATGCCCTGCCTACAGCAATTTGTCAATTTCAGTCCAGATTTTCCTGCATCAGCTTTGATTCCCAAAGAGGTTTCTGCTCTGCTATGTTGTGATTCTCTGTATCCACCTATCTGTCTCTTCAATTTTGGGGGCAGCAGTTTGCCTTGTGACCACACTTCTCTTATGGATCTAAGAAGAATTATTGATTTTTCAGTTTGTTCAGCTTTTTATTGTTAGGACAAAGTGATGACTTCCAAATTCCTTACATGCAGAATTGGAAACTGGAAATCTCCATAAAAATGTTATAATTTTAAAAAATGGATTCTACTGTTATCCTCCTGCTCCTATCACCACTGCTACCATAATCAAGTTGAATAAGAAAGACATGACCATGAAGGGTGTTTTGGAAAATTATATATATGTATATATATAATATTTTCTAGAAAATTATATATAAATATTTAATATGTATAGTAAGTAAATATATATATTTACTTATTAAAACTCAGATCCACTTTGCTTCCTTGGAATTATTGTGGTCCATCACCTACTGTTTAGCTGACAACATTGCAGCTGGTTTTATCTATATCTATTATCCCATTCCGATGAAGAGTAGTAAAGATCTTTACCTTCTCAGTCTGGGCTAATTTTTGATTTCTCATTATGTTTTAAGAAATTTTTAAATGTTTTAATTTATATAATTTTGTACAATATTTTCATCACATTTACTGCTAATCCCTGAAGTCCCCACGTATTGGTTAATGGCTAGACTTCTGTGTGTATGGTACATTGTGTTTTCGAAGATAGCCATAACTATATTTCCCATCCCATATACTCTTTTGCAATGTGATCTTGTTACTCCTTTATGAAAAGGTGGAGTCTACCTTTTTTCCCTGTTGAATCTGGCCCTTTCCTCTGACCTGTTTGGAATGGAATGCATCTCAAGTGATACTGCGTAACATCAAAGGATGAGCCTTGCTCTCTTCCTCTGCGCTGCCTACGGAGGTGGCAGCCATCTCCTCCTCGGCATCATGGCCGCCCTCAGACCCCTTGTGAAGCCCAAGATTGTCAAAAAGAGAACCAAGAAGTTCATCCGGCACCAGTCAGACCGATATGTCAAAATTAAGTGTAACTGGCGGAAACTCAGAGGCATTGGCAACAGGGTTCATAGAAGATTCAGGGGCCAGATCTTGATGCCCAACATTGGTTATGGGAGCAACAAAAAAACAAAGCACATGCTGCCCAGTGGCTTCCGGAAGTTCCTGGTCCACAACGTCAAGGAGCTGGAAGTGCTGCTGATGTGCAACTAATCTTACTGTGCCGAGATTGCTCACAATGTTTCCTCCAAGAACCGCAAAGCCATTGTGGAAAGAGCTGCCCAACTGGCCGTCAGAGTCACCAACCCCAATGCCAGGCTGCGCAGCGAAGAAAATGAGTAGACAGCTCGTGTGCAAGTTTTCTGTTTAAATAAATGTAAAAACTGTCAAAAAAAAAAAAAAAAGGATGAGCCTTAAGAGATCTGTAGCTTACTCATTCACCTTTTTGAATGGTCATTCTTTGAACCCATCTACCCTGCTGTGAAGAAACCCAAGTAGCTATGTGGAGAGTCCCACCTGCAGGAGAACTACAGCCTCCAGTTGAGCTCAGTAACCATCCAGTAGCCAGCCATGTGAGTGTAGCCATTCTGAACTTTTTAGATATCCCTGTATCTTAGCCAACACCATGTGAGGCAGAAGAAACACCTGGTTAATAAACCTAATCATGAAAGATAGTAAATTGATTTTAGAAGCCACTAAATTTTTGGATGCATGTTACACAGTAATAGGTAACTGAAATACTACATTTATGTGACAACTTATTTTTTTCTTCAAGATCTCAACTGTTCATGGGAGTCTATGACGTAGAGTTTTTAAAAGTCAGATGAGGACTAGCAATACAGGTGTTAAGCCATCATTTAGAATCATTTTCAAAATTTCAAGTTTTTTTCTGAAGAGAGGTGAAGGCTGAAGAAGGTTGAGGAGCAATAAGGATGTTTCCAATCAGAAATCTGTTACTGGAGGAGGCATCATCTGGAAAATACTCTGAATAAAAGTCAAATTTCCTTATCTTAGTGTTAAGTCGCCACGATTTAGCAGTGTATTACTTTTTCATCTTGGCGTCTTTACTGCTCACCTTTTGCTTTCTTTTCACAATTCCGTCACTCACGTGGTTTCTCCTGTTTGGAAGAACTGTCTACTTTTGAATTACTTGATGAATACCTACTTATTTTATGAAGGCCAGCTCAAATACCACCTCTCCCAGAAAGACATTCCTGATGCTCTTAGCCAAAAATTCTGTATATCCCTGGGTATGAGATGTTATCCAAGTTCATGAGTGGACAGAATAAAAATATTGGCCAACTCGCATATATTTCAAAGATATTTGAATATATTTGAATATATCTCGAATATACTTTTGAAGATAATTCTAAACGATGGCTTCACATCTTTATTGCTAGTACTCAATACATTTGACCAATCTACATTCCTACTATATTAGTCTACTGACAATATCAAATGTATCAATAGATTTACACATGCATATTTAAAATCGCATTTATAAAACCTCAGTTATTTCAGAAATAGTACTTTGTTCTATTTTCACTTTTTTTGAACAATGTTATTCAAACTTGGCACCTATGCTTTCAGTGTCATTGTCTTTATGATCATTAAAGTCACTCCTTTTGGTCCTCTAACATGGTTTTGCAGAAGATACCATCTTTGTTTTCACTTATGTTGTTTGAAATATACCACTTCCTATAACGTTGCTACTAGAAGCTTTAACCCAAGCTGCAAAAATCCATACCTGTGTGATTAGAAGAGTGTTTTGTTTCTTTATTTTCCATTCTTTAGGCATATATTAGTGATTTCCACAAATTAACCATGTATCATCATTTGCACATGTAAAGCCGCATGCCCCAGGATTATTTACTGAGTTTGGGCCAAATGTGTTTTCCTCTTTAAAAAACTGATTTTTTTTTGCTTGGTGACTTGTAATATAGAAAAAAAAAACCCTGATTATTTTATCTGAAATTGGTTGATATTGATTTAAAACAGGCGCTTTCAACCCTGGCTGTAGCCTAGAATTACCTGAAGAACATTAAAAACTACAAGTAGGGCACACTGAGGTCCTCTCTCCAGCATTCTAATTTAATTGATCTGGGATGGAGCCTTGGAATTTTAGTTTGTGAAATCTCCCCAGATGATTCTAATGTGCAACAAGAGTTTAGAACCACTGATCTAAAACCAATGTTAGTAGAGCAGTGGTTTTCAGAATGAGGTACTTATGAGCAGCATAAGCATTACTTGGGTATTTGTTAGAACTATGCCTGTTTCAGCCCCACCCCAGACCTCAGAAAGTTTTAGGATGGGGCTCAGCAATCTGTGTTTTAACAAACCCTCCAGTTGATTCTGATGTACACTGAAGTAAGAGTCCCACTGGTTTAGACTAATAATATATTTTTCTGGAATAGTAGTTTGTTGTTCAAAGTATATTTATTGATAGAACATGTAGTATGAAAAAATGTATAAGGAATGTAATATAAGGGAGAGGTCATTTGTAGAAAAATGACTTGCCTTGTATTCAAGCATATATAGTAACCTCTCCTCTGAATTCCTATATATAGTGCTTTAACTGTACATCTTTTAGATATTGACCACATTTCACATTGCAATATAGATAATTGCTTAAGCTTTTTCGCTAAAGCTAGGCTAAGTATTCTGAGAAGGATCCAGGATCAACAAGAGTATAAAGAATAGGGATCATGAGCAGATGCGCAAACTAGAAGGTGACAGATTAAATGGCATTGATCAGAGGATACCTCAAAACAGTTATTCTCTCAGCTTTCCTCTGTTCTGAAGTCTAGCTTTTATTTTATACTTCCTCTAGCCTCCTATTTTGCCCTAATTTCTAGAAACTTAATGGAGAAAGATAAGGCAGTGTTCTAATTATTTCATGGTTGGTTCCAAGCAATGGGAAGTGGGTTGGCCAAATAATTCCTCTACAAGGCATGGCTAGCTCTGTGCATTTTCAAAGGGCAAGCAAGTGGAGGAGGCACCCATTAACTCTGGGGCCATATGGATAGATGCATACAAAATACAAGAATTTTGGCCTTATTGGCTGTACAACACAGTGCTTATAGTTAACAATAAGGTATTGTGTACCTAAAATTTGTTAGCAGGGTAAATTTCATAGTAAGTGTTCTTACTTCCCCCAAGCACAAAACCACAAAGGCACACAAGAAAACTTTTGGAGGTGATGAATATATTTATAACCTGGATTGTGAAGGTAACATAAGTTTATACATATGTACACAATCACCAAATTGTATATATTAATTTTGTGCAGTTTCTATATAACAATTATAACTAGAAATTATTCCTTGACAATTATAACTGGTAAAAATAGATTTTAAGAGGGTGCCATTGACCATGATATCTTAGGGCTCAAACAGAGGCAAGTGAGACTCCTAAAGCATAAATCTTCTTTTCAGTGGTAATTTTAGGAGTTAGCCACACAAGTGGCTGATAAATATACAATGTCCAGTTGTATAGATAAATATACAATGTTCTAATGTTACCTCAAGGCCTGAATTTAGGAATTGAAAGCGTTTGGTTTTTCACAGTGGTGAAGAAATCAGTAGTAACTTTAAAATACCCTTGAGTTTCCCTCTGCTCATTTATCTCCCAAATCTATAGTTCATGTTTTCTTTCTGTGATATCCGCTTCCTTGTAATAATTGGCTTCTGAGATTAATAAATTCTTGAAAACATAGGAAAAAATGAAAATTTGTCTCTGAGAGCAGGGACAAGTTTTTTTTAAGAGAGAAAAATGAAAAGATGCAGTTATTGTTTTTAAAGCCAGAGGCAGATTGTGCTGGCAATAAAGGAGAATTTGTGAGATGCTTTGTGGAATTGAAAGTTCTGCTTTGCTTTCTCTGCCACACTTAGGGAGCCTATTCATCTGTCCTTTCAACACCACCAGTATTTTTGTAAACATGAAAAACACAACCAAATAACCTCAAGCTCTTAATTGCTGTGGAAACAAGCTGTAGGAAAAATACAAGACTGATGACGTATACCCTGAGCATTCATTGCTCTGTAACAATATTAGAAGAGAACAAACACCTTGAGGTGGTTCTAGTTTTGAACATCTTTCCTTGGGGAATGCATTCAGGAATAATCTCATGAGTTTGCAGAAGATGTGAATTGAATTTCTTTAAAAGGATGGGAATCTAGAAAGTAGTTCCCTGCTAGGTATCACCACGCAGACAAGCTCAACACCATTCTTTTCTGCTTCTAGGTGCTTTCCAGTGCCCCAAAGACAGAGATGTTAAATGCTGTATTGCCCAGATTCCCTTGTAGCTGGTGTTCTTCATGTCTGCCAAGGGGATATATTAACACTGGATATTGGGAAGGCAGAAGCAAGCACCATATAGCATGGCCCAGCAGCTCTTTCGAAAGGCAAGGTGGTGGATGCATTTGGTTCTTCTGAGGCATGTGTGGAGAAGTAGTGTCCCCTCCTAGCTTTATGGGTGTCAAGTAGAGGGCACCTGTAAAAATAGCAACTAGGGATTTCGTGGAACACTCCTATACAGTGATTGGAATTTCTTATGGCTGCATGGCTGCTGGCTATGTGTCATCTAAGCTCATTTTGTTGGTCCTTCCCAAACTTCTTAAGACCTCTGGTCCCTAAAGGTACGTGACCTTTGGCTAGCTACCATTTCTCTCCGAGTCCACATTACAAAACTATACCTTTCCTGTTCATATCTATATACATTCATGCTTCTATTAAATTGATCAGTTAAAATAAATAGGTATCTTTATTTCAGTTGCCCTACTTGGCCATCGAAACAAAACTAACATTACCATCTCACACATGGACACACACACACACACACACAACTAACCAGCTATGTCAGGTTCCTTGGCTTTCTGTTGAGGCTAGCAAAAATCGTGTTTGGAACCTCCATCTCACAAGCAATTACAAGTAGGGTTAACCCCAGTTCCTTCATCATCTTGTCACTGGGTTTCAGAAGGGGCCAGTGTCACCTAAGGAATTGATGTTTAGCATGCAGGCTGTTAAAAAGGGACCTATGAAGACATGGTAAGAGTAGTGGAGAACCAAGGGACTTGATGGAGTCAGAGTGTGTGTGTGTCTTTATGTGTGTGCACACGTGTGTAGGAGGCAACTGAGTTTGTTTTATTTTGATGGAAAATCAGGGCATCTCAAATAAATTAAGATTCCAACTTGTTTTAACTGATTCATTGTGTATGAATTGTGCAAAAATATGACTGGGGAAGGTGTAGTTTTATAATGTCAAAATAGGAGGATAAACTTTTCTTTAAATAAAGATCATTATTTATTCCAAAAATGTTGACAAAAAAGAAAAGAAAGGTTTTATTTCATTACCAATGGTTTTAAAACAGAGTTGAAATATAAGTGAGAAGAGATGGGGATTTACAACATGTTGCTGGAGGGGCAGCCACATACAAAAACTATTGTGGTTGCAAAGGGAAAACTCCCATCAGTATGGATTTTTACAGGGTATTCTCAAAAGAAAGCTAGATTACAGAAGAAACAATCGTCAGAATTACCCAATTATTATGTTAGATTTATCTTTTATTTTGAGGAAAATGGAACTGAAAACAGAGAGAGTAGAATAAAAATAATCAAGAGGGAAGTAAATGCTGAGATACATAAGGAATAAGGCATCCCTATCTGTTTTGAAAGAATCCATCTTCAGAACTACATGAATTACCTACAAGGGTAAGGAAAAGGTGTTTGCATATGATAAACATGTATAAAACATTCTTGAGAATTTGGGGAAAATGTGTCTAACAGTCTCTAGTCACAGAATGCATATGCTACTAATGACTATAACATGAATTCTTGTTTGTTGAAATTACAAAATAGGTTGTTAACAAATTGTGATTGAATGCTTAGAAAAGAAACTGGTGATTACTAGGAGATAGCTTAGGTTCACCGAGGATACCTTATGCAAAACTAATCTTGTTTCACTTTTTATTTTGAGTTTTAGATGGAAAGATAAAATTCCATAGGCATAATGTGTTTTGATTTAACCAATGTCACAGGACTATTTTATGGAATCTATAGAGGGATAAATGGAGAAATGTAGACTGGATAATATTCAGTTAAATAGATTGGTAGTTTGTCAAACAATCTCAGCTTCTCCCCCTACCCCATGAATAGTCTTTCCTTCAAAACAAATAAAATGTAGAATATCTCAGCCATTGGTCTTGTCCTACTCAACATTTTAATGATATGTATAATGACATAGAAGGCTTACTTATCAAATTTGCAGATGACATAAAGCTTGGAGCAATGGCTAATACATCGAGTAGCTGAATCTTAATTCAAAACAATCTTGACAGGCTGGAATGCTGGCCAAAGCTAACAAGATGAAATTTAATAGTTATAAATGTTAAATCCGGTATTTAGGTTCAGAAAAAAAAATCAAATGTACAAATGCTAGATGAGAGGAAATTTTGCCTAAAAGCCATTTCTGTGAAAAAAATGTCAGTTTTTTTCTGACTATAAGTTCAATATGAACTGCCAACTTCCATTGATAGAAGGCCATTCATTGTGATAATATTTATTACATTCCTACTGTGTGCCAACACATTAATTATCTTATTTAACTCTTAAAAAATATCTCTCCAAGATAGTTCTATTTATCTCTACTTTATAGATAAGAACACCAATTAAGTTGTTCACCTGTATGCTGTTATTAAATGGTAAGGCTTCAATTCAAACTAGATTATCTTATTTCCAGGTTCAGCATTCCAGTAGAGCTTTGCTACTCAACATAATGCCTGTAGACCGGCATCTTACTAGAAATAGTTGAATCTTGGGCTTCTCTCCAAACCAACTGAATCAGCATTTTAAGAACGGTTTGATCTCATTGCCAGTCATTTTACAGAAGGGTTGAAATATATCTGAGAAGGAAGGGACAGGGATCTTAAGGGGATGTGTCTAAATAGTAAAATTTGAGAAGCACTGCGTTGTATCACACCTGCCTCAGATTACTACTATAGAGACAGGGTAGTACCACATCTGCCTCAGTTTACCACTGTAGAAACAAGCTAGTATTTCAGGAGGGTGGCTGGTTGACTAGTGGCTTGAGCAGGCCTCACAGGATGAAGTTATTTTGATTATGTCTGTCAGTAACCATATCTGCACTGGTTATATCACATCGGAAAACTCTGACTTGGTTCTTTATGCCAGATTTTAAGATGAAATATTAATAAACTGAGAGGTCCAAGACACATAAAGAAGTGTTCAGATATGTTGAAAACAGGTCTAAGAAGAAGAATTGAAGAGATTATGAATGTATATTTTTGAGAAGAGTTGCAAATAAGGCAGGATAATTTTCTTCAAGTATTTGGAGGGATACCACTTAGAAAGGGGCTGTTTGATTGATTGGATTCATCTTTTCCATTTATTTTTTCTCATTTATCAGATATTTGTGGAGAATCTAATGTGTATCTGTCATTGAAATATACATATCTTCAAAGTATACATATCTATCAAAGTATTACCTCTTATTTGTTTTGGGGGGAAAGACTACATGGTGTTGGAGAAGGAGATAAACATTAAGATTATTGTTGAGAATAAGAAAGACAAGGTGACTGTTCTCAAGGAGATAGTAACCCAGGGTTTCTATGGCACACAGCACATTATGTGTACAGGTAATATACATGTAAATAAACACATGCCAATATTATTTCAGAAAATGGTAAGTGCTCTCCAGGTGATAGAGACTTGGAGGGAACTAGTTTAGTTCTTGGGGTCAGGCGTTCAGGAAAGTCTTCTCTGAGATGACATTTGAGCTAAATCCTGAGTGACAAGATGGAATCAGCTATGTAAAGGACAGAGAGAGAGCAATCCAGATAGGAAGAAGAGTAAATGCAAAGGCTCTGGGGAAGAATTAAGCCTGGCATGGTCTAGGACAGTCCTAAATGGGGCAATAAAAGGATGAAATGGCCAAATGTACCCTCCCTCCCAGGGTATGTGCAGATTGAATGTGTGTGATGATGGGTATATTTTTCCTCTGTGCTATTCTCAGCTATGGCGGCAGGCTGAAACAGTAACTGATCGGTTACCATGGTTTCCAATGGAGGCAATGTAGCATGTAATTATTATATACAGCTATCATTACTAAATTCAGTATGGCATTTGATGTAATTCAATAAATAATTTGAGTCATAACTCTAGAAGGAGAGTGTAACTGCTTACAGGCTAACATTTTTAGGAAAATTACTTAAAATATTTTTTTCATACAGCTTGCACTGATGAATAAAATTTGGTAGTTGGTTCTAATTGCTTTTCTCATATCAGAAGAAAAATTGGTAAAAGGAGGTTTCAGGTCTGCCTTGATAGGTAAAGTAGTGTTGATTCAGGTACTAAATGAAGCAAAACCCTTCATTTGGTTTTTAGCATGGTATTTAGTGAATCTCATTTCGTTGGGTTTGTACATCTTTAACAATGAAATAAAAACACATGCTTTGTGAAACATATAATAGAGAAGAGAGAGAGACTTTTAAACAATCTACCATCTCCTCCTTCTCTACAGATTCCAGAGCAAGTTTCCCCAATTTGTCACTGAGCACTAACTAATTAAGGAGTTGTCACCTTCCTGGCCTTTCCTCAATGTTATATATATATATTCAAGGGAACTGCCAAGTGTTTCCATTTGTACTGTTATCATTTGAAGATAAGTAATTTCCATTTATTTTAATAAAGGCAACCAGACATGTATCTGTGTTAGGCTTCTTCATGCCATTGATAAACCCCTCTCTTAATCAATTTTCCCAGTCACTTGCTTTCGGTATTACTGTGTGAGAAAGTGAACATCTTAACTAAGTCACAAATTGGCACCACCATATGGAAACAGAGAAGGACTGGTGCCAAATTGTTCTTAATATTTTTATAAACTATGTATCCATTTGCTAAATCTTGAGTTCCTCAGGAATAATCCTCTGGAATACTTGCAGGAATCTACTCATTGATACCCCTATATGATATCTTCTTTTCCTTGTTTTTCTCAAACATATGTATGATATTATATGCTTTTTGTCATTCGAGATGATGTGGGATAGGAATAGAAAAGTGTGAGGAAGGGATATTATACACAATTCCTTTTCTCAAGAGGTGTATGGTCTACTTGAGGGAAATGAGAAGCATGCACAGTATAGGCATCAGTAGAAAGCACACACAGACGTTGTAGTATATCTGAATTGGGTTTATCACCTTCTCCCATTTTGCTTGTGGTGCCAATTCACCTTCCTGAATTTCCGCTCTCTTATATATCAAATGGACACACTCAAAACTGGATAATAGGGTACATGCAAAGATTCAATGATAAAATATATGAAGTTGATAAATACTGTACTTGGCACATAGTGAATGATCAGTAGAAATACAACAAAAAATAAGGATGAAAGTCATATTTTACAGAGACATTGAGCACTTTGCAGTTGGGTAGGAAACATGATTGGAGTATTTGGGGAAGCCTTCATGGGTGAATTAGGATTTAGACTTAGAATTGAAGGGTAGGCATGCTTTAGACATGTGGAAGCAAGGGGACTGTTTCAGGTGAAGGGAATGGCATATGCAAATATGTGGCTAGCTTTACCATTGAATTTTCTATTAATTTAACTTTCTTCAAAACTCAATTATGTTAGTATGGAACTGTGTTTTATTTTTTGAACTATGTTTTCATTCCTCTGGGGTCATATTAAGTTGATATTTTGTTCATTATTTGAAGAATTAGTGAAGACCGTCTGTTTTTTCCATCAAGAACTGGATGAAAATATCCTATGGCACTTCTCCAAAGACTGCTAACAAAACAACACATGAAGAGGCAAATGGAGGCAAATTTCGGAAAGTGGAAGTTTTCCACAATAGTCTTTCTTTGGCTCATTCTGCTCCTCTGTACCCCCTTCCCCACTCCATCCAGTTATTCTTTTATCCAGTAGCTTCTTTTTGTGCCTTGACTGTATTCTCCCATCCTGGTGAAACGATTGGATACATGAAGGCCACTGAGCCTAAATGATGTCCGGCTATAAATATAGTACCACTTAGGGAATATTGGTATTTTCAGAGTCAAGCCAGAAAGAAAAAGCAAACCCTTCATGGTAAGTCCCTGTTTTAGGTGATAACACTTTACTCCCTAAAGTATAGTGCATTGGTGAAAGTTGGCCCCAGCTTTGAGTAAGGCAGGTAAGCTAGACATCTATACTTAAAGTGAGGGGCAGTGGTTGGGCCAAATAAGAATGGATGCCAAATGCATCCATGTAGGCTATCAAAAAGATGATTGTAGGATTACAGGGACTCTTCCCTTGGAAATGGATCTTAACAGATTTCATATGTTGCAGCTATGAAATCTGTGATAGATAAGTAGCAGCTATGCCTTCAGAGTCATGGAAGTATGTCTTTCCCTTTCATCCTCCCCATTGATTGTACTGAGAGATGCTCTGAACAGGATTATGTTGCAAAAGTGAATGGTATTGAGGCCGATCAATATTCAGAATATCTAGTTTGGTGATCTGCAGTAGACACTGTAATGTACTGACCAGATCTCCCTTCACTAAAGGATGTGTTGTCTGCTCTGCTAGGAGGGATGCTGGCAAACAGTCTTCAATTTTCAGCCCCTTCAAAGATTGCCACAGTTGTGGAGGGCAGTCTTGTCCAAGGTCACTCTCTTTCCTGAGGTGGCTCACATCCATTGACTGATTGATGTAGGAGAATAGAGGCATGGCCATCTTCGCCCATCTCAGTACCATTTTGTGGGGCCATTCTAGCTGCAGAGCTCCACTTGGGTTTGGCTGAGGCTGTCAGTGGGCCTGCATCGTAGCTCAGCATCTCCCTCTGCTTACTGCTGTTTCCTTCTCCCCCTCCCGTAAGCGTTGCTCCCAAAGACACTCCTCCATAAATGTGCTGCAGTCTAGCCTTCATCTCAGAGGGTGTTTCCTAGGGAACCAAACTTACAACAAGGTGTTTTCCTTTCGGTTAAGTCAGTCTTCCAACCAATGTAATGTGGGACACTGGTGTGCAAGAAATGAGATTAAGTTGTGTTGAGATACTCATTCTTTCAGCATTCATAATGGCTGGGCCTAGCCTAGGGTGATGTAAGCCCAGCTGGTCATCTGGAGTCACTAGATGCCTTGACTACTCATCCCAGGTGCTGTGCAAATAGTTATGCCATGCTATTTAAAGGTTGGGTGAAGGCACTGTGTTTTTAGGAATGCTCCAAAGACAGACACACTGTTACTCCTAGGAGATGTCAGTTTTTTTTTTTTGTTTGTTTGTTTGTTTTTTGTTAGACACCATACCTTTAAGGTTGACACATTTATCAGTTAACAGTTGCAAACTTGAAAGGGAGAGCCTAGAATTCTGAGGCACTGAAGATAGGATAGTTAAGTTTTGATTAGGATATAAAAGAAGATGGGAGTTTATATTGAACTTGGAAAAATGTCCAGTTGAGAGGATTATACAAATTATTTACAAATAAATCAAAATATCTAAATGTTCTCTTTTAGACTATTCTCTGCTATTACTTTCTTTTTCTCTACCACCCACTCAGATTTCTTCATCTCCAAGAGCTGCACATAGCATTTTTCCTAATACATTATATTAATTTCACAGGAGCACTTTAAATAGTGGCACAGCTGCAGTTGTCATTGAACAGGGTATGAAATAACCTTGGAGTATTAACTGTTATTTATTCGTATGGTGGCTTGGGTTTAACTGTATGTAGGCTTTGCCTTAACTTATAAAAGGTATTTGTATAATCCTCGTTAATAACTGTAATTCCAGAAGTTAAAAGTTATAAGAGTTTACATTTTGATAATTAATGCAGCTCATACTAGTACCTGAAGTACTTTGTAAAAAATAAATTCCAAAGGGCAAAACTGCTATTATTTGGGCTTAAAATATTTGCAGGCTTTGGATAGAAGAAATTATTCCAAACTCACTTGGGGACAGAAAAGTGTTTCTCTTTCTTTACTTTAGCTTCCAACAACGTTGCTTCCTTCAAAACAGGAAAGAATTGAATGGCAGTGTGGGCCAGATAGGGCTAATCTTGCATATGTTTAAACTATTCTTGAAGTTCTTGCAATATTATATTTTAAGCACACAGTAGTGTGCTGGAACTGGTTCCCATCACCTCGTGAGAACTGACTGTAGCACATATATTTCCATCTCCATATCCAGTGACATTATATTGGTAACTTGAAATTAGCTATGGTGAGAGTATTTATACCACTGCAGAAGTTAACAACCAGTTAGGGTTTTCCCCTCTTTAACTCCAAGGGGGCTAGTTTTTAAACATTTGCCAATATACCACTGCCGTCGACTCATATCATTCCAGCATAAATTACAGTTGTATATGAAATTTAAAAGTACATAATGTAAAAAACTTAAAAGGATGGGCCTTCACATCCTTTCCAAAGTTCAGATGTATCGAGAACCTGGAATTTTGATGGAGGCTGAATGAATTCACAAGTTTTGGGTAACTTAGGAAATCATGCATCTTGTTTCTGTACTTCAGATCTAACATTTTCCAATATTAATGGCTCTTTGTAGGTGTTTTCTGTGGCCAGGTTTAAACTCACTCTAATAAATAGAACAAAGGATTTTCCTCAGGGGGTTGAAGTTACTTTTCTTTGTTTTTGGATTTGAAGGTATTGTACCTGAAATATATAGGAGTGATTTGATTGATTGCTCACGTATGATTAAGCTCACTTGAATTTTAGCGCAAATCGTTTACTTAGCTTTAAGGGTATGGGTTTAGAGTGGAGCTAGAAAGTGATGGTTATCTAGCAGTTGGGGTGGGGGCTGGAGGAGATCATGATCTCCCCCATTCAGATAGGTGGCTAGAAGCCTGGAAATCTGACTTCTGGCATATGAAGCCACTGTCTTTTCCTCCTCAGGATGTGTGAAGTCCAGCATTGTAATAAAAGATACATCTGAACACATTCAGCTTTGCAGGTGGTATAGCTGCAGTTTTAACACAAAACATGAAACTTTCCATGTATTTGTACTTTCAGTTATTGCACCTGGGAGGTCCATAGTCAGGGTATACCCTCCACATTGCTGCTCATTGA
This sequence comes from Nomascus leucogenys, assembly GCF_006542625.1. Classification (NCBI taxonomy): domain Eukaryota; kingdom Metazoa; phylum Chordata; class Mammalia; order Primates; family Hylobatidae; genus Nomascus; species Nomascus leucogenys. The sequence goes on along the minus strand of NC_044406.1, from coordinate 21,557,222 downwards.
GCCCCCAATAGTTACCTCGTTAGATATGATTACCTCCATATAGACAGTCCGAAAGTATTATAACAGTGTATTTGATTGTAATATCTAAATATTTTATTACACAAAACAAATGGGAGCTTAGAGTAATAGAAATAAAATAAAATAATGATACACATTGAAGATTGTGAAATAATAGTTAAAGGGGGCAAAATCACAGGAAATGCCTTTCTCGGAGCCTAATTAACTAAATAGAAAACCTGATTTATTTTTTACAACTAAAAAAATAAATAAGTAGAAAGCAGAAAAGTAAAATGAGACAAGCTTATGCTGTAAAATTGAAAAGTGACAGAAAAAAACCAAAAATTCTGCATAGTCTAGTGTAGCAAAAAATAACTCAGCAAAGATAGAAATTGAATAAAATCCCAATAATTCCCCTAAATACCACTCAATTTTTGGGAAAACATACCAAGGAGATAAATAAGCAATACTGGGAAAAATCAAGAAACATATCTTTCTGACTAATTGCTCTTTTACATTCAAGGGCGAAAGAAGCACAATGCTTATTCTTTTCTGAGAAATAGGGCTGAGTGCAGAGAGCAAGCTGGGTGGACTGGGAGTTGGTACAGGATTTCAGAAGAGAAAGCAGAGCTCAAATTTCCCAATAACTGTTTAAAAGAGTTCTAATGAAATGTTGACTACTCCTCCGTTTCCATAAACTCGGGAAGGATTGAAAACACTCAAATTGAAGCTCCGACAGGCAGGAAAAAAAACAACAACAAATCAAACAAACAAACAAAACAAAACCCTGAAATAAAGTGTGAATGGTGTCAAGGGGAATTCACTCAGAAATGTATCTGGACAAAAAGAAAGTATAAAATATATTAAGTATGAGACAGATGAAAAGAAGTAAAATAGAAGCTATAATAGAATGAAACAAAAATAGAAAACAAAAATCAGTAAAAGAAAGAGGGAAAAAATGAGTGAAACGAGACAGGAAGAGAAAAACCAGAAGAAGCTAATCTTGAATACAATGCCAACTAGGATACAGAAGAAAGTATTCCAAAATTGTTCATGCTACAGAAGAAGTCACAAAGAATATTAATCAAGTTAAAGTAGAACTACAAAGATAAGAAGATACAAAAGAGGAAGATGTAAAAGGAGATTGAACAATATGTAAGCAAATTGAGAACTAAGCACAAGTTATTAGCTTATACATAAATGAGAAAGACACAGCTGAAAATAAAACTTCCATACAAAATCTGGAGCAAGAAAAGATTTAGAGATACAGTAGAGGAAAATTTTTTAGAAACAAAGAAAAATAATCCCTTGAAACTTAAGGAAACACACTTCATAGCAGGAAAAATTATTTGCAATTAATGACACTGAGACATATTTTGATTCACTCATTGTGCTTAAGAATAAAGAAATAATTTTTAAGTAATCACAGGTCTTCAGATATCCAGGGGGAAAAATTGGCTGATTCACAAGGAGAAAAAAAGATCAGGGTAGTCACTATTATTCATGAAGTAGTGAATTTCCTCATCCAAATAAAAAGATTGGTATAGTTACTTTTAATTTCAAGATTAAAAAATGGCCTGAGGAAAGTAAATGGCATACTTGGAGTTACAGATCAATAGCAGAGTTTATACTAGAATCCAGATGTTCTGATTTGTGGTCAAGCATTTGGAATATCGAATATGTAGCTTCTTTCACCCACATGCAATGTGCCATAAAACTTTTCTTTTTTCTGTATCTTAATTTGCTTTTGATTACCTTGGCCCTCCGCATTCAGGAAAGCCATTATAGGCATTAAAATTAGATATACAGCGAAATATCATGATTTTCTGGAAAGATATTACCTTCTAGACACTGAGTTTATAACTGTTACTAGGTAAGAGTAGTTCAGAGTAGAGGCCAGAGAAAGGCAAGTGCAGTTCAGTGTCAGGGCCATGGACAGTAGAATTTGACCTAGAAGAAAGCCCATGATCAACCGTCTAAGGGACTCAGGAGAAGAAAACTATGGAAACGACAGTTTTTAAATTCAACGGAGAAAAGATGTCATACGGAAAAGGCAGCATTTATTTTTTATTAATCTCTCTAGGCTCTGTTCAGATAATGATCCAATTATATCAGTCACCTTGGATAAAGAACATAAGAGCATAACACTACGGAGCAGCCTGAAATTATAGTTACTGGTAGCCCTGTCTTGCCCCCCTAGACCCCATTTATGCACTGACATTAGATCATCTTTGTTATTTGTGAGTTGCTGTAATACTTTTTGTTGTGAGATTTTTACGTTTGAAATGAAGAAAAAAAATAAAGCACTAACCTTTACTAACCTACCATGAGCTGTGTTTTAGGAATTGCCTTTTGGAGTAAAGTGTACATTCTCTATTCATGCTCTGTTTTTTTTCTCTCTCTGTGACTGAGGGGGAAAAAAACTTCGTAAAGGAAAGACAGTGTCCTTTAGGAATTACTATCATGACCTTCTGTGTGAAATATATATAGGCTTTGTAACAGCCTATGGATCTATTAAATTTCTTTGCTGATAGCAGCAGTATTTAAAAAATACTTCAATTGCATTATTCCTTTCTTGCTACAGCTCAAGACTGAAGAAGCTGAAGTCATCGTGCAAAATGGCTGTCACACACAGGTCACATGATAAGGAGCTCAAATCTAGCTACTAACTAATTGGAATGTCTGTTTAACCCAAAAGACAGGCAGATTCCTGCCAAAGTGTATCTCTAAGTTTATGATGGTGTGAGCATGTTCCTGTATACAAGGAAAGAAAAGCATTTGCCACTAATAGGACAGATTAAGTTTTAGGTATTCGAATAGCTTTTGTAAGGTCTACTAATATTATTTTTCCCTGCTTAGCTGAAATGTTGGCTATTATACTTTTGAATATAAATTATATTGTAGCTAAAAGTATCACTTTTTTTTTCCATAGGAGCTGAAACAGATGAAATTACACTTTACTATAGTTGAATATTTCTGTAAGAAATGTAAAAATTTTTTTTGTGTAGCTGCAAGTACACATATGAATTAAATATGAGTCTTAATAAGGTATTACATCTATCTAGTTAAGTAAAAGTAAAAATTATGAATTACTACTTAAAATGAATAGTTTTAGAATTTGAAAAACTAATAACCCAACATTAATCATGTATTCATTAATCAATCAATCAATTATTCACCAAAAATTGTATTAAGTACCCACTATGTGCCAGGCTAGAATTGTACTAGTAAAAAAGACAATCCATGATCTCACAGGCTTTCCAGTGTAACGCGTTAGAAAGTAAGTCCTAAACAAAGAGCCAAAGACTATAAAATGTCTGGGGATCTCTGGTACTGGATAAGAGTAAACAACTTCACTCTGTGTCTCCCAGTGAATATGGCTGTAAAAGTTGGAATGAATGCATGGAGCAGGTATTTGAGGGGTCTGAAATATAAACAGTAGCAGGTGAAAGGGGAAAGAAGACAAGAATTAAAAGTAGCACTGAGCTGGCAGTGAGTTTATCCCGTTTTTCCTTCAGTATCTGCCAGCATGAAGACAAGGCAACCTGGAACCTGGAAGCAGGCTTGGGGTAAAGAGAGAGAGCTGCAGAAGAAGACCTCTATTTCTGGCTCTAGAAGCAGGAAAATGGTCTTCTAATGCTCAGAGTTGGGAAATCTACTTTTTTATTCTTTTCTCTTTTCTCTCACACCTCAGCCCAAGCAATCCAATGACAGCAGGGTGGGTAGATGTAATAGAGAAAAAAACCTACAGTAGCCTAAAACACTGAGAGAGGAGATCCTTTCTCTGTGATGGGAGAAGCTGAGATACCAAGAAGGTGGGGCAAACTCCTATTGAAATTTTTCTTTCTCTGTCTTGTCCCTAAACACAGCACAGGTGGCAGGAAATGTGCACCAAGGTAAGGTAAATAAAGCTTCAGATTTCTGGATAGAGGACCACAAACAAGAGCCCCAGGGAACCAGAATGTCCTGGGGAGATGGTGGAGAGGGAAGAGTTTGGGAAAATAAACCTCTTAAAGTTCTTGATGAACTCTGAAACTCACCGATGGCTGTGCATGCTCACATAGGACCTATACAGCCAAACAGACCACTGCCTAGGTCACAGGCTGGCCACTTGGTGGTGCACACGAGGGGCAGATCCAATCAGCACTGAAAAGGCTTTGAAATTGGAACTGACGTTGAAAGCACAACCTACAGAAGGCTGGCAAGAACTTGTGGCCTCAACCTAACTGGGTCAATTACCTGCTAAAACAATAATATCAACATTCTCCATATGATTCAAACAAGATTCAGAAGCCCATAATATGATATTCAAAATGTCCAAGATATAATGCAAAATTACTCAGTATACTAGGATCATTTTATGTGCATGAGAAAACATAATCAACAGATACCAGCACTGATATTATATAATTGTTGGAATGTTCTGACAAAGACGTTAAGGCAGCTATTGTGAAAATGCTTCAAATAAGTAAGGATGAACGCTGTTGAAAAAATGGAAAGAAAACCTCAGCAAAGAAATAGAAAATGTAAAGAAGAACCAAGTGGATACTTTTAGAATTGAAATATAAAATAACCAAAGTTAAAGAAAAGAAAAACTCACCAGAAGAATTTAACAGCAGAATGAAGGCGAGAGAGAAAAGGAATCAGTGAATTTGAAAATAGGTCAGAAGATACATCAGTAGAAATGATCCAATTTGAACATTTGAGTAAAAAAGACTTTTAAAGAATGAAAAGAGCCTCAGGGACCTGTGGGATAACAACAAAAAGTCTAACATTTGGGTCATTGGAATTCAAGAAAGGAGAAAGAGTAATATGTAGAAAAAATATTTGAGGAAGCAATGAACAGAAACTTCCCAGATTTGGTGAAAGACAAACCTACTATAGATTCAATACTATAGATTTAAGAAGTTTAGTACATCCCAAATAAGATAAACGCAAAGAAATCCATACCCAGACACATCATAATGAAACTGCTGGAAAATGAAGTCAAATAAAGCATCTTGAAAAAAATCAGGGAAAAAATGGCACATTACTATTTTTTTTTTTGAGATGGAGTCTCATTCTGATGCTCAGGCTGGAGTGCAGTGGTGTGATCGCAGCTCTCTGCAGCCTCCACCTTCCAGGCTCAAGAGATCCTCCTGCCTCAGCCTCCTTAGTAGCTGGGATTACAAGCATGTGCCACCATGCCTGGCTAAGTTTTGGATTTTTAGTAGAGACCAGGTTTCGCCATGTTGGCCAGGCTGGTCTCGAACTCGTGACTTCAGGTAATTTGCCCACCTAGGCCTCCCAAAGTGCTGGGATTACAGGTGTGAGCCATTGCACCTGGCCAGGCACATAGCTTTTTAGAGAATAATGATTCAACCAAGAGCTGATTTCTCCTTAGAAACCATGGATGGCAAAAGGAATTGGAACAACATTTTAAAAGTTGTGAAAGAAGAGAATTATCAACCCAGAATTTTACATCAAGCAAAAATAATCCTTCAGAAATAATGACAATCTCAGATGAAGAACGAAGAGAATTTTTTGCCAGCAGAACTACCTCTGGAAGAATTGTTAAGGGAAGATGTTCAGAAAGAAGGAAAATACCAGAAAGAAACTTGCAACATTAGGAGCGAAAAGAAAGAGAAATTGCAAATATCCAAGTATCATTGGCTCTCATTATTTTATTGCATTATTTAAAATATTTTTGATAAATGAAAGCAAAAACTATAATGCTTGATGGGTTTTTAATATTGGTCAGTGTTATACATAAGAGAGTTACAACATAAAGGAAACAGAGTAAAGGGACTTATATGGTGAAAAGCTTTCTACAGACCACTTGTAGTGGTAAAACATTGATTCTATGTAGATAATAATAAGTTTAGTATAAATGTTATAATTCCTATTGCAACCACTCAAAAATTATATAAGAATATACAGGCCGGGTGTGGTGGCTCACGCTTGTAATCCCAGCACTTTGGGAAGCCGAGGCGGGTGGGTCACCTGAGGTCAGGAGTTCAAGACCAGCCTGACCAACATGGTGAAACCCTGTCTCTACTAAAAATACAAGAAATTAGCCGGGTGTGGTGGCAGATGCCTGTAATCCCAGCTACTCGGGAGGCTGAGGCAGGAGAGTTGCTTGAATCTGGGAGGTGGAGGCTGTAGTGAGCCAAGATCGTACCACTGCTGTCCAGCCTGGGCAACAAGGTGAGACTCCGGCTCAAAAAACAAAAACAAAAACAAAACCTAAAAGAAGACAGAAAAGAAGGAGCAGAGGAATAAAAAATAGAAGGAAAAAATTGAAAACAAACCACAATTACAGTTGGAGACTTCAATAATCTTCTCTCAATAATTGATAGAACTCAGACAGAAATCAACAGTTATAGGAAAATGTGAAACATCATAAACTAATAGTGTATAATTGACATTTATAGAGCACTCCTCTAATCAACAGGAGAATGCACGTTCTTCCCAAATGTACATGGATCATTTGTCAAGATAGAATGTATCATAGGACATAAAACAAAACTTAACAAATTTTAGGACTGAAATCATAAAACGTATGTCAATTTATTCTCTAACAATAAAATAATTAAGTTAGACATAAATAACAGAAAGGTAAGGGTAAAAATCTCCAATCATGTGGAATTTAAACAGCATACTCCTAAATACTTCATGAGTCAAAGAGGAAGTCTCAAGAGAAGTTAGAAAATATTTTGAACTCAACAAAAATGAAAATACAATCGATCTAATTTGTGATATTCAGGTAAAGTAGTACTTAGAGAGAAATTTTCGGCGTTAAATGCTTATAGTAGAGAAGAGGGAATTTCCAAAAATCAGTAACCTAAGCTTCCATCTTATGAAACTAGAAAAGAAAGAGCAAAATAAACCCAAAACAACTAGATGGAAAGAAGAACAAAGATAAGAGGAAGAATCAATAAAATTGAAAGCAAAAAATAAAGAAAATTAATGAAATACTTGATGTTGTGAAAAGATGACTAAAATTGATTAAAACTACAGTAAGACTTAATAAGAAATAAAGACACATATCACCAATATCCAGGAATGAAAGAAGATATTTCACTGCACACTCTACATACATTAAAGGGGTAATAAGGGAATACTATGAACAATTATACAAACATAATTTACATGAAATGGAGAATTTCTCAAAACTTACAAGTTGCATATTAATGTTTGCTGAAGATGAAATAAATAACCTGATAGTTCCATAATCATTAAAGAGATTGAAGTCATAGTTAAATTTTTCCAAAAAGAAAATCTATAGGCTAAGATGGTTTCACTGGTAAACTTTACCAAACATTTAAGGAAGAAATAGCACCAATTGTATATAGTGCCTCTCAGAAAATTGCAGAGAAGAGAATACTTCCTTCTAAAATAGATTTTATGAGGCTAGCATTACCTTAATATTAAGACCATACAAAGACAGTACAAATGAAAAAATAAAAGTACATATTAATACCCCCATGACCAGAGATCCAAAAATCCTCAAAAAATATTAACAAATAAAATCCAACAATGTATAAAAGGAATAATACACCACAACCAAAAGGGCTGTGTCTCAGGAATGCAAGACTTAACATTTGAAAATTAATCAATGAATTCCATCATATTAACAATCTAAAAACCTAAAAAGCACAGTTATATCAATTGACATAGAAAAAGCATTTGACAAAATTCAACATCCATTCATGAGAATAACACTCAGCAAACTAGAAATAGAAGGGAGTATACTCAATCTGATATAGGATCAGGAATAAGACAAATATATCCACTGTCACCACTCCTATTCAATATTTTACTGGAAATACTGGGTAGTGTATAAGGAAATAAAAAGAAATAAAAGGTATATAAATCTAAAGGGAAGAAATACAACTGTCTCTATTCCAAAATGACATCACTGTTTATGGAGAATAGTCCAGGGAATCTATAAGAACTTCCTAGAACTCATATGTGGGCTTGATGAGGTCATAGGCTACTAGGTCAAAACACAAAAAAGTCAATCATATTTTTATATCCTGCATAGCAATAAATAATTGGAAACCGAAATTTGTGAAAAATACCATTTTTAATAGCTCCAAAAAATGAAATATGTATGTATAAATCTAACAAATCATTTAAAAGATATGTATGCTGAAAACAAAATGCTGATCAGTGAAATCAAAGAAGATCTAAATAAATGAAGAGACTGTGTTCATGGATTTGAAGGCTCAACATAGTCAAGATCTCAATTTTCCCCAAGTTGATCTATATATTTAACACAATTTCAATCAAAATCTTAGCAGGAATTTTTGTAGATATATTAGTTTTTTACTGCTGTATATCCAATTACCCCAAAATGTTGTGACTTAAAACAATATGCATTTATTATCTCACAATTTCTGTGAGTCAGGAATCTGGACATGGATTCTTATTATACATTTCTGACAGGCTGCAATCAAGATGTAGGCTGGGCTAATCTTAACTCTTGACTGGAAAAGGATCCACTCCCAAGCTCATGTACTTATTAACAAGATTCACTTATATGTGGGCTATTTGACTAAGGGCCTCAATTCCTATATGGTTGTTGCCTAGAGGCCTTTCTCATTTCTCTAACATGTGGGACTCTCCAACATGCCAATTTGTGTCATCAAAGCTAGCAAGAGAGAGAGTCTGTTGTCAAGACAGCAGACACATTCTTTTTAAACTTAATAATAGAAGTGACATTCCCTCAACATTGCTGAATTCTGTTTTGAGAAGCAAGTTACCTGGGGAGAAATTACACAAGGCTGTGAATACCAGGAGGCAGGGACACTGGGGGGCATCTTAGAAGCTGCCAATCAGAGTAGATATAGACAAACGGATTTTAAAATTTTTATGGAAAGGCAAAGTTACTATAATATCTAAAATAAATCTGAAGGAAAAGTAAAAAGTTAAAGCAAATATACTACCCATTTTTTAGACATATGAAGAAACGACAGTAATCGGGGCAATGTCATTTAGCTTCAGAAACAGATAAATAGATCATTGCAATAGAATAGAGAGTCCAGAAATGGACCCATACAAATATGGCCAATTGATTTTTGACAAAGGTACAAAAATAGTTCAATGAAGAAAACATCCTTTTTAACAAATGGTATTGAAACTATTGGACATCCATATGCAAAAAAATAAACCTTGAAATAAACCTCACACCTAATAAAATTAACTTAAAATGGAGCATAGACTGCCGGGCCTGATGGCTCATGCTTCTAATCCCAGCACTTTGGGAGGCCAAGGTGGGCAAATCACTTGAGGTCGGGAGTTCGAGACCAGCCTGACCAACATGGAGAAACCCTGTCTGTACTAAATACAAAATTAGCCGGACATGGTGGCGCATGCCTGTAATCCTAGTTACTTGGCTAGGGCAGGAGAATCACTTGAACCCTGGAGGTGGAGGTTGCGATGAGCCAAGATCACACCATTGCACTCCAGCCTGGAGGGGAACAAGAGCAAAACTCAAACTCCGTCTCGAAAAAAAAACCAAAAAACAAAAAACAAAAAACCATAGACTTAAATGTAAAATGTAAAATTACAAAACTTTTAGAAGAAAATATAGGAGAAACATTTTCATAACCTAGGATTAGGCAAAGAATTCATAGACAAAACAACAAAAGTATGAACAATTAAAGAAAAAAATTAACAGAGTGGACTTCATCAAAATTAAAGACTGTTGCTCTGTGAAAGACATTGTTAAGAGAATGAAAAGGCAAGCTAAAGTCTGGAAAAATATTTACAAATCACATACCTAACCAATTATTTCTATTCAGAATAATTAAATAATTATAATAAGTCAACATTAAGAAAACAATTTTAAAATCTGCAAAACTCTTAGAAGGCAAGCCCAGTGAGGTTGCAAGATATAAGATCAACAAGCAAAAATTAATCATATTTCTGTATGCTAGAAACAAACATATGGAAGAAAAAATTTAAAATGCTTATAACTTATGATAGCTCCAAAAAAATGAAATACTTAGGTATTAATCTAACCAAACATGCAGACTGAGCGCTGAAAATTATAAAATTTACCTATGTAACAAACCTGCACTTCCTGCACATGTATCCTGAACTTAAAATAAAATTTAAAAAAATTTCATGAATGAAATCAAAGAAGATCTAAATAAATGAACAACCATAGAGTGTTCATGGATTCAGAAGACCCAAGATAATAAATATATCAATTCTTTCCAAATCTAGATTGAACACAGTTACTAGCAAACTCCCAGAAAAACTTTTTTTGTAGATAATGTTATTTTAAAATTAATGTCAAAAGGTGAAGGAGCCAGACTAGCTAAATCAGTTTTGAAAAAGAAGAAATTAAATCTTATTATATAGCTACAGTAAGCAAGACAGTATGGTATTATTGGAAGGATGTACACATAGATCAATGGAATTGAATATAGAATCTATAAATAGATCCACACTAGTACAGCCAACTGTACTTTTGTACAAAAGTGCAAAAATCCTTTTCAGTGGAGGAAAGATAGTCTTTTCAACAAATGGTGCTGAAGCAATTGGATAGCTATAGGTTAAAAAAATATAAGCCTTGATGTAAACTTCACATCTTATACAAAAATACATTTAAAATGTTTCAGGGATTTAAATGCAAAACTATAAAACTCTTAAAAGAAAACATAGGAGAAAATCTTCAGGACTTAGGGCTAAGTGAAGAGATTTTAGAGATAACAGCAGTATAATTCGTAAAAGAAAAAGTTGATAAATTGGACTTAATCAAATTTAAAAACATTTTTATTGTGAGGGATCCTGTTAAGAGGACGAGAAGACAAGCCACAGACTGGGAGGTTGCATTTGAAAGTCATATATACAATAAAGAACAGGTAGCTAAAACATATTAAGAATAATCATAATTCAACTCTAAAAAATAGTTCAATTGGAATATATGCAAAAGACATGAACAGATATTGCAGAAGAAACGGGTATTCAGATGGCCAAAAAAGTATGTGAAAAGATATTCAACATCACTCACCATTAGAGAAATACAAATTAAAACTACCACAATATATACATCTATTAAAATGGCTAAAATAAAGTGATAAAACCAAATGATAGCAAGGATACAGAGAAATGGGACCTCCCTTACATTGCAATTGGAAATCTAAAATAGTTCAGGCACTCTGGAAAATATTTTGGCAGTTTCTTGTAAAACAAAACACACATTTACCACACAAATCAGCAGTTGCTCTCCTCGGCATTTCTCCCAGAGAGATGACAACTTATGTTCACACAAAAACCAGTACATGAATGTTCATAGCAGCTTCATTTGTAATATCCCCAAACTGTTAACAACCCAAATGTTTTTCAATGGGTGATTGGTGAAACAAACTCTGGCACATCCATACCATGGAATACTACTCAGCAATAAAAAGAAACAAAGTATTGATACATGTAACAACTTCGAGGAATCTCAAAGGCAATATTTTTAGAAAAAAAAAAAGACAATCTCAAAGGTTGCATAATGTATGTTTCCATTTATATTACATTCTGAAAATGACAAAATATTAAGTCGAAGAACAGATTAGTGGTTACCAGAGGACAAGAACAGAGGGTGGGGGATTGGTGAGATTAGAAAGCAGTAGCATGAGGGAGTTTCATTTGGGAGATGGACCAGTCTGTATCTTGATTTGTCAACAGTGACATGAACCTATACACGGGATCAAACTGCCTAAAACTACGCATACACACAAATGATTGCTCATAAAAACTGGTGAAATCTGAATAAGGTCGATAGTTTAGCTAACAGTATTCTACTAGTGTTAATTTCCTGGTTTTGATATTGTTCTATAGTTATATAAGATGTCACCAATAAGGCAAACTGGTCAAAGCATTTATGGAACTCTATGTCCCATTTTTGCAACTTTTTCTAAGTTTTTAAATATTTCATAAAAGGCTAAAAAATATTGAGCAAAAGAAGCCACACACAAATTAATGGGCAAAGTCTTGAATAGATACTTCATCAATGAGAATATATGGATAACAAAAATTCGCATGAGAAGGTGGCCAAAATCATCCATTGAGAAATGCAGGTTCAAACCATGGTGAGATACCACTACACACCCATTAGAATGGCCATAATAAAAAATGGTGACCATACTGAGTGCTGGCCAGGATCCAAAGATGAGAAGTCCTACTCATTGCTGGTGGAATGCAAAAAAAAAAAAAAAAAAAAAAAGAAAAGAAAAAGAGAAAGAAAAATGGTACCACCGCCACCACTTGGGTAAACATATACTTACGTATGACCTAGCAATCTCACTTTTAGGTACTTACTCTAGATAAATGAACATTTATGTTCACAATAAAAGCTGTTTAGGATTATTCATAGCGGCTGTTTGTAACAGCAAAAACTAGAAACGATCCAGATTTTTTTCACGAGTTGAGTGGCTACAAAATCCTTAGAACATTCATACAATGGAATACTACTCAGTTTTAGGTATTATCTACTAAAATTATGTATACCTAAATTAGGTATATCCTAAAATTACCTACTGACTTTAGGTAGTGATTATGTGCTAAGGAAGAGAGATAAATCAGGGAAATGTAATAGAAGCTGTTGAGAGGGTGGCCAGGGAAGGCTTCACTGAGAGGGTGGTTTTAGAGCAGATGTCTGAAGGAGGAGAGGGAATGACCCAGTTATCTTCCTGCAGGAAGATATTTTCAGGCAGAGGGAACAGCACTTGCAAAGCTGTGAAGCAGAAATGTGTCAAGAGGTTGAAGACAGAACAAGATCAGTAAGACAGGAGTCAGAGTAAGCAATGGAAAGGGAGGGAGGAGATGAGTAGAAAGAGGTAACAACAGGTAGCCGGGCAGATTTGCTGGATTGTGTCAATGAATCAATAGAAAAAATTTCATCATTCTTCTACAGTACACGTTAAGGTTTTATCATCTTTATTTTGGAGGGAAAATCCCTTTTATGTCCACCTTGATTCATTAGTACCCAGTTGAATACTGCTACTTTAGCTTGATCCACATTTCAAATGGAGTCACTATTCCTTACTTGATTATCATCATATTCATCAATTGAAGTTGATTATTAAATTATTCCTAAGTTTTCAAATTGTTTCTCTGCAAAGATATTATTTTCCAACCCTATTTTCACTTTGTCATTCTTGTTTCTGAATTCTTTGATGATTCTTTCCCACTCCCTCTTCTGTGATGCAATCCTGGAAGGACTTGAAATTTTATTAGGAATCTGACCTAAGTTGTACACAGAGACCAGTATATACTCTACTCCAAGTTTAAAGAACACAAAATTAAAGCCCATAGCCTAAACTTTTCTGAGAATATGAATGCTTATGAGTTTTAGAGACAGTTACTTTTTTGTGAATATTCAGCTCTTGATACTGCTGCTTGGTGTGGAAACTGAGCACCATTTCTCTAATTTGAACTTTTGAGGGACACTTTGCTCTCCTTGTAGCCTAAATGCTGAATATTTATGAATTTTTAATACATAGAACTCCTAAAAATAGCTGAAGAAAAATAAAAATGATAAGCGATCATCCAAATTGCAAATCTTTTTCAGATGTTTTAGAAAAGATCCAGTTTTGGTATATGAATAATGATGTGTAATATAGAAACCATTTATTTCACTAACAGTTAAAACAACATATATCAAGAGGATAAAATGCCACTTTCCCAACTTCTGTAGCTGGAGCAAAGTCTTGAATGAACTGCTGGGCACTTCTTTTAGTGTCAAGGAAGAAGGGGGACCATTTTCACGGCAGCAATAGGTATGAAACTAAGAAATTAAGTACCACCACACTGAAGGAGAAGGGAGGTCCTTACAGATTCATTTAGTGCATTTATCGCCCTGTCCTCAGGGTGGTCCATGCTGAGGATATGCCAGGCAGATAAAAGTCTACCTTATTTTTAAAAGCACATTTCTTTTTCCAGGAAGATATTCTCTGTGGGAGGAGCATTGCCCATGGATCAGTAAATAAGCACAACAGGAATGGCTGCTTTAGAGGGAATGTTTTCTCTTTGGGGATTCTGTGAGGTAAACTCAGTAGACTGGTTTTTATTAAGTGCCAAAAGAAAAGGTAAGGTTGTACATATAAATTCTTGCTACTATCTTTTATGTAGAAGTATATACACATGCACGTCTGTGTGCATGTGTCTGTGTATACCCAAATACTATGTAGACCCCACAGGCCTCACCTTACCTCTGGGAGTAGTAGGACATATTCTGGGATGTGGTTTTGGGGATCTCAGGAAGGATTTCTTACCCTAGAAACACCTTCACAACTGCAGAGTTGATGTTTGAAATTTCAACACTAGCACTTTGTTTCTTTAAAGAGTTTTTTTTTTCACTTGAATGCTGCCTCCTCTATTATCACTGAAAACTTTTCTATATTATCATCTAATTGTGAAAGAATTTCATATTATGTCCAGATTTTAATAAGGAAAAGAAAAAAATGTCCAAAAGACAGACTTGGAACAAAGTTTCAGAATGAGGAGATTGGGCCCTAAATATTTTCTATGTCTTGAAATGAATCTGCTTGGAGTAATATATTAATAGTGTATATTTATTGAGAACATCACTGCATGCTAAGTACACTACAGCAATTCTGTGAGATACATTAGTTTCCTGGGAAAACTTTCTGACAAATGATCATTTTATATTTGTATGAGAGATATAATTTTACCTTTTAAAATTATCCTTCACAGCTTTTTATTAGTCAGGGTTCTCCAGAGAAACAGAACCAACAGGATATGGGTGTGTTTGTGTGTGTGCGTGTGTGTGTGTGTGTGTAGAGATGGGGGGGCAGAGATAGAGAGCAAGCAAGAGCAAGATTTATTTTGAGGAGTTGCCTCACATGATTGTGGGTGCTTGGTGAATCCAGAATCTGGTGAGGTAAGCAGGCAGGCTAGAGACTTAGGGAGGAGTTGCAGTTTGAATCCCCAGGAAGTGTCCTGGCTGAATTCCTTCTTGCTTGAGGGAGGTCAGTCTTTGTTCTCATAAAGTCTTCAACCAATTGGATGAGACCCACATACATTATGGAGGGTAATCTGTTTTACTCCAAATTCACCAATTTAAATGTTAATCTCTGATATGATTAGGCTTTGTGTCCCCACCCAAATCTCGTCTTGAATTATAATCCCCGTGATCCCCACATGTCAAGGGAGAGACCAAGTGGAGGTAATTGGATCACGGGGGCAGTTTCCTCCATGCTGTTCTTGTGATAGTGAGTGAGTTCTCACAAGATCAGATGGTCTTTAAGGGGCTCTTTTCCCTTCACTCAGTACTTCTCCTTCCTGCCGCCCTGTGAAGAAGGTGCCTTGCTTCCCCTTCACCTTCTGCCATGATTGTAAGTTTCCTGAGGCCTCCCCAGCCATGCTGAACTGTGAGTCAATTAAACCTCTTTCCTTTGTAAATTACCCGGTCTTGGGCAGTTCTTTATAGCAGTATGAAAGTGGACTAATACAATCTCAAAAAAGAAATGTTACTCTCATCCAAAAAAACGCCTTCACAGAAACATCCAGAATAATGTTTGATCAAATATCTGAGCACCATGGCTCAGCCAAGTTGACATAAAAAGTTGGCCATTGCAAATTTATTAGCAATTTTGCTTATTGTTTATTAATATTCTTCATGTTCTTACAAAAGCAGTTAATTTACTCCCTTCGTTAGGATATTTAATAGGTCAATGCTGAGGATATTAAATTCTTTTTAATAAGTATATATATAGCAGATAAAAATGTTTAAAACACATAATGTAAGGTTGCAAAAGTTAGGACATAAAATGTAACTTTTCAAAAAAGTCTAGATAAAAATGCAGTGTAGGGATTTTGTGATTTATGAGGTGCATTTTATATTAAAATATTACAGATTCTAATTCCAAATGATGACATGAAACTATTTCTAGCTATTTCCAAGACCACTTCCAGCACTAAATGTGGTGACGGAAACTCAGGGGAACTCTCTCACTTAGAAATTTATTAGAATTTACCAATTACTCGTGATGAGTAATTTTTTTTGGTGGAGCCCAGGACTGAAGTAGGCCCATGCATGGACCCGCTGACATTTTCCCATGGAAGTCTTAAGAAAACCAGCCTGGAGTTTTTCCATAGTTAGATTCTCATCTCCTAGTGACATTTTATCATAAAAGTAACCCAGGCATGGTTAGTGGCCCTCAAGAGGGTAAAGTTCGCCAGTAATAGCTGCATATAAATAGTCAATTATACAGAAGAAATGGTTCAAATGGATTCTTCCCAGGAGGAATAAACTTTGAAATGAGAAAAGAACAATGGCTAGATATTCTTTGTATAAGAAATTGAGAAGTGGCCCTCAAAGCAATATCAAACTGGCCTCTTGAGAGTTTCCTACTTGCTATAAATTGCCTGAATTTTTAAATGTTAATGTCTGTGTTACATTTTGGGATTCCTTCTTTATGCAATGAATAGCTAACAGCTACATTAGTGAAGAAAGAGGGTATATTGTAAATTGTGGGGAAAACTATACTAATCTTCCCCCTTATGCCAGATTTGTATTTATTATTTCATTTCTATGTGCCAAACACGATTGCAGATAGAATTTATGGGGGTTGTCGGGCTTTTTAAACATCAATCTTATACAGTCAATTTAAGAAAATCTTATGAATGGTTTTATGTATGTATGTATGTATGTATTTATTTAGAGATGGAGTCTCGCTCTGTCACCTAGGCTGGAGTGCAGTGGTGTGATCTTGGCTCGCTGCAACCTCCTCCTCCCAGGTTCAAGTGATTCTCCTGCCTCAGCCTCCCGAGTAGCTGGGATTACAGGTGCCTGCCAGCACGCCTGGCTAAGTTTTTGTATTTTTAGTAGAGACGGGGTTTCACCATGTTAGCCAGGATGGTCTCACTCTCCTGACTTCGTGATCCACCCGCCTTGGCCTCCCAAGGTGTTGGGATTACAGGCGTGAGCCACCGCGCCCAGCTGAATGTGTTTTATTTAGCAATGAAAATAAAGCAACTGGTCTTATAGAGCAGTGGTTCTCAAAATTCAGAATTATTTGATGGGTTTGTTCAGATGCAGATATCTGGGTCCTACAAACAGTATTTCTGATTCAGTAGGTCTTAGGTGGGGCCTGGAATTTGGAATTTTAACAAATTCCCAGGTGATTCTAATGCTGCTGGTTCTGGGAGTAGACCTTGAGAACCAGTGCTGAGGATTGAACAATTTCAGCATTGTGAGCTATTGGCCTCAAAGAAATCCCACGAAAGACAAATGCAAGATTCTCCCTTGTCTAAAAAGATCTTAAATGATATGGGAAATAACTATTTAGGCTATTAATGCAAGATTGTAAATTATTATTATGTATACCATAGTTAGATAAATTTTCAAATTTTCAACTTGAAAGTTTAGGCTTGATCTCTCCTTGTCACCAAATAATGATGCTCAGAGAAAAACCATGACTTAAAACAGAACTACCATTTGACCCAGCAGTCCCATTATTGGGCATATACCAAAGGAAAATCTTCCTACCAAAAAGACACATGCACTTATGTTCATCACAGCACTGTTCATAATAGCAAAGACATGGAATTAATCTAAGTGCTCATCAACACTGGATTGGACAAAGAAAATGTGGCTCATATCCACCATGGACTACCATATAGTCATAAAAAAGAGTGGAATCATGTTCATTGCACCAACATGGATGCAGCTGGAGGCCATTATCCTAGGCTAATTAAGGCAGACGCAGAAAACCAAATACCACATGTTCTCACTTATAAGTCGGAGATGAGCATTGTATGCACTTAGACGTAAAGATAGGAACAATAGACACTGAGCACTACAAGAGAGGAGGGAGGGAGGGGGCAAGGGCTAAAATACTACCTATTGACAAACTCCTTATGCATTTTTGACTTAGGATATTTTCAACTTATGATAGGTTTATTGGAAGATAAACCCGTCATCAGTCGAGGAGCACCTGTATATATTTTACTAATGTTTAAAGCTGTAGTTGCCTTCAGCTGAGGACCTTGCTACATAAGTGTGATCCTCAGATCACCAACATCAGCATCATCTGGGAAATGCGTAATGCTGTACCCTATCCCAGATCCAGAGTTCAAATCTGCAGTTTAAACAAGATCTCCAGGTGATTTATTTTCACATCAATATTTGGGAAGACCTGCTTTAGGAATAATTTCTTAAGAAATAATACTCGCGATTTCAATGCAGAAGCAGAAACTTTTAAAACACAATGTGAAGTACCTGTGGAATGGCAGGCTGGCTGGGGAAATCAGTCTTAATAAGGTGTTACAGCTGGAAGGCAGGGAAGAGCTTAGCTGTTGACCATTCTGACTTTGGTCATGCTGAGTTTTTCTATTTGTGTAAAAGAAACCCATTAATTAAATAGCCTTAGATTCTAAACAGCAGGGAGAAAAATCAATTAGAACACCTTGGAGAGTGAGAAAGAATTGGGAAAAATTCATTATCAGATAGCCAGCATTTCTTGAGAGGGAAGGTTAGGTATGACCTCTCCATGTCACTAAGTAATGATACCCACCCCCGCCCCCCAAAAAAAATATCATGGGGAAACCACTGCTTGTACCTAAGTCATTTGACACTTAAAAAAAATCTACAGGCAGTAACCATTTTAAATAGGCGTTAATTTCTTTAAGTCAAAGAAAAATGCACAAACTAGCCAGTGCAAATGAGAGGTTAACAAGTTCAGCACAATTGTTTTGTCATTTGTTTTTGCCAGTATTTCTTATGTTTTTCAAGGTTCTGAATTAAATATGGATTGTCCAATAAGAGTAAATAGAAATAATGCCAGTTGCTGCAGTTGAGATTTCAGTTCAGAGTTGCTTATTTTTGAGTCCTGGGGGAAATGACCAGAATGAATGGCTTTAGAAATCTTCCATGCAAGAAAGGCAGCTTTCCACAGTCAGCGTACTTACTCTCCTACACTTCTGCAGCCTTTTATCCATCCTGTAGTTGGATGGATCCTTTTAAAACATAAATTATAACATGCTACTCCTCTGCTCAGGGCCCTCCAGGGATATTCCATTGCACTTAGAACAAAATCTAGAATCCTTAGTCCCTGGATCCCTGTCCTGCACCCTCTTGCTATTCCCTTCCGCTACACCGTCCTCCTTCTCCTTGATTGACAAGTATGCTAGGGTCTCAGGGCCTTTGCATATACTTCCTTTACATGGTCCTTTCCTCAGTTCTTCTGGGTTTCTACTTCAGTTGCCTCCATGATGGGACTTTTCTGATATGAAACTGTACCCCTCAATCATTTTGTAATCACCACATAACTTTTAAGTTTCTTCCTCCTGATGTAGCAAATAATAATTTGTTTCTTGTTGTCTCCCTCTCCCCCAATTCAACAAGCATTTATCTGTTTTGCATCACACTCTACTTCTATGCTTGGTACATAGGAAGGGTTCAATAAATATTAATGTTTATTGAGTGAGTAATATAATCCAGTTGATTAATCCTTCTGTTCAAGCATCCATAGGATGTCTTTTTTGACATACCATAGCTCAGTGAATATATTTGCAGAATAATGTGCCCGTTGCCCCTTCTGTTTGAGGGTAGAGCCACAAGAAGAAAACTTCTACTTATTTATTGCATATTGCTCATTCCTGTACATTTATTATGTCATTATTTTTATTCACAACAATATTGTATGTAAGGCACTATCGGTTTTATTTTATAAATGAATAAATTAAGATGTTGAGAGTTGAAATGGTTTATCCAAATTCATAGAGCTAACAAATGGTGGCATTCTTTAGATTGAGAGGCACAACAAAGAAAGTGAAAGATAGTCCAAAAATCGTAAAAAGATGTTAGCAATCCATATAATTGACAAAGGACTAATATGGAGAAGAAATACAGAACGCTTACAAATCAACTTGAAAAAGGTAGACAGCCCTATAGAAAATGGAGTAAAGGCTATGAATAGGCAATTTACAAGATAATAGTTCTGAATGGCTGATAAACAGCTGATGTTTCACCTGACTGGTAATTAGGAAACTGCAAATTAAAACTAAAAAATATGGGCCAGGTGCAATGGCTCACGCCTGTAATCCCAGCACTTTGGGAGGCCAAGGTGGGTGGATCATGAGATCATGATAAGTTTGAGACCAGCCAGTTTGAGGCCAGCCTGGCCAACATGGCGAAACCCAGTCTCTACTAAAAATACAAAAATTAGGGGGGTGTGGTGGTGTGCGCCTGTAATCCCAGCTATTCAAGAGGCTGAGGCAGGAGAATTGCTTTAACTCGGGAGGCGGAGGTTGCAGTGAGCCTAGATCATGCCACTGCACTCAAGCCTGGGCGACAGAGCAAGACTCCATCTTGGGAGAAAAAAAAAAAAACCTACAAAATATCATTTCACACTCATCAGACCAGTGAAAGTTAGCCTAACAATTCCACTTGTAGGGAAATAGGAATGTGCATATTAAACTACTGCTCGGAGAGTAAATTAGTTAACCACTTTAAAGAGCTACAAGCAATATATCTAGTAAAGATGAAAATGTGCATTCTATATGACCCAGCAGTGATACTTCTAGGTATGTATCAAGGGGTGATATTCAAAATATTTAACAACTGCTCTCAGGGGGTACCAATCAATTAGAACAAACATATACTGTAAATGAAAAGAAATGATAATGAATTAGACATGCGGTAAATAAGAAAAAAAAAACTTTGTCATATTTGAGAGAGTTATCCTAAATTAATTTCTTTGTGGTTTAGGATGATATGAAAAATAGTGCCAAGAAATATCTTCATCTTATCTAAATCATAAGTGTAAAAGTCAACATGTATTTTTATTGCTAAAATATAAATATCTAAATATGATAATGATGATAGTGAAACTAAGTTTCATGTAAAAGTGTTTTGGGGGCAAATAAATTTAAGTGGTATAATTTGTCTTATTTTAGACATGAAAGTTTATTAATTGAATAGCTTCAGATTTTATAAAGAATAGGCTTGGTAGATAATGATGATATAAATAGTATTGTGAGTGCTATCCTTCTTGGAAAATGGTTATTAAAATTCATTAGAAGTAGCTATTGCTTGTCAGATGATTGTATAAAAGTTTCCAGAAAGAATGGGGTAGATAAAATATGCAATAAAATAAATAATAATGTATATACCAATGAATTGATTGTCCAGATAGCATGAAAATTCTCATATTTCAAAGAAATGCTAAAAAAGAACTTTAACAGTCTCTGCATGACAACTAGAAGTGATAACTGGATTCATAAAATAATAAATGTATATGAGCTTTCTTCATAAGAAAACCAATGTAATACTATAGCTTCTACAGTCCCCTTTTTCTGAAGATTACCTTCCCTCAAGCATAGGGTTGAGGTCCTAGCAGCTATGATTGTGCTAGAGGGCTCTGTCACCACCAGCCCTCTCACCCATAACACTTGATTGGACCATGAGTAGATACCTGATCCAAAGTGGAGCAATCACTTCCTCTCATAAAGAAATATAAACCTGGAGCCAGACATTCTACCTCAATCTATACTGATAGCATTAAGAGAAGTAATGTAGATCAGGGAGCTATGGAATCAGCCATATTCCATCACGTGCATGGAGAAACAGCAAAAGGCACTTTGTAGAGGGAGGAGAATGAAGCAGACAGGCAGAGAAAAGCAGAGGTCAAAAACATACATCTTCCACAGATGGACCAAATAAGTGTCCTCCCCATGGGAACAACTCCTAAAACAAAAGGACCATATTTTTGAAATTATTTTATTTATGAGACATTAACATTTATAATTTGTGAGTGACAACTAGGTAAAATTGGCCTGTACCATTACCTCTTACCATCTTTTGTTTTAAAAACCTGTTGAGGCTGGGCTCTGTGGCTCACACCTGTAATCCCAGCACTTTGGGAGGCCGAGGTGGGTGGATCACAAGGTCAGGAGATCGAGACCATCCTGGCTAACACGTTGAAAACCCATCTCTACTAAAAATACAAAAAATTTTAGCCGGGTGCGGTGGTGGGCGCCTGTAGTCCCAGCTACTCGAGAGGCTGAGGCAGGAGAATGGCGTGAACCCGGGAGGCGAAGCTTGCGGTGAGCCAAGATCGTACCACTGCACTCCAGCCTTGGTGACAGAGCAAGACTCCGTCTCAAACAAACAAACAAAAAACCTATTTTTATACTGGTTGCTTTAGATGTATATCATTAAGTCTTCATGAAGCACAGGTTAAAATTACCATCCATATTTTAGAGCTGAGTAAACCGAGACTTAGGGCCTTTATTTTTATTTTTTTTGAGACGGAGTTTCGTCTGTCGCCTGGAGTGCAGTGGTGCGATCTCAGCTCACTGTAAGCTCCGCCTCCTGGGTTCACGCCATTCTCCGGCCTCAGCCTCCCGAATAGCTGGGACTACAGGCCCCTGCCAACACGCCCGGCTAATTTTTTGTATTTTTTAGTAGAGACAGGGTTTCACCATGTTAGCCAGGATGTTCTCAATCTCCTGACTTCGTGATCCACCCCCCTCGGCCTCCCAAGGTGCCGGCATTACAGGCGTGAGCCACCGCGCCCGGCCCAGAATCACCATCCATATTTTAGAGCTGAGTAAAGCAAGACTCAGGGCCTTCATATAACTTGCCCAAACTCACGTAACTGACTGCAGCTGGCCAAACCGAGACGCACGCTCAGGTCTTTCTGACTCCGGAGACTACGCCCTTAACCATTATCTTATGCTTAAATCTGGAGGCAGCAACTGGTATCTTCTGAAAAGGAAAGGGGGAGATCTTTTTCCCTTATCTACATGAACAGTAAGTTCAGCTTACTCTGCATACTGTGCATGCTGTTCTAAGCTCTGAATGACAGAATGAGGTTTGGGGGAGGTAAAAGGCAGGCTATGTGTTTTCAGCTAAACTGGACACGCACAGTTTATACATGTGTAATAATATGTGTATGTGTTGCACAATTGTGTATGTGTTGTAAAAGGGTGGGTAAGGAGGAGACCATTTTCCAGAAGTAGAAAACACTTATCCCCTTTAGTTACCATCATTTAGCATTCTCTTATCTGTGAGACAGCAGAGTTAAATTAGAATGAAATGTCATATTGTACTTGATGGGAAGGTATTATAAAATAGCGTGTGTGTTACAGGAAGGGCCTACAAAGAGAACAAAACCAGAAATGCCTGGAAAGGGATATGACAAAGCCACATTTATTGATTGCAGAGAAAATTAAAACATTTATGTAAAATGGCATATAGGTTGTCACAGGGCATAAGCCTAAAGTCAGTTAGTCTGGACTTCAAAGGGATTTTGCTGAATATGAGAAATGGATTCCAATTGAAATTTTAATTAGGACCCCAAAACACATTGGTATACTTACTGCCAAAAGTTCGCCACATATTGCAAGCTTAGGAAGATTGGATAGACTTTATTTAAGCTGGGTAAACATCATTGCAGACATTTTACCCCATTGGAAGAGCTAGAAGAAAACAGAATTTTGCAGTAGGAGAGGGGATCTGAAGACGGGACTAACATTTACATGAAATGTGAAAACAATGATGGGCTTTTGGTATTGTTTATGTGCTGTGTGAGGAGCACACAGAATGGAAGATTGTGGTAGTTTTGTGAATTTGAATAGCACTGAACAGTTTTAGCAGCAATTGGAAAGTGAAATGGAGGAGTCAGCATAAAGAGAGAAGACCAGTCCTCCTTTCATCTTTTCATTTCATTGTAGATTTTTATCCAATCAGTACACCAAGAAATTCTGAATTACCTTTTTTTTTTTTTTTTTTTTTTTTTTTTTTTATAAGGGAAGGACACTTGGGTTACAGGAAAGGAGGAGGGAGGGAGAGAAATGTTTTTGCTGATTTTCACAATATTCTTGTAGAAATACTTGCTCTTTTATTTTTTTAATTGGATTTTCAGGCTTAGGTGGGAAAACAAACATGGCCCATCAATTCCTCTCTCCATATTCCTCTTCTATATGAAAAGGTTTTTAAAAAAGTTTTCCTTGTATTCATGAGAAGATTCCTATTGCTTTGGGCTATATATCTCCATTAGGTAGAATTGTTAACCCTGAGCCCCTCTAGGCTGTTGATTGCCAGAATTTCTCCGGTTGGCTACATTTCAAATCTGTCAGAGCCAGTGATGTATTCCAGGTGCAGTCAAGTGTGAATGCTGTTAACGCTATTGGATCAGATGACCTTGATATTGGGTCTCTTCATGACTGCAGCTCAAGTTTTCTACTCTGCTTGTTTCTCACTTCTTCCTCTAATTGCTGCTGACTGTTCAAAAGCTGGGCTTGTTTGATATGCTTCCAATTTTTATAAAATTATAGTAATTCCCTATAGAATCCTGTGTTTTCAGTGTCCCCATGAAATAAACATCCAAGAGAAGAGTTTAATTTGCTTATTATAGTCAACTCTCATCCAAATAAAGTATACCTCATTGGACCCTCTTCTCAATGATGGAAAATTCACAGCCTCCACACAAGGTATTTTATGGCTATTTTTCCAATTTATCAGGATACTTTGGGCTGCCAGTAATATAATAACTAATAATGACTTAAACAATAAAGATATCTATTGTTTTATATAATACAAAGTTCATAGGTAGGGGATTCCTGGGTATACTGCTTGGGTCCAATATTTACTGGGGGTAACACCTATGAAAGATAAAAACTATCAAGAGGTCAGGGAAATCCTTCTGACTGCAGCTCAGATCTGATACCTGTGAAAGTAGAAGGTAAAGAGAGGAGGATTGGGTAGGAAGAGCCTAAAACTGCATTGAGGCTCTGAGAAATCAGGGTGAGCCTAACGGGGAGCTCTGCTGCAAATATGGCCCATAGAAGGGTCCAGTGTTGGGCAGAAATGACTGGGCCCCAGTGTCTCACTGTGCTCAACTATTGGTTGAGACTTCCTGGAAGAGGTTAGCCTTGGCTCAGATGCTGCCAAGGATTGTCTGCAGTGGGGGGCTGTCAGCTAACTGCACTCCTCACAGCTGATCAGCAAGCTTTTTCTTGAATGGAGATGAGCCGCACACCTCCATAGCTGCCACATAGAGTTTAATTCAGCAGCACCGTTATGTGATCCAGCTGCTTTCCAAATCACCATGTGGTCATACTTAGCATGCTAGTATTCTTCTTCAGATTTATTTCTACATTGTCTAAAAATGACTGTCACAGCCTCATATCTTCACCCAGCTGTACAAAAGCAGGAAGGACCTCACATGTATCTGTTTGTAAGGGAGAGAGAGAGATCTTTCTCTAAAACTGCCAAGCAGACTTTCCTGTCAGTGCCATAGGCCACCTTCCTGTCACATACCCATGCTTTATCTGTAAGGGAGGCTAGGAAAGGGAATGTCTGGCTTTTGTAACCTCTATAACAGGAAGTGGGTTATGCCAGCAAGTAGGAAGGGACATAAGAGGGAGGTGGTGGGGGTAGCTGTTGGGTAGGTAAACCACCAGTGTCTGCCACACTAAATATGGCTAATGTGGCACTTCATAATTTTATTCCCAGAAAAATTCAGATTTTAGAAGTTATAAATTGAGCCTGGATTTATGACTTGTTACACTGGCAGGTTCTTTGGCTTATCTTGCACTCCCCAAATATTCCTATCCCTTCCCCCAGCCAGCAGTATGAAGCTTTACTGCAGTCTTTCTTCAGATCATTTCTTACTTTTCTTTTATTGTTGTCATGGTTCTGTAGTTTACTAAATGCCACATGAGCAGATATCCAACCAAACCATTTAGACTAATATTTTATTTTATTTTATTTTATTTTTTTTGAGACGGAGTCTCACTCTGTCATCAGGCTGGAGTGCAGTGGCACGATCTCAGCTCACTGCAACCTCCGCTCTCCAAGTTCAAGTGATTCTCCTACCTCAGCCTCCCAAGTAGCTGGGATTACAGGCGCCTGCCACTGCACCTGGCTAATTTTTTGTATTTTTAGTAGATACGGGGTTTTACCTTCTTGGCCACGCTGGTCTTGAACTCCTGACCTCGTGATCCACCCGCCTCGGCCTCCCAAAGTGCTGGGATTACAGGTGTGAGACACTGCGCCTGGCTAGACCAATATTTTAAAAAGGACTTGTGAAAAGTCTGATTACTCAGTGATTGTAATTCTCTCATTTTAAGCTTTCAGTTTACCATGTGGGTTTCTCTAGTGCTAGAAAGCTGCAGAGATGCTTAAGGCCCGAGAAGAAGAGTGGTAAAAATATTGCATAGTGTGAAAAATACCTTTACAGGGTTCCTATTTTGCTGTAAACTGAGGTGTCTGTGTGCTTTGCCTAATAATGTCTTTCTCATCTCTCCTATATTTCTGTGTACTCTAGGTTGCTTCTTCATTGAATCTATAATTTTCAGCACAGAGATAGCAAGCTCTACTTACTCACTTTTTGAATGTGGGAAAGTTATGCAACCTCTCTGAGCATTAGTCTCCTAATCTATAAAATGAGATAAAAGTGTCCCTTTTATGTGGGTGCCTTGTGTAAAAGACACAAACAACATACATTTTTTCTTATTATAAGGTGAGGAGTAGGCCAACAATTGTCAACAGACAAAACAAGTAACAGAAATAGAAAAGTTTACTTTTGCTCAATGAAAATAAAATAATGTACTTATTTTCATTCAGCTATTTACTGTGCTCCTACTATGCTCGAGGCATTGTTTTTAGCACTTAAGATGCAGTGTGAGCATGGACACATAGAGGGGAACAACACATACTAGGGCTTTTTGGAGGGTGGCTTGTGGGAGGAGGGAGAGGATCAAGACAAATAACTAATGGGTACTAGGCCTAATACCTGGGTGATGAAATAATCTGTACAACAAACTCCCATGACACAAGTTTACCCATGTAAAAAACCTGGCACTTGTACCCCTGAACTTAAAAGTTAAAAAAAAGATGCAGTGTTAGATAAAAGGTATCTCCTATTAGTGGCATTTACATTTAAGTGGGGGAAAGACAAGAGATGCTTGTATTTTAAATACCCCCAGATACAATGCCTGTTGAATTAATTTCTGCAGTCATTTAATTATTCATTAAGTTACTTTTGAAGCAGTTATTCAAAAGTTATGCTTGACATTTTTATTATAATAAAAGTAATATTTTATAGAAATTTTAGAAAATAAGATAAAGATTAAAACCATCTAGTGGCCAGATGAGGTGGCTAATGCCTGTAATTCTAGCACTTTGGGAGACCGAGGTGGGTGGATCACTTGAGTTCAGGAGTTTGAGGTCAGCCTGGCCAACATGGTGAAACCCCGTCTCTACTAAAAATACAAACATTTGCCTGGTGTGGTGGCGTGCACCTGTAATCCCAGCTCCTGGAGAGGCTGAGGCAGGAGAATTGCTTGAACCTGGAAGGTTGAGGTTGCAGTGAGCTGAGATCACGCCACTGCACTCCAGCCTGGGCAACAGAGTGAGACTCCATCTCAAAAACAAAACAAAACAAAACAAAACCATCTATAATCCCATAATGTAGAAAACCATGGTTAGTGTGTGTGTCTATGTGTGTGCATTTCATTTGTTTTCGTTCATATAGATATATGGACCAATGTAGTTTTCTAAAAACAATCGAGATCATTTTATAAACTGCTTTTCCTTATATTTTAAAATATTTGTTAAGAACATGATTTCTGCTATTCCAAATCAAGAATAGATATGCTGCAATTTAACTAGTATCTTATCATTGGACCTTGAGGATTAAAAAAAAATTATGTTAACGCTATGATAAATAGCTTTGTTTATAAATATTGGTATGTATATCTGATTATCTCTTTGGGGTAAATGGCAGTAATATTACTGAACCAAAGTCTGTTAAACATATACAGATTATACATATAGTCTCAACTATTCCTTCACGGAATAGAATTAAATCGAATTTTAATTTATCAGTGTTTATTTCCCTGTATCCTCTGTAGCATTAGGCCCTTAAAAAGAATCTTAACCCAATTTGTTAGAGAAAAGTTACACAATTGGTTTAATTTTAATTCCTTTGATTATAAAGAAGTCAAGCACTTTTTAATATATATGTTGTTCACTTGTCTAGTGAGTTGCCTTTTACATTTCAGCCCATATTTATTCATCTTTTACTTTTTCTTTGTAAAAAGCTCCATATATAAAATATAAATAACTATGATCATATTATATATTTTAAATTATTTTTCTGGTGTTTCCTTTGTCTTTGATGATATTTTCAACATTAAGAAGATTTTCATTTTTACTTTGTCAAACCTATTCATATTTACTTTTAATTTTCTGTGGTTGCTTTTCTGTTTAAAAATTATTTTCCACATTGATATCAGAAAATATTTCTCTCTATAAACTTGATGTTCTGTTGTTTTTTATACAAGCAATAATCTAGTGGGAATTATTTTCTAATAGTAAGAGTTTTTTGGTTGATCAGTTGTCCTGCTATATATTATGCATTTTTCATTTATTTATTTTACTTATTTGGTTTGGAATAGATTTTTCTTTCTTCACTGATTTAAAACGGTCTACCTTTATTGCCTACTAGATTCCTATGCAGATAGTATAAATGTCAACATTATTCTTTGATAACAAGGACTGTAACTGCAGAAGTTTTGAAATGAAGGAGAGTAGATAGGAACTTGGGGAAGATGTGGCACTTTGGCTGGACCTAGTATGATAAATGTGATTTGTCTTGGCAGAGAGGAGAGAGAAAGGGCATTCCAAATGGGGGAAAACGGCTTGAGCAACACCCAGAATAGTTAACAAGCATTATATAGATTATATAGTAGGTGATGGGAGAGGGAAGGTGGAACGGACCTAATATGTGTTGAATGCCTACTGAATGTGAATCACCATGTTAAGAATCTTATGCATAACTCTGAGGTCAGCTGAATCCTCGTACTTTGAGTCCTGTGTATATTCAGTGCTATGTTTTCCATCTGTCCCAATTTGTATGTAGAACTAAGTATTTCTTTGAATTTCTGAAACACAGTTTACTCACACAAAAACTTTATTGGTCAATCAATGCAGTCAGTTTCTTGACCTCAACACCATATGTTCTGGACTGAAAAATCCATTGTTTTAAGTTACTGTGCTGTGGATTTTAAGTTGTTTATCCTTGACTTCTACCCACTAGATGCCAGTAGCAATGCTGCCCCCTAGTAAGGACAACTAAAATTGTCTCCAGACATTGCCAAATGTCCCTTAGGGAGCAAAATCAACTCCAGCTGAGAAATACAGATTATACCAAAGAAAGGAAAGTTAGTGGAGGGTTTTTTTGTTTGTTTTGTTGTTTTTTTTTTTTTTTTAACAGAGTCTTGCTCTGCCACCCAGGCTGGAGTGCAGCGGCGCCATCTCAGCTCACTGCAACCTCTGCCTCCTGGCTTCAATCGATTCTCCTGCCTCAGCTTCCTGAGTAGCTGGGATTACAGGCGCCCGCCACCACGCCTGGCTAATTTTTTGTATTTTTAGTAGACATGGGGTTTTACCATGTTAGTCAGGCTGGTCTCGAACTCCTGACCTCAGGTGATCCACCCGCCTCCACCTCCCAAAGTGCTGGGATTACAGGCGTGCACCACCGTGCCCAGCCAGTGGAGGGTTTTATATTGCGCAGTGCACAATAAATGAATATCCTCTTTTTGTTTTCCTTCATAAAGTCCCTTCTTGGTTTCTCTACACCTAGGTTTGCGCTTTTATTTTTGCTTAATCCATTGCAAGGTTTCTCAACTGTGGCACTACTGACATTCAGGCCAGATAATTCTTTGTTTTAGGGAGCTCTCCTATGAATTGTGGGATGTTTAGTGGCATCCTCCGACTCTACCCAGGAGATACCAATACCACCACCATCACCCTCAGTTATGACGACTGATATAGTTTGGTTGTGTCCCCACCCAAATGTCATCTTGAATTGTAGCTCCCATAATTCCCATGTGTCGGGGAAGGGACCTGGTGAGAGGTAACTGAATCATGGGGCGGGTCGTTCCTGTGCTGTTCTTGTGATAATGAATAAGTCTCATGAGATCTAATGGTTTTATAAAGGGGAGTTCCCCTATACAAGCTCTCTTGCCTGCTCACCACATAAGACTTGCCTTTGCTCCTCCTTCACCCTCCGCTATGATTGTGAGGCCTCCTCAGCCATGTGGAACTGTGAATACATTAAACCTCGTTTTCTTTATAAATTACCCAGTCTTGGGTATTTCTTCATAGCAGAATGAAAATGGACTAATACAGTAAATTGGTACCAGTAGAGTGAGGTGCTGCTGTAAAGATACCCAAAATATGGAAGTGACTTTGGAACTGGGTAACAGGCAGAGGTTGGAAGAGTTTGGAGGGCTCAGAAGAAGACAGGAAGATATGGGAAAGTTTGGATCTTCCTAGAGTCTTGTTGAATGGCTTTGACTGAAATGCTGATAGTGATATGGACAATAAAGTCCAGGCTGATGTGGTCACAGGTGGAGATGAGGAACTTGTTGGGAACTGGAGCACAGGTGACTCTTGCTCTGTTTTAGCAAAGGGACTGATGGCATTTTGTCCCTACCCTAGAGATTTGTGGAACTTTGAACTTGAGAGATATAATTTAGGGCATCTGGCAGAAGAAATTTCTAAGCAGCAATACATTCAAGAGGTGACTTCGGTGCTGTTAAAAAATTTAGTTTTATTCATTCACAAAGATATGGTTTGGAATTGGAACTTACATCTAAAGAGGAAGCAGAGCATAAAAGTTCAGAAAAATTGTATACTGATGATGTGACAGAAAAGCAAAACCCACTCTCTGAGGAGAAATTCAAGCCAGCTGCAGTATTTTGTGTAAGTAATGAGGAGCCAACTGTTAATTCCCAAGACAATGGGGAAAATGTCTCCAGAGTATGTCAGAGGTCTTCATGGCAGCTTCTCCCATCAGAGGTCTGGAGCCTAGGAGGACAAAATGGTTTCGTGGGCTGGGTCTAGTGTTCCCCTGCTGTGTACAACCTAGGGATTTGGTGCCCTGCGTCCCAGCCATGCCACCTGTGGCTGAAAGGGACCAACATAGAGCCTGGGCTGCAGCTTTAGAGGTTGCAAGCCTCAAGCCTTGGCAGCTTCCATGTGGTGTTGAGCTTGTGGGTGCACAGAAGTCAAGAATTGAGGTTTGGGAACCTTTGCCTAGGTTTCAGAGGATGTATGGAAACACCTGGATGCCCAGGCCGAGGTGTGCTGCAGGGGTAGGGCCCTCAAGGATAACCTCTGCTAGGGCAGTGCATAAGGGAAATGTAGGGTGGGAGCCCCCCCGCCACAGAGTCCCCACTAGAGCACTGCTTAGTGGAGCTGTGAAAAGAGGACCAACATCCTATATACCCCATGATGGTAGGCCCACCAACAGCTTACACCGTGCACCTGGAAAAGCCATAGAGACTCAATGCGAGCCCATGAAAGCAGCTGGGAAAGGGAGTATACTCTGCAAAGCCACAGGGACAGAGCTGCCCAAGACCATGGGAACCCCCCTTGCATCAGCGTGACCTGGATGTGAGACCTGGAGTCAAAGGAGATCATTTTGGAGCTTTAAGATTTGACAGCCCAGCTGGATTTCACACTTGCATGGGCCTGTAGCTCCTTTGTTTTAAGCAATTTCTCTCATTTGGAATGGGTATATTTACCCAAGGCCTGTACCTCCATTATATCTGGGAAGTAACTAAATTGCTTTTGATTTTATAGGCTCATAGGTGGAAGGGAGTTGCCTTGTGTCAGATGAAACTTTGAACTGTGGACTTTTAAGTTAATGCAGAAATGAGTTAAGACTTTGAGAGACAGTTGAGAAGCTGTGATTGGTTTTGAAATGTGAGGACATGAGATTTGGGAGGGGCCAGGGACAGAATGATACGGTTTGGCTGCGTCCCCACCCAAATCTCATCTCGAATTGCAGCTCCCATAATTCCCACATGTCATGGGAGGGACCTGGTGGGAGGTAATTGAATCATGGAGGCGGGTCTTTCCCACGCTGTTCTCATGATAGTCTTATGAGATCTGATGGTTTATAAACGAGAGTTCCCCTACACAACCTCTCTTGCCTGCTCACCATGTAAGATGTACCTTTTGTCCTCCTTCACCTTCCACCATAATTGTGAGGGCTCCCCAGCCATGTGGAACTGTGAGTCCATTAAACCTCTTTTTCTTTATAAATTACCCAGTCTTGGGTATTTCTTCATAGCAGCATGAAAATGGACTAACACAACAACCCACCAAATCTGTCTCCAGACATTGACAAAATTGGGCCTGGTAGAGAACCACTGATGTAGGCTACACCAAAGACAGGAAGTTTGTAGGGATACTTTTTCTCTGCAAAACCCACAAGATATAACTTAGAAACCCTCTATTTTTTTTTTCTTTGATGTGCGTTTTTGGTTACTAAGCAGTTGGTTTTGGTTGTTTTTCTTATGCTGTCTCAGGGATTCCCCATCTCAGCACTATTGTTTTGTGCCAGATAATTCTTTGTTGTGAGGGGCTGTCCTATAGATTGTAGGGTGTTTAGCCTCTACCCACCAGATGCTAGGAGCACCTCACCCCCTACCCGTAGCTGTAACAACCAATACTGTCCACAGATATTGTCAAAGGTTCCCTGGGGAGCAAAATCACCCTTGGTTAACAGTCATTGCACTATTTCTACTTATCTTTCTCTATACACTAGTTCTTCTGTCCAGCATTATGTTGTAAAAGAAATGCATACATCTGTCATTTTCTTACTCATAGACATTGAGTGATAATTTTTCTTGTAACTGTTACTTAAACGTGATTATGGAAATATACTATCTCAAGTGGTTGAGTTGTTGCATTCTTTTCTAACAAATATAGCATTGCCCCTAAGAATAATTCTGGAAAATAACATATACTCTAACTTGCTAAACATTTATCATTCCTCCTCTGAGTGAACAGCACTAAGCCATTTGAGCTTCTATTACAGTTCTGCTATAGATTGCCTTTGCATTAAATTTGCACACACTTCTCTATTTCACTAAATCTGAACTTGTGGAGAACCTCAAGACAAGCACATTGCCTTTAAACATAATAACTATACTAAAATTAAAAAATATAAATATTGGAATCAGGCACTTCC
Organism: Nomascus leucogenys; assembly: GCF_006542625.1. NCBI lineage: Eukaryota > Metazoa > Chordata > Mammalia > Primates > Hylobatidae > Nomascus > Nomascus leucogenys. The sequence goes on along the minus strand of NC_044406.1, from coordinate 21,524,217 downwards.
GGGTCAAAATATCCCTTAAGTCCTCTAAATATCACTTAATTTCTCTTTGATCAGGTTTAGGGCCCTTAGGCAAGTTAGCTCCTCTGCCTTTGCTTCATCCTCTGCAAAATAGGGGTAAGATTTCCTTCTGAGTGGGGTTCTTATATATATTAGAGAGTAGGAGATAAAGCGCCAGGTATGTATCACTCAAAAATGTTAACCATTGTTATTAATTTTATCCAGAGATATTAAGGTCTACATTTTAAAAAGCCTTTAAAGTCCATACTTTAAGCCTTAAATACCTATACCTAGAGCATTTACTTCTTTCTTTCCCTTATTTTCTGACTTATTTGTAGTCACAGGTAAGGCATGCTGGGGAAAAAAGATTGTTGCCTTAATTTTTCTCTTGATTTTACTAGAAATGTTAACTAATTCTAATGTTTTCATGAACACTGAATTTTAAAGTTTACTTACTATCTTTGTAGGGATTTCTTTTTGCAGGTGTGAGAAGCACCTTGCTTCTAAATAAGGCATAAGAGGTAGAATTATAGATAAAATTAGGAAGAGTTTTACTAAAATTATTTCTTATGGCAAAAATATCATTTGATTTTTTTTTTTTTTTTTGAGACAAGAGTTTTGCTCTTGCTGCCCAGGCTGGAGTGCAAAGGCACGATTTCAGCTCACTGCAACCTCTGCCTCCCGGGTTCAAGTGATTCTTCTGCTTCAGCCTCCCGAGTAGCTGGGATTACAGGCGTGTGCCACCACACCCAGCTAATTTTGTATTTTTAGTAGGGACAGGGTTTCTCCATGTTGGTTGGTCAGGCTGGTCTTGAACTCCTGACCTTAGGTGATCCGCCCGCCTTGGCCTCCCAAAGTGCTGGGATTACAGGCGTGAGCCACTGCGCCCAGCCGTTATTTGATTGGTTTTAATGTTTTTCCCAGTAGATAAATTTTTCTTTCACTTTAATTTTTTCCCCGATATATGTATCTATATATATATATGGTTTTGACCTTCAAATTGAATTAAAATAAAGCATGATGAAAAGAAAAGCAAAGAATAAAATGAAAACCTACCAGTTATGTTGCAAAATCAATAAAAATGCAGAATGCACTATTCTTGTCATTGGAAAGGATTGTTTTGTTCAATTATACAAGGATGCAATTTCCCCTAGATTAGACAAAAAAGTGTTAATACAAGGCTGGGGTATACAGTTTTAGCTATAATATCACCAAATTTTAGAGGTAAAAGAGACCTCTAAATTAATAAAACTGTCCCATTTTATGAGTAGAGAAATTGAGGCCTAGAGAAGGCAAGTGATTTCCTCACAGTTTTAACCAAGGGCTAGTGACAAAATGCATACAAGGACCTGATTCCCAGTGAGTCACACATCCTGCTCTGTTGGTGACATCATTCTGATAAAAATAGAATTGTGGACTCTTCTAAAAAATTTAGCACTTATTTTCTAATGAACTAAAACAAGTAGAGAATGATAGTGGAAATAACTTTAAGAATTGTTGTGGCACCAACTGCTGGGGGCAAAAGAGAATACTTTGACTGGATAAGCTTGAAGCTATGCTTCAATTTAGTACAACTATTTTAAAGCCAGAAAAGCACCATTGTTGTCTTCTACCAAGTGTTTTAGAGAAGACAAATGGACATGGCAGACTATAAAATTAACACAAGAACAGAAACTCAAATACCACATGTTCTCACTTATAAGTGGGAAGTAAATGATGAGAACTTATGAATACAAAGAAGGAAACAGCAGACACTGGGGTCTAGCTGATGGGGGAGGGTGGAAGGAGGGAGAAGAGCAGAAAAGATAATTATTGAGCACTGGGCTTAATACCTGGGTGACGAAATAATATGTACAGTAAACCCCCATGACACGTGTTTATTTCACAGACCTTCACATATACCCCCAAACCTAAAATAAAAGTATTTTTAAGAGAAATTAACTAACACATTACTTTTTCTTCACACAGTCTCTCACTCTCTCATTTTTCAGACTTTTTTAAAATTAAGGAACATACATAATATTGAAAGTTTAGCAGTATTATTTAAGAATTAGTTATGTCTTCAAATGGCTAGTATGTTTCCAATACTTCCTTACATATATTCTATACTGTATATCTTTAACATGCCTGGAATCTTCCAGTAGCGTGGTACAACTTTTCAACTTAACAATAAAACTCCTTGCATCTTTGTTGAGGTTTTCTTCATTGTGTTTCTGTGTCCCTCTTTTGTTGATTTAACTTGTATTGCTCAGCTATTACTACAAGATCTTCCGGAACACTCTGATTTGCTCTGTCCAGAATTTTAATCAATTCACCGGCCATTTTCGAATCTGAGTGATGAGGGTAACTGATGTGCCAGTCTTTCCTGCCCATCCAATGTACCCTACTCTGTGTACATATACTTCAATATTCCTTGGGAAATCGTAATTATATACATGTGTGACATCATTAAGATCAAGACCTCGGGATACTAAATCAGTTGCAATCAGTATCTTTATGTTTCCACTTTTAAAGTCCTCTAATGCTCGCTCTTGATCACTCTGTTCACTGTTGCCATGTGATGATTCTACAGATATGCCTTGGATATTGAAGTCGCTTGACAAGTCATCAGCAACATGTTTTTGGCTGACAAACATGATGACTTTGTCATTGGGTGACATGTTCTCTACGAATTCTTGGGTGAGAGCTCGTTTTTCTTTTTCTGTGGTAACAATTATATTTTGCTTCACTGTATTTACAGCAACTAGATTCAGATTACCAACATAAACAATCATAGGATCTTTCAAATAAGAAAGTGCTAGTTGACGTACAGTATCTGGCCAAGTTGCACTTGTCATAACAGTCTGTCGGTCTGGGCGCACATCTAATAAAATCTTCATTATCTGGGGTTCAAATTCCATATCCAGCATTTTATCTGCCTCATCTATAACCAAGTAGGTTATGCTTCTTAGGTTGACAGAATTATTCATTTGTAGGTCATTCAGCCTCCCAGGAGTTGCAATAATGATATCTATACCTTTGCTAATATCTTCTATTTATCCAATTCTATTTCTACCACCATATATGCAAATGCTTTTGAGACCTTTATATGAATACTTTGAACATTCAGCTTCCACCTGAAGAGCCAACTCTCTAGTGGGTGTAAGGACTAGCATCCCAGGCCCATTCCTTTGCTCTCTAGATATTGGTTGAGAATCAAGAGGAATAAACCCAGGCATTAAATAGGACAGTGTTTTCCCTGTTCCGGTTTGTGCAACTTCTATAAGATCTATTCCTTGTAGAATAATTGGCCATGCCTGTGACTGAATTGGCGTTGGCTTTACAATCCCTACCCTTGTTATGCTTTTCAGAAAATCAGGGTATTGCTGAAAAGCGTCTTTAAACCTACAAGTTGGTTTTGGGATGAGACGCTTTTCACCACTTTTCAAGTCATCACACATTATGTTGAAATTTTCCTTTCTCCAGTTAATCACCTGCATTTCAGACATGCAGCTTGTTGCTTTGGATTCTATGTAAAAGTTTTTCTTAACTGGTGGTAAATCTGCCCGTTTTCTCTTTTCGTACTCCACGACTGCTGCCCTAATGCGATCCCAATTTGACAATGGCTGAGCTTCTCCAACAACGTCATTTCTGCCTAGATTTCTTCCAATAGGGGATTGGGATGCAGCATTATCCACACTGGATTCTGAGTTGTAGCTTTCTTGTTTTCTAGTAAGTGTTTCTGTAGCCGCTTTGGCCTTTGCTTTCATTTCCCTATTGCCAAAAATTCTGACTTTTGCTTCAGATTCCCCTTTTATGATCTATATTTTAGTGTTTGTCGAATGTTGTAGATATTTTATTTTTGATCCACTGTGACCAATGACCGCACCAACCATATTCTTTATTTTAAAGCAGAGTGGTGGTTCACGGGAGCCTGCCGCTCTCGGTCCCTGATGGCCGAAGGGGCCACTCCAGCCACTGCCTCTGCTGCCCCTGGCATCCCAGCTGGCCCCAAGGTCTCTTGGATTAGCCTCCGCCCTCTTCCACTCTGGGGCCCAGTGGGACATTGTGGGATAGTGGGAGTATCGGCTCCGGCTTCTCGCCTACATATGGTTGGCAGTTCAGGTCTGCGGCCTCTTTCCCGTCACCTTCTGCACCAAAAGATGGCGGTGGCAATTATTTCCGGGTGCTAGTCACGTAGCTACACAGCAGTTGCCCCAGAAACCAGTGTTTGATGTTGAAGTCCATGTCGTGTAGGGGCGAGGCTTTGATGGCCTGACCAATCACAGGGCTTGGACTGGGATGAGGTAAGCAGGCGTCTGTGACGCAAATTTATTTATTTATTTATTTATTTTTTTGAGACAGAATCTTGCTCTGTCCCCCAGGCTGGATTACAGCGGCGCGATCTTGGCTCACTGCAAGCTCCGCCTCCCGGGTTCACGCCATTCTCCTGCCTCAGCCTCCCAAGTAGCTGGGACTACAGGCGCCTGTCACCACGCCCGGCTAATTGTTTTGTTTTTTTTTCTGTTTTTTTTTTTTTTTTTTTTGAGACGGAGTCTCGCTCTGTCACCCAGGCTGGAGTGCAGTGGCGCAATCTCGGCTCACTGCAAGCTCCGCCTCCCGGGTTCACGCCATTCTCCTGCCTCAGCCTCCCAAGTAGCTGGGACTACAGGCGCCCGCCACCACGCCCGGCTAATTTTTTGTATTTTTAGTAGAGACGGGGTTTCACCGTGGTCTCGATCTCCTGACCTCGTGATCCGCCCGCCTCGGCCTCCCAAAGTGCTGGGATTACAAGCGTGAGCCACCCAGCCCGGCACGCCCGGCTAATGTTTTGTATTTTTAGTGGAGACGGGGTTTCACCGTGTTAGCCAGGATGGTCTCGATCTCCTGACCTCGTGATCCGCCCGCCTCGGCCTCCTAAAGGGCTGGGATTACAGGCTTGAGCCGCTGCGCCCGGCCAATTGTGACGCAAATTTAAAGAGGCACTCACTCTCACTGGCTGACCCTGCCAGCACTTACAGTACCCTGAGTAACTGCCTCCTTAACTTCTGTGTCCTGGGTGCCCCTTTCACTCTTCTCGTGATAGTTCTGGCTCCGCTTGAGAGCAACCTTGAAGCACGCCTTAAACATACACACCATATACCCATTGTCCCTTATATAAGCCAGTTATTTCCCTAAGAGAAAAAAATAATGCATTTAAAGAAAAACTATTTATTTATATATTCGTGTGTTTATTTATTTTGGTAAATTTCTTTTGGAGTGAATACAGTACTTTGTCAGGATAAATTCATCATTCCCTGTCCTCTAGTGTAACTTAAATTCTACTAATCAGAAATCTCTTAGGTGCACACTCTAGGACAGCGTTTTGCCTTAATTCATCAACTAAATGTCAACACTTGTTTAGGCAGTTTCCAGATATTATTACAGGGATGATGGTTAGAAGAGAGGTAAAGCGGTGCCTAAGGTACTTTAGGGGCTGTTTTTAGTGGTTTGTCACTTTTCTCAGTGCCTCTTCATTTTTTTTTCCTTCCCTGTGGTTTGATTGCTTCTGAGACCTTAGCACTGGAAGGCTGTGTAGAACTCATTTATTAGGTACACGTAGAAGACATTCTAGCAGCAGTCTGGACAGAGGGATATCCAGCTTCCATTTAGACACTCCCAGAGGCAGGGAGCTCACTTCATTTCAAGAATATCTATTCCATTATGAGGCTGTTTAATGGTTACAAAAGTTTTTTTGAACAAAACGTGCGGTTTCCTGTGTCCTTAAGTCCTTCTGAGTTCTGAAGTTATACAGAATAGGCTTGATTCTCCTGTATCCTTGTGTACTTAAGGATCTGTCAAAATTTTCTTTTTTTTCTTTTTGTTGTTTTTTTTTTTGAGATGGAGTTTCACTCTTGTTGGCCAGGCTGGAGTGCAATAGCACGATCTTGGCTTGCTGCAACCTTGGCCTCCCAGGTTCAAGTGATTCTCCTGCCTCAGCCTCCCGAGTAGCTGGGATTACAGGTGTCTGCCACCACGCCCGGCTAATTTTTTGTATTTTTAGTAGAGACGGGGTTTCACCATGCTGGCCAGGCTGGTCTCGAACTCCTGACCTCAGGTGACCCACCTGCCTTGGCCTCCCAAAGTGCTGGGATTACAGGTGTGAACCACCATGCCTGGCCTCTGTCAAAGGTTTCTGTGCATCAGGGCAACATTTCCAGTTTCTTCAATGTTTCTTGCTATGACATGGTTTCCAAGACACACATCATCCTATTGCCTCTCCTTTGGGGACCATTTACAATGTAGCACGCAGAACTAAAAAACAAAAGAAAAGACAAGCAAACAATCTGCAGAAATGGCATTAGTCCTACTATTAGGGCATCTTTACTGAGCATGACAATTCTACGAATTTGACCTAAGAACTCCTGAGACACAAAGCTGCTCACAGTAACATGACGGGCATTTAAGTTCTTGCTTCTTTTACTTACTCAGCTGATTTTTTTTTTTTTAATTTGCTTACCTAAATGAAGACTATATATGTATCCTTTTATAGTCATCTTATTAAGTTTGGTCAATTGATGTAGCCTATTAAATATAATTTTAATGATTATTCTCTCATCCATCATGTTAGCCTCTAGTTTCAAGTCTTCTGCCAATTTAATGTTCATAGCATCTTCGTCTCTTCAGTCAGTCACTGATTAAAATTTCATCATGGTCTAGTATAGGACAGAAGTCTGTGACACCTTGGGAGAAAACTTCTCTGTGTCAGTACTTTTTGTAAAAGATGCTATTTGAAGAAATAAAAAGGTTTCTGATCAAATATGTTTGGGAAACGCAGCACCCTATATTCTCTCTGTTAAAATCACAATGCTTATTGGATATTTTAGGAGCTATGATAATTACAGACATTGAGAAAAATCAGTTGTTTGATACAGAGTTCCCCAAACGCATTTGCTAATGGATATCTTCATCAATTATTTAAATAAGCTTTTTATTTGGAATACTTTCAGATTTGCAGAACAGTTATGGAAGTAGTGCAGAGAGGTTCCTGTATAGCCTCAGCCAGTTTCAGTTTCCTCTAATCTTATCATACCTCATTATCATGATACATTTTTCAAATATAGGAAAACACTATTGGTGTGTTACCATTAGCTAAATTTCAAACTTTATGCTACCAGTTTTCCATTAATGTATTTTTTTGGTTTCAAGATCCACTCCAAGACACCATACTGCATTTAGTTATGTACAGTTTGTGAGAATTTCTCAGTTTTTTCTTATTTTTCATAATCTTTCCAGTTTTGATGAGTAATGATCAGGAATTTTGTAGAATGTCCTTCAGAAAGGTATGCTTGATGTAACTGCTCATGATTAGACTGGGGTTATGAGCTTTTGGAAGAAAATATCACAGAGATGAAGAGCCTGTCTCATCACATCACATTGGGGAGATAGGTACCTGATGTCAACGTGACCCATCATTGGTAATGTCAACATCAGTCCCTTGGATAATTTGTGTTATTCAGGTTTTCTACACTGTAAAATTATTATTTCTCCCTTTCCATACTCTATTTTATGGAATGAGTCACTAAGTCCAGACAACCCTCAAGGGGTCAGTTTGCATTTAAATGCAATCTTTATTACTGTTTTTTACAATTAGTAGTGTTCTTTGGAATGTATTTTGGAAACCACTGGTCTGGATAAATACAAATTACCTAACCAATTTTTTTTTTTTCATCTGGTTGTTCAACCAGGTATATTCTGATCAAGTCACTTTACAACTCCTCCATACTTCTCCATGAACTGTACTAGGAATTTTAAGGCATTCTCAATGTCTTCTAGTTTATTAACTATTTTAAAAGGAAATTTGTTTAGTTCCATGCAGCTTTTACCTCTCGAAGGATGTATTATGTTTCTCTGTCTTTATGCCTTCATCTTTACTTTGAATAATATTTAATATTACAGAACTGTAGAATTCTACAGGTGTTGGGTGCATCAGAGGTCATTTTGTTCTCCCTTATTACAGATAGTGAAATTTAGGTTCCAAATTCTTTCTGGAATTGACCGAAGGTACTCAGCAAATTATTGAGAGTAAAAATTTAGAACCATTTGTTGACTTGTGGCCAGTCAGGAAAATAGTACAGGACATTACTCCTTTACTACGAAGTGACTTGCTTCTATTCTTGTTTTATGTGGGTGATACGGAAAAATAGAAGAAGCCATGAAAGTGAAGTGAAGAAAAGTCATATTGTTGGGTGAGGGGTAGTTGTAAAATCTGGGTAGAGAGCAGTGCACTTTAAGGTAGAACTCATTGTGGTGAATTACTGTGATGACACAGAACTGGTAGAAGACTTGTGGGTATTGAAGATACTGAGAGGGATTGTGCTTTCAGGATGATTCATTACCATTTATGATTGCCCTTATCAGTTGGAAAAAATATTTGTCAGCTAAATTAAGGGCTACCAGTGTGATGTTCTTTGCTCTAAATATCTCTACAATGGCCTTATTCACTGTATCTGAAATATTCCTACTAAATATGTATCCCTGTGGCTCATGGCTTGGTATGTTATTGGCTTGGTATGTTATTAGCATGGTCCTGGAAAAACAAAACACAGAAATGTGAGTTTGTCAGTTAGATGCTTTCCAGTGGAGCAGCTGGCTAAAAGATTCTTTTAGGGCAGAGAGTGGGAAAGATGGAAAGAATTGAATTTCTGGTACAGGGCATATGTAAAGTTTACCCCAAGGTAAGATAAAAAGGGTAATGTAAGGAAAGACAAGAGTGTGTTTAAGATGGTTTCTACCATTTTGCTTAGGGCAGTGCCTATAATCTTAGAGGCAACAGTAAGAGAGTGAAATACTGCAGGCAGTGAATTGGGCTAATTTGCAATCACTCCGATTTCTACAAAACTCTCTTAAAGATGAGTTAATGTTGTTGGCCTAAAATAGTCTCATATATGGGACTCCCCTTAGAAATGATATTGATAGTGTTTTATTTAATAAATCTACTCTGATGGTCTAAGGCAAACTTGACTTACGGAATTCCAGTTAGCATTGTTGATGGTAATAATTACAGTTGGTTTTGCATCTGTACAGCACTTTACAATTTATAAATACTCTTTATAGAATTTGTTTCCTTGGGCTGATATATATCTGGCCATTATTCTGTTCAATAGATGTGCTATATTATGGCAAACGTTGCCATTATCATTGTACATATTGGTATGTTTATTTTGTGTACGGAATCATACTCATGCCACAGAGTCTAAAGAAGTAGCAGCAGCGTGGTGTAGTTAGCAATCAAGAACACTGGACCTTAAATAACTGGGTCCAAGTATCACTTTCACCATTCATTCACTGTGAGTCATGAGAAAATTTTGTCTTAGTTTTGCTGTCTGTAGAATGGCGTACTAGTACCTGTCTCATACACACACACAGACACACACACACACAGTTTTACTAACTGGTTCATAGTAGGAACTCTCCAAGTATCAGTTATCCCTGTTACAGAAACAGTAGGTATAGAGAGACAGTCATGGAGATTCCCTGTCCAAGGATTTTCCTGATAGTTTCCTCTCGTCCATATCAAAATGAAAAAAAACCCAAAAAAACAAAAAAGCAAGGTTAATAGCATTTTTTTACCCAAATCTAAATTTATTCAATGTAAACTTTTTTATTCTAACATTATGCCCTACTGTCTTTTGTAAAATATACTTTTAAAATGAAATAAGGATTTCAAATTACTTTTAAAGGTCTCTCCTAGGGCAAGAAAGAATGTAAATCTAATGGCCAGTAGCCTTAATTAGGCTTTGAAATGTTATTGGTATATGAAACCCAAGTGCTTGTAAGCATTGATGTAGAACATGAAATGTGGTTTGAATGTTTTTGTTCCCCCGAAGTTCCTATGTTGAAATCCTAACCCCAAAGGTGATGGTGGTAGGAGATGGGGCCTTTGGGAGGTAACTCGGTCATGAGAGTACAGCTCTCATGAATAGGATTAGCTTGCCCTTATAAAACAGGCCTGAGAGAAACCCCATGCCTTGTTTGCGATGTGAGGTTACAGTGAAAAGGTGGCCATCTGTGAACCGGGAAGCGGGCCCTTACCAGACACCAAGTCTGCTGGTAACTTGATTTTGGACTTCCCAGACTCCAGAGCTGTGAGAAATAAATTCCTGTTGTTTATAGGCCATCCCATTTATGGTGTTTTGTTATAGCAGCCTGACCAGACTAAGACAATTAGCCCAACAAACACAAATTAGAATGCTATTAGGTGTTAATAATGCTTGCAGGCAAGAAGGGCTGAAGGGAGGTTGGAGAGCCTGGAGAGTTGAGGCAAAGACCTATAAGGGGAGTGGGTTTGATCTGATACTATAGGAGGTATGAAATTAGAGATATAAGGATGTTAAAGTTTCAGGGAAAAAAAAGCCAATGTGGCCTTTGGGAAGAAATCAGGGCAGCCTGGAGGACTAGGACAAAAAATTCAGGTTAAGGAGAAAGGGGAAATGGAGAAGGATGGTTTGGGTCAGGGGAAAGTAAAAGGGAACTTTTAGGAACCTTAAGGACAGTCAGTGAACTATCAAAATATGGTAAAACAGTGGCAAACTTAGAATGAAGGAGTCATATGACATTAATGAGGGACGTGGGTCCCTTTGGAGAAAGTAGAATGCAGGGAAGTGGGGTCGAAAAATGGGGGCTTTGTTTTTGATATTTCAAGTACATGGGACTGAGGGACTTGAACAGAGTGTAGTAGTTTAGCAGTGGGAACTCGGAGAATGGAACAGATAGAAAAATCGCATCTGAGAAGCAACTAACATTTTTGAGTTCTACTATATGCCAAACATTTTAAGTGTATTATCTCATTAAATTACCACAGCAACTTCATAGTATGTATTTTCTGTCTTTTTCATGTGACAACATTGAAGCTCAGAGATGTTATATAATATATCCAAGTTCATGCAAAGTTAACGGTAAATAACTTTAAACATGAATAAATTTAAACATGGATATGGTTAGCTTCAAGGTCTTTTCCCTGATCTTAGTTTCTAGGGAAAAAATGTGCTTGATTTGGTGCCTGGTTCTCAGATAAAAAGAGTCTTTAATTAAAGATGACTCAATCTTCCAAGTTGGAGACTTATTGAAGCAGAGAATCTTGAAGCCATTCGACAGGAAAGGCGGAGGGGAAGCAGAGGAGTTTGGTTTCAGTCATGTCCAGTTTGTGGTGTTGTAGGGGGCATACAAGTAAAAATGCTAACTGAACCTGGAGATTTGGGACTGTAGTTCAGATGAGAAGACGAAGACAGATTTGAGAATAGTCAGCATAGAAGTTATAGTTGAAACTGGAATTGAATACTTGAACAAATAGACAGCAATGAAAGACAGGTTTAAGAACATTTTAAGGAACCATGGAATTCGTATGATTAGATAATGAGAAGAGAAAAACAGGAAGGTAGGTGAAGAGAGAGTCTACATAGTAGGAAATAAGGCAGGAGAACTTGTCGAGGAGTTTTGGTAAACAATATAAAATTTTTCAAAAGGACAGGGAGGTAGACCACTGAATTTTGGAGAGGAAAATCATCAGTGACCTTTAAGAATGCCCTTTTTGGCCCAGCGCGGTGGCTCACACCTATAATCCCAGCACTTTGGGAGGCCAAGGTGAGCAGATTGCTTGGGGGGGGCCAGGAGTTCGAGATCAGCCTGGCCAACATGGCAAAACCCCATCTCTACTAAAAATACAAAAATTAGTCAAGCATGGTGGCATACATCTGTCATCCCAGCTTCTCGGGAGGCTGAAGCAGGAGAATAACTTCAACCCGGGAGATGGAGGTTGCAGTGAGCTGAGATTGTGCCACTGCACTCCCACCTGGGCAACAGAGTGAATGACTCCGTCTTAAAAAAAAAAAAAAAAAAAATGCCCTTTTTGTGGAATGATGGAGAAACACATATTTTAAGGGAAACAATTTCAATGAGAGATGACTAGACCACTGGGGAACTTTGTAGTGATGGAGTGAGAACTTTATATATCTTGTACCTGAAGCTCAAAGGCACTGTCTTAATTTTAAACAATGCTTCTAGAAAACAAGACTTTCGGGGACAGGTTATTGCAATTGTTCTGGTAAGGATCCAATGGATTTCAGGAAAATTACTTATGAATATTGGACGAAAATGAACTTTAATAGTCTTTGGAAATATGTGGGAGGATATACAATGTGGGAGGGAATCACAAGGATACAAGAACCATTCATTAGCAGTTTCAGAAAAGGAAAGTCTGTTTAAAAGGAGGGAGGAGAGTGCTGAGAGTTCTTTCAAGGAGATTACAGTGCTATCTTTAGCTACGCATTAAACTTTTCTCTATCAAATTTAGTTTATTCTCCACAGAGTAGGGGTATGCATTATTTAGGTATGTGAAGAAGTGAGGCTACTGAAGTAATTAATTCTTTTTTCAGCTCAGACAGTAAAAAATAGTGTGAGCTGATTAGCACCTGCAGTAAGCTCCTTCAGAGAAATCCTTGCTTACCAACTACTTCCTATAGAAATGTTAACGTATTGGTATTTTAAAAATAATAGTAACCTTGCCTCTATTTTGAGGCATTTGAAGGGCTTTCCAGAGCTATTTCATTTCTGATAACTATCATGTAGGGAAGTAGAAAGAGAAACAAGATCATCTATATCATTTTGCATTGCATAAAGAAGTCAAACAACAATTCTTTAAAATCATGGGGTTGTAGAGGTGTAAAGGATTGACTTTGGAGAGCATCTCTTGTAATGCTTTGATTTGCAAGTGTGAAGGCTAAGATCTACACGTGGCTCTGTCCAGTAGAAATATGATGTGAGTCAGAAATGCAATTTATTTTCTAGTAACCACAGTTTTTAAAAAGCAAGAAGGGGAAACTTCTGAGTCTGGGCAACATGGCGTAGGCCTATTTCTCCCTACTCTGCCTGCTAACAATAGCCAAATTCCCTGGACATAGATATAAAATAAACATAAGACTCTGAAATCTGGAGAGAAGAAGGCAAAGCAGCTAGGACTTTGGGACTTGAGGAATGACACAATGACGAGTTCCCTGGGTTTTCTTTTTGCCTTCCGTATATCCTGGACTTGGTGCTGGAGAATCCTGGAACCCAGAAATACCTACATGAATAGCCACATATTCCTTTTAATTCCCAAGAAAAACTTGTTATTTTAACTCAAAGGTCCAGGAAAGAAGCAGCCTAGCAAGAAAGAAAACTTTGACAATAACTGCCCTACTCACCATCACAGAAAACAGAAAAGCAAAACTACCCTCCTGTCCCCATCAGCAAAGGCCAAGCAATTGAGGGGCCTAGATTTCTACCTTCATCTATTGGTAATGAGATGCCCCTCCCCCTTCTCACTGGGTGGTGTCCAAGGAGATCAAGAAGATCACATGGAGAAAGTAGATTTTTAGCACTTCGCAGAGGTAATGAGGTGCCCCTCTCCACCCTCCCACCATCATGTCAGTAGAAATCGCATGAGAGGCCTGGGCGTCTACCCTCACCCAGCAGTAATGAGGCATGCCTCATTCTCTCCACAGTGTAGGTGAAGGCTGAATAAGGACTTGGACTTCTATACCTGCCTAAAAGTAATGTGTCTCTGCCCAACTTTCCTTACCAATGTAATGTCAGTGGAGGCCTGCTAAAATAGAAGATGTAAATAAGATCCAAAGTCTATAATATAATCCATCAAATGACTAAGGCAGAACTGAAAATCATTCACCATATCAAGAATCAGGACAATCTCAACTTGAATGAGTAAACACCATTAATAGATACCAACACTTAGAAGAAAGAGACATTGGAATTATCTCAAAAGGATTTAACAAACCTGCGCATTGTGCACATGCACCCTAAAGCTTAAAGTATAATAATAATAAAAATAAAATAAAAAAAGGATTGAAAGCAGCCATCATAAAAAATTATTCAATGAGCAATTATGAGCATGCTGGAAATGAACAAGGAAAAAGAAAGTATTAGCAAAATGTCTTAACAAAAACTGTTCAAGACATAAAGAACTAAGTAGAAATTTTAGAACTGAAAACATCAATAATTGAAGTAAACTTACTACACGACCTTAAGTAATCCCAGCACTTTGGGAGGCCGAGACGGGCGGATCACAAGGTCAGCAGATCGAGACCATCCTGGCTAACATGGTGAAACTCCGTCTCTACTAAAAATACAAAAAAAAAAAAAAAAAAAAAAATTAGGCGGGCATGATGACGGGTGCCTGTAGTCCCAGCTTCTCGGGAGGCTGAGTCAGGAGAATGTCGTGAATTTGGGAGGTGGAGTTTGCAGTGAGCCAAGATCGTGCCACTGCACTCCAGCCTGGGCAACAGAGCGAGACTCTGTCTCAAAAAAAAAAAAAAAAAAAAAAGAATGGAGATGAGAGAGGAACAAAGCGATGAACTTGATGTTAGAATATTAAATTAAAAAATTACCAAATCTTGACAACAGAAAGAAAATAGAATGAAAAAATTAAAGCCTCAGGGACCTGTGGATAGTAATAAAAAGTCTAATATTTATGTCATTGGAATTCCAGGAGACGAGAAAGAATATGTGTATAAACAAATATTCAAGGACTGATGACTGAAATTCTCACAATTTCATGAAATGTATAAATGTGCAAATTCAAGAAAATGAGCAAAGCCTAAACACAATAAACCCAAAGAAATGCACGACACATCATAATCAAATGTCTGTGTTTGAAAGACAAAGAAAAATTATTGAGAACAGCTAGAGGGAAATGATGCATTATCTATAGGGGAAGAGCAGTTCAAATAATAGCAGATTTCTGATCAGAAGCCATGGAGGCCAGAAGGAAGTGGTTTAATATTTTTCAAGTGCTGAAAGGAAGGAACTGTCAACCTAGAATTCTATATCCAGAGAACATAGCTTCAGAAATGAAAATGAGATTAAGAATTCTCAGCCAGGTGCGGTGGCTCATGCGTGTAATCCCAGTACTTTGGGAGGCCAAGGCGGGCGGATCATGAGGTCAAGAGATCTAGACCAGCCTGGATAACACGGTGAAACCCCGTCTCTACTAAAAATACAAAAAATGTTAGCTGGGCGTGGTGGCGGACGCCTGTAGTCCCAGCTACTCAGGAGGCTGAGGCAGGAGAATGGCGTGAACCTGGGAGGTGGAGCTTGCAGTGAGCCCAGGTGGCACCACTGCACTCCAGCCTGGGCGACAGAGCGAGACTCCATCTCAAAAAAAAAAAAAAGAAAAGAATTGTCAGATGAAGGGAAATTGAGAGAATTTGTTACTAGCAGACCTAGAAATCAAAAACAGAAAGATAGCAGTGAAATATGTAAGCGTTTGGAAATTAAGGAAAAATACTTCTAAATAATCTATGGTCCAAAAAGGAATTTTCAAAAGAAACTTTTAAAAAATACATAGATTGAAGATGATAATGCAGCATATCAAAATTTCTGGGTTACACCTATTCCAGTGTGAAGAGGGAAATTTATAGGACTAAATGGTCATATTAAAATGAGAAATCTCAAATCTGCAATCTAATTGAGTATCTCAAGGAACTATTAAAAATAGCAAAATAAACTGAAAGCAGACAGAAGGAAAACAATAAAGAGGTAAGAGCTGATATTATTGAATTTGAAAACAGCAAAACAATGGAATAAATCATCGAAACAAAACTGGTTTTTTGAAAAAGATCAATAAAATTGACAAATGTATAGCAAGACTAACAAAGAAATAAAGAAAAAAAGCATGCATTACAATATCAGGAATGAAACAATGGATATCGTGGCAGGCCTGACATACAAGACAAGACTAATAGTGGAATAGTAAGAACAACACTACACACATAAAATTAGCAACTTAGATAAAATGGAGCAATTCTTCAAAAACGACAAACTACAAAAGGTCATCCATTATGAAATAGATACTTTTTAATTTGTATTTTAAAAAGTCTCTCAAAATATATCCTCTCTCCTAGGTGCTTTTAAACATTTAAAAAAGAATTAACACATATTCTACAATGTTTTTATTACAGAAGATAGAAAAGGAGGAGGGAACACTTCTCAACTTATTTTGTTAGGCTACTAGTACCCTGAGACTGAAAAAAGACAAATCCAGCACAAGCAAAGAGAAAACTACAGACCAATATCCCTTATGAACACAGGTGAAATAAAACCTCAAAAGAAGTTAGCAAATGGAATCTAGCAATATATCAATGTACATCTATACATATGTATATACACACATATATACAGACATACACCAACTGGAGTTTATTTCAGGAATGCAAGGCTGGTTGAATATTCAAAAATTTGCCACTTTAATAAAACACTGCATTAACAGGCTAAAGTAGAAAAATCACATGATTTCATCAATTTATGCAGAAAAAGCATTTGACATAATTCAACACCCATTTATGATAAAAACTCTAGCCAAACTTGGAGTAGAGGATAACTTCCTCAATATAATAAAGGACATTTACAAAAAGACCACAGCTAACCTCATGATTAATAGGAAAAGTCTGAATACTTTACACTTAAGTTTGTAAACAATGCAAGTGCAGGCACTTTCACTACTTTTATTCAACACACTACTGAAAATCCCAGCTAGAGTAATAAGGCAAGAAAAAGAAAGAAAAGCATGTTGATTAGGAAAGAAGCAATAAAATTGTTCCTATTTTCTGATGACACAATCTACATATAAAATTCAAGGAATCTACAAAAATACCTCCTAAAACTAACAGGTAGGTTCAGCAAAGTTGCAGAGAGAAAATCAACATACAAAAATCAACTGTATTTTTCAGAGTAGCAATGAACATGTTGAAGCCATAATTAAAAACACAATACCAGCTGGGTGCGGTGGCTCACACCTGTAATCCCCAGCACTTTGGGAGGCTGAGGTGGGCAGATCCCGAGGTCAAGAGATCGAGACCATCCTGCCCAACATGGTGAAACTCTCTCTCTACTAAAAATACAAAAATTAGCTGGGTGTGGTGGTGTGTGCCTGTAGTCCCAGCAACTCCAGAGGCTGAGGCAGGAGAATTGCTTGAACCCGGGAGACAGAGGTTGTAGTGAGCCGAGATTGCATCACTGCATTCCAGCCTGGCGACAGAGCAAGATTCTGTCTCAAAAACAAACAAACAAAAAAACCCCAACACAATACCACTTAAAATAACTCAACAGTAATGACATGCTTAAGTATAAATCTAACAAAACATGACAAGACTTGTATACTGAAAATTGCTAAATGCTGATGAAAGAAATCCGAGATCTAAGTAAAGAGAGAAAAACATACCATACTCAAGGAGTGGAAGACTCAATGTAGTAAAAATATCATTTCTCCCCCAATTTAATGCAATTCCTGTCAAAATTTCAGCAACATTATTTGTGGATATATGCAAGCTTATTCTAAAGTTTATATGAAAAGGCAAATGAACTACAATAGCTAAAATAAATTTGAAAGGGAAGAATAAAGAGAAAACAGTCTACCTGATTTCAAGGTTTATTATAAATCTTCATTGACCAAGACTGGTATTAGTGAAGGGATGAATATTATAGATCAATGGAACAGAATGTAGAACCTAGAAATAGACCTAAACAACCATGTCCCTTTGACAAAGATGCAAAAGCAATTCAACAAACGTTGCTGGAGCAATTGGACACCCATAGACAAAACGGAAACTTGACCTAAACCTCTCAACTTAAAAAATTTAACTCAAAACGGATCAGTGGATCAAAATGAAAAGCTATAAATCTTTTAGAAGAAAAAAAAATACTTGGGATCTAGGAATTCACAAAAGAAAACAGTTGATACATTGGAATTCATTGAAATTAAAAATTTGCTCTGCAAAAGACTCTGCTAAGAAGATGGAAAGACAACCTCTACAACCTGGGAGAAAATATCTGTAAATCTCTTATCTGACAAAAGACTTGTATGTAAAATACACAAAAATATTTCAAAACCCAACAGTAAAAAAACCAAAAGAAACAAATAAAAAACACAATCCAATTAGAAAATCAGCAAGAGAAATGAACATTTTACAAGAGGATATATGGATGGCGAATAAGCACATGAAAAGGTATCGAATATTATTAGCTATTAGAGAAATACAAATGAAAACCACAATGATATATCACTATACACCTATGTTCTTAAACAACTAGTTTCCTAAAAATACTAAGCATGTATTTAACATATGACCAAGCAGTCACACTTATTGGCATTCATTTCATAATTGGCATTCATTTCATGAAGATGAAAACTTACGTTCACACAAATCCTATAGATGAATGTTCATAGCAGATTATTTTTAATAGCCTCAAACTGGAAACAGCCCAAATCTCCAGCACTGGGTTGTTAAACAAACTGTGGTAATCTATCCCATGAATATGACTAAGCAATAAAAAGAACAACTGTTGATACATGCAACAACTAGGATGAATCTCAAGGACATTATGATGAGTGGAAAAAAAACTATTTCAAAAGGATACATAATATGATTCTTTTATATAACATTCCTTAAATGAAGAAATTATAGAGGTGGAGAACTTGTGATTTGCTACGGTTTAGTGACGAGGTGTTAGGGTAAGGATGGGTTTACGGAGGAGTAGCACAAGGGAGATCTTTGTGGTGTTGGAATGGTTGTGCATCTCGATTTTAGTGGTGATCTTATGCAGCTACACATGGAATAAAATTGTATGGAACTCATGCACACACACACACACACAACAAAATGTATGCATGTTAAACTGGTGAAATCTGAATAAGGCGTGTGTATTATATAAATGTCAATTTTAAAATTTTGATATTGTATTGTAGTTATGTAAGATGTTATCAGAGGGGAAACTGGTAAAAGGCACTCAGAACCTCTCTGTAATATTTTTGAATTGTTTTGGGACTCTATAATTATTTGAAAATAAAAAAAAAGTGTAAAAAGATGCAGGTGTAATAATTTAAATACTTATCTTATTTAACCTAATATACCCAAAACATTATTATTTTAGTATACAATCAATATGAACACTGTTATTTGTGAGTTTTTTTTTGGTATTAAGTCTTCAAAATTTGGTGTGTATTTTAGACATAAAATCTGATGTGTATTTTACACATGTAGCCACATTTCAGGTGCTTACTGGCCACATGTAGCTAGTCGATACTGTATTGGATAGCTCAGGTCTAGAGAGACTAAAAGTGGTTTGCTCAAAGTCACACAACTAACAGCATTCACTCATCACTCATGCATGCAGCCCCTTAATCAATTAAAAAATGGGTCTATTTTTTCTATGAGGAATGTATGAATAATAAAATGTGTTTTTTACAGACCAAAGAGAGACCTATAATCAAACGATTAAAATTCAGCCAAAAGTGCAAGCATTGAGATATGTACAAAAGTAAGTGGCTGAACAAAACAGAAAGGTATCATCTCTGAGTATACGGGTCAACAATGACTCAGGAATAAACTAGATTATTTATAAATTTATCCACTTAGATATGCTTGCCACCAGAAAATTTAAATCATAGTTTTCAAAAGGCACTAATTTTGTGTGCTTAAATGATGTAGTCATTTTGAGAATCCTCAACTCTAAAAAAGAATTCTCTGCAAACACCGCTGAAGAAAAAGGCTACTCTATAACCCCATGTACATTACTTCCCACCTCAACCCCCAGACAGCTTCTCTCAGACTATTCTCCAAAGCCAAATGTTTTCATAGGGATAAATATCCATGATCCATATATAAACAATTTGTGCTTATTCCCATGATAAATTTTGAAGTTAAATGCAGCTGTATGTCAGGAGTATCTGCCTCAGAAGGTACATTTTAAAAGAGTATTTTTGAATGCTTTTTAAAAAATTTGTTGTAAGAGTAATCCAGTGTGCTACTTTCAAGAAATAAGAGTTGGAAATTGTAGAAGACTTTCAAATGCTCCATTTGTAATGCAAGGAGAAAATAGTTCTGCTTTACATTCAAATTTAGCAGACTACTAGCAGAGTGAAGTAGAATACATTAAGGAAGCAGTCATTGCTATTTATTTAACAGCATATATACTGAGATAAAGCAAGAGAAGAGTGATTTACTCCATTGTTGGCAAACTAAAGAGATAGTGACCTGCACTGCATTTTCATTGCATTCTTCCAACAGACATGTATTTAGTCCAGCACTAGTCAGGAGAGGCTAGGTTATGATGTGGTAACAGAGTCTCTAAACTGAAGTGGCTTAACACGCATTTTTTTGTTTTACTCATAGTACATGTCTACTGTGGTATGGCATGGTACTATGCGGATTGTGGTCCTTTACTGACTCAGTTTCATCTTAATTATGCTTTCATGATCACTATAGTAAGAAAACACAGCTTGGCAAATAGCACATTGGCTTTTAAAGGGTCCTCATTTTAATGATATGTCATTTCTGTTCATATTTCATTAGCCAAAATGGCCACACAGCCATCCCTAACTTTAAAGGGCTAGGCAAATGCAAGCTAACTGTCTGCGTGAAAGGAAAAGGAAACTGGAATATTTTTAAAGAGCTTTGATAGTTTCTGCAAGCCCCTACTATGTGCCAGAAGTAAATCTCGCAACATCGTAGTTTAGGAGAATTGTACCAGTCTTGTGGGAAAATGACCACATAGGGGAACGACATATTATGCTATGATATGTGAAGTGCTTTTTGATAGAGATGAACAAAAGAATGCCGTGGGAATACCAAGAACAGAGTATCTAACTTCGCCGAGGAAGCCAAGAAAGGTGTATCTCAAATATATTCCTTGAGGTATATCCAAGCATGAACATTAGAGATGGTGGATTTACCTAGTGAACAGAAATACTATGAGTACATACATATATGGAGGGAGAGGCATGGGGGCTATGGTTGGAGAAAAGGCAGGCAGGGAGGGATCATTCTAGACAGAGGAAAGAGTGAAAAGACTCTTGAAGGAGGGGCATAAGGTCCATTGGGTGCAGGCAGGCAGGGAGAAAGGCAGGGAATAATGGTAAAGAGAAGGGTTGGGCCAGATTACAAAAGATGAATGCCATAATGAAGTGTTTAGATATTTTCCTAAGGGCAAGAAGGAATCAATATAATTTTGGCAGTCAAACAGTATTTACCAACACACCTGTGGCAGATTCAGACTGCCTGAACTTTGCAAAAGCAGGATGAGGTGTATGCTTGAAAGGACACTCTCAGGAAATGGAAAAGATAACCCACCGAATGAGAGAAAATATTTGCAAATAATTTATCTGATGAGGTACTTGTATCCAGAATGTATAAAGAACTTTTACCACTCAATAATAAAGACAAATAACTCAGTTAAAAATGGGCAGAAGATCTGAGTAGACATTTCTTCAAAGAAAGTGTACCAATGGCCAAGAGCACATGAAAAGATGTTCAAAATCATTGGTCATTAGGGTAATGGAAATAAACCCACAATGAGATACTGCTGTACACTAACTAGGATGGCTATAATCAAAAAGACAGACTACAAGAAGTTTTTGGCAAGGATGTGAAGGAGAAATTTGAACCTTCATACATTGCTGGTAGGAATGTAAAATAGTGTGGTAACTTTGGAAAATATATTGGCAGTTTTTCAAAATGTTGAACATAAAGTTACCATATGACCCAGCAATGCCACTCTTGGGTATCTATTGGAAGGGATATGAAAGCATATTCACGCAACAACTTGTGCATGGATGTAAATAGCATCATTATTCATAGTAGCCGAAAAGTAAATAGAACCCAAATGTTCACCAACTGATGAATGCATAAAGAAAATGTGGCATGGATGGAGCTGGAGGCCCTTATTCTTAGCAAACTAATGCAGGAACAGAAAACCAAATACCACATGTTCACACTCATAAGTGGGAGCTAAATGATGAGAACACATGGACATGTAGAGGGGAACAACACTCACTGGGGCCTATTGGAGGGTGGAGGTTGCGAGGAGGGAGAAGAGCAGGAAAAATAACTAATGGGTACTAAGCTTAATACCTGGGTAGTGAAATAATCTATACAAAAAAACCCCATGACACCAATTTACCTGTATAACAAACCTGCGCATGTACCCCTGAACTTAAAAAAAAAAAAGAAAATGTGGCATGTTCACACAATGGAATCATATTCAGCAATAAAAAGAATGAGGTATTGATAAATGCTATAACGTAGATGACCCTTGCAAACATTATATTATGTGAAAGAAGCCAGTAACAAAAGACCACATATTTTATTATTCCATTTATATGAAATGTTAATAATGGTCAACTATATATAGAAAGTAGATTAGTGGTTTCCTAGTGCTGGGGGTTGGGGACAGGAGGTGAGGTGAGCTTGGAAGTGAGGTGGGAGGAATAATGGGTAGTGACTTCTTTTTGGGTGATTAAGTGTTCTAAAATTAGATTGTGGTGATCCTTGCAATACTCTGAAAATGTACTAAAAACCATTGAATAGTACACTTAAATGGGTGACTTACAAGGTATGTGAATTATATCTCAATAAATTGTTAAAATAAGTAATATATGGAACTGTAAGAATCTTAGATTTCCAAGCACTTTGCCTTCCACAGGGGCTTCAGAACTGCTTCTAGTTGATAAAACTATTCAAACTGAGGATTTGGGGCAAAGGCTTATGCTCAATTCTTTTCAATGCACATTACTACAGAGGGAGATAGCAGGTGACTTAAGTCTTTAGTAAGAATCATTTGAGGGGAAGAGAAACACAAAATGACAATGATAACTGCCAAAGCTTCTCTTTGGGAGTTTATTGATATTCCTAAATGATAGGAGAAGAAAACTGATGGAAGAAAATGCAACAGCCTTTAAGGGGAATTAATTTGGCATCTTGTTTTTCTGCCAGTCTCATTACAGCACTTGACAGGAAAATAGATGCATTCGATGGCATTTACTCTTTTCAGCATAGCCATTACTTCAGAAATATTATCACTTTTGATTTTTCAATTTTTGCTGAAATGGTGTTTGATATAGTTTTGTTCTCATTATGGAGTCTCTGTCTCAATTTACTGAAAAAGATTGCAACCCCAGTGAAGTATGGCAGAAAATTAATTAATGTGTGTGGCTTTTTAAAGATCATTCAGAGAGAACATTAAGTGGTATTTTCTAGACTATCTGACTTTGATCTGAACATTCTCTTCATAGAGTGACACAGATTTCATGACTGGCAAACACTAATTAAAACATAGATGGTTTTATTATTAGTATTAGTATTATGGTAAGAAAACTTAACATGCAATCTACTCTCAATAAATTGTTACGTTTACAATACATTTGAACATATTATATGTTGACTGTGGGTCCAATGTGATATAACAGATCTCTGAAGCTTATTCATCTTGCTTGACTGAAACTTTATGTTTGTTAATTACTCTCCATTTTCTCATCCTTCCCAGCCCCTGGAAACCTTCATTTCACTCTTTGATTCTATGAATTTGACTATTTTAGATATCTCATATGAGTAGAATCATGCAGTATTTGTCTTACTGTGACTGGCTGATTTCACTTAGCATAATGTCCTCAAGGTTTATCCATGTTGTGGCATATTGCAAAATTTTCTTCTTTTGAAAAGCTAAATTGTATTCTATTCTGTATATGTATATACCACATTTTCTTTATCCATTCATCTACCAGTGAACATTTTGGTTGTTTCCACAGTGCTGCAATGAACATAGGAATGCTAATATCCCTTTGAGAGTCAGATTTCAGTTATTTTCATAAATACCCAGAAGTGGGATTGCTGGATCATATGGTAGTTCTATTTGTAATTTTTTGAGGAACCCCCATACTGTTTTCCATAATGGCTACATTATTTTGCATTCCAATCAATAGGGTGTAAGGATTCCAACTTCTCTATATCCTCCTCAACACTTGTCTTTTGTTTTTTTTGATAATAGTCAATAGTCAATAGTTGGTAGACTAATGACAGGTGTGAGGTATTGTCTCATTCTTTGCATTTCCCTGATAATTAGTGACATTGAGGTTTTTTTTCATATACCTTTTGGCTGTTGGTATGCCTTCTTTGAAAAAATGTCTGTTTAGGTCCTCAGCTCATTTTTTAATTGGGTTAGTAGTTTTTTCTTAAAAATATTGAGTTGTAGGAGTTGTGTATCTTGAGGATTCACTCCTTATCAGATATATGGTTTTATGGTTTGCAAATATTTTCTCTCTTTCCATAGGTTGCCTTTTCATTCTGTTGTTACCTTTGCTATGCAGAAGCACTTTAGTTTGATGTAGTCCCAGATAGATAGATAGACAGATAGATAGATAGGTAGGTAGATAGATAGATAGATAGATAGATAGATAGATAGATAGATTACATATATGTGTATCCCTACAGTTTCAGGTATTATGTTTAGGTCTGCCCCATTTTGAGTTGATTTTTGTGTATGATGTTAGATAAGGGTCCAGTTTCCTTATTTCACACGTGGATATCCAGTTTTCCCAACACTATTTGTTGAAGAGACTATCCTTTTTCCATTGTATATTCTTGGCACCCTTGTAGAAGATCAGTTGACCATATATTCATGAATTTATTTAGCAGTATACAAAATCAACATACAAAAATGAGTTGCATGTCTATGTACTAACAATAAACTATCTGAAAAGGAAATTAGTAAAACAATCTCATTTATGATAGCACCAAAAAGAATAAAATACCTAGGAATAAACTTGATTAAGGAGGTGGAAGACTTGTATACTGAAAATGAGAAAACATGGATGAAATAAATGAAAGAAGACACAAATGGAAGGACATCCTGTATTCATGGATTGGAGGACTTAATATTATTCAAATGTCAATACTTCCCAGAAGGATCTACAGATTCAAATAAATTCTTGTTAAAATCCCAGTGGCATTTTTTACAGAAATATTAAAAACAATTCTAAAGTTTTTAATATGGAACCACAATAGAACATGAATAGCCAAATTGATCTTGAGAAAGAAGAATAAAGGTGAAAACATCATGCATCCTGATTTCAAAGTATATTACAAAGCTACAATAATCATAATAATATAGTATTGGCTTAAAGATAGACATATAGGCCAATGGAACGCAGGCGACGTGCCAGTCAGAGAGCCACCGGGATTATGAAACTCTCAGAAACAAGTAATTGGTGAGGTGTCAGGGTCCCACTCAAGCAGGCTATGGTTCAAGTTGATATTTTGTTGTCAGTAAAACATTGGAATATTTGGTAGGAGGAAACAGGATAGAAGGTTGTTTTATAGACTGCTTTAACCTAGGCTAGGGCTTATGCGAGTGAGACAGAACCCATGTGGTACACTTGGTGCTATGTCTGTGAGAGCAAGACTGATTCTAACTCCATTGGAAGGTGGGCCAAGATTGCTAATAAAATTCATGCCATCATCAAGCCTGATGGAGGAGCCTGGTTTTTGTGAGTCCAGATAAGAGTGGCTGGAAAGACAGAGGCTGACCTTGCTTAAAGATGAGGCTAACATTTGTCTTTGTTATGTAACCAGACACATGCAATAAGATGCAGCAGAGTGTAGTGATTATGAGCAGGGGCCATATCAGATAGACTGAAGTTTGATTTTCATCTCCTCCATTGGTGTGACATTGGGTAAGTTGCTTACCTGTTCTGTGACTGTTCTCTTTTGTAAAATGATGTTAAAATGATATTTATCTCTAGGGTGATTGTCAGTATAAAATGAGACAATTCACATCAAGTGCACATAATAACATGTCAATGTTAGCTATTCTTAATGCTGCTATTATTAAATTAGTCCTTCCAACTCTGATCCCTGATTTTGTCATTCAGGCTTTGATTGAGGTAGAAAGATGGAACATTTTTCCCATTAAATCAGTTCAACAAGGCACAGTATGATATAATGCCTTGTTACTCGGTATAGTCTGCAAACCAACAGCATCACCTGGGAACTTGTTAAAAATGAATAATCTTAGGCTCCATCCTAGATGTTCTGAATCAGAATCTGCATTTTAATAAGGTCCACAGATAATTCATATGCACATTAAGGCTTGAGAAGACCTGTATAATGGATTACCTTAAGATACGTATCCTGCTTTCACCAGTTGTTGCCTGTATTACCTTGCGAAATTTACTAAACTTCTCTGACTATATTTTCCCATCTATAAAAATCGAGTAAGTAAGATGTGTTATGGTTATTACAAATATATATAATAACACTTATTAAAGTGCTTACCACAGGAGCAGGTAGTACAAACTGCCTGCTAGGAAATGATCATGATATAATTGTCAAAGCTTCAGATGTGGTCAGCTATTGCGAAGCCATTCGCTTTGTATGTCCCTCACCATCATCCTAAAACAGATAGCAATAGTAGAATATATATCCAAAAGTGATAATAAATATGGGTTCACAAACTTTTTCTTTTCTTTTCTTTCTGCTGCTTCTTTTTTTTTTTTTTTTGAGACGGTCTTACTCTGTTACATAGGCTGGAGGGCAGTAGTACCTCCATAGCTCACTACAGCCTCAAACTCCTGGGCTTAAGTGACCCTCCTGCTTCAGCCTCCCAAGCATCTAGGACTACAAGTATGCACCACCATGCTCAGCTAATTGTTTTTTTTTTAATTTTTTTTTTTTTTTTTTTTTTTTGTAGAAATGAGTTCTCACTATGTTGCCCAGGCTGGTCTTGAACTCCGGGGCTCAAGTGATCTTCTCGTCTTAGTCTCTGAAAGCACTGAGATTACAGGGATTACAGGAGTAAACCACACAGCCCAGCCCACAATTTCTTTTTCTCTGAAGGGCCTGATAGTGATTATTTTTGGCTTTGTGGGCCATACGGCCTCTGTCATGACTATTCAACTCTGCCCTTTTAATGGGAATGTAGCCATAGACAATATGTAAGTGAATGAGTCTGGCTGTGTTCAAAAATAAAAATCAAAACAAGTGTCATGATACATCAGATTGCAAGGAAATGAAAGGGAAATTGGAGGCAGATATTGGAGTTCATTCCTTTTCCTTCAGATCTTTGGGAACCTAGGAGGGAAACAGAGTTGATCATATCATTAACTATCTCTTGGAGCTGGGAAGTGTAGGATGAGGACACATCTTTTGATTGAGGTGGGTATTGCTTCTTGTTTACCATCAAGGTTGTACTTGAGAATGGGTCTACTCCTGGTGTAATCTCTCCTCATTTAATGCTTGCTTATGCCTAGAACCTTCCTGGCCCAAGTGTACTCTGTTAAAAACTTGCTAGAGTCACATCATATTCCCAGGAAAACAATCTTTACATAACATGGATTATACATGGAAGATTTTTCCATGGCCACACATTGCAGATCCCAGTGGTTCCAAATATGAGCCTTGTGTTCAAAGGGAATTGAGTGAAGGACTATATTGTCACAAACTGTGTGGTCTTATTTGGTAGACTCACTTGACCAACTCTGTCTTTGAGCAGGGAAAAACAGAGGCTTAAGCTGAAACCTGGAGACTCTAGAAGGATTGACTGAGCTATATAGTCAGTGTTTTAGGTTTTAGTAAATTTATCTTAAGAGTTGGGTGTGTCATTGTCATCCAGATGATTTAAGCAGTGGCTGAGATCTTGGCAGCAGGAATCTCTGGGTTGCATGTTTTTCTGGGGAAGTTGATCTGGTTGAGGCAGAGCCTGACCAGGTAGAAACACCAGGCTCCAGCTTTTCAGGAAAGGAAGCTGCAGGGGCTTTTTGTACACCAAACCCCAAAATCAGATGGAGTAAACCTAGTAGTGAAGCCTAAACACAGGAATAGAGAACGGGCCTGCCAGTAGGAGCCAGGGGATAGCCGCATTTCCAGGAGGCTCCTAGTACAACCATCAAGCATATTCTTTTTTATTGAGATGGGGTTTCACTCTTTTTGCCCAGGCTGGAGTGCAATGGTGCGATCTTGGCTCACCGCAACCTCCGCCTCCTGGGTTCAAGAGATTCTTGGGCCTCAGCCTCCCGAGTAGCTGGGATTACAGGCTTGCACCACCACACCCAGCTAATTTTGTATTTTTAGTAGAGGTGGGGTTTCTCCATCTTGGTCAGGCTGGTCTTGAACTCCTGAGTTCAGGTGATCCACCCACCTCGACCTCCCAAAGTGCTGGGATTACAGGCGTGAGCTACCGCACCTGGCCAAGCATATTCTTATTAAAGACAGGTTGTAAGGCTTCTTTGTCCACTGTGAGCCACAGAAGTGTCAAGTAGGGACTCACTGTCATGAAGTCCCAGATTTGTATACATAGTTTTGAGTTTTTGTACATCACTGGATGCTGTATGTTACTGTACATATTTTAAATATCATGACTTTGTGTACTCATTCAAAGATCGCCAAGGATGTTGCATTTGGACAGAGAAGGGGAAAATTCACCTGTGTGAGTACTCAGTTGGGCTTTTATAGCAATCTGACAGTTCAGAGGGTTTCCAAAAACCTCTGTTGCATTGGAAAGGCTGAGTAACTTGGGATTTTATATCACTGAATTTCCAGTGAGGAGGGAGAAATCTCTTCAGTTATTTTAACAGGAAAAATATGTACCTCGGTAAAAAGAATTGTTAACAAGGTATAGCACTGTTAAGTAAGAAACTAAAAAGATCGAAAGAACATACTAAGGAGTGAGGGAGCGAAAAACTACAGAAAGCAACTTCACCCCTGAGGCCTAGGAAAACAAAAAGAAGAGGTTGGAATTCTTAATACTCTTGAAACTTAGATGGTCAGAGGAGAGTCTCCATGGAGTTGAAGCCCAGACCTCTGAGGATGGTTGGTTCTGGGGTTTATGAATAAAGCTGATCCCACACGGCTTGGAAAAACTGTAAACTGCATTCAGCTGCTGTCACGGGAGACACTGCCACTGTAGTAGTGAAGTGTTGGTGGAGAAATCCTCAGAGGGAGCAGACAGGAAGAAGCAACTCCCTCCTGCTTCCTCCAGCTCTGCAGCCCTCTTAGAGCCTAATAGGGCTCCAGCCAGAAAAGCAGAAATGTGGATTGAAGAGGCCCTGCCTCCACATCACAAACCAGCCTATGGAAGAGTGAGTTAGGAGCTGAATGAGAATGAATTAATAAATCGCTCACAGTACTTGTGTATTTTTCTGGGACAAGCTTTGTGGATTTGTTGGGCCTGTCTGTCCATTGAGGTGAGAATTTACTCAGGAAAACATTCCTGATTTCTGCATCATCACCCTCTCCCAACACCTACTTCAGTAATCCATAAAGAACCCATAGTGGGTGCTCAGTTAGTACTGTGGGTTGAGTGACTAACAAAATGAATGAAGAACTCTCGTAGTCTCTGATCCTGGAGATGGGAATGAATGCAGTGACAGAATTTTCTGCCTTTATCTTCCAGAAAAATAGAATTCTGGCTACTCTAGCCCACACATGATCCAGTATAAAATGACTACATGGCAACAGTGTAGCCAGAGAAAATGTTTCTGTGACAAGAAAATCAGAGGCAGTGTCTTCTGGTCGGGAGTTCTTTTGAATAACACCCATTCTAGAATGGGTTCTACCTCTTTGAGAATTCAGGGAAGTCAGAGTGACAACTCCATCTCCTACAGATGGAGTTCCCCTCAGAGAGGGGAACCATTCTAAGATAACTGTGAAGTTATTTGCAGCCCATATTTGCAAGGAATACATTGAAAGAGAGAATTCCTACTATATTCAACACAGCACAGAACAGAATTGGAGCTACTTGGTAATGGCAAGAGCTAGAAGATGTTAGACAATTGGTGACAGTCTGACAGTTTTGTAGAGTTGGTTAGTTACCCCTGTTACAAAGATGACACCACTCCAAATTGGCATGTAAATAGCAAAGGACAAGAGGAGAAGTAGTGAATTGTAGACTCAGGTACTACGAGAGGAAAACCTGGCTAAAGTTTTCACCTTTTCTTTTTGAGGAACAATTAGAGTTGATGCCAGACTTACCATGTGTATTTATTATTAGTGGGTATGTATCAGGTTACATCAATTTTTTTATAAATCAGACATTTTAAATTGCATAGTTTATTATTGTTACCCTAATTTCTTTACCAGTCAGTACATCTAGTTTATCCACCAAAAAGTGAGCCTACAAGTTGATAAAAAGTACTTTCAGGTATCAACTGTAGGGTATGAATCCAGATTTACTTTTTTATCTTGCTACCTTGTAATCATGGCTTGCTCTTTTCTTTTTCCTCTCCACTCCTCTTCTTTTCTTTTCTTTTCTTTTCCTTCCTTCCTGCCTACCTGCCTTTCTTTCTGCCTTTCTTGCCTTTCTTTTCTTTCTTTCCTTTTTGTGAGACAGGGTCTCGCTCTGTCACCCAGGCTGGAGTACAGTGGTGTCATCTCAGCCCACTGCAACCTCTGCTTCCTGGGTTCAAAGATTCTCCTGCCTCAGCCTCCTGAGCAGCTGGGATTACAGGTGCGTGCCACCACACCCCACTAATTTTTGTATTTTCAGTAGAGATGGGGTTTCAGCATGTTGGCCAGGCTGGTCTTGAACTCCTGAGCTCAAGTGATCCTCCCACCTTGGCCTCACAAAGTGCTGGGATTATAGGCGTGAGCTGCTGCGCCTGGCCCATGGTTCTTCTTGATATGCACTGACTTCTTCCATTCTAGTTGGCTTCACATCATAATTTTTCTGCCCACCATTGTTAATGACCACTTCTGGCTCTACTATCTAACTGGTCATTTTCAGAAAGTTGCCCTCTCTGATCGTATCCTTTGACCTGTGACAAGAGGGAAGGCTTATACACCCATCCCAGGGGATCCCTGCCCCAACAGAAGTCAGAGGTGTGGCATCAGGCATTTCTTTTTTTTTTTTTTTAATTTTTTTTTTTTTTTTTTAAAGCAAACCACTCTTTTTTTTTTCCTTCCTTCCATCTTTTGTTTTAGGTTCAGCGGGTACATGTCTAGGTTTATTACATGGGTAAATTGCATGTCGTGGGGGTTTGGTGTACAGATTATTTTGTCACTCAGGTAACGAACATGGTACCCAATAGGTAGTTTTTTGATACTCACCCTCCTCCCTCAAGTAGGTTCCATTCTTCGTGTTCATGTGTATTCAGTGTTTAGCTCCTACTTATAAATAAGAATGTGTGGTATTTGGTTTTCTGTTCTTGCATTAATTAGCTTAGGATAGCAGCCTCCAGCTGCATCCATGTTGCTGTAAAGGACATGATTTTGTTCTTTTTTATAGCTGGGTAGTATTCCATGGTGTATATGTGCCACATTGTTTTTATCCAGTCTACTGTTGATGGGTATCTAGTAGGATTCCATGTCTTTGCTATTGTGAATAGTGCCTGTGATGAACACGTGTGTGTGTGTGTGTGTGTGTGTGTGTGTGTCTTTATGGCATCATGATTTATATTCCTTTGGGTATATACCCAGTAATGGGATTGCTGGGTCCAATGGTAGTTCTAAGTTCTTTGAGAAATCTCCAAACTGCTTTCCACAGTGACTGAACTAATTTACATTCCTGACAGCAGTATATAAGTGTTCTCTTTTCTCCACAACCTCACCAGCATCTGTTATTTTTTGACTTTTTAATAATAGCCATTCTGACTGGTGTAAGATGGTATCTCATTGTGGTTTTGATTTGCATTTCTCTAATGATTAGTGATGTTGAGCATTTTTTCATATGCTTGTTGGCCACATGCATGTATTCTTTTGGGAAGTGTCTGTTCATGTCCTTTCCCCATTTTTTAATGGGATTGTTTGTTTTTCGCTTGTTAATTCATTTGTGTGCTTTAAATATTCTGGATATTAGACCTTTGATGGGTGTATAGTTTGCAAATATTTTCTCCCATTCTGTAGGTTCTCTGTTTACTCTGTTGGTAGTTACTTTTGCTGTGGACAAGCTCTCTAGTTTAATTAGGTCCCACTTGTCAATTTTTGTTTTTGTTGCAGTTGCTTTTGGTGTCTTAAATCATCCCTTTGTAATTACAGTATAAGCCCAAGGACGAGTAGCCCCATGCCTTGTTCTGGCACCAATGGCAATTGAAGTTAAGATTCTAATGTCCCGAATGATTAAAACAAGTAATAGTTGCCCCCTACAAAGCAGTATATAAATTATGTAGAGTGTGTTCAATATTGATCCTCCACTATAACACTACCTCGTGATGTCTGTGGTTGCAGGCAAAGTTGGGTGAAGAATAAAAGCCTCAAATTCCTTAGATATTAGTGAATTTATATTCATATTGCGTTGCTGTGGACCAAGCTAAAGCTTGGGTCCATTTTTTCAGAACAACATGAGAAGATTCTCACTGGAATTGTTAAGAGAACAAATGATGTCAGAAATGGAAAAGGCAATTTCCAAGGAAAGCAGCAATATACAGGCCAGTGTAATAATTGTAAGTTTGGCCTGCAGTGGGAAGTGTCTTTCCTGAAATGAAAAACAAAAGGTTACACACCATCAATTGGTTGGCTGGGCTGTTAGGACTGCCTGAAAAGATTAGGAATTACTGGTTAAAATCATGCCCATGGGAGAAAAATGGAAAGTACAGAATGATATACAGATTAGAGGCAATGAACACTTTTGGTTTGATGACATGGTATTGCAAAGAAAATCTTTTAGATAGAAATAAGGGGAATAAGGTGTCCAGAAGAATATAATTTTCTTTGCATATATGCCTGCCTCTTAACAATATTAGCTGATAGGTAGGGGTGAGAATTAAGGCAGAGAGGATCTCTGAAACGTGCTAAGCGAGCAGAGATTTCCTTTAAAAACATCCTGACAGGCTGCTTGAAGTCTCCAGGTCAAGACTGCTAAGAATTATGAGATGATGTGAATCCATGTTGGAAATACCAGTGTGTATCATTCAAGGAACAGGGGACCAAATTAGGTTTCCTTTCTTTATGGAGGGACACAGCTAAAATCAAAGATATTGTCATTTTTAGCCATACTCTAGGACAGGTTAAATCTCATTTATTTGTTTTATGGAGGGGTAGCGTGCTTTGCCCCATGAATTTCAAAGTGAATTGTTCATTTCAATGACTCGTTCACTAAAAATCATTATTTATGTTGACTGTGTGCTTACGCTTGTGCTAGAGGCAAGTCATGCTCTTTGTTCAAGAGTATCCTTCCCCATATAAAAAGTGGGGCTGTAGCTACTTTCTACATTTTATGGTTGATCAGCCATCCATGAAGCTGAGTACATTGCCCATGACTTTTGCGAATCTTGGCTCACATGTTTTCAACTGGATAAAACAGTTGAGGGCCATATGTACCTGTTACTTTGACTTATGAATTGAGCACATGTGGCTTAGAATTGGGTGTAAGTTTGCTGATGGAAAACGTATCGAGATAGTGCATCACACTGCCAAAGTTGGTTAGGGATCTGCTGATATCATCTCAGTGCCTACTTTGATCAATTAGTCTTGGCTGCCTTCAGGGTTGAATTGAAAAAGATTAATTATGAGGACTCTGATTGATCTACGGTGTCTCTCATATGCTGGTGAGGGGAGGCAGCATGCTAACACCATGCATTTGCCATCCCTGTCCTAAAGAAAAGTATCTAACTGAATAGTTTGATAAAAGTCCAGCTGTTAAAGGGTTGTATTAGATTAACTTGATGAGCCTTCTTCCAACTACCCTTCTGTGTTGTTCTCTGGATATTATGAGGCATGAAGGAACCATCAATATTTTGAACATGAAAATTTATATACTATTCATTGAACGCTTCTACTTAGTGCTGTAACAGCCCAATAATTTTAACCTTGTTGCAAAGGAGATAATAAAAAGTTAATGACCAAAATATTTGAAAGGAATCAGGAAACGTGTTGCTCTAGGAATAAGTTTGTACGTGACAGTGAAAAGTCAATCCACAAAAATCTCTCATGAGGATTTACTATTTTCAAAGCTTTCTTTTCATTGAGACCCACAGTTCATTGAAAAAAGAAAAACTAAAAGAACATTACATGATGAGATCTGTCTAGTATTCTGGTCTGTATAACAGTGAAATACGTCAATGGAAATGAGAAGAGCATCTAACAAAAGGGAGAGCAGAGCTTTTTCCTCCTAGGCTTATCTCAGCAATGATCTCTTTTGGTGGAGTTTCATTAATTGGAATACATATCCTGATGAAAATTAGGCCAATATCCAGCCTTGTCTTTCCTTAAGAAGGGAGCATTCTTTTCTTGTTGAATGAAAGACATTGATTCTGTTTATGTCTCCTTTTCCAGTGTGTCTGTTGTGTGTCAGCATAAGAAATAGGAAGACATTAGAAGTCTTTTTAAAAAAACCCTAATGAAAACAAAATTTGGCACAATAAGCCCTATTGTTCCTCTGCATTTATTCACTGAGAAGTAACTCAGATCCTAAAGTATCACTGGTAAGTATCTGTGAAACCAAAAGTGCTCTCGAAATGAGACAGTACAGATTTTTCTGCTGAAATTTTCCTGCAAGAAAGAAGCAGGCCCCAAGAGAAGTGTTCTCCTTCACTTGAGGACATTTTCCTGGTGAATGGGGTTAGATAGTAAATTATAGCAAATGAGTACTAATTCCACTTTATTGGAAGGAAGCATAGTAATAGCCTGCATAATTCTGAGCTATAAATTATTTTGGAAAAAAAGGCATTTTAAAAAACAACGGTTTTGTCATTTTGGGGTATTAAAACTCTCCATATAGTAAGGGGTTTGGGGGCCTGCTTAATTAATAGCTACCTTGTATTTACTTCGTAACATTTAAACACAGGAACCAGAATGGGCTGGATGAGATAATTCAGTATTGTTTGCTTGTCCTGGTGGCCCTTTTGGTCAGGGGCAAGGATGGAAGTATAAGGATATGTTTATTACATGATGGGTTGTTAGTGGACAAATCATCCAGTTTCTCACTGGTCAGCTGGCATAACTCTGAGGTATGTTCTGCACAGTCTCCTAGAATTCTATAAAGGAATTGGACTTTATTTGCCCACAGTGGGAACTTGGTTGGTAATGCTTTATTGAATACTTGTCTTTCACTGCCTCAATTCCTCATTCCATTACAGAGGTTTCCTTGGATCACCTCCTACAGGAACCACTCATACTTGCAGCTTTGTCAAATAATCCGCTTCTCAGGAAACCCAAACCAAGACACATTTTGATAAAAAATAAATTGCATGAGACTGAGAGGGAGAACGGCAAATATAGTTTAGGATGAAAGACCTGGAGGTTTTATTTTACTGTAGATGTAATGAGTCAATGACTGTGATGTGGGAGAGGAAATTATTTCTATTTTAGATTCCAAAAATGAAAACAAACCTAGTTGTCCAGATCAAGGAAAGTTTTACAATCATTATCATTCAAGCTATGTGTATAAGACCAGTCCCTTCACTGAAGAAAAGCATTATTGAGTGAGATTTAAAGATAGGGACATCATATCATTGCAAAAGCATTACGGGAACTGGTGACATTCAGTCTATAAAAAAAAAGAAAATGTAAGGGAGACATCAGAGTTGTTCTCCAATTGTAAAAGAAGTGGAGGTGGGAGTATTTTTTTTTGTCTTTTAAATTTTTTTTTATTTTTGTGGGTACATAGTAGGCATATATATTTATGTGATACATAAGATATTTTGATATAGGCATGTAATGTTTAATAATCATATCAGGGTAAATGGGGTATCCATCACCTCAAGCACTTATCCTTTGTGTTACAAATAATCCAATTATATTATTTTAGTTACTTTAAAATGTACAATTAAATTATTTTTTACTATAGTCCCCCTGTTGTGTTAGCAAATATTAGGTCTTATTCATGCATTCTAACCATTTTTTTTGTATCCATTAACCATTACCCCACCCCAGCCCCATACTGTCCTTCCCAGCCTCTGGTAACCATCTTTCTACTCTCTATGTCCATGAATTCAATTGTTTTAGTTTTTAGCTCCCACAAATAAATGAGAACATGCAACGTTTGTCTTTCTGTGCCTGGCTTATTTCACTTAACATAATGGCCTCCAGTTCCATCCATGTTTTTACAAATGACAGGATCTCATTCTTTTTTATGCCTGAATAGTACTCCATTGTGTATACGTACCACATTTTCTTTATCCATTCATCTGTTGATGGATACTTAGATTGCTTCCAGCTCTTAGCTATTGTGAGTAGTGCTACAATAAACATGAGAATCCAGATATCTCTTTGATATACTGATTTCCTTTTTTAGGGGGTGTATATCTAGGAGTGGGATTGTTGTGTTGTATGGTAGCTCTATTTTTAATTTTTCAAGAAACCTCCAAACTGTTCTCCATAGTGGCTGTACTAATTTACACTTGAGTTGGGCTTATTTTGAATTATTCAGCCAAAGAAAGACTGATTGGGGGATACAGAGAAAGGAATTTAGTGTTCATGGTGTAATTGGAATGAGACAAACTTGACTTGAAATCTCGGGTATGGCATTTACTTTGTAAACTTTCTGAGGGTTTTCTCATCTGGAAAAATGGAATAATATCACTAGCTCTGGGATCCGACATGTAGAGAAACTCATCCCCTTTCCCAAATTCTGTAACAACTGAAGGTAGTTAACAGTGGCATTGGGAGCTTTGCAAAGGGAAAACCATGACAATCAAGTGTTTAAATAACTAAATCAGTAGTGTATATTGCTTATTGGATTCCTTTGATCAAGAATATCCAGTTCTAGCTCAAGATTCTTTTACTGTAAGAATTTGGGTATACTGAAAGCACCTATATATTCGGATTAGGAAAGGTTATCATTTTGTGGCATCTTTATTCCCTGTCTGACGAGGAAGATACTGCTCCACCTTTCTTTTAGAGTTAAGGCTCTCCATGGAATCACCCCAACCCCTACACCCTTGCCAGATAATTTTAGCTTAGACTCTGGAGAACAGTGGAAACTATTTTGGGCATCACTCCTCCTCCAGTTTCTCCCATATCAGGTAAGAGCAACCCCCACTCACTGTTCCCTCCACTCAGAGGCTCTTCTTGCAGATACCTCCATGAATGAAGTGGAGGCAACAGGGAGTATAAATGCTCCAAGGCAACAATATGCATTGCTGGTTAGAAGAGAAGGCCAGTGTGACTGGAGTGAAGTGAACTACAGAAGAGAGGTGGGAGATGGAGAGGACAGGTAGCTAGAAGCCAGTGCAAATGTCAGGTCCACAGAGAGGCCTTCCCAACTGCTGTCTGAAACAGTGCCCTTAACCTCTGTCACTTGCTGACACCCTTACCCCATTTTTCTTTCTTTCTCAAGACTTATCACCGTCTAGCATATTATATATTTATTTTATTATTTGCTTAGATGTTTCTTCATATCTGAATGCAAACTCCATGGGAGTAGATACTTTGACTCTTTTTATCATATATTTATTCCCTGAACCTAGAACAGTGGCAGGCCACAATAAGCAATTAATAAATATTTTAAAGCATGAAATGCATGTCAAGCCTGAAGACCTATCAGGGTCTTGAGAAAGTAAGCAGTTACTGCATGACAAACCTACTCCAAAGATTAGTAACCTAAAACTACCACCATCTTCCAGGAAGTTCATCTGGTCTGGGTCTCACTCAGCACCTTTCTTGGGCCTTAGGCATATGTCTTCCTTGTCTGGTAGTTTGCCAGCAGTTGGGTGAGGTGGGGACAAAGGGGAAGTATATTAGTCCATTTTCATGCTGCTGATAAAGACATACCCAAGACTGGGTGATTTACAAAAGAAAGACATTTAACTTTCTTAAGAAAGTTAAGTTTCTTAAGTTTCTTAAGAAAGTGGTTGGACTTTTAGTTTCATGTGGCTGGGGAAGCCTCACAATCATGGTGGAAGGCAAGGAGGAGCAAGTCATGTCTTACACGAGTGGCAGCAGGCAAAGAGAGAGCTTGTAGAGGGAGTCTTCCATTTTTCAAAACCATCAGATCTCATGAGACTTATTCACTATCACCAGAACAGCATGGGAAAGACCTGCCCCTATGATTCAGTTACCTCCCACCAGGTCCCTCCCACAACAAGTGGGAATTCAAGATGAGATTTGGGTGGGGACACAGCCAAACCATATCAGGAAGGAACCTGGGTTCTGTGTTGTTCATCATCCTGCAGGATTCTGTGTGTGTTAAGTAAACTTCTATTCCTTTAGCCAAGTCAGGAGAACCAACCCAGATTCTAGTGGTGGAAACTGGGTGGGGCCCACCCACTGATGGGTGGAGTTACAAA
Source organism: Nomascus leucogenys (assembly GCF_006542625.1). Taxonomy (NCBI): domain Eukaryota; kingdom Metazoa; phylum Chordata; class Mammalia; order Primates; family Hylobatidae; genus Nomascus; species Nomascus leucogenys. The sequence goes on along the minus strand of NC_044406.1, from coordinate 21,486,224 downwards.
GGCACATTGATCATGAGGGTATGGTGATGGGGAAAGGAAGATTCGTGGCTATTTTTGCAGTTTACCACAAGCTCTTTGTTCTTTGTCTATTTGGCTAGTCTCTTTTTTGTTGAGCTACATGCCTATTTTTAGAGCAGTCAAGGAACTATCTTGTTTATCTGAACATTATCTAGTACAAACTTTCTATTCTAGTCTTTGCAAGTTCATGTCTTTTCATGAAATTGCTGGGCATCCCCAACTGTTCTGATATTGTTTTATCTTGCCTTTTTTTGTAGATTAATTTGGAAGAATGTAAGCTATTTAAAATCCAGATAACTGTCATTTTGTGGTGATTCTGGCATGTGGCTTTCTTCATAATTTTCATGGTTGGGAGGAGCTAATGTTATTTCTGTCTACTGCAGAAGCATTTTATCATTGTGGCATTTCTAAGCCAACATCTGATGTCCATGATCTACAGTTGAGTCATTCTGTTTTTCTTTTCAATAGATTTTTCCCTTGCCGTTTGGAGGATCTTTTTCATTTCACTGTTGGCCTGCCCTTTTGTCTGTGGCCTAATGTTTTGTTTGTGTGTCTATAAATGTGGCACAGTGTCTTGTGCCACATTTATAGAAGCATTTTTGCTCACATAGCTGTACGAAAACATACCTGCTAGTACATACTAAAACATACACGGAAGCAAATGTATGCTGTAGCACGTCGCTTGTGTCCCTCACCATTTTCATCCAACTTGCCTGCCCCCAAATTTATTGTTCTGAGTCTTCTCTCTGGCCTCCAGGGTCTTATTTGTCTACCTGTAGCAAGTCATAAAAAGTGCCACAGAATTACCCATTTCCCACCCCATCCCTCAACCAGTTACTAAAAAGAGTTGGAGTATAAATCCTGACCTCCTTCGCCTTTGGGTTAGAAGTGATAATTTTGAGATGTGCTCAGAATTTCTCAGAGGGCTCAAGCTCCAATTTCTTACCAGGTAATCCTGCTCACTCGTGTACTCTTTATTGCCTGTCTTCCCTTCCCCAGTCATTTGCATTTCCTTCCCAAATAAACTACCCGCTTGGCTGGCAATTCCTTGTCTCAGGTTCTGCCTCTAGGGGACCCCAAACTAAGATATACGCACATATCTTTCTAATTTGCACAGTAACATTTCCTCAAACCTAAACACTCTTTTACTAACTATTACATTACATTTTGTTTCTGTTGCTCCTGGGAATCCAAATCTTAGAAAGGTCAGATTCTGTCAGATGAATTGTTGCTTTTCTAACAATTCCTGCCCCTGCCTCTAAGTCTGTGTTGGGGGGGGGGGGAGGAGAGGAAGGTAGGTAGGAATATAGGTGAGCTTGTGTGTGTGTGTGCTGTTTGTGTGTGTGTTCAAGGGGGTGGGAATGGGTGAATATATATGTGTGTGTTTACATGTATCATGTGTCAATAATGCAGTGAGGGGAAAAAGATGTGGAAGTATATTTTTAAAAATAATTAAAATGTTATATATTGTGTTCACTGTTGCTGTTAACAATTTCAAGAGTGGAAGGGTGATGTTAGTACTGCATTTAATGACTGTAACGTGCTTGGTGTTAAGGGCAATTGGTAGTGAAAAGGGAAGTACAATAGCAAGATATCTTGTTTGTATTACTAAATTATAAATTGAAGCATCTGTAAGAATGAGGTTGAGGCTCTACCCAATAATGTCACTGAGTGTTGTCAGTGCAGCTAGGTAAGGAGAAAAAATAGCTTTGTTCTTGCTGCACGATATGGTTTGGCTGTGTCCCCACCCAAATCTCATCTTGAATTGTAGCTCCAATAATTCCCACGTGTCATGGGAGGGACCTGGTGGGAGGTAACTGAATCATGGGGCTGGGTCTTTTCCATCCTGCTCTCATGGTAGTGAATAAGTCTCATGAGATCTGATGGTTTTTATAAATGGGAGTTCCCCTGCACACCCTTTCTTGCCTGCTGCCGTGTAAGACAAGCCTTTGCTCCTCATTTGCCTTCTGCCATGATGGTGAGGCCTCCCCAGCCATGTGGAACTGTGAGTCCATTAAACCTCTTTCCTTTATAAATTACCCAGTTTCGGGTATGTCTTTATTAGCAGCGTGAGAACAGACTAATACACTACACTTCTGTGGGAAGGTAGGATTATGCCCTAAAATCTGCTCAGACAGCTGTTTGTAGAGCATGTGTGTGTGTGTAACGGGGGATGTGAGTGGATGTACTTGCATATGTGTGTAGCAAGGGGTGGTATGTATCTACCAAAAAGCCAAGTCATCTTTCTCTCCTGCTCAAATGCTTTCTCAGGCCCCAAATCTAATGATGGCTTACTTTGTGAGTTACTTTCATTTTCTTAGATACTCCTACCGAGGACTAGAATACATATGCAACATGGAAGTATTAGCAGAATATGATCATACAGAGTTGTTGCATATACTAGAATATCATCACCCCAGAATGAATAATCAGTAGTAATTATATAAATTATCTTTTCAAGAATCAGTTGTATTTAGAGCTTTAAGTACCAATAATAAGATTTTAGGAAACATATACTACCTGTTTTTTTTTCCAGTAGAAACAATGGTTACAACTTAAGAATATTGCAAATATCAGTGGAAGAGAAGCCTCAAATTAATTCTTGTCTGATGATTTTGTTCACGGTCCTGGGAAGTACACAAGCTCTTCACTCAACTGTTAGATGGAGTTTCCATTTGTACATCATTCTTTTTAATGAACAATGGTGCTAAATTTGATTTGTTGGTGAAGCATAGAGATGGGAAACTAAGATGGGACAACTGAGATGGAGGAGATTGTATAGCAGTGGGTAATCTCAAGAACAGCAAATCCTGCCGAGGCCTTACCACCAGGCCTCAAAGCCATGCACCCAGCTGGTCCATAGAGGACTGTCTTGGGTGTATAGTGTTGTGGCTCAGCAGCTAAAATTTCAAAATAATAACATGGTGTTATTGTCAAAGTAATAACTTGTCATCAGCTGCCAAAACTTCCTAGATGCTACCAAATCTCCATCACTTCAACTAGAAGATGGTTGAAGGAGAGGAAGTGGCCAAAATGATTCCAGCATGAATTGTGATCTTGGCACTTGTTCTTGCCAATGAGTTATGCTGCCTGTACATATGTTGTGGCTTAAATTCAAAACATTTCCAGGGTCAATATTGGATGTTGGGTTAAAATTACTAATATTATATTATCAGAAAATTGAAAACTCAGCACCTCTGGTTATTATTTCAAATATGTGGGTGACAGCCTGCAGTCAAGTTTATCAGACTATGTTTCGACTTTCTTCTTCTAGAGAGTTAGCTCTTTATTGAGATTCAACTGCAGCAGCTATGTGCGTTTCCCTTACTATACTTAAATGCATTAATTTCTCATGTATTAGTAGGCCCTTATATTTTAATTTCCTGACAACACTTCCAATCTAGTTGGGAAGAAATTATCTGGAAACTAAGCCCAATATCATATATGAGTGGAGCTCTTCTGTGAGTTTTTTTGGGGGTTTCAGGAGTACATAGACTTCTGGAAGGAAGCAGAAAGCAGGGGCCCTGTGGGAGGGACCCTGACTGTTAGATGGGGGCACAGGAACAGGGACACAGACAATGTTTGGTACTCAGAGTCATCCAAGTATGGGACAAGGTGATTAATCAGAACAGGATCCAGGAAGCTTGCAAGAGATTGTGGGAGATAGATGGTGAGACACATGGCAAGAGGATCTATCTGCCTTGGGAAGAAGGATGTACTTATATGTCTGGAAATAGTTAAAGTGCTGGTCAGGTGGGCTGAGATTTAGGGAAATGTGCAATGCCAATATGATGCTAAGGCAAAAACTCAATCCTACAAGATAAACAGCAAGTGTGAAGGCAAGATATGGGGTACCCAGAGCTCACCTCATGCATGCCTGCTATGGAGTCTACAACAGGACTAACTTCAGGTCCAAATGTTGAGACTGATGTCTCTGTCACAGTTGAAGTCTATTTGGACCTGGTAGGGAAAGTGGTTTTCAAGAGAAAAATATTAAGGATGACCGGGGAAAGCAAGGGCTTAATTTCTGTCCAAGTTTTAGGGTCATTCCTATACTTTAATTGATTTTGCTGTGGTCTAACTATACATAAGCTCTTTTTTTTTTTTTTTTTTTTTTTTTTTTGGGACACTGAGACTTGTCTTTTCCTACTCCTCAGTTGGATTTCCAGTTTCCAAACCCTTGGCTTTATTTGGCAACAGTGGGTACTCCAATTCCTAGCTTTCCACTTTGTATTCAGTTTGTATTCAGATTTTGTGTCTATTACACTGTGAGCTCCTTGAGGGCAGGAAAACATCTTCCTGATCTTTGAATCTTGAGCCTGTACTCAGTGCCAGGAATGATAGATTTTCAGCAAATAAAGGAATATCTAAATCTTCTCACAGGACCTGGCCCAATAAATCTTAACCCTATTGTTCCTTGTGTCTTAATATGGCTCTCTGATGGTTATAGATATGAAAGGACATCATGCTGAAGCTTTGTTATTACCAGAAAGGAATCCAGAGTTAAAATAAAGCACAAACAACAAAGTCTTATGCATCAGAATTTGGCAAGTTTCTGAAATAATGTGCCAGTAGCCTTTTTGATTTATTCAGTAGTGACTAATTTTAGCTTATTAGGAAGGGGAAATAAATTCAACTTTTTTTGACAAACTCATCTGACAGTCCCTAAATCTCTTATGTCCTAAATGTTTTTTTTCCATTATCTAACTGCCTAAGGAGGCAAAAGCCAACATAAGTCAGTCCCATCACCGTCTGTGCGCTAGAGACCTCCTTAGTTCTCACTCTTATTTTCTCCTGGATGTGTCAAGTTCTTAACTGAAAAAGAGATCACAAAGTGTCTAGAATGCCTTTTGAAAACTCAGGGAGTAAAAAAAATGGTCTTCTTTGTTAAAACATACAAATTATCCACCTAATAGTAGCATTAAAAAAGAAATAGTCTCAATATTAATGTTGTTGGTGCCACATCATGTCCCCCCAGCACTCTCTGTGACAGGAGACTCACACAAAGAGTTGTGTCTCTTTGCCTGAAGACTTTCTGTGGTTACAGGAGCAGGCCAATAGTGCTAGGGAGTTAGATGTTCCTGGGAGCACTGCTTCACCAGTGACAGATGTGGAGGTGATCATTAAATATCGGAGGTATTGCCTAGAGGTCCCCAGCAGTTCCCTGTTGAGCCAGTTGCTCACAGTACACACTGTAGTTGCTTCTTTCCCTTCCCTGCCTTATTCCACCACTCATCTCCCAAATAAACTATTCGTATTCAAAGCTTTGGCTGTGTTTCTGCTTTTGAGAACCCAAACAAAGACATTGGGTGGAAACAGACATGGACAGTCAATGTAATTTCCTACTGGATATTAAGATGATCCCATGTAGGTAAAACCAGTATACCTAGGTCTTAGTATTCATGTGAACCCATTTGTGTAGCAGCTGGCTGATAAACTGGGGCAGTGTAGAGAGAGTCAGTGGGGTGCCCAACACTGGTTCACATTTCTACCATTTAAATGAATGTCCTTTTCTCTGGTTATGTCTCCTATAAAATGATGTTCACAGTAGATGGAATTTTCTTTTTTTCTTTTTCTTGCCTTTTTAAAAATAAAATTACTCAGCAAAATGATAGGTTGGCAAGTATACTCAGCAATCAGCGGTTTTGTGTTTATAATTGTACCTGTCTGTAAAAATCCCCAAATCCTAAACACATAGTTGTCATGGAAGATGCAAGGATATAGAAAATATATGGACATAGAAAATATATAGTACCATATTGGCATTGCACATTTTCCTATACAGGACATAGAAATCCCGATCTATATTCCAAATCTCAGCATCATGCAATATTTCCATGTAATAAATCTGCACATGTACCTCCATATTTAAAAGCTGAAATTTTAAAAAAGATATCTGAAGTGAAGAAATAAATGCATCTGCAGTTTTGTAGGTGAGCAGGTAACAGTGCTGTCTACATATTTGTGAGGAAATCCATTAAACTCTCTGGTCGTCTGTATCCTTTCGAGTGAAACGAGGCTGTCAGTGATCTCTGAGGCTTCTTCTAAGGTCTAGCAATCTTGAACTGCTCCGGCTGTAGGGCCTCTCAGACTATAAAAATGAACATGTTCTCTTTGGTGGCCTCTCATCTCTTTTTTTTTTTTTTTTTTTTTCACATCTTTCTGCTTCCCCAAAGCCTGCCTTAAAGCCCGTTATGCTGTTTTTCCTAATAAACATGCATGCTGAGTTCATGAAGCATCTCTTAATCATCCTTTAATCTGTGGTATGGGGATATTTATTTAAAATATTATGAAATAAGTGGCTTCTTCAAATCATGTATCTGAGTCATTTTGTAGAAACTAGCTGAGTTGGCTAAGAACTGGGTGTGACATAGGGCCTGAGGAGAGCTGGTGCTCAGAAGTTGCCTCCAGAAGAAAAGAAAACTTGAGGCAGAGAAAATTTGAGCAGAAGCCTATTTATTTGGTCTAGGAGATAAGAAGTAGACAGACTATGTGAATTCAGGAAAGGCAGCAAACTAGGGGTGTTATAAAGCCTGACCACTCCTCCCCATGTAGTAAACTCAGCCTCAGAAATCTAAAGTGTTCCCATCACCCAGGCAGTTAGCATAATATACCCGACCTGTATTCCAAATCTCCGCATCATGCGATATTCCCATGTAACAAATCTGCACATGTACCTCCATACTTAAAAGGTGAAATCTAAAAAAAAAGATATCTGAAGTGAAGAAATAAAGGAAACGCATCTGCAGTTTTATAGGAGTGCAGGTAACAGTGCCCTGGGTTTCCACCACAGTGCTAAACCATTGCTTCCAATGTGGGAGGAGGAAAATGCCAGCGGTGACTTGCTTGCTCTTTAGAATGAAAGGGAAAGGGATGTGCAGGTGGAGACTGGCCTCAGGCCCTACAGAGGGTAGAAAAGAGAGAGCATGTGTCAATATTAGCAGAGAGGAGGCACAAGATGTTGCTCTGTCGCCCAGGCTGGAGTGCAGTGGCTCGATCTCGACTCACTGCAAGCTCTACTTCCCGGGTTCACGCCGTTCTTCTGCCTCAGCCTCCCGAGTAGCTGGGACTATAGGCGCCCGCCACCGCGCCCGGCTAATTTTTTTTTTTTTTTTTTTTGTATTTTTAGTAGAGACGGGGTTTCACCGTGTTAGCCAGGATGGTCTTGATCTCCTGACCTCCTGATCCACCTGCCTCAGCCTCCCAAAGTGCTGGGATTACAGGCGTGAGCCACTGCGCCCACCCTTTTGTTGGTATTTCTATGAGTCCTTCAAATTTTTGTGTTTTCTAAATTTTGTTTAACTAGTTTTGAAAGTAATACATATTAATTATTACAAATTTGGAAACTATGAAAAAGCAAGAACAAGTGAATAAATCACCAATAATTTCTATGCTTTTTAAATTAATCATTTTTACTACTTCCCCTCTTTGATACTTGCATATGCTTTTTGTTGATTTTGTTTATTTTTTTAATTATTGTTTTCATAGTTTTTTTTTTATTATACTTTAGGTTTTAGGGTACATGTGCACAATGTGCAGGTTTGTTACATATGTATCCATGTGCCGTGTTGATTTCCTGCACCCCTTATCTCGTCATTTAGCATTAGGTATATCTCCTAATGCTGTCCCTCCCCCCTCCCATTTTGTTGATTTTAAAGCAGTGGCATCATAGTATGTATGTGTGTGTCTATGTGTGTGTATGTGTATATAGATGAAGTTTTTTACTCTGGTTTGTTTTAGTTAGTTTTATGTTGTGAATATTTTCCTAAATTATTAGTTTTCCAAAGCATAATTTTTAAAATGAGAAAATATTTCACTTAGCCAATTCTTGTTATGCGTCTGGCACTTTGCTAGATACTAAAGTTACAGATATAAGTAGGACAGGACGAATTCCAGCTTTCTTGACAATTAAGACTTTAGAGCACAATCTCATGAACATTATTGGAATTAAGAGTTTTCCCAGTAATGTCTCATTGAGAATGGCTTCAGTCTTGAGGTAAGTGTTGTGTGTGTGTGTGTGTGTGTGTGTGTGTGTGTGTGTTTTGTATAAACATTAGCGGTACAGAGAGTTACATCAGAGATGTTCTCAGTTTTGTCCTGGCCTGTCCTTCTTAAACTCCTGTGTAAACCGGAATAACCCAAAGATAGGCCACACGAACTTTCTGATAACAACTAGGCAGAAAAAAACTCAGTATAAAGGAATAACTGAGTTCTTCTCTAAACAAATCTTAAAACTGTGATGGGAATAGAGTACCTCCTTGCAGGATCATTGCTAGCCTAAAAGAAAGGTCCCTTTGACTCAAGGCTTCCTCAGTTCATAAGATAGCATATAGGTTCCGGGCAGGGAGGGAGTCCTTACATGGATCCTTCCTATCATTGTGTCAGAGGGATCTATCGTGGGCTCTGTGGTCGTGGAGATATATTATGGTAAATGAAATGTCTTGCTATTTCAGGCATATCCATTTCTACCACATCAAAAGTAGCGTATCTACTAACTCTGTATATTTTGGGATTTTAAAGTTGATTGGATTGATTACATTTTTTCTAAAGTAGCAAGAGCCTTTTCAGATAAGTCCAAAGTGCACAAACCATAGGTATACAGATGAATTTTCACAAATTGAACATACCATGTAACGAGCACCTAGGTCAGTAAACACGGAGCATTATCAGCACCCAGAAGCCCTCATTGTGCCCCCTTGCAGCCACTGTTTCTCTCATCCAGGTAACCCCTTTAAGCAGCATTGATAGCTTTTATCTTTTTAAAACTTTATAGAGTTTGCTCTCTTTGTGTTTGGATTGTTTTCCTTAATATTATACTTGTGAGATTCAAACATATTGTTGAGTGCAATTTTGTTGTTGTTTTTCTTAAAATTCTCATTACTGTGTATATTTCATTGTAATAAATATACCACAATTTATTTTTCATTCTACTGTTGATGAATATTGAGGTTTGTTCTAGTTTTGAGTTTTTAAGAAGATTGCTGCAATAAAAATGCCTATAGAAGTCTTTTGATATGTAATATGCATACATTTCTGTTGAGGATATACTAAAAGCAGAATTATTAAATCATAGGGAATACATATATGAAGCTTTGATAGATGTTGACCAGCTGTTTTTCAAAGTGGTTTTACCGACTTACACTCTTACCAGCAGTGCATGAGAGTTCTAGTTATTCATGCCCTTGCCAACATTTGGTATGTAGATATATTTATATAGTTTTTGCCTTTTAACCACAGTATAAGAAATAACCAAGATTCAAAATTTTGGGCAGTATGTTCAGAGAGCCTTTAATCATCTTTGTATGAATAATGTTTAATCAGAAGATATAAAACCAGATGCTTACGAATATTCCATTCTTATTAAGAATGCAAAGATCTTATTTTAGAAGATAATAGTGTTTATATTAGTTTGTCTTTTTTCCTTTCCTCTGAACAGAACTCAGACGCAAATGTTAGTTTTTCTCTAATATTCACTTGACAAATAGCTAATAGTAACAAATTAACAGCTGCAGTCCCTTTTCACTCTGGCAAAATGGTTTACCTGAGCTCCGCTAGGAAAGCACAATGACATTCCATTAACCATAACTTAGCTACACAACCATAGACAATTGAGAAATGAACTTTAACACATAAAGTTTTATTGGAACACAGCCACACCCATTTGTTTACATATTGTCTGAGACAAAGTTTAGTAGTTGCAGCAGAGAATACATGGCCTGCAAAGCCTCAAATATTTACTATCTGGCTCTTTACAGAAAATGTTCGATGACCCCTCCCCTAGCAGTATCTATTTTAATTACTAGCAAAATCTGAGAAGCGGGGTTAACATGCCATTTAGTGAAAATTCCAAAGTCTCAGTCCTCATAGGTCTTCAATTAAAATAGATACCTCTATGGGTAGGGTTCTTCAATTGTTTTCTGCAAATACTTGAGGAGATAAAGCTTTATTTGCAGATACTGGATTTGAACTTCATATATTTTTCATGTTTTATGAATTATTACTCCTCTCTTGATTTTCCCCCAGCCATTTAACAATGTAAAATGCATTCTTAGTTCATGAGAGGTACAAAAACAGACGTTGTGCTAAAATTTGCCTGCATGCCATTGCTTACTTATCTCTTCTCTAGGGTATTAATTGCTGATAAGCCCTATGAAGTCAGAGACCTTGTCTGCTTTGTTTCATTGCTGGAGCTCCAACCCTGGTATCACACCTCACGCAGAGTCTATGCTCCAAAATATTTGTGGAATGAAATATTACTGCCATTTTAAATTATGCAGCATGGCAGAAATCCTATGTTGAAATTGAGTGGGCTTTATTTATTTTACTCTGCATATATGTATCATATGCCTACTATGTGTTCTCATTTGTGCAAAAACAGTTATTATTTACAGGACCTGATGCCAGCTACTTGGAAGAAAAACTCATTAATGTGTCATTCATCTTATACTGCAAATGTCCTACAATCAGGACACTGGATATTAGTATAGTAAATTCATGTGTCTATTAATAGCCACAGTTATTATCTGTCAGGCATTTTGATGAGAAAATCAGGAGCATAACTTAACAATGAAGTGGGAGATTTTTTTTCCCTTTTCCCATGGGCAAACAAGAGAACAGCTAACATTTCTTTAGATAATGTCTAATAAATTATGCATAAGTGCAAATTTATAAACAAGTCAAGTCTCAGCCTGCAACATGGGTTGATACAGTACAAGCTGGTAACACTTGAGTTTTCTTTTATCGTACTCATTATTAAAATAACTAGTCATCATATAAAATTTTTAGACATTTACAGAAGAATAAGGGAGAAAATAAATACCTAGTAAAATTATCACCAAGGTTACCAGAGTTGACATTTTGTGGCATCTTCCCTCACTTTATCATCTCTGTCTTCAATCAGGACATGAGAAAACTACAAACCTCGAGTTAAACCTACTAGTATTCACGGTGGCTCACGCCTGTAATCCCAGCACTTTGGGAGGCTGAGGTGAGTGGATCACCTGAGGTCAGAAGTTCAAGACCAGCCTGGCCAACATGGTGAAACCCTGTCTCTAAAAAAAAACAACAAAAACACTCACACACACACAAATTAGCTGAACATTGTGACAAATTAGCTGAGCATTGTGGTGTGCACCTGTAATCCCAGCTACTTGGGAGGCTGAGGCAGGAGAATCACTTGAACCCAGGAGGTGGAGGTTGCAGTGAGCCAAGATTGCACCACTGCACTCCAGTCTGGGCGACAGAGTGAGACTCTGTCTCAAAACGACAAACAAACAAACAAAAAACTACTGGTATTATATCCTCTTTTTGTTATTGAATAACTGTGTGACTTTGGGCAATTACTTAATATCTCCATGCCACAGTTTTCTTACCTGTAAAAATAGGATAATAACAGTATGTACCAATAGGGTATTATAAAGATTAAATGTGGTGATACTGCAAATTACTTACCATAAGTGCAAATAAAGGTTGGTTGTTATTAATATTGAAATTTATAAAACAGGCATCACACTAATTTGGTATTTTTTGTCTCCTCCTCCCCTTCCCTGTTTTCCCCCTCCCTTTCCCTATTTCAGTTCTTCCCCTTCCCCTCCCTCTCCCTGATCTTCAATGGCTTCATAATGTTCCCTTTTATGGTTATGCTCTAATTTACTGTAGAACAGTTAGGATTATTTTTCACTTTTCACTACTCTAATATTGTAGTAAATACCCTCGTGTATCCATGTATGTTCATTTCTCATTGAATCTCCCATTATTTCCACAGTATATTTTTGTAAAACATAATTCCTGGGTTAAAATGTAAGCCTATTTTTAAACTTAAAAAAAAATTAAAATTTGCCTTTAAAAAAGCTTATACCATATAATAGTCATAAAAGCAGTCTGTGAGACTGGCAGTTTTACTGCCATGTATCTTTTACTACTGGTGTTACCTGATTCATGCCAGATAACACTGAGTTTGTACTAGGGGCTACCATTTCTTGGCTAATGGCTGTTCTTCATCCTTACTTAGTAATAAAATCTCCAGTTTTTAGCTAAGGATGTAGGCGCAGGAAACAAATACAGCATTTCTCATATTCCCATGCAGTTGAGTGTGGTCATATGATGCCAGAAAATATGATATTTGCAAATTCTAGCGAAAATAGGGAGAATTATAGGGAAAAAGGAGAATATTCCCCTTTCAAGGAGGGAAACGAGATCTTTTGCCCATTCCTCGTTCTTACTGGCTAAAATGAAAACATAATGGCTACAGCTCTAACTATTGTGCACCATGATGTGACCTTGGGAAAGGTCAATAGTGGAGCAGAAAAACAGAAGCAGCCTGCATTCCTGACACTGTGAAGCCCCCAAAGCAACTCAGGGCTTCTATCTTTTTAAGCTATTATTTGTGAGACTCTGGCTACTTCTTGATTCTGATTAAGAGTTTTCTTAATAACTTGCAAAAACTCTTTATAAATTAAGAAAATCCATTTCTGACCAATTTTTCAAATATTTCTCAGAATGATTTTTCATTTCATCCAGGGTCTTTGTTATATATAGATGCTTATTATTTTCATATATATTTAGAATAATGTCTGCAGTACTTCTTCTGTGCTAAGCATTTTTCTAAACACTTTAAAATATTAACTCAATCTTCACGACAAATCTATAAAGTGGAAATTCATTAAATCCCAACGATAAGGAAATTTAGGCATAGAGAATTAATTTACTTAAGGTCACACATCTAGCAAGTGGCTCAGCTGGGATATGGGAGGTCTGATCTGGAACCCATGTCCTTACCCACCGTGCTATGCTACTTCAGTTGTATCTCCTCCAAGTCAGTCTGCATTTGTGACTACTGTGATCGTTTGGGGCTTATGAGCCTTCTAGATTTTAAAATAAATACATATTTTTTTACTTTTTTGTTGACTGTTTTTGTTTTGTTTTTATATTTAACACTTTATGTAGAATTTCTTTTGATGGATGGTGTAAGATAAAGTTCTTATTTGAAATTTTAAAAATATGAAAACTTTCCACTCACTTTTGAGCATGTATCCCTTTTTCACTGCTTGTTAAAGTTTCCTTTTTTTAAAAAAAAAAAAACTACATTCTCATACATTCTAGGTTACATTTCAAGACTACTTAGTAATATCTATATCTATCTATCTGTCTGTCTGTCTGTCTATCTATCTATCTATCTATCTATCTATCTATCTATCTATCTATCATCTATCTATCTATATTTTGAGACAGAGTCTCACTCTGTTGCCCAGGCTGGAGTACATTGGTGCCTTCTTGTCTCACTGCAACCTCTGCCTCCCGGGTTCAAGTGATTCTCCTGCCTCAGCCTCCCAAGTAGCTGGGATGACAGGTGTGTGCTACCACTCCCAGCTAATTTTTGTATTTTTAGGATAGACGGGATTTCACCATGTTGACCAGGCTGGTCTTGAACTCCTGACTTTAGTCCACCTGCCTTGACCTCTCAAAGCGCTGGGATTACAGGCATGAGCCACTGTGCCTTGCCTTGATCTCTATATTGTTTCATGCTGTATTTGTTAAACCAGTGTCTACATAATGCCTATTATGAGCTGGACATGCCATTTAAATTGTTGCAATTTTATAATATGTTTGTCAGTTGAAGAATTATGAGATTCATAAATTTGGAAAGGAGAGCTTTATTTCTTATAAAGAGTTGTAGCCTACAGGGTGGCCATTTCGACAGGCTGGGAAGCCAGAAATAGGAAGTTCAAGAGAGGGGAAAAGGGAACAGAAATTTATGCTGAGTAGGGTTAGCTAAGTATACACATTCAACAGGTTATAGGAGGAGCTATGAATATTCACGAAGGGGAGGCACAGGCACGCATAGTTGGCCAACATGTATGCAACATGAGTTCCCATGTTCACTTTGGGGTAGAGACTTAACATTTAAATGTATTACAGTTAGACCCTGTACATCAAAAGGACCCAGTGGACACATAGTCCCTCTGTGTGCAGCCTCTATGGATTGTCTAGAACCACCCCATGGTCAGTGGTCTTTTACCAGGAAGGAATGCTGGTCAGTTGCTCTGTCAAAACTGCAAAAAGAGAGGGACAGCAGTCACTGAGTTGGTTGAAAACGGTGGTGGAGCAAGTCTTTTGAAAGGGCTAGTTTCTATTTAGCACTTAGGGAAGAAAGCCTAATGGCAGTTAGGGAGTAACGAGGTATAATGAGTCATGCCCGACCTCCCATCCCATCATGGCCAAGAACTCAGTTTTAAAGGTTTCTCTGGGATCTCCTTGGCCAACACGGTGTCTGTTCAGTCAGTTGAGGAGCTTAGAATTTTATTTTTATTTCTCATGTTTAACAGAGAGCAAGTTCTCACTCTTTGAAAACCATTTTTTTTGTTTGTTTTTTGAGACAGAGTCTCACTCTGTCACCCAGGTTGGAGTGCAGTGGCCCAATCTCGGCTCACTGCAAGCTCCACCTCCCTGGTGCACGCTATTCTCTTGCCTCAGCCTCCAGAGTAGCTGGGACTATAGGCGCCCGCCACCATGCCTGGCTAATTTTTTGTATTTTTAGTAGAGACGGGGTTTCACCGTGTTAGCCAGGATGGTCTCGATCTCCTGACCTCATGATCCACCCGCCTCGGCCTCCCAAAGTGCTGGGATTACAGGCATGAGCCATCGCTCCTGGCCGAAAACCATTATCCTTTTACAAAAAAGGTTGAAAGAATATTCTTCCATTTGAGATTTTTTCTATTAATAATATAATCTGTTTTGTGTGTTACTTAAGCTCATAAATTAACTTGAAGTGATTGACTTATTTTAATGATTCACTCTTTACAGGTGGATCGTAGTATGTATCTCCATTTATGCAAGTATTTTTTCCTGGCTCTCTAGAGTACATATACTCAAGATTATTATCTGAGGTATTTGTACATATTTTGTTGTTATTGATTATCATATAGCTATTGTTTTTGATAAATAGAATATATTTTCTATATTTTTTTTTATTTTAGTTTACTAAATCTTGATTGATTTTAAGAATTTTTCAGTGGATTATCTTGAGTTTTATAAGAACATTTTTGGCCGGGCATGGTGGCTCACGCCTGTAATCCCAGCACTTTGGGAGGCTGAGGCGGGTGGATCACGAGGTCAGGAGTTCAAGACCAGCCTGACCAACATGGTGAAACCCCGCCTCTACTAAAAAATACTAAAATTAGCCGGGCGTGGTGGCATGTGCCTGTAATATCCCAGCTACTCAGGAGGCTGAGGCAGGAGAATCGTTTGAACTTGGGAGGCAGAGGTTGCAGTGAGCCAAGATCATGCCGCTGCACTTCAGCCTGGGCGACAGAGTGAGACTCCGTCTCAAAAAAAAAAAAAAAAAAAAAAAAAAAAGAAAATTTTTGTGTCCTCTTTTCTAAATGATATTAATATTGTTTCTTGTTTTATTGCCTCGCCCAACGGTTCCAGATCACTGAAAAAGTAAGAATATAATTAAAAGAGGCATTTTTGTTCTACTTAGAAATTAATGTTTTTGTGTGTTTATTGATAATTAACATTTTTCGTTTCAACCAAAGCGAAGTCACATTCTTCTCATTTATACTTGACAAAAAATAACTCAGAAATAGCTACTGAATTCTATTAAATGCATCTTTGACAGAGATAGTTTATGCTTGATTTTTGATATGATATATATTTAATATTTGTCTTAAGTCATATGCACATTCTAGTGAAAACTCTACTTGTCATATTGTAGAAGGTTGAAATAGTTAATGAAATTTTTTGCTAGTACTTGATGTGGAATTTTTGTTCTAATTTTCATAAATAGGATTGGGTTCTAAATTTCCTTTTTGTGCCACCTTTGTCAGGTATGACAGTTATTTAGCTTCACAATATGAACTAGGTAGTTACCTATTTTTTTCCATCATTTGAAACAGTTTATAGATCTTGGGGATTATCTGTTTTAAAAAAGTATTTTAAAGAGTTCACCAATGAAATTGGACTGGCCTCTTATTTAAACAAATTTAAAAATGCCATCAGAGTTTATGAAAAAAATTCTTAAAAGTACCAAAGATGTGACAAATAGTAAGAAATTGTCATGCAAACATTTAGTGAAGATGGGAACACAGAAGATGTAGATAAAATTGTGAAGCCAATTTTTAATTTTATTTTTAAAATTGACCTATATTTTACAATTTAAATTGTATACATTTAAGGTGCACAATTTGATGATTTGATATACATGTACAATGTGAAATAATCACCACAAGCACACGAATTGACATTTCCATGTGTCTCCTCAGCTCTGAGTCTAACTGGAGATCAGAAGCCACCTTTGCAATGAGAGGATTGGCTCATTCTGGCACACTGGTTTTGAGGTTTTAAGGTGTCATATTTGTGGATGGGGACAGAAAACAAAAATGGGAAGTAAAATAGGGGAAGCCTCTAAGTTCAGACACCAAAATGTTACAAATAAAACATTTCCCATCACCCCACATCCATGGGGCTGCAAGGAACTTTACCTGCTATCAGGTGCTATTTTAAGTGCTTTTCATACATTAACTTACGTGATTTTCCTAGCAGCCCTATGTGGTAAAAAGCTCCTATACTCCCTTGTTACATCCATTCTTAAATACTTCTTTTTATCTAATTTTTACTTCTCAAAGGGATCGATCAATAGCATTTTACAGTTTTGGTTGTTAATGGGTTTTTTTCCTTTCTTTGAGGCACATATAGTGTTGGTGGGTGGAATTGAGGCAATAACATTGTTTTGTCCTCATTTACAGATGACAAACCCGAGACAGAGAAATATTAGTTGGTAGAATATTAGACCTGGTAGTTGGTAGAATAAGGGTTTGAACCTAGGAGGTCTGGCTCCAGAGTTTTGGTTCACTCCCAGAGTCCCATACTGCTGCAAGCTTTCCACAAGCTCCTTTACTGTATCCCTTAGGCTTCTTATGCTCACTGGATGGTGGTGCATTTGGCTGCTCTAAGCTTTATGACTTGCTTAGATTATCATGCCTGCTTGGACTTTCTGAACCTCATATCCTTGATGCCTACCTACCACCCTGGTCTGCTCTGCTGCCCCAGGGTCTTGAAATCCAAGTTCAAGCCTCAGGCCTGTCCTGTGCCCACCTCTTGCATCTAATTCCTCATCAGCTTATCTCTTAGCCTCATCTTGGCCTTCTGTGCCTGATTTCTGTTTCCCCTGTGTAATTCACTGGTTATCTCAATGTCATTAGTGCCGATAATGATAACAGGAAGGAGATATAACAATGGGGGTTCCTGAAAACGTGCTTCCAAGGGGTTTTGACTAGCATACCAATCAGTTATGAATATAGAATCCAGAGATAAATTCAAGCATTCACACATTTGTTCACTTATATACAAACATGATAGTGCTGTGCCTTTATAACTAGTTATTTGGTATAAATTATCTCCCACAAATACTTAAATATATTCAAAATGTTAAATAATTTAGGGGCTGGGTTCAGGTACCTTGTCTTGTAGTCTCTGTCTTCCCTGGAATTTACTACAGATTTTTAGATGCAGTAAATGCTCGGTGTGTTTGGATGGGATTCATTGCCTTGAAATGCATTTGGGTCCAAGAAATGACATTATATCCCATTTGCATTTATTGTTCAGCATTTCTAAAATATCATTTCCTGCCTAGGTGGGAAACCTTTCTGTAAACAGAACACTTGCTTTCTGATCTGAGCCTGTTCTATACAGTTAAGAGAGAGAACAATTTCTCAGTGTGGCCTCAAGGGCAACTCTGTGGATAAGGACGATGACTCATCCTCCCAGGGTCTTCCTGCTGAAACGCTGCAAATAAATATATTCTGCAGAGGACGCAGAGTACTGTGGTACGAATAACAGAAAGCCCAACCCTTCTGCACAAGGATGATTTGCAGTCACAAAACTGTCAGCCACAGCTGAGAAACCCCTTCCAAAGGAAGAATCAGCGGATTAAATGGTGCTCCTGCATGTTTTGCCACTTTGAAATGGTGCAAGCTTATTTACTTAAAATTTTAAAGAATTTGCTTAATTGCAGAGCCTGGAAGGCAACACTGAAATGCAGAGATAATAAGAAAACATCAGGGCTAGAAAACTAAGGATCTTGGTGAAACATATTAACAGTGTTGAACCAAAAGAGGTGTTTAGCTATATTTATGCAAATAGCTTATTTTTTGATAATACTTGTAATTATATAGTTATTGGGAAATACAAGAAAACAGGTTTTTTGTTTTTTTTTAATCTCTCAACCTAGATGGTAAACTCCTTATCGAATATTTTCTCCAAGGATGAGAACATAAGGGACAATAGGTCATGTAAAATATATTCCTTTAACAAAGCTTTATTAACTTGGTAGTATTTGTCATGGCCATGCCAGGTGTGGGAGTAGAATGAGGGCTTGTGTATATAGCTGGAGAAGAGCCCAGAGGTACCCACAATCCATTGCGGAGCAGCCTTGTAAGCACCGGGAGACATAAGAACACATAAGAGCCCCATACTTGGGGGAGGGGATGGTAGTGATCAGGAAAAAGATAGATACGGAGCTGTGTTTGGAAAGACAGGCTTGAGTTCCCTGGATGAAGAAAGGTGGAATTAAGATTGATTATTCCAGATAAAATTAGCAGCTTATGCAAAGAAACAAAGTGTGAGACCCCATTTTCCCTTTGGAGAACTATAAGTAACGTTCTGTATAGCTAGAGCTTAAAGGGAGAAGGGAAGCATGACAAGGCTGAAGTGGAGAACAGGTAGACATGGAAAGGCCGTGTCTTAGGTTGGGTTTCTCCAGAAACAGGCCCTGAGATATAAAAACTTTAAGGCCAGTGGTTCATTTGGGAGGTGATTCCAGGAAGCACTGTTAGAAGAGAGGAAGTGAGAGCAGAGTACAACTGTGGGCAACTGGGCATCTATCCACTGGGGACCTCTGGAGAGACTGTGTATCTCTGAGTTATCTCACTTGACAAATGGGAACTGGGATCTATATCCACCCAACTCCCATCTATTTTTGGGTGAGGGCTGCTCCCAGGAGAGATAACTCCCTGACACTGGGGGCTTTCCCCTGAGGCTAGAAAAAGCCCTGAGGCAGAGACTTATATGTGCTTGTGGTAACAAGCTGGTGGCATGTATAAGAAAGATGAGTGCTAAGAGGATAAGGATGGGACACTGACAGTATCTGGTCTTGTATAGGCCATGTATGCCATGCTAAGAATTTAGGCATTTAACCTAAGGGAAATGAAAGAACCACTGAATTATTTTAATATTGAGGGTGGTGATGTGATGAGATTCGCATTTTAGAAACATTTTTTTTTTTTCTGGTACCAATAAGAAGAATGGATTACAGTGGTCCAAGAAAAGTGGTAGAAATAGGCAATTAGGATGCTTTGCAGTAATTTAGAGGCAAAATCATGAGAGCCAGAAGCATTGGTGTGCTGGGGAATGTTTAACAGTTGACTTACACACATAGACAGAAATCCTGATTTTTATGGTTTGGTGATACTTTCAGCATGGCCAAGTTCAAGCTCCCAGTGTGCTGTCACTGAATGCTGAGTCAGGAGGAAATAGATGTTCACTGTCATCTCTCACTCCAGCACACCACTGGGCCGACTGTGATTGTGTGAAGAATAAGGACTATTTGAAGAGAAATTGAGTAGACTCATAACTGATGGGGGATGGGTAAGATGTTATGAGGCAAAAAGAATGATACTCAGATTTTTGGCTTCTATAACTAATTAGGTGATGGATCCTTCATTGAGATGGGAAATTTAGAATAATGATAATATCAATGATAGTAGTGGCAATAGCAAATAGAATGCTTACTATGTGCCAGGCACTACTTTAAGGCTTTTAAACACATTAACTTAGGTAATTTTCACAAAAATCTTATAAGCAAGTTATCATTATTATAGCCATTTTACTGATGAAGAAATTGAGTTGCAGAGAGGTGAATTCATACACCCAAGTTGTTATGTGGCTGAGTCAAATATCAAATATCCAGTTAGTGTTCAAATTTGCCTGATTGTTTGATAAGTACTTTCACAGTTGCTCACTCAAATCTATCATTCTTTTTCATTTATTAGCTGAAATTTTTCTTATAAATGAGATTTTTTTCATGAATTATTTGGTAACTTTGATGTATAGTTTTGTGACAGAAAAGCAGGGCAAATGCTTGATTCTTTCCCTTTAGCTGCCAGTTTCAGAATAGTGAGTATGTTCACTAACACCTCCAAAGATGACCACTGAGTTTTAGAAATTCATCAAAAAGTGGGTGAAGGATATGAACAGACACTTCTCAAAAGAAGACGTTTATGCAGCCAACAGATATATGAAAAAATGCTCATCATCACTGGTCATTAGAGAAATGCAAATCAAAACCACAATGAGATACCATCTAATACCAGTTGGAATGGTGATCATTAAAAAGTCAGGAAACAACAGATGCTGGAGAGGATGTGGAGAGATAGGAATGCTTTTACACTGTTGGTGGGAGTGTAAATTGTTCAACCATTGTGGAAGACAGTGTGGCAATTTCTCAAGGATCTAGAACCTGAAATACCATTTCATCCAGCAATCCCATTACTGGGTATATACCCAAAGGATTATAAATCATTCTACTGTAAAGACGCATGCACACGTATGTTTATTGTGGCACTGTTCACAATAGCAAAGACTTAGAACCAACCCAAATGCCCGTCAATGATAGACTGGATTAAGAAAATGTGGCACATACACACCATGGAATACTATGCAGCCGTAAAAAAGGATGAGTTCACGTCCTTTGTAGGGACATGGGTGAAGCTAGAAACCGTCATTCTCAGCAAACTAACCCAAGAACAGAAAACCAAACACCGCATGTTCTCACTCATAAGTGGGAGTTGAACAATGAGAACACATGGACATAGGAAGGGGAACATCACACACTGGGGCCTGTTGGGGGGTGGGGAGCTGCGGGAGGGATAGCATTAGGAGAAATACCTAATGTAGATGACAGGTTGATGGGTGCAGCAAAGCACCATGGCACATGTATACCTGTGTAACAAACCTGCACATTCTGCACATGTACCCCAGAACTTAAAGTGTAATAATAATAAATTACCATATGAATATGGATTGTTTTTAACAGCTTTACTGAAATCTAATCTGTATACCATAAAATTAACCCCTTTAAAATGTACACTTCAATGTTTTTTAGTTTATTTACAGAGTTGTGACACCATCATCACTGTTTAATTTTAGAATATTTCCATCATCTCCAAAAGAAACTTCATGAATACATAGAATTTTTTAGAAGATGTTTGATGTGTTTCAACGCATTTTAGTATTATTCTCTTGAGGTTCAAATTGTGCCATATTTGGTCAGTGGGAGCCCCTTTGAAATAGGTTTCTGTACCAAGTTACAGTGAAAATAAAATGAGAGAATCATTTTCAAGATGCCTAATATTTAGAGGATGCTAAGATTGTGGTCATCAACCTTGGATGCACATTAGAATCACCGCAAGAACTTTTAAGACATCTTGATACGTAGTTCATTCCCCATACCAATTACAGCAGAAGCTCTGTGGGTGTTATCCAAGCATCAATACTTTTAAAATCCCTCATGTGGATTCCAATTTCAAGTCATGGTTGAGAACCACTGAACTTTGAGGATGTGAATTAATTTCCTTTCTCCCTTTCTCTTTTCCTACACCCTGCCCAGCCTTTTCTCTCTCAATCCTTGCTTCCAATCCCAGTCAACTATATCACTTTTTGGCCCAGTCACTCAAGCAAGCTACCATAATCATTGGATACTTTTTTTTCTCCAGCATTCTTTTAAATACAAAGGATTTTATGAAGATGAATGGCCAGATCATATTTTTACTATAAAATAGGGTACTTCTGTCAACAATATGAAGAAGATATTGATGAATCAAGGGAAACTACTCACTGTTTAAGTGCTTGTCCGGGACTTACTGTAATAACCTTTACATTCCTTAGCATGATATTGTAGGCTACCCATGACCCAATCTCAACCTCTGTTATCAACCTTATTACACACTCTAAATCTCTGTGCCCTTCAGTATGGTCATATTTGTATACATTTCCTTTAAAACCTTACTACAGAAAGGGTGGCCTGTCATGGACCTGTAGCATTGGCATTCCCTGGGATCTTGCTAGAAATACAGGGTTTCCGGCCCCACACATAGGCCCAACTGAATCCAGTTTGCATTTTAACAATATTCCCCAGTTGATTGATAGGCACATTAAAGTGTGAGAACTTTTCTCTAACATACCATGCACTTTCCAGCCTTTTCTTCCCTCCTTATGCCCCGTTCTTTCTATACGTGTCAGTTCTTCCCCTTTTCTCTTTTGATTCATCCTTGAAGCCTTAGTTCAAATGTTGTTGCCCTGAATTCTTCATTGATTTCCCACGTTGCCACCTCTGAATAGAAGGGCTCTTTTCTTCCTCACAGCTTTGATGGTATGTTTGTCATATTATTCTCATAAAACCTTAATTTGAGTTTTTTAGTGACTCAGGTACATGAGAGATAACTATATTCAAAGCTCTTGAGTGCAATAATCATGACTTATTCATTTCTTTATCCACCTAGCACTGTACTTTGCAGATATTAGAATTTATATTTAAAAAGTAAAAAGGGGAATACATGAATGAATAAGCCTGGTTAGAGAATGTCAGCATTTGCTTTCCCTGACCCTTTCTGTAGAAGTCACTGATGTCTTCAACTGGCACACTCAGCCAGTTTATTTTTCTATCCAGTCTTGACCAAGGAAAGCAGCTTATATTAACATCACACCCACTAGATATTGATGTCTGGAATTACTGTGGACATGAACTCTACCACGTGTGTCTGGTGTGGGCTCTGGGCACTGCCTGCTCACTGATCTGCTTCCTTTTCCCTATTCCTAACCCCCTTGCAATCTCACTGTGTGCACCCAGCATGTAAAACTAAATTTATTTCTATGCTTTGTTTGAAATCTCATTCTTCTTCTGTCTTCTACCACTCAGTTCACCCTCCCTGGATATATATATATATATATGTTACATGAAATCACCAACATAGCACTTTTGAACACTGCACTTCAGACTGCTGTTTAATGCTGTCCACCAACCCATACATAGACACACACACACACGCATGCACCACACGGACAGGTTGCTTCCTCTAAACCAGTCTTAAAATTATCCTGCATTTTTCCTGTGGCTCCTGCTTGAGCTTATTATGGAGAAATGTAGTCCTTAAGACTTTGACTTGGGCTTTGGGACATAGGGACTAAAGGTTGGACAATTGTGGCTTTACCAGGTACTACGAAAACTGGTCTGTTTTGTTAGGAAGTTTTTTTTTTTTTTTATGAAGAGCCTTAGTACTATGCTGAGGTATTTGTGCTGTGTTTGCATTGTGCTGGTAATTCCACCTATGCTATGCCTTCTTGTAACTACTGTCTTACTCCAAGTTAGGTTGCCGTAAGTACCTAAGTGCATAAGTACTATGGAATGGGTGGTTTATAAACAACAGAAATTTATCTCACAGTTCTGGAGGCTGGGAAGTCCAAGATCAAGGCACTGGCAGATTCAGTGTCTGGTGAGGGCCCAATTCCTCATAGATGTCTTCCTAGAGTAACCTTACACATAGTGGAAGAGGAGAGGGATCTCTCCGGGCCCCCTTTTATAAGAACACTAATCCCGTTCTTAAGGGCTTTACCCTCATGACCTAATCACTCCCCCAAAGTCTCCATCTTCTAATACTATTACATTCAGGGTTAGGATTTTAACATGAATTTTGGGAGGACATAAACATTCAGTCCATTGCAGCTACTTAGGGCATAATAAATTGATTCATATCTCATTAATGTTTCTAACTTATTGCTATAGACCCACAAGTATTATTACTGCCAATATATCTCCTAATTTAGTGTTCTCCTTTATCTCTGAATTGTCCAAAAACTAATGGCTTACCTCACTTATAGTGGCAGGAACTCAGTCCTCCGTCAGTTCTAGATGGGAGGAGAAATGGTCTCTCCACTCCTGTTACCTTTTGCTGCCATATGGTATTATATGAAGCATTGTCCTGTGACATCCTGTTTACTCCAGGGTAATATGTCTGCTGACCCAGGTTCTCATACAGGCTGCAATGGTGTGCCAGATTTGGTCTCCGAAGCAACAACTCTCTTGGATTCATACTCACATGCATATCTCTTATCTGCAGATATCACTACTGCTAGTGTATCTGGGTCTGAAGGGCCTTCTAAACATAAGTCATATGCTGATTTTTTTTTTTTTTAAACTACTCCTTTTTTTTTTTCTTTTTCCAGACGGAGTTTTGCTCTGTCGCCCAGGCTGAAGTGCAGTGGCGTGATCTCGGCTCACTGCAACCTCCACCTCCTGGGTTCAAGCAATTCTCCTGCCTCAGCCTCCCGAGTAGCTGGGACTACAGGTGCCTGCCACCACACCTGGCTAATTTTTGTATTTTTTAGTAGAGACGGGGTTTCACCATGCTGGCCAGGCTGGTCTTGAATTCCTGACCTCAAGTGATCCACCCGCGTTGGCCTCCCAAAGTGCTGGGATTACAGGCGTGAGCCATCGTTCCCAGCCTTAACTACTCATTTTATACGTCTAGCCATGTCTGTGTTCTTGGACTAGATTTACTGATTTTTTTTCTCATATATAATAAATTCCACTCCCTAAATTTGACCTATGACCTTTATCTCCCAACACCAGTTGTTGTTCTTAACTCAGCAGGTTGTTGTAATTCTCAACATTGGGAGATCATGATATTTGCATATTTCTGGATACATGTCAGAATTGTTTTAAGAATTGTTTTAAGAATAGGTAGTGGGTTCACATTTTATTACATAATAGGAAATAATTAAAATACTGTTAAACCAAATATAAGTTGGCCATGGATAGGTCAATCATGTGAATATGCCATGAAGTAAAGGTTATAATGAATCCAATTCTGTGTACCTGGGTTGTCAATAAATTATTTTTCAGTTTTGGTCATAAAACTATTTTTTCCCTTCATAATCCAAGTGACATCAAGTAGAAAAGTGGTTCACAATTTTATCTTAGAAAATTTCATATCCATCTTAGAACACATTAGCCTCATTAGTAAGAAATCTGAACTTCATCAATCCATCTCCCCTTTTGGGGTAAGAATCAAACTATAGGCTCTCTGGGGTGTGGAGAAGAGAGAAGTTTTCCTTGAAACCCCTGCTTGTAAAACAAAGGGAGTCAAATGCCTGCCGCCATGTGCAACTTTGGGTCAAAATTACTGGAGATTCCTTTAGAGAGTTAATCTGTTCAATATTTAGCTAAGTATGTGTGAAATATTATGGGTGATCTTCAAGGCTAGCACCTTGCAAACACTAGTCCTAGAAGACTTTTAAAAATATTGGTAGTAGAGAATAATGTTACCTCTTTATTGAGACATGCATGCAGCATGCATACTGCATGCATGCCTCTCAGGCTCCAGATTAGTTCCTTGTTGCCATACTTTTTAAGTTTTATTAGCATCTTCAGACTATGAAAACTCTTCTGCATGGAGGAGTTGGTGTTGCCAAGTCTCATCTAAACTTCATTTAATTTGAGCTCTTCTATTTGTTGAATTCCTGAACCCCACACCCATGACCCAATTCTCTGGGAGAACAGTATAATCTGCCAAATGTTGCCCTCATTGGAGGTGACTGGCCATGGAAATGAGTAAGAATTGGCTACGAAATGGTTATTCTCTACTTGGTTTCTTCGTGGAAGAAGGAACAAGAACATGGCTGCTGTTGGGATATTGGTATATCCAAGGAGTATGACTACATTTACTCCCATTTAATTATTTTCCCCAAAGGCCAACAATAATACCTACTCATTATAAACATTCAGAAAAGAGAAAAGTTTCAAGAAGCAGGAAGAAAAGACTCACCTATGATCCCAACACCCAGAGGTAATAATTTATCATTTTTGGTGTATCTTCTTTGTCTTTTCCTATGTGTTGCCTTATGTAGATATGTAACAGCTTGTGGCTTAATCCGAAGCTATACCCATTGTTTGGAGTCAGGCAGGTGTGATAAATTTGTGGGTGGCTCACCAGAAATCTGTTTGCATGATGAACCTACATTAAGCAGAAAAGATAACTATTGGGTACTGGGTTTAATACCTGGGTGATGAAATAATCTCTATAACAAACCCCATGACATGAGTTTACCTACGTAACCAACCTTCACATATACCCCTGAACCTAAAATAAAGGTTAAGAAAAAGGGAAGCCTTATAGGACCTAACAAATAAGCAAATGAAAAGATGCTGAAAATTGTTAATCACGAGGAAAATGCAAATTAAAATTACAATGAGATATCATGACACAACCATTAGAATGGCCCGAAGTGAAAAGTCTACCATTGGTAAGGATATAGGGCAACAGGAACTCATACACTGCTGGTGGAAACGTAGAACAATATAACCACTTTGGAAAACACTGGTGGCATCTTAAAAAATTAAACATGTACATACAATATAATCCAGACATTTCACTTCTAGGTATTTATCTAGTGAAATAAAAACATATAACACACGTAGACTTATACATGAATTTTCATAATAGTATTCAACATAGTAGCCAAAATCTGAAAATAACCCAGTTGTCCATCAACAGGTGCATAGATAAACAAATTTTGGTATATTTATACAGTGGAATACACACAACTTATATGAATCTCATAATACTTATGCTGAGTGAAAGAAGGCAGAGGAAAATAAGAGTGCATAGTTTATTATTTCATTTATATAAAATTCCAGAAAATGAAAACTGATCTCTAGTGAAAAAATTGCAGATTATTAGTGTTTGGGGATAGGGGTTACAGAGGGGCAGAATGGAGGGATTACAAAGGGATATAAGGAAAGAAATGGAGGTGATGGGTATGTTCAATACCCTCCTTTGTAGTGACAGCTTCACGAATATATACGTATGCCAAAATTTGTCAGATATTCACTTTAAATATGTGCAGTTTATTGCATGTCAAGGACAGCTCGTGAAAGCTATAAAAACATATTATTTCCTGGATGAGACACCATATTAGTCAGGGATCATTGGTTATAAATTACAGAAAGTGACTTGGTCTCACTTAAATTAAAAGGAATTCATTAGATGGATAAGGGGAATTTATAGGACTGTTAGGAAGGCTGAAGACGAAGACCTGGAATGGAGCAGAATAAAAGACAATTTCAAAGACCCAGAAAACAGGAAGGAGAGGACTACCTCATACCTGGTACCATTTGGTTAGAGTGCCTCTGATGCTTGATGACTACCTCCTGCCATTTTCAGGCTAGAGTAATGGGATAATGGACTTACAGCATTATCATTCGGTTAAAGAGTAAAATTCCAGTGAGGGAGTATTCTCCTTGGCTGGGAGAAAGGGGCTATGGCTAATTTCTTAGGGAAATCACAGTGCTATTAGGAAGGGAGAGGAGATGCTGGGTACCATTTTAAAATAAAAGCAAAATAACAAAAAAACAGGCTGGGTACGGTGGCTCATGCCTGTAATCCCTGCACTTTGGGAGGCTGAGGCAGGGAGATCACATGAGCCCAGGAGTTCCAGACCAGCCTGGGCAACATGGTGAAACCCCGTCTCTGTAAAAAATACAAACATTAGCCAGGCATGGTTGCGTGCACCTGTAGTCCTGGCTACTCGGGGGGCTGAGGCATGCTTGAGCTGGGGGAGGTCAAGGCTGCAGTGAGCCAAGATTGCACCACAGCTCTCCAGCCTAGGCGACAGAGTGAGACCCTTCCTCAAAGCAAAAACACAAAGACCCCAGATGCCTACACTCTTGAGAACATTCGCATTCTGTTCCAGTTATTATTGATCCATAACAAATCACTCTTAATGATATCCATTTTTCTCAAGACGTTTTCATCCATATCCTTTTTTTTTTTTTTAATTTCTTTAGGTTGTTTTTCTTCTTTCTCTGGTACCTCCTTGAGTAGCTTACTAATCTGAATTCTTTATCTGGCAATTCAGAGATTTCTTCTTGGTTTGGATCCATTGCTGGGGAGCTCTTTTGGGAATGTTATAGAACTTTGTTTTGTCCTATTACCAGAATTACTTTTCTGGTTCTTTCTCATTTGGGTAGAATGTTTCAGTGGAAAGTTCTGGAACTCAGGGGCTGCTGTTCAGATTCTGGTCACCCAGCAGGGCTACCGGACTCTGGACGGATACTGAGGAGTGTCTGCAGAGTCCTGTGATGTGATCTGTCTTCAGGTCTTCTAGCCATGGATACTGCTTGGGTCATGAGTTCACCAGAATCTCAGAAATCATCACTAAAGAATGTGTCCATGTAACCAAACACCACCTGTTCCCCCCAAAACAATTGAAATAATAATAATAAATCACTCCTAAACTTAACAGCTTAACATAACAAAAATAATTTCATTGCTTCTCATGTGGGTCAGGAAATTGAGGAAGGACTTGGTTGGGTGGTTTTGGCCCCAGCTCTCTCTATATTTGCAGTGACATGGAGCTGGAATAGTAAGGGGCTGGAGCATCTTGGGCCTTCCCGGGAACCTTTCTCTTCTCGTATCCTCAGTTTTCTTTACGTGGTTTCTATTCATGAGCTAGTCTGGGCTTTCTTACAGCACAGCAGCCTCATGGTGGTTGAAGTAGTCAAGAGAGAACATTCCAGTTGATGAGACAGAAACTACATTGCCTTCCGTGACCCACACTCAGTGTCACTTCCACCTCATTCTATTGGTTACAAACAAGTCACAAGCCTACCCACATTCAAAAGGAGAGGAGAGATACCCTATCTCTGGATAGGAATAATGTTAAGGTCACATTTTGAAGAAGCACCTGTGATGGGAGATATTGTTGCGGCCATCTGTGGAATATACATACTGCTACGCTTGCTCTGAATAGCTAGGACATTTCAACTCTTCTGGTCTCAAAGTGCGTAATTTAGCATGCTGGATTACAGAATTCTTGTGGAATGGTGTCTCTAAAAATGAAATCAGTCTTTCTTCTGCTTTCATAGAGGCAGTATAACTTTCTATATGATTCTTAAAGATCTGTTGAAAGCTTGACTCCAAATTTTCCCTTGGCAATGCCTAAAGAAGACATGTCATG
The DNA here is from genome assembly GCF_006542625.1 of Nomascus leucogenys. NCBI lineage: Eukaryota > Metazoa > Chordata > Mammalia > Primates > Hylobatidae > Nomascus > Nomascus leucogenys. The sequence continues at coordinate 21,457,136 of NC_044406.1, read as the reverse complement.
GTAAAGAGCACTAGAATGATATTTATAAACTCTAGGGTCCTATCCTGTCTTTGTTATAATCCTTGGCAACTGAATCTCAGTTTAACCCTCTGTAAAATGGAAATTCTGTTTCTCCTATGCACTCCACAGCTTTATGGTGAGGAGCAAATAAGGTTGTTAGTGTGAAAACACTAAAAATGAAGAATGGTCACATAAAAATAAGATATTGCTAATGTCCTTTTAAGTAATTGTAATGTTTCATGGCCCACTGAGGCAGGAAGCTTTTCCTAATATCTGACTTAAATATATTTAGCTGCCATAGTTCTCTGTAACCAACCAACTTGAAGTTGGTTGTGCTTAGTTCTCTCTGGTCAAGTGGTGACAGAGCCATATGCTCTGTTGTTTTCACTGTATTGCCACCATATAATTTGATTTGTATTCTGTGCATCACATAAGCCTATTGCTCAGCTAGCAAACAATTCTGAGCTTCTGGCTTCTGGCATTATCATTCAAAAATCCCCAAATCATTTTCCTGATCACTGCATTGCATTGCTATGACTTAATACAGACTTTCTGTTTTGGTTCATTGTCTCTAGACTTATTATTTTACATTTGTCTATGTTAAACTGCATTCTCTGTTTATTGGCCCAGTCACCATAAGGTACCAATCCATCTGAATCATGCTGTTGTATTTTTTTCCTACATAGTGTGTATATACCATATAAAACTAATAAAAATCTATGTACCTTAGAGGAGGCCATGAGTATTTTATTGGTTAAACTTCGGGGTCAGACTAACACCTCAAAACAGGTCAAGTCAATGTTCAGGATGCCAGGCCACTGAGCAGAGCAGAGCTTCCAGGAGGAAAAGAAGCCAGTATTTTCCAAGTGAAAGCCTTGATAAAACCTGGTTCACTCTATAAATTTGTACTATATTCTCTGGTGGCGTAGGGCTCATAATTTTAGAACTCTCATTTTATCTCTGTTTAAATACCCATGTTATAGTACCTTGAAAAAATACTTTCCTGAAAAGGAATATGATCCATTCAAAATGAGACTGCCTATGTCAGAAAACCAATTAGCTCGGACCACTGTTAAAAAAGTTGCTTAAGAATTAAACACATTTAATGTAAATTAAACTCAAATGACGGCTGTCTTCATTCATGCAAAACATGTTTGGGGTCTACTATGTGTCGGGCAGTTAGTTGGAGTAAAAAGTAAACTGCAGAGATGTGCTTTCAAGAAATTATACGTTAACAAAGGAAAAACTCAGTGATATATCGTTACAGTTCAGCTCTATGTGAAATGTCTTGGGATATTTCCATAGAGAACTGCAGGTGTACAGAGCATGGGGTGACTAATTCTGCCTGGGAAGATTAGGATGTTTGAAAAGAACAAGAAGTTGATTTTAAGTGACAGTATTGAGTATTGAGAGTAATGACTGTTTTCTTCCTTGGCTTTGAGACATTGTGGAGTATGAAGAAATCACATGTTCATAGGGAAAATATAGCCTGTTGTCTCCCTGGTCCTCCCTCACCTACCCCAGCTTCTGGAAGTGATAGGAACTCCTACAAGACTCCTGGAAAATTAAACGGATGATCAGGAATTATCTATCTATCTATCTATCTATCTATCTATCATCTATATAAAATTTCTAAAGCTTACTGAGGATAGTGAGATGTTATAATTGGAGGATCAGGTAGAAGAAATTTGCAAGAGAACTTGAGGTCACAATTCTAAAGAGAAATGTATTAGTTAAGTAGACAAAAGCAGCCGTTGCTGTTTTTTTTTGTTTTGTTTTGTTTTGTTTTTAAGATGCATAGGCCTGCAAGGAGTGTGTGAGCGTGTAATGCACACACATGTGTATATGTCTGGATTTGTGTAGGGAATCAGAAAAATATCATCTCTGGTGGTGCTTTGAGAGGATTAAGAAAACTCTTGAATACAATATTAATGCTATATTTTATTCATTTATTTTGATGAAATCTTAACATCATTGACTAGAAGAGAATATTGTGATTTTTGAAGGATTCTTTTCCCAAACCCAAGTGACAGCATAAGTCAGTTTCCTTCAACTGATAATTAATTATCCATGATAAGGAAGTATGAGAGCAACAAAAATATCCCTTTTCCTAAAGGGCTGATCATGACATGGGAGACAGTCAGTCAAAAAAACAAGGAGGAATTCCAAGAGCAGTCACGAGGCAGTAAGTGATCAATCTGAGCTCATTTGGTTGTTTATCTTTCCCATATTTTGAATGGCTATAGCATTTATTGTCTCTTCTGCCTAATTTAGCACTTAATAACATAGTTTCTCTTTGTCCTTTAATTGTTTGATATACGAAGGTCTTGTTTCTCCAGCCAGACTGTATTATCTCTGTGGCAGGAATTTTGTTCTTGTCTTGTCTCCTCACCCCTCACCTGCCAGTGCCTAGTGGAGTGCTTAATAGTCATCTATTAGATGTCCAGCGAATACATATTTGTTGGTGGTCTAAGAGGCCATGCAATCAGGCTCAATTATTCTACTTCTTCAGCCCCAGCTTCCATTTTTGGAAAACAAAGTTAAACTTGATGATTTTCTAAGGCCTTTTCCAGTCCTGTAAATCTATAACGAAGATTTTAATCTGCTTATATTTTACTATCTGGAATAAACCTACCATTAACATCAGTAATCATATGTTAATATTATACAGATACCTGCTATTTTTCTTAAGTGTGAAGTCACCGTATTTTACTTATGTATCCATGAAATTATACCAACAGATGCATAGGTTGCACATACTGTGTGCTAGATATTTTAGGAGATACTGGAGAGTCACTGGTGAGCAATGTAGTTCTCACCCTACATTGAGAAAGGAAGGCAGGAAGGAAACAGATCATTTGACAATAACCACAAAGTGAGATGAAGGGTATGCTGGGAGGAGATAACCAGATATGGAGGAACATGTCTGAGGACCTAACCCTGACCCTTGGACATCTGAAAGTCCTGTTTGGTGGGGATATTTTGTCTGAGATGACTTGAAGGATGAGGATGGGTCAATTCATTAAAGTCGGGGAGCAGAAGGGCAACATGTGTAAAGGTCCTGAAGCAGGAGAGAGTGTGACTTACTGAAAGAATGTCAGTTAGGCCTGGGGTGAGATTTTGAAGGAGAGATAAGGTAAGACATGAGATGCAGAGATGGGCCCAAATTCAAACCTTTGGAGAACATTAAAACATCTAATAAGAAGTGCGGAAGCCACTGGGGCAGGGAAATGGGGGAGCAAGGAGATGACATGACCGACTTTATTTCAAAAAATCCCAGAATTTTCCAACAGTTATGTTTTATGTTCCAGCCATTGAAATCCAACACACATTTTCTGACATAATCTAAAATCATCCGTATCTGCTTAGACATAAAATGTTTTAACTTTGTTATAAGTAGCAGATGCTCCTAATTGATTCTCTGACACATTTCAATGTTTTTCAACAGAGATGAACCATAACTGTTTTAAGTAACATTAATGCAAATTTAAAATAGTGCCACTGATTATTTTTGTAATTAACTTGCTGACACTCTTAATAATTTGTTTTCTTTCAATATAGTTGTTGATCTGTAAAAATGTTCAGTCCAGAGTTAGTATGAGAACATAGTGAAATACATTGGTGGAAAGACCATAGACTTTGGATTTGGATGCATACTAGCTCCTTCATTGTTTATAACGCACACTTGAGTAATTCATGTGACCTCTCTCAGTTTCAGTCTCCCTTTTGCAAAAGAAGGATTATAAATCAGGGTTTTGGTAAGGATTCAAATGACTTTTTGTAACATATCTAGCAAATGATGTGACCCACAGTAAGAGCTCAATAAATATTAACTCACTTTCTCTTCCCCAAAGGCTCTTTTCAGTGGGAAATGGAAACTGGGGTTTCTCTTTATTTTATATCAAAAGCTTAATAAGAACTATTGCATGACAAACATCACGCTAGTTGTTAAGAATGGGAATACGATTTAGTACCTGATGATGTAAAACTTAGCCTGGTGGGGTGGAAAGGTGTATTATAAAAAATGAGATAACCGCTTTCCTTTCTAATCCATAACTTTCCTTCACAGGACAAAGAATTGTTTCACCTTTTGGCTCAAAGTCTTTATAAGAAAATTTTGATCACGTCTCAGATTAATCAGAGAAGTAGTCCATTTAAAAGGAGCCACAGATGTGTCCTGTGAGAATGGCTTTTATAGTTCCAGGCTTTTATTTAGGTCAAGTTTATGGAAGCCACAGTTTAATTCAAATAAAATCATCTCTGCCAATTTACATTAGATACTTTAGGGCCAGTATGTAATTCTAAATGAAAATTAATAATTACAAATAACTAATACCATTAAAAATTGAAAAGCATAAATCAACAAATATTTATTGAAAACCTACTATATTAGTAATAATAACATTATGGATAATGTTTGTATTTAGAAACAAACCTCTATACTACCCTGACTCTATGTGTGATACTTGATGATACTTTTCATTTTGTACATGACGAAACTGAGCTATAGAGAGGTAAAGACATTTGTCCAAAGATGTGTGACTCATAAATATAGTAGCCGGAATTCTGACTCAGGCAATTTGGTCCTGGAGCTCACATTCATTACCTCTCTGCTACCTTGACTCTATCTGCATTACTTGGTGCTGTGTGCAGCTCAGTCAGTCAGATGCTATCTGCCAGGTATTCTGTGCACTAGGAAAACAAAGAGAACAACATGTTAGCCATGACCTCCAAGAATACATGATCTAATTGAGAGACAAATCCACTGACAAGCAATTATGGTACTGCCTAATAATTATTACAGTGTTTATTTCCCCAGCTCCCAGGGGTAAGGGGTGGGAGATAGACAGGGTGAAAGATGTAAACAAAGGAATGCACTCATTATTTATTTATTCTTCATTATCTAAGACAGAGTCTGAAAATTGGCAGCCCCAGTTTTGTTTGACCTTCAGGATTTTTTTTTAAATTGTATTACTTGCCAGCATTTAAAAGTCAGGAGATTTTATATAAAATTCCAGATTTCTGGTTTCTACTGAAATATCAGAATATTTGGTAATACTGGGCCCATAGTACACCATGACAAAAAGCACCCTGAGCTTAGCAGCTGGCACTCACTTTCAACAAAAAATGTGCCCCTTTATTAGCTACAAGCTCCCACAGACCTACTTCAGGCATTCGTGTGACCTGTTGGTTCCTGTAGATAGATCAGTTTGCAGCCTGCTGTTTCCAAGGTTCTCCAGAGGTTCATAATTTATCAGGGTATATAGTACCCTCACTGATACCTAAATAACTGAAGTAGCTCGGTCCTGATTGCTCAGAGTCAGAGATAGGCTTACTATCATGCTCATTTCTTTTCTTTCTTTCATTTTTTTTTCCCCCGAGGTGGAGTCTTGCTCTGTCAACCCAGGCTGGAGTGCAGTGGTGCGATCTTGGCTCACTGGCAACCTCTGCCTCCCAGGTTTAAGCAATTCTCCTGCCTCAGCCTCCCGAGTAGCTGGGACTACAGGCACCCACCCACCAGTGCATCGGCTAATTTTTGTGTTTTTAGCAGAGACAGGATTTCACCATGTTGGCCAGGCTGGTCTCAAACTCCTGACTTCGTCATGATCCACCCGCCTCAGCCTCCCAAAGTGCTGGGATTACAGGCGTGAGCTACCGTGCCCAGCCTGTGCTCATTTCTTATGTGAGCCCCAAGGCCCTGGGAAAAGTTCTAGCAACATTTTCACATAAATCATATGTTTTTGAAACATTTGCAAAAGTCAGATATTTTAGGTACAACTGGTTAATGCTGCTGTCTCTTTCCATTCTGAGTTCATTCCCCACACATCCTTTCCTGTTAGGGGTGCTGGAGTGGCTGTGGGCGTTTAAAATAAATATTCTCTTCTCGATGAATTCACTTCTAGATAAATATTTATTTTTTATTTTTAAATATATTTTTTATTTTTTAAACATTTTAAAATGTTTTTTAAATATATATTTTTTAATTTTAAAAAATCTATTTAAGCATCATATTTTTTCTTAAAGAAGGCCAGCCCTACATTATATAAGCTTCAATTTTCCTCTGCCCAGGATGCTTCATTCTTACCTTCAAAGGCATTGGTGTGCTGGGGTCAGCTTGTACCAGCTCTTGAGAGACACTGCTACATTATCAGGAATTTTGGGAGCAGGCTTTTAAGCACAGCCAACAAGAATGAAATTATATAGACATAATTAATACATTACTTTGTAAAAATGGAATTAATACAACTCATTAAGTCCTAGTTATTTGTCTTCATTTTACTATTATCCATGATCTTGAGGTTATTTACATCTGTTTTTTTTTTTTTTGAGACGGAGTCTCGCTCTGTCGCCCAGGCTGGAGTGCAGTGGCGCAATCTCCGCTCACTGCAAGCTCCGCCTCCCGGGTTCACGCCATTCTCCTGCCTCAGCCTCTCCGAGTAGCTGGGACTACAGGCGCCCGCCACCACGCCCGGCTAATTTTTTGTATTTTTAGTAGAGACGGGGTTTCACCGTGGTCTCGATCTCCTGACCTCGTGATCCGCCCGCTTCGGCCTCCCAAAGTGCTGGGATTACAAGCGTGAGCCACTGTGCCTGGCCAGTATTTTATTTAATAAAAGAATTTTTTTTTTTTTTTTTTTGAGACAGAGTCTTGCTCTGTCGCCCAGGCTGGAGTGCAGTGGCGCAATCTCGGCTCACTGTAAGCTCCGCCTCCCAGGTTCATGCCATTCTCCTACCTCAGCCTCTCCGAGTAGCTGGGACTACAGGTGCCCGCCACCACGCCCGGCTAATTTTTTGTATTTTTAGTAGAGACGGGGTTTCACCATGGTCTCGATCTCCTGACCTCGTGATCCGCCCGCTTCGGCCTCCCAAAGTGCTGGGATTACAAGCGTGAGCCACCGCACCCGACTTACATCTGTTTTCTGTGTATGTTAGAAATACTATATAAGGGGTACTATTGCACGTCTCTTCCCAACTCCATATTCAGTGATATAATGCTGGTAACTTGAAATTGGCCAGGGTCAGAACATTTACACTGCAGAAATTGGCAGTCTACAAATTCGGACTTTTTTTTTTCCTGGAGAGTTGACTATTACGTGTTCATCAACACAGTGCTATCTGATGGTGTTGCTGTATATTGAGACTGAGTGGTGATGGTACCATCTTTCCTAGGGCAAGCAGCCTGAGTTCTGGGGGCACACATAGATCAAGATAATGGAATGGTTCATAGATACTTTATTATGCAGTTGGATGCTTTTTAAAATAGGTTTTTTTCTCTCTTTCCCTTGTCATCCGTAAGGGGAGAATCCAAGGATCATTTCCCATCTGCTGCTGTTCAGAAAATAGTGGTATATTTCACATCCTGCTAGGGAATAGGAAAAGGTATACCTAACTTAGCCTAAGAGGGAGGTGGTGGTGTTCAGAGAAATACTCCGAAAAAGAAGGTAAACCTCCAGAATTTATAAATGAGATCCAAAAGTTCTAAAACGCAATAAGAAACTAATGAAATAAATGAGGTCGACAACAGGGGTAGATGACAGCTTACTTTCATTGAACTTTGAGTGCACCAGGCATTTTGCTAAGCACGTTACACATATTTAATCTCATTTGATCCTCAGAATAAATAATCTTTGGGGGTTGATATTATTATGCTCAATTTACCAAAAGGAACCTCAAGCATAGAGAGGTTCAGAAACTTGCTAAGATCACTAGCTACTAAAATGTTCAGGCCAGGATTAGAACCTAGGTTAGTCTGACTGTAGCACCCCAGCCAGCTCTCAAATATAATGCTTTGCAGCCTGTACGTTACATATGGTGGAGATGAAACAAGATTTTTCAAAGAAATAGAATAATTTGTGACTCATAGAATGTAGACTCAGATGCATGTTCAAGATCTCGTAGAAATTTGTGTGGTGTGAAGTTAGGTAGTAGGCAGATTTTAACACGAGAATTCTGTGATCTTGAGCAAATTGATTAATATCTCTTTGCCTTAGTCTTATGATCTTTAAAATAATACCTTTAGCATTGCTGTGAGGAACAAATTTATAGTAAAGTACCTTACATAGGGTCTGTTACATTGTGAGTATATAAAAGTATAGCTAATAGGTATTGAATGTTTTCTCGATGGCAGACACTATCCTAATACCTTTCTATGTGTTAGTTAATTCAATTATATCAGGCAGGTACTATTATTATCTCCATTTTACAGATGAGAAAAATGAGTAACAGACTAGACAAGATGCCCAAGAAGATAACACTTTGTAAGGGTCAGAGCTGGGATTCAGTCTCTTCTTTTCTGGCTTTTAACCACATGTCACAGTAAACATTTATTATTTTATTGTTATTAGTATCAAAGAACAATAAATTTTGGTTTAGAAGACTTCATCCAGCAATTGGTTATTAAGCACTTAGTAAGTATCATCATGCTTGGGTTCATAAAGATAAAATTAATATTGTTACTGCCCTCAGGCTGATAGGCTAGTGGGTAAATTAGATTTGCAAATGAACAATTATAATACTATGATATATATTATAATAGTTGAGAAAACACCTAACATTGTTTGGAGATGTTCAGTATGATCTTCACAGGAGATGGCACAAGCTAATTTTGATAAAGAGAAGGCTCCTATCTCACAGAAAAGTGAGGGAAAGGGTACTAAAGGAAAAATAGACAAGAGAAAAGGCATAGAAGTGTTCATTTATTGCTTAAAAAATATTTGTGGAGCTGTTGCTATATACCAGGCAAACTTAAGTGCGGGGAATATAATGGTAAACAAGAGAAAAGCTTTCCCTGAGCTCATTTAGCAGGAAATAGGATATTAGAGGAAGGACATGTAGTTCAAGCTAATTGGGCCAGGGAGCATTTGAGAGGGAGTGATGGTGGGAGGCAATTCTAGAAAGGTAGAGCAGAATTCTGGTCATGAAGAGCAGGTAGGTAGAAAGACCCCTTGACTCTGGGTAGAATCTGAATCTCCCTTCCCACACATCTGCTGCCCAGAAGCTCAAGGATTGTATTAATCAGAAATGAGGATGCCATTCTATAGAGTGGCTGCACTTTTGTAGGCTGGTGTGAATGCCTTTCACTGCTCCCCATTCCTGTTAGTGCTTTTCTTCCTGTATCTCTTTATAATCCTATAACTCCAAGAGAATAATTGAATAGCAAGGGGGGAGGTGGCTGTGACAAACACATCTGTGGAAATATAGTCTAAACGGGCAAAGACAGATCTGAAATAAGAGTTCTCCGGTGACAGCATATGTTAAAATTTTTAATTTATTGTTATCAATTCATTATTATTTGTTCCTTCTTCTTAAAGATGCAAGGGAGTGAGGACAATAGAGAGTGTGTTTCAGTAACCACAAAAGGACTGCAAAAAGGTTGCTAGATGAAGGACTGTGGATATCACCAATTTACCATTTCATCTATAGATATAAGATAGATATTTGACTAGTACCCAAGTAGACAGATTGATGGCCAAAGAAAAGCTACAGATCCTCTAAATAAGTGGGAAAGATAAATAAAACAGCTGGGACTTATAGAAAAGAAGTTGCCAAAACAAATGAAAGACAATATCCTCCTGAAGACATAGAGAAAGAGTGGACCTCGGACAATTATTTATTACAGAAATTAGAAAACTGTGAAAAATATATTTGGGAGCCTTTAGAGAAATTGTTATAAAACTCTGTTCTATGGAATTCTGGGATTTTGCAGACATCCTTTACTGTTTAAGCCAAGATAACCGAATCATGATGATGAAAATACATGTATAAAATCATTCAAAGAAAGTTGTGGCATCAAATATGAGAGAAATTCAGATTATCTGTAAAAAGCTTATTAACATCTCTGACACTGATAATGTCATTGAGGAAACTGTGTATAAGACAAGCAATCTGACACAAAAGTAGAAATAGAACTAGTGTCTGGTAATGGGGTCCAGAGAAGAATATTCACAAAATCTACTTGAATTAGTTTGAATGCTGAGATTATATGAAATGTTTGCAATTTAATGAAAAGTATGATTGCTGTGGATCAGTACAATATGCTTGTTTTGTGGAGGCTATCATCACCACAAGAAATGTTATTTTTAAAAACATTTGATATATAATCAGTATAACAAAAAATGTAAGATGTTTCTATGTACTTTTAAGTATCATCAAATAAGGTGGAATATGTTCACTGATGGCTGTACTGCTAGGGGGAAACGAATGGCAAGAAAAATAGTAGGAAGAGAGGGTTTTTTTTTTTTTGTTTTTTTTTTTTTTTTTTTTTTTTTTTTGAGACCGAATCTCATTGTCGCCCAGGCTGGAGTGCAGTGGCGCGATCTCGGCTCACTGCAGGCTCTGCCCCCTGGGGTTCACGCCATTCTCCTGCCTCAGCCTCCCGCGTAGCTGGGATTACAAGTGCCCGCCACCTCGCCCGGCTGATTTTTTGCATTTTTAGTAGAGACGGGGTTTCACCGTGCTAGCCAGGATGGTCTCGATCTCCTGACCTCGTGATCCGCCCGCCTCGGCCTCCCAAAGTGCTGGGATTACAGGCGTGAGCCACCACGCCCGGCTGGAAGAGAGGATTTTATAAAGGTAGTTTTGAAATATTCAAATATTTGAGGTATATTATGAAGGAAAATACAAAAATTCCAACATCTTTCAAAGTAGTATTGATTACTGTCATAAATATTGTTATTTTATCCCAGCATGCATGAATATGTTTGTGTTCTCCCTACCCGCTTCTTTCTCTCTCTGTCTTTGAAACCAGAAATATGCTTACTCTCTGAGTATATGAGTAACACATGCCTATTGTAAAAAAAAAAAAAGATAAAGATAAAAAAATAGGGGAAACATAAGGGAGAAAACCAAACTATCACCCAGATAGTACGTCTGCTGAAGTTTTGGTATTTATGATTCTAGACTTTTTCTAAGCATGTGTAATACAAACACTGAAAAACAAACTAGCATAGGCCTTTTAACCGTATTTTGCCAATATATATGATTAGATGATCACGTTCAGTGACTGCATAATATTCCATTGATTAACTCTACCACAGTTTAATCAATTCTCTATTGATGTTTTTTGATCATAAAGAGAATTGCCACAAATGTGCTTGTGCAGATCCTTGAAGAGTTATTTTACTATTATTTATGACAAATTGCTAAGTTAAATTGCCAGTCAAGAGGGTATTTATGGATTTTTTATATTAATAACTATTTCAATATTTAATTGAATATATGCATAATCTTTTACGAGATGAGGCCTCACTCTATTGTCCAGGCTGGTCTCAAATGCCTGGCCTCAAGTGATCCTCCTACCTCAGCCCCCCCAAGTAGCTGGGATTATAGTTGTGAGCCACTGTATGTGACCATAATCATTTTAAGATAAGAAAAACTAGAAATAACAAACTAACTAAAATCCTAATATGCAGGGCAAAAATTCTAACCCCAAATATTTTTCTATCTACATAGATAAGATAGATAGATGGCAATACAGAGAGAGAGAAAGAAACATGAAGGAAGGAAAGAAGAAAGGGAGCCAGGGAGGGAGGAAAGGACTGAATCACATTGAGATTAATTGTGGGATCGAGCCAAGATGGCCCAATAGGAACAGCTCTGGTCTACAGCTCCCAGCCTGAGCGACACAGAAGATGGGTGATTTCTGCATTTCTGCTTGAGGTACCGTTTTCATCTCACTAGGGAGTGCCAAACAGTGGGGGCAGGACAGTCGGTGAAGCACACTGTGCATGAGCCGAAGCAGGGCGAGGCATTGCCTCACTCGGGAAGCGGAAGGGGTCAGGGAGTTCCCTTTCCTAGTCAAAGAAAGGGGTAACAGATGGCACCTGGAATATCGGGTCAGTCCCACCCGAATACTGCGCTTTTCCAACGGGACTGGAAAACGGCACACCAGGAGATTGTGTCCCGCACCTGGCTCGGAGGGTCCTACGCCCACGGAGTCTCCCTGATTGCTAGCACAGCAGTCTGAGATCAAGCTGCAAGGCAGCAGCGAGGCTGGGGGAGGGGCGCCTCCCATTGCCCAGGCTTGCTTAGGTAAACAAAGCGGCGAGGAAGCTCGAACTGGGTGGAGCCCACCACAGCTCAAGGAGGCCTGCCTGCCTCTGTAGGCTCCACCTCTGGGGGCAGGGCACAGACAAACAAAAACTCTGCAAGAACTTCCACAGACTTAAATGTCCCTGTCTGACTGACAGCTTTGAAGAGAGTAGTGGTTCTCCCAGCACGCAGCTGGAGATCTGAGAAAGGACAGACTGCCTCCTAAAGTGGGTCCCTCACCCCTGAGCAGCCTAACTGGGAGGCAACCCCCTAGTAGGGACAGACTGACACCTCACTCGGCCAGGTACTCCTCTGAGACAAAACTTCCAGAGGAACTATCAGACAGCTGAATTTGTGGTCTCACGAAAATCCGCTGTTCTGCAGCCACCGCTGCTGACACCCAGCAAAACAGGGTCTGGAGTGGACCTCTAGTAAACTCCAACAGACCTGCAGCTGAGGGTCCTGTCTGGTAGAAGGACAACTAACAAACAGAAAGGACATCCACACCAAAAACCCATCTGTACATCACCGTCATCAAAGACCAAAAGTAGATAAAACCACAAAGATGGGGAAAAAGCAGAGCAGAAAAACTGGAAACTCTAAAAAGCAGAGCACCTCTCCTCCTCCAAAGGAGCACAGTTCCTCACCAGCAACGGAACAAAGCTGGATGGAGGATGACTTTGACGAGTTGAGAGAAGAAGGCTTCAGACGATCAAACTACTCTGAGCTATGGGAGGAAATTCAAAACAATAGCAAAGAAGTTAAAAACTTTGAAAAAAAATTAGAAGAATGGATAACTAGAATAACCAATGGAGAGAAGGGCTTAAAGGAGATGATGGAGCTGAAAGCCAAGTTTCGAGAACTACGCGAAGATTGCAGAAGCCTCGGTAGCAGATGCGATCAACTGGAAGAAAGGGTATCGCTGATGAAGATGAAATGAATGAAATGAAGCGAGAAGGGAAGTCTAGAGAAAAAAGAATAAAAAGAAATGAACAAAGCCTCCAAGAAATTTGGGACTATGTGAAAAGACCAAACCTACGTCTGATTGGTGTACCTGAAAATGACGGGGAGAATGGAACCAAGTTGGAAAACACTCTGCAAGATATTATCCAGGAGAACTTCCCCAATCTAGCAAGGCAGGCCAACATTCAGATTCAGGAAATACAGAGAACGCCACAAAGATACTCCTCGAGAAGAGCAACTCCAAGACACATAATTGTCAGATTCACCAAAGTTGAAATGAAGGAAAAAATGTTAAGGGCAGCCAGAGAGAAAGGTCGGGTTACCCACAAAGGGAAGCCCATCAGACTAACAGTGGATCTCTCGGCAGAAACTCTACAAGCCAGAAGAGAGTGGGGGCCGATATTCAACATTCTTAAAGAAAAGAATTTTCAACCCAGAATTTGCTATCCAGCCAAACTAAGCTTCATAAGTGAAGGAGAAATCAAATACTTTACAGACAAGCAAACGCTGAGTGATTTTGTCACCACCAGGCCTGCCCTAAAAGAGCTCCTGAAGGAAGCACTAAACATGGAAAGGAACAACCGTTACCAGCCACTGCAAAAACATGCCAAATTGTAAAGACCATCGAGGCTAGGAAGAAACTGCATCAACTAACGAGCAAACTAACCAACTAACATCATAATGACAGGATCAGATTCACACATAACAATATGAACGTTAAATGTAAATGGGCTAAATGCTCCAATTAAAAGACACAGACTGGCAAACTGGATAAGGAGTCAGGACCCATCAGTGTGCTGTATTCAGGAAACCCATCTCACGTGCAGAGACACACATAGACTCAAAATAAAGGGATGGAGGAAGATCTATCAAGCAACTGGAAAACAAAAAAAGGCAGGGGTTGCAATCCTAGTCTCTGATAAAATAGACTTTAAACCAACAAAGATCAAAAGAGACAAAGAAGGCCATTACATAATGGTAAAGGGATCAATTCAACAAGAAGAGCTAACTATCCTAAATATATATGCACCCAACACAGGAGCACCCAGATTCATAAAGCAAGTCCTGAGTGACCTACAAAGGGACTTAAACTCCCACACAATAATAATGGGAGATTTTAACACCCCACTGTCAGCATTAGACAGATCAACAAGACAGAAAGTTAACAAGGATATCCAGGAATTGAACTCAGCTCTGCACAAAGTGGACCTAATAGACAGCTACAGAACTCTCCACCCCAAATCAACAGAATATATATTGTTTTCAGCACCACACCACACCTATTCCAAAATTGACCACATAGTTGGAAGTAAAGCTCTCCTCAGCAAATGTAAAAGAACAGAAATTATATCAAACTGTCAGACCACAGTGCAATCAAACTAGAACTCAGGATTAAGAAACTCACTCAAAACTGCTCAACTACATGGAAACTGAACAACCTGCTCCTGAATGACTATTGGGTACATAATGAAATGAAGGCAGAAATAAAGATGTTCTTTGAAACCAATGAGAACAAAGATACAACATACCAGCATCTCTGGGACACATTCAAAGCAGTGTGTAGAGGGAAATTTATAGCACTAAATGCCCACAAGAGAAAGCAGGAAAGATCCAAAATTGACACCCTAACATCACAATTAAAAGAACTAGAAAAGCAAGAGCAAACACATTCAAAAGCTAGCAGAAGGCTAGAAATAACTAAAATCAGAGTAGAACTGAAGGAAATAGAGACACAAAAAAACCCTTCAAAAAATTAATGAATCCAGGAGCTGGTTTTTTGAGAAGATCAACAAAATTGATAGACCGCTAGCAAGACTAATAAAGAAGAAAAGAGAGAAGAATCAAATAGATGCAATAAAAAATGAAAAAGGGGATATCACCACCGATCCCACAGAAATACAATCTACCATCAGAGAATACTACAAACACCTCTATGCAAATAAACTAGAAAATCTAGAAGAAATGGATAAATTCCTCGACAAATATGCCCTCCAAAGACTAAATCAGGAAGAAGTTGAATCTCTGAATAGACCAATAACAGGTTCTGAAATTGTGGCAATAATCAATAGCTTACCAACCAAAAAGAGTCCAGGACCTGATGGATTCACAGCCGAATTCTACCAGAGGTACAAGGAGGAGCTGGTACCATTCCTTCTGAAACTATTCCAATCGATAGAAAAAGAGGGAATCCTCCCTAACACATTTTATGAAGCCAGCATCGTCCTGATACCAAAGCCTGGCAGAGACATAACCATAAAAGAGAATTTCAGACCAATAGCCTTGATGAACATTGATGCAAAAATCCTCAATAAAATACTGGCAAACCGAATCCAGCAGCACATCAAAAAGCTTATCCACCATAATCAAGTGGGCTTCATCCCTGGGATGCAAGGCTGGTTCAACATACGCAAATCAATAAATGTAATCCAGCATATAGACAGAACCAAAGACAAAAAAAACATGATTATCTCCATAGATGCAGAAAAGGCCTTTGACAAAATTCAACAACCCTTCATGCTAAAAACTCTCAATAAATTAGGTATTGATGGGACGTATCTCAAAATAATAATAGCTATCTATGACAAACCCACAGCCAATATCATACTGAATGGGCAAAAACTGGAAGCATTCCCTCTGAAAACTGGCACAAGAGAGGGATGCTCTCTCTCACCGCTGCTATTCAACATAGTGCTGGAAGTTCTGGCCAGAGCAATCAGGCAGGAGAAGGAAATAAAGGGTATTCAATTAGGAAAAGAGGAAGTCAAATTGTCCCTGTTTGCAGATGACATGATTGTATATCTAGAAAACCCCATCATCTCAGCCCAAAATCTCCTTAAGCTGATTAGCAACTTCAGCAAAGTCTCAGGATACAAAATCAATGTACAAATATCACAAGCATTCTTATACACCAATCACAGACAAACAGAGAGCCAAATCATGAGTGAACTCCCATTCACAATTGCTTCAAAGAGAATCAAATACCTAGGAATCCAACTTAGAAGGGATGTGAGGGACCTCTTCAAGGAGAACTACAAACCACTGCTCAATGAAATAAAAGAGGATACAAACAAATGGAAGAACATTCCATGCTCATGGGTTGGAAGAATCAACATCGTGAAAATGGCCATACTGCCCAAGGTAATTTATAGATTCAATGCCATCCCCATCAAGCTACCAATGACTTTCTTCACAGAATTGGAAAAAACTACTTTAAAGTTCATATGGAACCAAAAAAGAGCCCACATCGCCAAGTCAATCCTAAGCCAAAAGAACAAAGCTGGAGGCATCACGCTACCTGACTTCAAACTATACTACAAGGCTACAGTAACCAAAACAGCATGGTACTGGTACCACAACAGAGCCATAGATCAATGGAACAGAACAGAGCCCTCAGAAATGATGCAGCATATCTACAACTATCTGATTTTTGACAAACCTGACAAAAACAAGCAATGGGGAAAGGATTCCCTATTTAATAAATGGTGCTGGGAAAACTGGCTAGCCATATGTAGAAAGCTGAAACTGGATCCCTTCCTTACACCTTATACAAAAATTAATTCAAGATGGATTAAAGACTTAAATGTTAGACCTAAAACCATTAAAATCCTACAAGAAAACCTAGGCAATACCATTCAGGACATAGGCGTGGGTAAGGACTTCATGTCTAAAACACCATAAGCAATGGCAACAAAAGCCAAAATTGACAAATGGGATCTAAAACTAAAGAGCTTCTGCACAGCAAAAGAAACTACCATCAGAGTGAACAGGCAACCTACAGAATGGGAGAAAATTTTTGCAACCTACTCATCTGACAAAGGGCTAATATCCAGAATCTACAATGAACTCAAACAAATTTACAAGAAAAAAACAAACAACCTCATCAACAAGTGGGCGAAGGACATGAACAGACACTTCTCAAAAGAAGACATTTATGCAGCCAAAAAACACTAAGAAATGCTCATCATCACTGGCCATCAGAGAAATGCAAATCAAAACCACAGTGAGATACCATCTCACACCAGTTAGAATGGCCATCATTAAAAAAAATCAGGAAACAACAGGTGCTGGAGAGGATGTGGAGAAATAGGAACACTTTTACACTGTTGGTGGGACTGTAAACTAGTTCAACCATTGTGGAAGTCAGTGTGGCGATTCCTCAGGGATCTAGAACTAGAAATACCATTTGACTCAGCCATCCTATGACTGGGTATATACGCAAAGGACCATAAATCATGCTGCTATAAAGACACATGCACACGTATGTTTATTGCGGCACTATTCACAATAGCAAAGAGTTGGAACCAACCCAAATGTCCAACAACGATAGACTGGATTAAGAAAATGTGGCACATATACACCATGGAATACTATGCAGCCATAAAAAATGATGAGTTCATGTCCTTTGTAGGGACATGGATGAAACTGGAAACCATCATTCTCAGTAAACTATCGCAAGGACAAAAAACCAAACACTGCGTGTTCTCACTCATAGGTGGGAATTGAACAGTGAGAACACATGGACACAGGAAGGGGAACATCACACTCCGGGGACTGTTGTGGCCTGGGGGGAGGGGGTAGGGATAGCATTAGGAGATGTACCTAATGCTAAATGACGAGTTAATGGGTGCAGCACACCAACATGGCACATGGATACATATGTAACAAACCTGCACATTGTGCACATGTACCCTAAAACTTAAAGTATAATAATAATAAAAAATATTTATAATGTTAAAAAAAAAGATTAATTGTGCACGTAGTTTTACATTAAAAATAATTTAATTTACCTGAATTTTTAAAAAAGATAAGTCCACCTGATTGAAATCTGAACCTCCGATTAAAAAAAAACAAGCAAACTTTCCTCATCATAAGAGATGTTATATCTTCTAAGAGCACTGTAAGTTTCTTCAGGTTCAAGATGGTGACCTAAGCACATACATTTGCATCCTGTTTCTTCTGAGACAACCCTATAACAATAAAAAGTAAATCAATCATGAAAATAATAATGACATGGTGGCAAGGAGAGTCCCAGTAAAGGATGAGAAATTTCAGCAAATCTCTGGGAATTAGAAAGCAGATGGGAGCAGGTCTACTTATAAATACTACCTGCATGCTCTACAGGGGCTCCAGAGGGTTAGCAGAGAGTAGAGGGCAGAAGTGAAAAGTGGGGATGAAATTGGAAGATTAATTGAAGAACAACTGAAGCTTCTTTACCCATCTGTCCTCCTGGATACACACACACACACAAACACACACACACACACACGATGAAGGACAAGACAAATAGGGGACCATTTTAGTTTACCTCAGTACATATGTGTTTATTTAGGGGATAGTGGGCTTAATGCATTTTGGGAACAGGGGCTTGTATTTGTTGTAATGAACGGTAGTTGCTGGAAAAAGGAGTTAGAACTCAAATATTGGAAGTCTTGTCTCTAATGCTGTAGACCAAAATATCTGGGGCTTCCAGGATGCATATTGCTGACCCTAAGTAAAATCTTCCCCAACTCTAGCACATGGAGGTTCGTAAGACTGACATTGATTTCTCTTTTATATATTTGTCTTTCTTATACAGTAAAGGTAGCCAGTTTATATGTTCTGTGCAGACACATACAGAGCTCTGAGTCACAATTTCCAGTGAAGGTTCATGATATTTATAACATTATAAACTGTAAACTTTACCATTCTATAATGTTTTTTTCTTATTATGTATGTTTTGCTTTGGATACTATTTTGTGTAAAAATTAAGTTGCAAATTATTTTAATTATAATTTTTCTACTAGTTAACTTTATTTCAAAATCATTCCTTAACACTTCTTCTATGTATCCATCATGGTGAAATTAAATTTTTGGCATTTCATTCCTCTGTCTTTGAGACAAGACTTAACATGTTTCACTTTCTCTATTTATTTGCCTCTTTCCTTCTTGGTCTTGTTAAATGTATTTTCAGTGTTATATTATTGTTATAATATATTTTGACAATTAAGATATTTTCCTTGAGGAGTTACTTTTAACGTTTGAGTTTTAATTTATAATTCTATTATAAACAATTATTTATACATTTCTCTATTAACTGGCTTTGATGTTCATTTTCAAATGCTTTATTCCATATTCTCTTCCTTCTTGATCTTTTATTTTTCATTTAATTTCAGTAAATTTGAAAAAAAGAAAAATATTTTATTCAGAAACATCACATGAATATTACATGTTGTCTGCCTTTCAACACTTGCAAACATTTTTTGATGCCCTTACCCATAAGTCAACATTTACTTGGCTATAAAATTTGAAATCATAATTTTCATAAAACTTACTAGAAATTCCTTGTCTTTTACTGTTTGTAGATACATCTGATGCTAGCCTGATTTTTTTTCATTATATGTAACCATTTAAAATATATTATTATATAAAAATATATATAATAAAATTATATTAGTGAGAAATATATAATTGTTAAGCTGATGGCCCTCCTTGCTGACACCATTGGCCTTTTTTGCTATTTCATCACCTTTCTGAGGGAGCAGCCTTCTTGATAATTGCCTTCCAGGGTAGCACAAATTGGTTTCATCAACTAATAATGATTTTAAAATAGACTTCATCAAGTCTGTTTCTTTGTTTCTCATATAGCATCTACAGTATGGTAATGCTGCTATCTTTGGAATAGTTCATGAGGCCATTATAATACCTTGACTTACTGAATAATAACAAAACATTTTTATTTGGTTCAAACTATTGAAATGTCCTCTGTATCTGACTAAACCAGGTTCAGGAAGGAAATAACTCTGAAATGTAGTCTATCAGCCTAAAGATTTGTAATGGATGGTCTCGTGGAGTTCATGCAATACCTTTTATATCAGAACATTGAAAATAGTTCATTAAAAATTAATACTTTAATTACAACTCCCAATTCCTTTAAAATGATGGGCTTATGTTTGTTGTAAAAAGAGATAATGCATTTGAAAGTGCTTTCTAAACGGGTAGTGGGTGATGTAGTGGGACATAGATGGGTTTGATATCAGAGGGTTTGGATTCATAACAAAGGAATAGAAAATGGCTACTTGTGAGCTGATAACTTTGTTTTGCTTTTATGTATAGGGACAATGAAAGTACTTACTTAATTGCATTTTATAACTATATTTGAATGTATATGATGCATGTAGCACAGTGCCAGGCACAAAGTAGCTTTTTGATAAAAGTTCCCTCTTATAAGAAGAGAGACTCCTGTTAGCTGCTATTGTGCTAGAAAGATGAATAAATAGATGGAGAAGAATAACATTTATCACTGAAACTGATATCCATCCAGACATTCCTCTTATAAAAGTGGTGATTATTAGGTGATGAAACCAATATGTCTACACTGGAAGACAGTTATAAAAACACCTGTTCTCTCAGAAAGTTAGTGAAATAGCAGAAAAAGGCTTGTGGTGTCTTCCAGGAGGACTGTCAGTTTAACTAGGTGCTTCCATCTGAATAGTGACAGTGTTCTGAACTCTAGACCCTTGTTGATGTCTTCCAACTTCTCATTAGCCAAGCTGGGCTCAGTGAAGCTCTGATGCCTGGTAGGAGGTGGCCAGAAGATGCCAGGGATTCACGTAGTAGCCAGGTAGGAGGGAGAGCACCTCTGCCCTATAGGATGTGGGAGTGGAGAGATTGATTTCAGGACAATATCAGAGGGTAGGTGGATTTCTAAATAGATTTCAAAGAAAGAGGGACAGACAAATCAGTTTCTTCTTATTCCTTTTTCTATTGGGAAGAAGAAAACTTGACTTGTCAATTGTTAGTTAGATGACCATGTTAATTTATACTCTCAGCCCAAGCTGCAGATTGTTTATTGATGGTCCCATGTCTTATGCTAAGCAGGTTATTAAAGGCTTCTGAAATGTCTGAGATATGAAAAAAATATTATTGGCTCTAAAATATAAAAATAAAAACTGCAAAGTCAAAAGTTACATTTCAGTGAATATCTCCAAGATGTGCTATCAAGTTAAGTTTATTAACTGTTAACTTTTGGCTGTCTTCGAAAACTTGACTACATTTGAAAACTACTGAAATTTGATTTGATACAGTTCTCCAATATGCAGCACGATTGATGAGATATTGCAACCAATAGTAAATTAATGATACAAGTGTGAATAATTCCAAAACTAAAATTATAAAACTCCTCTAAATATTATATAGCAAAACATTGATAATAACTGTGGGATATGAGTATATTATAATACATTTGGTATGCCGTGGGATGGAAACTCTGCATTAGAAAGATGGCTTAGAGTCTACATAGATTTTAAAATTACTCTAGTACCAAGTGATTTTTATATCTTTTTCTAATTGAAAACTCTAAAAGCTTAAGATGTTCTTTTGTGTGTGTGCAGAAAAACTCCACAAGCCAGAAGTCTGTGGAGTTGACTTGTTGAGTTGAGGAGTTGACTGGTTTCTGTGAGTGAATTAAGGAAAATTTGAGTATATTCCGTAAGCTCTCAAGGACCCATGTTCAGTAACATTTGCAGCATCTAAAAACAGTTGGCATTTCCTGAAATCTGAGAGGATGCAAACAATTAAATCCTTGAAATGAAATAATAGCAAGGGAGTCATCCATTAACATAGCCACCAGAGTCTTTTATTATAGGAATAAGCCTAACTTTTGGCAGTGACTTAGGCTGTTAAGCTCAACATTTGCCTAATTTATCATCTTGTTTGTGATCGCATTTATTTGAAAGAGGTCTGACATCTTGTCTAGGTTTTTGGAATATTTATGATGATCCATTTTTTTATAATTTGAAAAGTTCCACTAATCATATTGCAGAATCTGTCTATTTGTGTCTGTTTTGTCTTGGCAGCAAGGAAGAGGTTCAACAGTGTTTGCTCAGCTGTTCTATTACCAATCCCATGTTTCTGAATCTCAATATTTAATCCAATTGTCAAAATTCAGCTCTGACTAAAAGTCACTGCTGTCAAGACTCTTAAAAAGCACTGGTGGATACTGTTATTTACCTTTCTTGTTCTTGATTATGCATGCCTCTTAGATCCTTGGCTCAGGCTTGGTCAGGAAAACCGCAGTTTCTCTAGGTATTTCTGGCAGGAAGAAGTTTAATATTGGAAATTAGAGGCTCACACAATTATTGAAGGCTGAGGGAATAAAAGTCAGGGGGATGGATTTCAGGAAATTTACCATCTGCCAATGCCCATATTCCTCATTGCAGTTGCCAGAGAAAAATAATGCTCTCCTTGTCTAGTGCAATGCGAATCTCTTGCAGGTGCCTCTCATTGGCAGGTTCTAGCTAAAACCCTGCTGACAATGGAATCTGAGAAATGTAGTTTCCAGACTTTATGCCTAAGTGGTATAGGAAAGAGTTATAGAGGGGTGGGAATACTGCCTAGAATCAAAAAATAATATCTGGTTCATAAGTATATCCATAATATTTTTGCCCAATCATTCAACATAAACTGGTCAAGATTAGATCTGGAACATTCACATAATGAAGAATAGAGTGTGGGCATGCTAAATCATTAAACAAACTTCTATTGAGACCTATTGGAAAACCAAACTGAGTTGTTGTCAAAACATAGGAAGTATTGAATGTAAGATTTTTAATAGTTCATATTTATGTAGATGGCTTTTGCACATGGACAGAGGTTTTATTTGTTTTGAAGAGAAGGGAGATGAAAAAAGTTGATACTACAAATGAAGCAATAGTAAAGACAAGCACATTGCTTCTAATCATTTGCCAGCTGTATCTTTTCTCATTATTAGTGGCTTATCTTTTTTAAAAAAATTCTCAGTCCCACAGTGGAGGGTGGAAGGGATGCTATTAGTTCTGTGCTGTATATTAAATGACGTCAGAATATAAGAGAAGAAAGTTAGCATTGATGCAATTCATAAAATGGCCTTATAAAAATGAACTTGGAGTTGTCTACCCTCTGAATCATTAACCCATTACTACAGTTAATTAACTAAATCTTGATCCTTTATTAGAAAATTCTAACATTTCAGAGAAATGTGTGACTACATGTTATCTGATCTCCTCAGAATTATTGTCCCTACATATATCCCATAACATGTTTTTGGAATGGAATGACATTGGCAAAGGGGTCTCAGTCATGTGAATATCAAACTCATTCATCTGTAAAGTCCTCTTTTACAGGAAAAATGATAGAGACTGAGTTTTCCGGGAAATTGCTTCAGTGTTGTCTATTTATATAGAGACTATCAGAATTTGGCTGGTGCATCGTTATGCCATTTTGAAGAATGGACTTTAAATTAAATAGCAAGAGTTATAGAATCTTAAGCTTGGAGGTGAGCCTATAGGTTATCTAGTAGAACCAGTCAACTGCTGCTTGACTTCCTTCTACAATATTCCTAATAAGAAACTCTGGGCCTAGTTTGAGACCCTTAAAGTAGTTCATTCTAACTTGGAATTTACAAACCTACTGTAGAAATTGTAATGGTTTGTAAACAGAACATCTTTATTGTATTTAGCTGAATTCTGCCTCTTTGTAATGTTGACCTATTTTTGCAAACACACTCTTTGAAGCCATAAAGAACAAACTTAATTCCTTTTCCTTGTGCCAGCCTTTCACCTATTTAAAAATAGTTAGGGTGTTGTCCCTGATTCTTCCTGTATCTGTACCAAATAGTCTCTAGTTTCTTTTAATTTCTTTAATTGTTCCCTATAAATATCATGGTTTTGTTACCTTTTGCTGTGTTAATAACGCACATTACTTTTGCTTACATCCACATCTAGCCACAAGAGAGACTAGTAAATATCTTTATTCAGGGCTGGAATGTGTGTAGCTAAAATTACATTGCTTTTAATTATGGAAGAAGTAGAGAGCACACGTTTGAAGATAAACAGTCTTTTATGTGAACATTTCACCCACACTTACAAATTCTACTTTACTTCTAGTTATACTGCTTTCCCCCTTATACTCAATTTTATCCAATATTAGTTTAGATTTGCCAGCTTTCTTTTGAATGTTTTTTTCTTCATATCTTTATCCAGTCGTTTAAGGTTTTCCCTATGTAAAATGATAATCTTTATCTTGTGTCTGTAAACTTTAATGAATTTATGTTGATAAGGTTACTGCTATATTTGGATTTTTTCTACTATAGTATTTTATATGTTCTATTTATCCTCTTTTGGTTCTTTTTCCTTTTCCATTTCTTACTTCCTTTTGGATTGTTAGTTTCTCTTCCTTTTCATCATTCCCCATTTTTCTCTCGACTAGATTGGAAATAAAGTCTATTTTTAGTTTGTAATGATTATCCTAATAATCTTAAAGTGCTGTCAGTGTCCTCCAACCAAAGATCTCTAGGGATATATCTGTAGTCAAACAAAGTTTGGTTTCTTGTGGCAATGAAGGGGACAGCATACCCTGAGGAATGGTGAGGTGTCTCAGTTATGAGAGTGTTAGGTGGGGCTTGTTATGGGATTTCGGTTTGTTTTAGGTAATTTTGAGGATGGGCTTTGTCTGGATTGGATGTTCTCAGAAAGGAGGGCCAATTCGCTGTTTGGGAAACAATGATGTTTTAACCAGAAGGCAGAAGGAAAGGAGCTGGGCTAAAACTGTCATTGGTAAAGAAGCAGCAGCCATATATATTAGCCAGGATGGAGAATGTTTGGTCATGTTTGTGGTTTGGACAAGGTTCATGTGTTTCCTGTGTTCAGATATGATTACAAAGCGGTCCTGCTTTTTTTGTATTGCTCAATCATAATCACAGAGCGGCCTTGCCTGGTGGTGGTGTTATGTGAGATTGTTTAGTTCTAACAAAAGAACACCATGGCCTTGCTGTGTTAGCCAGACCTCCTCCGAGCTAACAGCAGTCAGGGACTGCTTTTTTTCTTTCTTATTATTGTAATGATTATCAAAGTTTAAAATTGATTTATCATTTTTCCCATTTTCGGAAAAACAGGGACTTTAGAAAATATTAACTCCTATCATGTCTCTTGTTCCTTAAATGATGTTTGTATTTAGGACTTCAGTTTTATCATGGTTGTTTTTAACTTCTCCTAATCAAGGTTACTACTATTACTGATGTTGTTTTACACACTAAATATTTACATAGTATACCAGCATGTTTACCTTTTTATTTATTCTTCAGTCCTTTCTTATACTTCAGGCCATCATTCTGAGACTATTTTACTTCTACTTGAATTTTATCATTGAGAAATACCATTGTGGGATGTGGTACTGTAAGTGATAACTCTGAGGATTATTCTCTTTTAAAATTATTGGAATACCAATGGAGGTGGAGGCCATTATCCTTAGCAAACTAATGCAGGAACAGAAAACCAAATACAGCCTGTTCTCACTTATAAGTGGGAACTAAAAGATGAGAACATACGGACACATAGAAGGGAACAACGCACACTGGTGCTTATTGGAGGGTGGAAGGTGGGAGGAAGAGAGGATCAGAAAAAATAACTAATGGATACTAGGCTTAATACCTGGGTGATGAAACAATCTGTACAACAAACCCCCATGACACAGGCTTACCTGTGTAACAAACCTGTATATCCTGCACACGTACCCCTGAACTTAAAAGTTAAAAAAAAAATCAGTAAATTTTAAAAAATAAAATTATTGGAATATTCTTATCCATTATCTTTTCAAATATTGCCTCACCACAATTTTAATTTCTCAAAGTTTTAACAGACTGATTCATACCTGTCTGGTGGTTTTCATAATCTCTTTTTCTTTTGTTATGCTTTAAGTCTTATATATATGTGAAGCAAATTTATATTGTATGTCTGATAATACCCAAATCTCTAATCTTTGTGGGCCTGATTTTGTACTTTGTTGTTTCTTTTAGTTCTTGCTCATAGTTTTCCTGATGTACTTACTGATTTCTTCTTTATTGTGAGCTCATGTTTCTTGGAACTTTTGTGCCTATAACATAATAAGAATTTGTATTGCTTCTTCAGGAACCCAGGGACACTATCACTCCAGCATCAAATAACCTCATTTTTCATCTTGGGTTTCTTGGGCCATATGGATAGTGTGAATTTAGACCCCATGCCCACATGAGTGCAGACAAGTGGTTAGGCATTGTAGAGTTTTGTTTGCCTGCCTGTTCTGTGCAAAGTCGTGACCAAGACAGATAGGAATCTTTACCACTTTTTACTAGTTTACCTATTGAAAGTGTGTCCCTTTAGGAACTGTATCTATATGTTGGATCTTTGATCTGAATTCCCATGCTTCTTGGATCTCAGGGTTTATTTACTGTCCCCACACATAATGCATTAAAACTCAAGCATTAAATCACTCTCCCAGATAACTCACTATGATATACTTAAGAGTCTGTTTTTGAAGTGAAGGTGATTTTTTTTTCTTTTTAATACAGATTTCATTCTACCACTGGATTTTTACTTTCTTATATTTTCTTATATAACTTAGCTCTGTTTTAATTTCATTAAGACATAGCTTCATGTATCTGAGCCAATATTCCTTTGTCTGAGAGGCCTTTCCTGACTCCATAATAGAAAATAAGATGCCCCTTCTTTCTCTCTTACTTTTTACATGTGAATTTCCTCTATTGTATTTATGTAAACCATCCCTATCCCATTTAGAATTTTGGTTTGTTTTATTGTCCGCATTTCCCAGCCTACAAAGTAAGGTGTATTAGCGCAGGGCCCCTGTGTGCCTTGTTTACCCTTGTAGTCATAGTACCCACACTTATGGTGATTTCACAGTAAGTGCTCAGATCCCCTGGGATCCCTTCTACCCTTTGTGTGTGCCTATCCCTCAGCTACTCTGCACTTTCCTTCTAATGCGTAAATAGTGTCTGTGC
Source organism: Nomascus leucogenys (assembly GCF_006542625.1). Lineage (NCBI taxonomy): Eukaryota > Metazoa > Chordata > Mammalia > Primates > Hylobatidae > Nomascus > Nomascus leucogenys. The sequence goes on along the minus strand of NC_044406.1, from coordinate 21,430,357 downwards.
CTCTCTTCAGAGAATTACCCTTTGGCTACTGGAACTGATTGGCTTGCTCTTGCACACAGAGAGTTGGAACCACCTGGGAGTTTACATAGCCACTCTGGGTGGGCTTTAGCCAAAGATTGACTGGGGTGAGAATATTGGAGGTGCAATTTACACTTAAGGCTGAAGCTGGGAGCTTACATCTCCCACTCCCTCACTGGTCTTTTCTTGGAGTGCTTCCTTTAAAAAAAAAAAACAAAAAAAACCAAACACTTGCATAGGAATCCTTATTTCAGAGTCAGCCTCTTAGGTCTGCCAACCTAAGACTGCTCAATAAATATTTATTGAATGAATAACTAAATATATCTTTGCCATCAAACTTTTCTTGTCAGACTGTTGTGCTACCTCATATTTTATCTCATTTCAAAGACTATTTTTTCTTGGATTTTTATTCAGGTCACAATATAATTCACTGTATCATACACTTTATATAACATATTTTTTTTCTGCTTATCAATGTTATGCTTCAGTATAGAATATTCTTGTGTCGTATGCTGCAAAGTTTTGTTAGCTCGTTTACTGTCATTGAATGAGAAACAGTTGATGTGGGAAATCAGTTGCCGTTTAATGGAGTTGAACAATTACTGTTGGTTGCTCTCCATGTTTACCTGGTTACCATTCAAATCCTCCTTTCTGGACTAAACTGGCAGGCATTTGTATGTTTGAAGCTCTTAACCTAAATTCCTCAGTGCTGCTAGTTATTATTTGATGTTGGTACTAAAACCAGGAAGGACCTTTTGCCACCTGGGTAGTGTTATATGTTGTGTTTGTGTGTAGGAGAGGGAGGGCTAATTTATTTCTTGATAATTTGATGGAATATATGCGTCATCATTTACTTCATGTCATACTGTTTTATCTCTGTGAAGAGGAAGCAATTTTGATTCATTTTCACAGTTTAGTGTTCAAGTTATTATAAACACATTGCCTTACCCTTGGTTTCTCTCTATTCCAAACATCCATCCTCAGTGTTTGCAGAATTATGTTCTTTACATAAAATCCTATTACTTCATCCCTTTACATCCCTTGTTAGATCCAGATTTCTTTTGAGGAGAAAGTCCATATTTCTTGTCTTAGTTTCCAAGGCTCTTTTCAAATCCCTTCCCAATCCCTTTTTCCAGACTTAGTTTTTTCCCCTTAACATTTATTCTAATTTCTATTTGGATTCATTTTCCCCTTTCTCTGATTATGTTTTTGCTCTTTCATCTCGATTCCTTTATCCATGCTCTTCCTGGGCCTGAAAATGGATTCCCTAGCTTTGTTACTTAAAATCATCATCACCATAGTCCATGCTTCAGTTTAAATACCTCTTCAATTACATTTTACCCAGCCTGTACTTTCTAGCTGCATCACACAGAGTTAGTTGACTCCCTTCCGCTAACCCCTGCTGCACTGTGTTTATACCACTTGTTGATGCTGGGCTTGTTGCTCAGATTCCACTTTAGGATCTATTCCCCCCAGTTGCTGAAAATGCATTTCCCTTATTTGTGAAGAGCTGCCTTACCCAAAGTCATACCTCCTTCTCAGGTGTGGACTGCATTCCAATCACTTGTTGGTATAGGTGATATGATGACCTGACCTCTTGTACCAGTGTAGGACAATTCTGAAAGGCGATCTTGGCTTCAGAGCTCCCCATGAGATTTGTTGAGGACATTGTTGAAACTATATGGCAAACTACTCTTTCCCTGTGCCAAACCTCTCTTCCTTCTCTTCCTCCATGGATGTTGATCCATAGAGCACCCCCTAATAAATTTCCTGCATAATTAAGCTTCTCAGAATCTGCATTCCATGGAAACTGAGCTATAACACCACGATTATGGCTTATTAAATATAATTTTCATTCCCTCCCATTGCTTTCCCCACTTAACTGTGAACTTCCTTAGGATGGTACCATGATGTTAATTTTTGTTTGCTAAACGCTTAGCATAGACCCGGACATAGTCGATGATTAATAAATATTTCTCAAATAAATGGATGGACGGATATTCTTTTATTCTGACTAGTTTGACAAGAAAATAAATCTTGTCTATTTTGTTCCTTATCCTATTGGCTTATATGCTATCAGTAACTTGCAAGATTTTCTTATCCCAAATATTAGTTTATTACAGTGTCTACAATATATCACACTGATTCTGCTTTCCCCTTAAATATAATTAACTGAATAAATTGAATTTAATCATCCAAGATTAATATAAATGGTTCACATAGGACTGAAATTTCAAATTCCATATGTACAAAAAGTCAATTTTTTTTCCTCTAAAATAAATCTGCAAGTGATTAAGTGATTTCTTTCTGAAGTTAGGCTTATTTTTGGAAGAAGAGAAGCTATTTTTTTTTTGTATAAACTAATAATGTGGATGACTTGAATTACTTAGCAAGGCTTACTCTTTCTGTAAGTTAAAAATTTCCATTAGAACTTTCTTAGGGGCTACATGCATATTTATTCTACACTTGAAAGGACGTCTATGTTTATATATACTCAGTATACACGAGACTGTGCATTCTCTATAATGATAGAGATACATTTTAGAGAGGGAGTGTCATAGAAAGTATGTTGAATTAGGACTCAGATAAGCCCAATTTATTCAGGTCCTAATAATTTCTTGGAACTTTGAATTATTATTGTTATTTTCATTCTGTCTTTTAACATTCATAATGAAAGCATTACCAAAATTAGTTAATATAATAGTGAGAAAAGCCTGTAAGTATGCTATTTTCATCTTTATCATACAAAATCATGGAGGCATTGGAAGTATTGGAAGTCCAAGCCACTTACTTAAAGATCACAAAAGTAGAGGAGCTGGCATTTAAGACTACGTCAAAGTTACACTTAGCATTAAATTTCCTTTAGGGGAAAAATATGAAATGGGTGATATTTGTCTCTGAATCCCACCCTTGTTTCCTATCACCAATCCTGCTAATAATCTTAAAGGTTATCAAATCCCTGAGAAGTGCTTAAAGTATGGCCCCAGGCAGGGATGTAAACTTTTTTTTTAAATGAGTAATTTTAAAAGACCATCCTTTAGGTTTTGGCTCTTCTCCAAGTTGTCTTCCATACTACGTAGATGGACAACTGGAATGAAATGCCCAAGATATAATACACAGACTGTCTTCTTTCTTTACTCCTCCTCTGTCCTTTTCCCCTTCTTGCTACAAGAAGCGGTGAATAAAAGGAGTCTTACTATAACACTTTGGTTTTCCAAAACTTGTTTAGGATGTATTTTTACTATAATTAAATGACAAAACACTAATATGCTGAGTATGACTGATTGGAATTCCTCATTCACTCCCTCCTTTTTCTGTGTACTGTCCTATTCCGCAAAGGCTGGAAATTGAAGACTACATTTCCTAGACCCCCTTGCAGCTAAGATTCTACATATGAAGTAGTTCCTTTTAATTAAATTTACTCATTAGAAGTAAAGGAGGAGTTCCGCTTAGAAGGTGGACTTCAGGCAGAGACCAAATTCCAGAGGCTGTTTCTGCTGGCCTATAGAGATTATAAATCCAAGAATGTCTAGGAAGACCTATGGCAATCAAAATCAAGGTTTCCAAAGGAAACAACCAGCTTAGTTGATGTCCACAAGCAGCTTCCTAATCCTTGGATCACATCTGTATGGGCAGCATTGTTTTAAACCTAAGAATTTCAGTGATGGCTCCTGATTGCTGCTCCTCCGGGGCTTCTACTGGTTTTATAGCACCTAAGTTCCTGATTTAAATCTTCTTTTTTCTTCAAATAACTAGAATGATTTGTGTTCCCTGCTAGGTGTTCTGACTTAAACAAATTATAAATACTTCATAGTAGCAGTTGTTTTTTTCTTTGTTGCCTTTGAAGTTTAGAGGGCGAATCTTACACCAGTGGAGTATTTACACTGAATAACTACAACCACCTAGTTATAAATTGTCAATATTACTAAAGATAGTATTAAATACAGACTTTCTGTAAATCATGAGCTAAAAAGTGCTTTTGCCATCTAGCTTTCAGTGCTATAGCCTATTCTAAGAAGAGTTTTCTCTGATTTTTTAAAAATCTTCATTTCCTCTTTGGACATCACTTTTTGCCAACATTAAACTAAAGTGAGTGGGGAAGCCGGTTAAGGGTCAAAGAACAGAGGTCAGAAGACTGCTTTGAAATCTATAGCTCAGCTCTTAACCACTTGTGTGAGTGACCTCAGGCCAGGTCATTCCTTATCCTGAGGCTGTTTTTGTATCTAAAAAAATGAGGACACTCAATCTCTGAACATGTGGCACAGAATCATACATAAAACTAACAGTGTGGTCACTGGTTGGGCTGGCGTGTGAATCCTGGCCACCTAGAGTCCTTTGAGCATTTGTGCTGATTGACTGTCTGTCTATTTTACGTGGCCAGAGATACTTGGGTAAAACATTATTTCCATCTGACCTTGTAAGGCACTATATTTGGGTCCCACTCCTCTATGATTTGCTTATAAGATAGATCAAAGAGTGCTTCACAACTTCTACTAATTCAACCTATAAAACCACATTTTAATAGGTTTTCCCATTATTCAAATGCCAGTTTTAAATATTAGCATTATTCAGAAGCTCTACTGTGTTTACAAAAAGGAAACATCAGATAATTAAACTTAATTATTGAAAAGATCATGTCTTTTGTGAACATTGTCTGGATAGATATGTTTTAACTTGCCATAAAACAAGAATCATCAGTATGCAGTGAGGAGGTATTGAAGAAAATTGCCTTAGAACCAGAATTGTCCCTCTGGAGTCAGTGCTTGAATAGGCTGAATAATGTACTGGTTAAGAACATGGACTGTAAAATCAAGTTGCCTGGGTCGAAACTTCGCTACCGCAATTTATTAACTGTTTGACCTTGGGCCAGTAGCATCACTTCTTTTTAATTCAGTTTATTCACATGTAAAATGAGAATAAACATGGTACCCATTTCATAGGGTGGCCTTGAGGATTTATCATATGAGGATTTTTCAAAAATGTATAAAGTGCTTGGCACACAGTAAGTATGAATATGTTAATTACAATACTGTTTTGTTAAGAAACATTTGCCTTCTATCTTTCTGTGCTACACATTCTCCAGTGGCTCAGAGTGAGTCCTCCATACTCTACTTTATTCACACACTTCCTTGACCTTGCTAACATTTTTTCAGGTAGAAATCTTTCTCTGCTTAATGAATTCTATGCATTTGTTCTCCTCATATATATATTTTTTTCTTTGCTGGTCGCTAGGTCAGTTGTATAAATTATCTGTAAAATATCTGCTAATTTAAGGTAATATTTCTAGTTTGTTTAATTTGATGAATAATGAAATATTTTAATAATTTTATAAATATATATTTCACTTATAAAATAATCCTATGGGTCAATTTCCTTTTTATTGTAGGTTCCAGTTCAGTTGAAGAAGTTGATCTTCCTGTAATCTGTAGGCTTCTTCCCCTTGACCTTGTAATAAGGGCAGTCTAGACAGAAAACATTAAGCAATTCCCCCAAATTCCTGGTAGGAGGGCCATAAAGAAGGCTTATAATAGTCCTCAGCAACGTGGGGGTGGCGGTTAAGAGGATGGAGATATGGACTGAAAATGACTAGCAAGCAACTGATCCTAGTAATTTTCAACACCTTGATGACACTTTTCGAATCTAATAATCCCCTGGATTTGCCTCTGAGACACTAACGGCTTACCTACCTCTCTTTTTGGTCTCAGGTTTCTAGAGCATGAGAGGGGCAAAGCCCTCTATCCTGACTTATTGATTGGCGCCTGATTTTCTGCCTTTAAATAACTAGCTTTATTTCCCAGAACTGAGTTCTTGGTTCCACATTTTCCTGCCTTATCTTAGATAAACTTATCTAGATACAACTCTGCTTCTCCAGATATGCTACTGTCATATCCAAGTTTATGTTGTTAGTCATTTCTCCCAGATTATGCCACTTGTTTGATTTCAGCATCTGTCCAAAATTACACTAGGTTCTGAACCTAGTGAGTAGTATTGAATATTGGGTCTTACATTTTGTTTTAGAATTACGTTTCATTAAGAGCGTTTATATTTTGGTTCAGATTATAGTTATCCATTACTTTCTGGGCTACTGTTTTGGGCAAGGACTACCCTGCCTGCCAACTAATTTACTCCCTCTAGTTCAGTACTTTATCCCTCCCAGCATACTATGTGTCTGCTGAAATATCCTAAAGTCCTTCTGTAAAAGTTTCACAGACACTGTCTTCTTAGTATTTCCATATAGCTCTTGGATTTCTTTGTGGAAATGTGTGAATTGGACAAAACATTCAGGGGATTGGATTTTCTAAAGCTTAGCTCAATGGCCTCCAGAGAACTGGAGGACCTGAATGTTTGCACAATTTCTGTTTATTCACTCTTTTAAAGTCAGACTTTCCTATTGGAATGGGTGGGATGAAAATAGAAATGGATTCTTGTAATTTTTTTATATAGCATCTTGTCTTGTTTCTAAAGGATCACTTTAGGATTTAGTTGTTATAGTAACCTGGAAATTTGAATCGTTTCTGTCTATTAAGCTGTATTGTTATGGGGTATTTGATATTTTTGAAGTACTTTATAATTTCTTTGAATAGTTATTCCTCACAATGGACCTATGATATAGAGCATTACTATCATATCATCTTTCCTCTGTTTTCTTTTAGGAGAAGTGAACAACAGGCCATTTATAACTTGTCAAATATTACCAAGTGAGTCAGTGGCAAACGGGGATTTGAAATCCCCGTGCCTATGTCCCTGATCAGCTATTATTTCTATTCTACCCATATAACTGTACCGTTTCCCTATTTATTGTTTAGTCTGTCACTTCTTACTTCAATAAAATCCAATTAAATTCTTCAGTGTTATATCTCCCTTCTCCCACACTAATTATTTCTTTTTTGTTTACTTAATCATAAGCATTAGAGGAAGACTTGTCTAATAGTAGAAGGATGGATTAAATTATTTCTTTACACCTGTCTAACATTTTTTACCCTTTGATTTTACCTAGTAAAACTAGATTTCAGAATATCTAATCTTTGATGGTTAAGTTAAATGATCAAGTTAAGTTAATCAAGTTAAATGATTAAGTCAACTCATACATTTAATTTTATAAATATCCAGAAACATATATGATGGTGTAATTTGTCTATAAATTTATTGAAGCCTGGGATCATGGCTTCTAATCAGGAAGGGAGCATGGTACAAGTGGTAAAGGACCTTTAGATTAAACTTCTGCCTCTTTTCCACACCGGATATGTGACTTTGGGCAGCAATTTATCCTCTTCACCCTGATGTTCCTCTTCTATAAAATGGCAATCTTATTACCTCATAGAATTCCATGAAGTTAAACTGCTTGTCATTTAGTGTACCAGTTAGAATCCAGCTAGTTAAACAGAAACCACACTAGGTATTTAGCAGAAAAAAATTAATATAGAGAATTGGATATATAAATGTTGGCGGGCTAAAATAGTAGAAAGGAAAGTAACCCAAAGATAGCTGCAGCAAGTATCTACCATCTCTAAGTCTGGGAATATAAAAGAGAAGAGGTTGAAGTAACCAGAGAGTAGGAGCTTGGAAGAGGGCCTGGCTGAATTGGTACCAGCTGCTTCTGGTAACTTAGGATCTCAGAAGAGAGACCCTAGATAGTTAGAACTCAGACCTCTGAAGAGACAAAAACACCTGAATACTTCCGGTACCTTTGAGTAGGCACAGTGAGGCTCGTTCTGGGAATTTCAAGAAGAAATTAAACTGCAGGGAACTGGGGCATGAAACAAAAACAGCTCCCTCTCTTCCTCCTTGCTTTCCAATCTCTCTCTAGTGTCTTCTATTGGTTGAAGCTAATGGGAAGACAACTGCCAAAGGTGTCTAGAAAATATAGTTTTCAGAGTTCCAGCCTTAGCATTGTAGAATACACAAGGGTATATTTGAAGCCGAGAGGCAAAAGACTAAATAACTGGTACAAATAAGTATAACTAAAAAACAAAACCATAAAAATTCTTTTTGGTTGTAGATAACATTTTTGAAGTCTAGCCAAATTCATCAGTATATCATGATTAAGTTGTATTCCTTTTATGAATTATGGCTTTAAATAATGACAATAAATGGATTGTTACGTAATTCATACACAGACCCCCAGAAAACCACATACATTTCCAGTGACCACTTTTCTCTTCTCCTTCCTGAAGTATGCTCAAGTATTACTCTGCACCTGAATGAGCAGATTGTTTTTTCTTTGTGAGGCATGTGTTTCATAAAGCCCAGTAAAAAGTAGAACAGCTGCAGATGGGTGTCTTGAAACTCCCAGAGAGACTGTCAAACAAGCAAGCCTCCATGTGAGTAGAAAAGTTCTTAGATTGCTAGGACTCTCATTTATTTACTGAATCAGAATGATGTTGAGGCATTTTTTTTTGAGATGGAGCCTCACTCTGTCGCCCAGATGCTGAAGCATTTAAATACTTTCTTTGAGAAGTATGTGATAGAATCTTATGCTGTTTACCTGATACCTACTCCATGGATTAATCTAGTGTTTGTTTGGGCAGCTAGACTGGATGAAATATAAAATTATGTCTAGTATGCGAACAAGACTAGTAATACTTTCAATAATGCGCTCATTTCAGAGGATGTATATTTAGATGTCAATAAAAGCTAATCTTCAATTTTTTTCCTGTTTTTCTAAGTTAACAAAACAAAGACTGAAGCGAAGTAAGGAAGTTTTAGAAAAAGGAATCTGACCTGAAGTAGGTGTAATATGATTGGCCAATATAATTTAGTTGATATTTTAGCAACTGTGCATATATTTGGAGAAGTTCATGAGGTTATTCTTGTTGTTTCTGTAAGGGAAAGCCAGGATTCTTTATCACTTTGTTTTGGTGGAGAAGAGGATACTAAAGGAACTGGATAATTGTACACTTAAGTGGATTTGTAGGTGTCTGAATGGCTAAATCCAAAATGCATTGGATAATGGACCATATAAATATTTGTGTAATGGGAGCAGATGTATACATCACATAGGATTACTACCTTCCATTCTAGCCTGTTCAATATGAAAATATTCAGAGGCAGGCATAGGAGATACGATGCCCAATTTTCAGATGTTAAAAACCTGGACCGAATTGCTAACACTAGATGTCAAACGACTACAAGGACTACAAGAACAAAATGATCCAATGATGGATGTGTCTGCTAATAAAGTCAATTCTTCTTAGACTACATTGTACTGGTGTCCAAATCAAGGGAGAAAAAAGTTTCATAACTCTTCATGTGTGAGGTAAGTGGTGAGAAATAATCTTTCTGGTGAACATCCTTACTCTAATCAATCCATTTATAATTGATTTTTGCTGTACCTCCCAAAGATGTTATTCTGAGGTGTCTTGTCAGTCATAGATAATTATCTAACTGTTGGTCGGTGAATGTTTCTGATTCCCCACATCTCCAATAGAAGAGGGGGCTTGAGAGGGTAAGCCTTCTGAGGGAGCATTTATTCTATGACATTTAATGCTACAAAAAGTGCTGAGGTCCAGTGACTAAGGAACATATTAGTTGGTTTTGTTTTGCCTTGCCTCCACCAACAGTCTTGTTCCTGGGTTTCAGGGAAAACTAGAGTGTGTAAGAAGGCTGCCAGACATGAGTGCCACGCCCCATTATGACATCTCTAAGCATGTTTTTAAATGCCTGATGCCTCATATTTATGAGAATGTATGCAGTGAAGTCACACCTGGTTTTCTTCCTCTCCATCAAAAATGGCAGCAGCAATAATGGTCACTTTCTGAGTGTTGATTATATACTGAAAACTATACAAGTACTTTACCTGCATTATCTCATTCAATTACTGTAATAATTCATTATGAAGATGAGTAAACCAAGGCTCAGAGACATGAGCAATTTGCCTAAGCTCACCTAGCTAGTTGGTGGTGAAGCCAGAGCTTGAATCCAGGCTATCTCACTATACAGAAGCATCTCTGCCTGTAGTTTGAAAGGAGCCATGCACCACATTTAGGAAGACTTAGGTCCTAGGACAGGTCTGCCTAACCTAATATTGTGATGAAACACTCCACTTGCCTAGGCCTTCACTTTCTCATTTGTGAATTGAATTGGCTGTGTGGAATGATCATTATGGTATCTTGCAGGTCTAATCTTCTAAATCTAAAGTTCATTGAGAATTTGGATTTCTTTTATTTTTAAGTCAGTGTAAGTGAAGGATCGACTAGAAACTGTCTCTTTGAGAACAATTAATTCTGCGGGAGAATTTGAGTGCTGATTTCCCCAGTTTTCAAGGCAAGAGGTAATAAGAACAGATGAAATCAACTCTCTGATATGATTTTGGAATAATACATCAAACATTAAATGTAAAAATTAGAGTTATTTCTCCTTTGGGTGGATCTCAAAAATATTTTAAGACGTTTGGTCTTTTATAGATATGTCAGAGGATATCGAATAGGATTGTGTTTATTTCTCAGAATTTTGGCTAGAGCTGAAAAACTGAAAAAATAAAATAGATGATAAATGCCTACACGTTCTATAGAGAGCTGCTAGCTAAAAAGTCGGAAAACTTATATATGGTGTTAAAAGTCAGTTACTGGAAGGAAGTGCCATGGGAGCTTTAGTGGAGCTGCTAGTGTGTTGGGTGCTGATTATATGAATATGTTAACTCTGCACAAATTCAATGAGCTATACATTTGTGAGTTGAACATTTTATGTGTTTAAGTTGTGTCATTTTTTTTTTTTTTTTTTTTTGAGATGGAGTCTTGCTCTGTCGCCCAGGCTGGAGTGCAGTGGCGCAATCTTGGCTTACTGCAAACTCCACCTCCCAGGTTCATGCCATTCTCCTGCCTCAGCCTCCCGAGTAGCTGGTACTACAGGCGCCCACCACCACGCCTAGGTAATTTTTTTGTATTTTTTAGTGGAGACAGGGTTTCGCCCTGTTAGCCAGGATGGTCTCGATCTCCTGACCTCGTGATCGCCTGCCTTGGCCTCCCAAAGTGCCGGGATTACAGGCGTAAGCCACCGCACCCAGCCATATGTCAATACATTTTTACCGAAAACATATCAGAAAGGTTCAGCTACCAACAACTCCAATCAGTCACCTCCAGGATATATAAGAGAAGATTAAGTATTTGAAAATATTACTGAATAAATCATTATGGTAGAGAGTTGTCAACTAAATAGAAAGTACACACCTTTCCTGACCCTCCCCTCCAGTATATTAGAAACTTCCATCCTCTTTATCCTGTATATATTTTTACTGCACTAATCAAGAGACTGAAAAATTGTGCCAAGATCATTTCAGTATAAAGTTTTTGCCAGAAAAACCCAATTAGAAAAGTGAAATGGCAAAACTACTTCACACTAATATATTCTAGACTCTGGAAAGCCTCTCCCTAGAGAATCTGCATTCTCAAATAAGACCATTGGAAAAAGTAGTGCAGAAAAATAGAAAGAAATCTTAAGTGGTGGACTATGAGGGATCAGGAAGGGAGATATTTGAGGTTCAGGATCTTTTTCAGATAAACGTTTATTCTGCTTTGCCACAGATTAACCTTTTCTATGCTTGTTAGATTTTTTAATATAGGCCAGAAACCCAAATTCTTGTAAATACTAATGTATAAATTAATATGTGTGTATAAATAGTCAAATAAATAAAATACAATAAATTATGACCATTGTCAAAGCTATGTTCAGGAGAATGTACAGTAACTCATTTATTCTTTCAAAAATATTCCTATCGAGGACTTATAAAGTCCCAGTCAGTAGGGGCAATGCCATGAACAAACTGAGAGATACATTCTCTTCCTTCATGGAATCTTAGATTTGGCAAAGGAGGAAGACATTTAAAAATTGTTACTCCAATAATTATTTCATTATAAGCTTGATCTACAGTGCTGTAAAGCAAAATAGAGCTACTCAGTTTTCTTGAAATAGTGTTTTAAAAGGTACCAAAAGTATATTTACTTTGGGCATTGGGTATTATAACCCTAGCGTCAGATTTTTAAAATAAAATCACTCAGTATACTTTATTCCTTTTTGTGTGTGTCAGAGAGGTGTGTTAATCCTATCTAATACCACAGCATATCTATTACTATGCATCTGATGCTTTGAAGAAAATTTCTTCTTTTGAAAACACATTTCTGTTTATCTTTATAGTCTTTTGAAAATTGTATTGCCATAGCTGCGAGAGATTTATTTTGATCCTTTTTCCTTAATTGACAGGGAGGTTGTGATTCAGTAAGGAACAATGGTTTTGTGAATTATTTGACTTAATTTTTAAATGAGTCAGTGTTTGTAAAGTGAGTTTTGAATAATGACCTTCTTTCTTGGCTTCATGTTTATTTTCTATTTAAATGTAATGCATGACTTTAAAATGCTTAGACACAAATGAAGACGTTTTGTGTTGCTCTGCTTTCAATGTCAGGGAAAACAAAAATCTAAAAGAAATATATTTTAATCACTGTATTTTCCAGAGAGTCCAAAAACCCTTTGCGTAGGACACTTATCTAAAACAATTATAAACTTCTCAGCAATAGAGTTAAGGGATTAATAAGTCATGAAGATGGCCCCAATACCCAAATGGCAAACCCAAAATTATATTGTCTCTACATTATTTATTCTGGGTTTATTCACTGAAAACATAAGATTGTTGATGAAAATTTACATTCACTAAGCATGTTTTTTTTTTGTCTGAATGTCATGATTCTTACTTTAAAAACAATGTGTAGAACAAAACTGGAGGAATCACATTACCTGACTTCAAATTATATTATAGAGCTGTAGTAACCAAAACAGCATGATACTGCATAAAAACAGATATATAGACCCGTGGAACAAAATAGAGAACCCAGAAACAAATCCACACACCTACAGTGAACTCATTTTCAACAAGAACATACACTGGGGAAAGGACAGTCTCTTCAATAAATGGTGCTGCAAAAACTGGATATCCGTATGTAGGAGAATGAAACTAGGCCCCTACCTATCACCATATACAAAAATCAAACCAAAATGGATTAAAGACTTAAATATAAGACCTCCAACTATGAAGCTACTGAAAGAAAACATTGGGGAAACTCTCCAGGGCATTGGACTGGGCAAAGACTTCTTGAGTAATATTCTATAGGCACAGGCAACCAAAGCAAAAATGGACAAATAGGATCACATCAAGTTAAAAAGCTTCCACACAGCCAAGGAAACAATCAACAAAGTGAAGAGACAACGCAAAGAATGGGAGAAAATATTTGTGAACTACCCATCTGACAAGGGATTAATCACCAGACTATATAAGGAGCCCAAACAACTCTATAGGAAAAAATCTAATAGTCCAGTAAAAACATGGGCAAAATATTTGAGTAGACATTTCTCAAAAGAAGACATGCAAATGGCAAACAGGCCATTTGTGTTCAACATCATTGATCATCAGAGAAATGCAAATCAAAACTACAATGTGATATCACCTCACCACAGATAAAATGGCTTTTATCCAAAAGACAGGCAATAAGAAATGCTGGTGAGGATGTGGAGAAAAGGGAGCTCTCATAAAATGTTGGTGGGAATGTAAATTAGTACAAACACTATGGAGAACAGTTTTCAAGTTCCTCAAAAACTAAAACTAGAGCTACCACACAATCCAGCAACCCCACTCCTAGGTATATACCCAAAAGAAAGGAAATCAGTGTATCAAAGAGCTATCTGCATTACCATGTTTATTGCAGCACTAGTCACAGCAGCCAAGATTTGGAAGCAACCTAAGTGTCCATCAGCAGATGAATGGATAAAGAAAATGTGGTACATATACACAATGGAGTACTACTGAGCGATAAAAACAATGCAACCCTGTCATTTACAACAACGTGGACAGAACTGGAGGTCATTATGTTAAGTGAAATAAGCCAGGCACAGAAAGACAAACATTACATGTTCTCACTTATTTGTGGGAGCTAAAAATTAAAACAATTGAACTCATGGAGATAGCGAGTAAAAGGATGGTTACCCGAGGCTGGGAAGGTTATCAGGTGAGGGGGGTATTGTTAATGGGTACAGCAAAATACTTACAAATAGCAAGTAAGACCTAGTATTTGCTTACACAACAGGGTGACTATGGTAACAAATAATGTAAATGTTCATTTTAAAGCAACTGAAAAAGTATAATTGTTTGAAACAAAAAGATAAAAGCTTGAGGTAATTTACCCCACTTACCCTGATGTGATTATTAATGCATTGCAGGCGTATATCAAAATATCTTATATAACCCATAAGCATATACACCTACTATGTACCCACAAAAATTAAAAATTCAAGCAACATATGAATTTCGAGCAACATAATATTGTCCAACAATCACAAACAAGTTTACGAGGGGGTATTTAATTAGCCATTCATCCTCATTTTATTCTACTTACTGTATCAGATCCTTTTCTGTGCAGCATTTGACACCTTTGCAATTCACAAGATATTCTGTATGGTTAAATTTGTCTCATTTTAAATAGTACATAATGATCTGTTATTCTCAGTGACCCTTTTCATTTTTTTCTTCATTTATCTACATGACAAAATTATTTTGGCAAATTGGTATTTATTTCTGTTATTTTAGGTCATGAGATTTCTTTGCAAAGTAAAGTAAGGAAACACAAAATATTTCCTTACATTTAGCTGGTTTCCAGATTCTTCTCCTAACACAGTCAGAATTGAGATTCCCTAAATCCACGAGTCTGTGGCTGTAGGTGAATTAAGTAACCAATTAATTGTCTCTGGCGTCTATCAGTGATAATGTGGCATCTTAAGCCACAAGTCATCCCCTTCATCTCACAGCCTCATTTTCTTGCCAAGATATTTTTGGGAAGTCCTCAGGACTTCATTGGCAACTCAGGAATTATATATTTGGGAGTATGTCTTTGGCTCCCCTAATCTTTCCATGACTACCTTCTTTTCTAATATTAGAGGTTGTCTGTAAAGTACTTGAAGGCGGCATCTCATCACTGTCATTGTTTTCAGTGCTTTCTATAAGAATTTTAATGTCTGGGCCAAGAGTGTTTTCACTCAGGATTCACCACAAGGAACCCTTAAGGTGTGAAGAAGGTTTCATGTTCCTGAGAGTCCTCTAGAACCTGAGATGAGGAGAATGGGGATTACCCATTATGTTTCACATTCTGTTACCTGGGCACCAAAGCAGTGTTTTTTATGGCACCAATATCACTCAAAATCCGTCACAAAAACACGTTAAACCCCTTTGTGCATCTCTATCTCACTGCCATAGTATCTGATATTTCACTATGGGTCTAGGCTTGGAAATTAATATTTTAGACAAACTACCGTCTGGCCTTCTTCATCTCAGTTCTTTCGCCAACCCCTGGGATGAATACTCTGTCGCACAACACACTCCAGAACTTAAGTTAAAATGTACCAACAGGCTGGGCGCAGTGGCCCTCACCTGTAATCCCAACACTTTGGGAGGCCAAGGTGGGCGGATCACTTGAAGTCAGAAGTTCAAGGCCAGCTGGCAAGCATGGTTAAACCTTGTCTCTACTAAAAATACAAAAATTTAGCCAGATGTGGTGGCAGGTGCCTGTAGTCCCAGCTGTTCAGATGACTGAGGCAGGAGAATTGCTTGAACATGGGAGGCGGGGGTTGCAGTGAGCCAAGATCCAGTCTGCACTCAACTGTACTCCAGTCTGGATGACAGAGCGAGATTCCATCTCCAAAAAAAATAAATAAATAAATAAAAAGTGCCATACAAATAAGCTCATTTAATTCATTTTTGGTAGCTTCACCAACTGCTTTACAAGACATATTTCAAACTTAGTTTGATAATAGTAAAATCTTTTTCTTTACTATCATACCCTCCTCTTGTGCTCAATTCATGCTTAAAAGCACTTTGTGATTTGCCTTTTTTCCTCAAAGCCAACTCTGTCAGTCTAGAGCTCTACTATATTGGTATATGGCCTTCATTTAAAACATTATTAAAACTTTATATGTACAACATGGCCAAGGTGATAATAAAAGAGCTAAAAATATAGTAAGTCCAGAGACCAGAAAGGCTTATAGGTTCTTAGAAGACTTACTGAACCCTGGTCCATACCAGAATCATGGGAGTTGGTAAGGATTTTTCAAAGGAGTCAATTGTTATGAAAGCTCATAGAGGGTAAACTTTATATTAAAACATTTTCTCCAATCCCTTCCAAATTCAACACCCCCAAATTCATGCCCTCCCTCACAACACCCTACCTTTTATCATGCTTTTGTTCCAGATGCATATCAAGAAAAAAGGAAGAATGGACCTGTAAGTATGACCCTCTTTCACAAAACAGGTGGTACAGATGTCCTCTTAAAAGCACAGTATCAATAGACAAGGTGAACACTAGAGTTAAGAGAAAGGTAAAGAATTCCAGCTAAGTTATAAAATCTTAATGACAAGAGGAGATAACTGAGCATTCCAAGCAAAAAGGGGATGTAGGATGTAGGATTATGAGTGCATGGTGTTTGGGGTTTATAATACTACTTGATAGGAATGAAAAGGCTAGAAGTGATAGTCCAAAGTGGATTTTAAACAATTACTGGCCACAGCTGAATGACTAGTACAGTATATATTATTTCCGAATGAGTAATATCCTCTGTAAACCTACACAAAGAGACAGATACTAATGTAGAAATTTAGGACGAGATAGTAAGAACCATAGTATAGCAATTCTCAAGACACAAAGGTTTAAAGCAATGGTTCTCAAAGTATTGTTCTGGACCCAGCAGCATCAGCATCATTTTGGAATTTGTTAGATACAAAAATTATCAGGCTCTTCCCAAGATCTACTGAATTAGAATCCCCAGGGTAGGGCCCAGCAATCCATGTTTCATCTGCATTAATCACCCTTTATGTAATTCTGATGCACATTCAAGTTTGAGAACCACTTATTTAGGGACAACTTATAAATTATTTTGTACATATGAACAAACATTGTTTAATTGTCTAGGTTCAAGATTCCACGGGGCCAAAAGAGTTATACAGCAAAACCCATGCCCTCCAGGATCATAAGATGTGGTTAAGACACAAAGCACAATATACAGATATTTTCAAAATTCAAGGCAACAATAAAAAAGATGGCATAGAGCAGTCAGGTTAAGATTAACTGCCAATTTAATAGAATTTAATATTCCCAGTGCAGTTCCTACGAAAGAAAAGATTACTTACCACCGGTGGGATAAGGGAAGATAGCTAGAAGGCAGTAATAGTTAAGATTGTTAGGAGGGTCAGATGGAAAGAGAGAGGTGCCTTCGTGAAAAGCTCGGGGCAAGATGACTTCAAGGGTGAATTCTACCAAACAAAGAGGAAATAATACTAATTCTTCTTAAGCTCTTTCAAAAAATAGAAGAGGGAACACTTCCAAATTCATTTTGTGAGACCAGCATTACTCTGATACCAAAACCAAAGACATGACAGAAAAGAAAATCATAGGCCAACAGCCCTAATGAAATAGATGCAAAATCCTGAATAAAATACTAGCAAAATGAATTCAACAGCACATTAAAAGGAATATACACCATGACCAAGTGAGATTTACCCCTGGGATGCAAGGATGGTTCAACATATGAGAATTAATCAATGTGATACACCACATTAACAGAGCAAAAAGCAAAAAGAAAAAAAAAATCCTCAAGAGATGCAGAAAAACCATTTGACGAAGTTAAACATTCTTTCCTGATAAAAAAACCCTAAACAAATAAGTATACAAGGAATTTATGTCAATACAATAAAGACCATTTATGAAAAAGCACTCAGCTAACATCATAATCCATGAGGAAAAAGTAAAAGTTTTTCCCCTAAAATTCAGTATAAGGTAAGGATACCCACTCTCACCACTTCTGTTCAACATAGTACTAGAAGTTGTAGCCAGATAAATTAAACAAGAAAAAGAAATAAAAGACATCCAAATCAGAAAGGCAGAAGTAAAATTGTCTCCGTTTTCAGACAACATGATCTTATATGTAGAAAATTCTAAAAACATCAGAAAAATCTGTTAGAACTAGTAAATGAATTCAGTAAAGTTATAGGTTACAAAAATCAACATAAAAAAATCAGCAGCAAAATCTTTACATCATAACAAATTATCCAAAAGAAATTAACAAAAGAATCCAATTTACCATAGCATAAAAAAATACTGAGGAATAAATTTAACCAAGGAGATGAAAAATATTTACACGGAAAACTGTAAAATATTGATGAAAGAAATTGAAGAAGACACAAATAAGTGGAAAAGTATCCCACGTTCATTGATAGAAAGAATTAATATTGCTAAAATGTCTGTACCACCCAAAGCAATATACATAACACAGTCCCTATCAAAATTCCCATTCCATTTTTCACAGAAATAGAAAAAACAATCTTAAAATTTGAATGAAACCATGAAAGACCCCCAAAAAGGCAAAGCAATCTTGAGAAAAAAAGGACAAAGTTAGAGGCCTCACACTTCCTGATTTTAAATTATACTACAAAACTATAGTAATCAAAACATGGTACTGCCATAAAAGCAGACACATAGGGAACATGTTCCTTAACATTGGTCTTGGTAATCTTGGTAATGATTTTTTGGCTATGATCCCCCAAACACAGGCAAAAATAGCAAAAATAAATAAGCAGGACTATATCTAAAAAGCTTCTGCACAGCAAAGGAAACAATCAATAAAATGGAAAAGCAGTCTACAGAATGGGAGAAAATATTTGCAAGCCATATATCTGTTAAGGGATCTATATCCAAAATATATCAGGAATTCATACAAATAAATAGCAAAAAAAAAAAAAAGAATAAATAAAAGTGGGCAAAAGACTCGTGTAGACATTTTCCCAAAGGCGACACAGGGATAGCCAATAGGAATATGAAGAGGTACTCAAAATAACTAATCATCAGGAAAATGCAAATAAAAACCGCAATGAGTGAGGCAAACGTGATAGCTGCTACACTATAGAAAGATCTGTACACTTAAAATTACAAAACTTTGATGAAAGAAACAGATGTCAAAGAAGACACAAATATATGGGGAGATATTATATGTTCATGGATTAGAAGAGTTAATTTTGTTAGAATGTCAAGACTCCCCAAAGTTGTCTATAGATTCAGTGCAATTCCTATCAAAATTCCAATGTCATTTTTCACAGAAATAGAAAAAAATCCAAAATTCCTGTGGAGCCATATACATGATGCACATGTGCACATTCACACACACACACACACACACACACACACACACACACCCCACCAAATAGCCAAGGCAATCTTGGGCAAAAAGAAAACTGCTGAAGCCATGACACTACCTCTCTTCAGACTATGTTACAAAGATGTAGTAATTAACCCATTTAGGCCTGAGGTCGCAACTTTTGGAATTTTTGCAGTCAGATCTTGGCGATGACCTTGAACAGTAGGATATAAATAACTCCCACATGCTTAGCGTTCCATTAATGGAACACTAGGGATAGATGGGCTAAAACAGTATGGTACAGGCATAAAAATAGACACATCAACCAATGGAACTGAATAGAGAGCCTAAAAAGAAACCCATGAATTTACAGTGAATTTATTTTTGAAAAAGATGCCAAGAACAAACAATGGAAAAAGGACAGTCTCTTCAGTAAAGGGTTTTGGGAAAACTGGATATCCACATGCAGAAGAATGAAATTAGACCCTATCTCACAGCATATACAAAAATCAACTCAAAATGGAGTAAAGACTTTAGCATTAAACCTGAAACTATAAAAGTACTAGGAAAAAAATATAGGAGAAATGCTGCATGACACTGGTCTGGGCAATGATTTCTTGGATATGACTCCAGAAGTACAGGCATCAGAAGGAAAAATAGACAAATGGGATTGCATCAAACTGAAAAACTTCTCATAGCAAAGGTAACAACAGAGCAAAGAAACAAACTATGAAATGATAGAATATATTTTCAAGCCGTACATTTGATAAAAGATTAATTTCCAAAATATTTAATTAACTCACAGAAATCAATATCAAGAAAATAATCAGATTAAAAAATGGTCAAAGTACCTGAATAGTCATTTCTCAAAAGAAGACATGCAAATGGCAGCACATAAAGTAAAAAATGCTCAACGTTACTAATGATCAGGGAAATGCAATTTAAAACTACAATGAAATATCATTTCATGTTTGTCTGAATACCCGTTATCAAAAAGATGAAAGATAACAAGTGTTGGTGAAGGGTATGGAAAAGAGAACCCTTGCATACTGTTGGTGAGAATGTGAATTAGTATAGCCACAGTAGAAAACAGTGTGGAGGTTTCTCAGAAATCTAAAAAGAGAATTGACATATAATCCAGAAATTTCACTTCTGGGTATATATCCAAAGGATCTGAAATCAGCATGTTGAAGACATATTTGCACCCCCATGATTATTGCAGCACTATTCACAATAGCCAAGTTGTGGAGTCAACATAAGTGTCCATCAACCTATAAATGGATAAAGATAAATGTGCGATATATATATGCACAGTGGAATACTATTCAGCCTTAAAAAAGAGAAAAACTGTGTCATTTGCTACAACATGGATGAATCTGGAGGACATTATTCTAAATGAAATAAGCCATGGACAGAAAGACAGATGTTCAGATAGCACATGTTCTCACTTATATGTGAAAGCTAAGAATAGTCAAATGCACAGGAGCAGAAAGTAGGATGGTGGTTATCACAGTCTGTGGAGATACGGCAATGAGGAGAACTTAGTCAAAGGGTATAGTGTTTCATTAGACAGGAGGAATAAATGATAAATACTTGAAGTCACGGTTATGTTATTTAGCTTGATTCAATCATTCCACATTATATACATGTATCATAGCATCACTTTTTATTCCACAAATATATACAATTAATATTTGTCAATAACAACAAATAAATAAAAACAAAAAGAATTCTATATAAAAAACTTAGATATCACCTCGCGCCTGTTAGAACGGCTATTATAATAAAAACAAAAGATAAATGTTGTCGAGGATGTGGATAAAAGTGAACCCTTGTACAATGTTGGTGGAAATGTAAATTGATGCAGCCGTTATGGAAAACTGTGGAAGTTTCTCAAAAAGTTGAAAATAGAGCTACCTTCTGATCCAGCAGTCCTACTTTTGGATATCTATCCAAAAGAAATTAAATCACTATCTCAAAAAGCTATCTGCACTTCCATGTTCACTGCAGCATTATTTACAGTAGCCAAGAGATGGACAGAACTTAAATGTCCATCAATAGGTGAGTGAATAAAGAAATTTGGGAGGTGGAGCCAAGATGGCCGAATAGGAACAGCTCCGGTCTCCAGCTCCCAGCCTCAGCGACACAGAAGACTGGTGATTTCTGCATTTCTGCTTGAGGTACCGGTTTCATCTCACTAGGGAGTGCCAAACAGTGGGTGCAGGACAGTCGGTGAACCGCACTGTGCGCGAGCCGAAGCAGGGCCAGGCACTGCCTCACTCGGGAAGTGCAAGGGGTCAGGGAGTTCCCTTTCCTAGTCAAAGAAAGGGGTAACAGACGGCACCTGGAAAATCGGGTCAGTCCCACCCTCATACTGCGCTTTCCCAACGGGCCTGGAAAACGGCACACCAGGAGATTGTGTCCCGCACCTGGCTCGGAGGGTCCTATGCCCACGGAGTCTCACTGATTGCTAGCACAGCAGTCTGAGATCAAGCTGCAAGGTGGCAGCGAGGCTGGGGGAGGGGCGCCCGCCATTGCCCAGGCTTGCTTAGGTAAACAAAGCAGCCAGGAAGCTCGAACTGGGTGGAGCCCACCACAGCTCAAGGAGGCCCGTCTGCCTCTGTAGGCTCCATCTCTGGGGGCAGGGCACAGACAAACAAAAAGTCAGCAGGAATCTCCAGAGACTTAAACGTCCCTGTCTGAAATGACAGCTTTGAAGAGAGTAGTGGTTCTCCCAGCACGCAGCTGGAGATCTGAGAATGGACAGACTGCCTCCTAAAGTGGGTCCCTCACCCCTGAGCAGCCTAACTGGGAGGCACCCCCCCAGTAGGGACAGACTGACACCTTACTCGGCCGGGTACTCCTCTGAGACAAAACTTCCAGAGGAACTATCAGACAGCTGAATTTGTGGTCTCATGAAAATCCGCTGTTCTGCAGCCACCGCTGCTGATACCCAGCCAAACAGGGTCTGGAGTGGACCTCTAGTAAACTCCAACAGACCTGCAGCTGAGGGTCCTGTCTGGTAGAAGTAAAACTAACAAACAGAAAGGACATCCACACCAAAAACCCATCTGTACATCACCATCATCAAAGACCAAAAGTAGATAAAACCACAAAGATGGGGAAAAAACAGAGCAGAGAAACTGGAAACTCTAAAAAGCAGAGCACCTCTCTTCCTCCAAAGGAGCACAGTTCCTCACCAGCAACGGAACAAAGCTGGATGGAGGATGACTTTGACGAGTTGAGAGAAGAAGGCTTCAGACGATCAAACTACTCTGAGCTATGGGAGGAAATTCAAAACAATAGCAAAGAAGTTAAAAACTTTGAAAAAATATTAGAAGAATGGATAACTAGAATAACCAATGGAGAGAAGGGCTTAAAGGAGATGATGGAGCTGAAAGCCCAGTTTCGAGAACTACGCGAAGATTGCAGAAGCCTCAGTAGCAGATGCGATCAACTGGAAGAAAGGGTATCGCTGATGGAAGATGAAATGAATGAAATGAAGCGAGAAGGGAAGTCTAGAGAAAAAAGAATAAAAAGAAATGAACAAAGCCTCCAAGAAATTTGGGACTACGTGAAATGACCAAACCTACGTCTGATTGGTGTACCTGAAAATGACGGGGAGAATGGAACCAAGTTGGAAAACACTCTGCAAGATATTATCCAGGAGAACTTCCCCAATCTAGCAAGGCAGGCCAACATTCAGATTCAGGAAATACAGAGAACGCCACAAAGATACTCCTCGAGAAGAGCAACTCCAAGACACATAATTGTCAGATTCACCAAAGTTGAAATGAAGGAAAAAATGTTAAGGGCAGCCAGAGAGAAAGGTCGGGTTACCCACAAAGGGAAGTCCATCAGACTAACAGCTGATCTCTCAGCAGAAACTCTACAAGCCAGAAGAGAGTGGGGGCCGATATTCAACATTCTTAAAGAAAAGAATTTTCAACCCAGAATTTGCTATCCAGCCAAACTAAGCTTCATAAGTGAAGGAGAAATAAAATACTTTACAGACAAGCAAACGCTGAGTGATTTTGTCACCACCAGGCCTGCCCTAAAAGAGCTCCTGAAGGAAGCACTAAACATGGAAAGGAACAACCGGTACCAGCCACTGCAAAAACATGCCAAATTGTAAAGACCATCGAGGCTAGGAAGAAACTGCATCAACTAATGAGCAAAATAACCAACTAACATCATAATGACGGGATCAGATTCACACATAACAATATTAACGTTAAATGTAAATGGACTAAATGCTCCAATTAAAAGACACAGACTGGCAAACTGGATAAGGAGTCAGGACCCATCAGTGTGCTGTATTCAGGAAACCCATCTCACGTGCAGAGACACACATAGACTCAAAATAAAGGGATGGAGGAAGATCTATCAAGCAACTGGAAAACAAAAAAAGGCAGGGGTTGCAATCCTAGTCTCTGATAAAATAGACTTTAAACCAACAAAGATCAAAAGAGACAAAGAAGGCCATTGCATAACGGTAAAGGGATCAATTCAACAAGAAGAGCTAACTATCCTAAATATATATGCACCCAACACAGGAGCACCCAGATTCATAAAGCAAGTCCTGAGTGACCGACAAAGGGACTTAAACTCCCACACAATAATAATGGGAGATTTTAAACCCCACTGTCAACATTAGACAGATCAACAGACGGAAAGTTAACAAGGATATCCAGGAATTGAACTCAGCTCTACATAAAGTGGACCTAATAGACATCTACAGAACTCTCCACCCCAAGTCAACAGAATATACATTTTTTTCAGCACCACACCACACCTATTCCAAAATTGACCACATAGTTGGAAGTAAAGCTCTCCTCAGCAAATGTAAAAGAACAGAAATTATAACAAACTGTCTCTCAGACCACAGTGCAATCAAACTAGAACTCAGGATTAAGAAACTCACTCAAAACCGCTCTACTACATGGAAACTGAACAACCTGCTCCTGAATGACTATTGGGTACATAATGAAATGAAGGCAGAAATAAAGATGTTCTTTGAAACCAACGAGAACAAAGACACAACATACCAGAATCTCTGGGACACATTCAAAGCAGTGTGTAGAGGGAAATTTATAGCACTAAATGCCCACAAGAGAAAGCAGGAAAGATCCAAAATTGACTCCCTAACATCACAATTAAAAGAACTAGAAAAGCAAGAGCAAACACATTCAAAAGCTAGCAGAAGGCTAGAAATAACTAAAATCAGAGCAGAACTGAAGGAAATAGAGACACAAAAAAACCCTTCAAAAAATTAATGAATCCAGGAGCTGGTTTTTTGAGAAGATCAACAAAATTGATGGACCACTAGCAAGACTAATAAAGAAGAAAAGAGAGAAGAATCAAATAGATGCAATAAAAAATGAAAAAGGGGATATCACCACCGATCCCACAGAAATACAATCTACCATCAGAGAATACTCCAAACACCTCTATGCAAATAAACTAGAACATCTAGAAGAAATGGATAAATTCCTCGACAAATACACCCTCCCAAGACTAAATCAGGAAGAAGTCGAATCTCTGAATAGACCAATAACAGGTTCTGAAATTGTGGCAATAATCAATAGCTTACCAACCAAAAAGAGTCCAGGACCAGATGGATTCACAGCCAAATTCTACCAGAGGTACAAGGAGGAACTGGTACCATTCCTTCTGAAACTATTCCAATCGATAGAAAAAGAGGGAATCCTCCCTACCACATTTTATGAAGCCAGCATCGTCCTGATACCAAAGCCAGGCAGAGACACAACCAAAAAAGAGAATTTGAGACCAATATCCTTGATGAACATCGATGCAAAAATCCTCAATAAAATACTGGCAAACCGAACCCAGCAGCACATCAAAAAGCTTATACACCATGATCAAGTGGGCTTCATTCCTGGGATGCAAGGCTGGTTCAACATACACAAATCAATAAATGTAATCCAGCATATAAACAGAACCAAAGACAAAAACCACATGATTATCTCAATAGATGCAGAAAAGGCCTTTGACAAAATTCAACAACCCTTCATGCTAAAAACTCTCAATAAATTAGGTATTGATGGGACGTATCTCAAAATAATAAGAGCTATATACAACAAACCCACAGCCAATATCATACTGAATGGGCAAAAACTGGAAGCATTCCCCCTGAAAACTGGCACAAGACAGGGATGCCCTCTCTCACCGTTCCTATTCAACATAGTGCTGGAAGTTCTGGCTAGAGCAATCAGGCAGGAGAAGGAAATAAAGGGTATTCAATTAGGAAAAGAGGAAGTCAAACTGTCCCTGTTTGCAGATGACATGATTGTATATCTAGAAAATCCCACTGTCTCAGCCCAAAATGTCCTTAAGCTGATTAGCAACTTCAGCAAAGTCTCAGGATACAAAATCAATGTACAAAAATCACAAGCATTCTTGTACCCCAATCACAGACAAACAGAGAGCGAAATCATGAATGAACTCCCATTCACAATTGCTTCAAAGAGAATCAAATACCTAGGAATCCAACTTACAAGGGATGTGAAGGACCTCTTCAAGGAGAACTACAAACCACTGCTCAATGAAATAAAAGAAGATACAAACAAATGGAAGAACATTCCATGCTCATGGGTTGGAAGAATCAATATCGTGAAAATGGCCATACTGCCCATGGTAATTTATAGATTCAATGCCATCCCCATCAAGCTACCAATGACTTTCTTCACAGAATTGGAAAAAACTACTTTAAAGTTCTTATGGAACCAAAAAAGAGCCCGCATCGCCAAGTCAATCCTAAGCCAAAAGAACAAAGCTGGAGGCATCACGCTACCTGACTTCAAACTATACTACAAGGCTACAGTAACCAAAACAGCATGGTACTGGTACCACAACAGAGATATAGATCAACGGAACAGAACAGAGCCCTCAGAAATGATGCCGCATAGCTACAACTATCTGATCTTTGACAAACCTGACAAAAACAAGAAATGGGGAAAGGATTCCCTATTTAATAAATGGTGCTGGGAAAACTGGCTAGCCATATATAGAAAGCTGCAACTGGATCCCTTCCTTACACCTTATACAAAAATTAATTCAAGATGGATTAAAGACTTAAATGTTAGACCTAAAACCATTAAAATCCTACAAGAAAACCTAGGCAATACCATTCAGGACATAGGCATGGGTAAGGACTTCATGTCTAAAACACCAAAAGCAATGGCAACAAAAGCCAAAATTGACAAATGGGATCTAATTAAACTAAAGAGCTTCTGCACAGCAAAAGAAACTACCATCAGAGTGAACAGGCAACCTACAGAATGGGAGAAAGTTCTTGCAACCTACTCATCTGACAAAGGGCTAATATCCAGAATCTACAATGAACTCAAACAAATTTACAAGAAAAAAACAAACAACCCCATCAACAAGTGGGCAAAGGACATGAACAGACACTTCTCAAAGGAAGACTTTTATGCAGCCAAAAAACACATGTAGAAATGCTCATCATCACTGGCCATCAGAGAAATGCAAATCAAAACCACAGTGAGATACCATCTCACACCAGTTAGAATGGCCATCATTAAAAAAGCAGGAAACAACAGGTGCTGGAGAGGATGTGGAGAAATAGGAACACTTTTACACTGTTGGTGGGACTGTAAACTAGTTCAACCATTGTAGAAGTCAGTGTGGCGATTCCTCAGGGATCTAGAACTAGAAATACCATTTGTCCCAGCCATCCCATTACTGGGTATATATCCAAAGGTCTATAAATCATGTTGCTATAAAGACACATGCACACGTATGTTTATTGCGGCACTATTCACAATAGCAAAGAGTTGGAACCAACCCAAATGTCCAACAACGATAGACTGGATTAAGAAAATGTGGCACATATACACCATGGAATACTATGCAGCCATAAAAAATGATGAGTTCGTGTCCTTTGTGGGGACATGGATGAAATTGGAAAACATCATTCTCAGCAAACTATCGCAAGGACAAAAAACCAAACACCGCATGTTCTCACTCATAGGTGGGAATTGAACAATGAGAACTCATGGACACAGGAAGGGGAACATCACATTCTGGGGACTGTTGTGGGGTAGGGGGAGGGGGGAGGGACAGCATTAGGAGATATATCTAATGCTAAATGACGAGTTAATGGGTGCAGGAAATCAACATGGCACATGGATACATATGTAACAAACCTGCACATTGTGCACATGTACCCTAAAACCTAAAGTATAATTAAAAAAAAAAAAGAAATTTGGAGGAATATATATATAATATATATAATATATAATGTATATATAATATAATATATAAATATTTTTACATATTTATATATTTATATATAATATATAATATATTATATATATAATATATATATAAATATATTTATATATTATATATACATTATATATTATATATAAAAATATACATAACATAAGGTAGTAGTTGTAAACTAAATATCGACACTAAAAATAGTTTAAGCAATATTTTGTTTGGTTTTGCTTGTTTTGATTTTATTTGTTTTCATATATATATATTACAACTACTACCATATGTTATATATATAATATATATTATATATATTCCTCCAAATATATATATATAATATATAAAGTTTCCTTTATGAAATAAAAAGAATAAAAAGATTAAAAAATTTTCATGAAAATACTGTGATTAATATTGGCACCATTTCCTTCTAGAGTCACAGCCAAAAGTAAAAGCACTTTATTGAATAAATTTGATAATTAAGAACTGAACATAAGTAGATTTTTATCTTTGTTTCTAATTAGATATTCCCTGGATTAAGAAAAATACCACTTGACCCAAAAAGAATTTTAACAAAACCATAATTCATGTGTAGTCAAAAATGTCCTAGCTTATACAGGTTTATAAAGATAGCACTGAAAGCACTTCAAAGTATAATTACCTGAATTTTTAAATGAGTGGATGGAAATTTATTCTATGTGCAATGAAAGTTTTCAGATAAATTTTGCTGCAAAAGAAACTGTTTTCATCTTTTTATTTGATGTTATTGTTTGTTTCTTGGATCTTCACTGCAAAACACAAATATTTAGTCACTAAATTAAGGCTAATAATTCTAATTCCACTTAATGAATACAAATTTTTTTAGTTTTCTCTTTTAAAAAGGAAATGTCTTGAGACACTTTGTGTTGCCAGTGGTAAATGAGCCAAAAATACGTGCAAATGTGAATGGAAACTTGATGTATGACAGAGAATCACTGTAAATCAGTGAGGTAAGGATGACCTGTTCATTAAATGGCAAGGGAAGTGATGGTTATCTATGTGGAAAAAATGTAAAAGTAGACAGACATCGATTTCATCCATATACAAAGATAAATTCCATATTGATCATGGTCGTACATGTGAAAGGCAATAAATTAAAGGATAAATCCTTATGACCTTTGGGTAGGGAGGAATTTATTAAATAAGACATAAGAGCACAAGCCGTTAAAGAAAATATTGATAATTTCATATATAAAATTTAAGGACTTCTCTTTATTGAAAGGAACAACAAAGAGAGAAAAGACTAGGCATAGTGGAAAACTATATTTTTAACACCGATTACTGAAAAAACTGTCATATTCAGAGTATATAAATACTGTCAGAAATCAACAAGAAAAAGACCACGGTAAGTGGGAAAGGTGAGCAAATTACATGATTAGTATTTTCATAGAAGAGGAAATTCAAATGAAATGCCATTAAATATATGGAAATGTTTAGATAAAACTGCACAGTAACTAGAATTACTAAAAATAATGACAACACTAAGTAAAGATGCAGACAACAGGAAATCATTTTGGTTCAATTACTTTGTAAAATAATTTGGCATTACCTAGTAAATTTGAAAATGTGCATACTTGAGGATCCAGTAGTTCCATTCCTAGACGTATAACCTACAAACTCTTGTACATATACAAGAGGTATGCAGAAGAATGCTCTTAAGTGTGCTATTTGAAATGACTAAAAGACTGAAAACAATACACATTGTTCATATTAAAAATAGAATAAGTAATTTGTAGTGTACTTATACAATGGATATTATTCAGCAGTGAAAAAAGAATGGAATAAAGGTCCAGGCATCTGGGTGGATTAGTCTCAGTAACATACCAATATACCAGTGAGAAATAAAAAACGCTTACAGCCGAATACGCTTGTGAGATTCCAGAACTTAAATTTCAAAACAAGTAAAACAAAAAAATCAAAACAAGCAAAACCAAACAAAATATTGCTTAAGCTATTTTTAGTTATTGTTGATTTTAGTTTACAACTACTACCTTATGTTATAAAAGTATAAATAAAAGCAAGGACATGTTTAACACCAAATTCAGGATATTGAATACCTCTGATGCAAAGATGGAGATTGGGATTGCCAACGGACAACAGATTTCAAAAACTAGTGTCTATTGCTTAAGCAGGATGGTGTAAGTACACAGGTGTTTATTTTCCGAAATTATTTTCTGTTCATATTCGCTAAACTGTACATTTATTATCACACTATTTTGTATACAGGATGTTTTTAAAAATACAAATATGCTATTTGCAAAGTAAAGAATGAAAATGAATAGGACTGAGACCAGACTGCAGGCAAGAACATTGGCTGGGCTACAGGCTGCTGCTGCCAGGGGAGAAATCATTATAGCTGGAGTCACATAAAGTGGGAATTGGGGAGGTTAGGGGGAGAGGAAAAGGATTTAAAGTGACCACCTGGAGATTAACAGTTAAAAAAAAAAAAAAGTATTTCACACAGACTTAGTGTATAAGTAGTACTTGTCATGGTCTCTCATTCTTTTCTTTTTAAATAAACTTATTAATTGAAGTATAACATACATAGAGAGCAGTGAAGCAAAAGTGTTCATCAGTAAGTTTTATAAAGTAAAAACACATGTGTAACCATGCCACGCAGAACAAGAAACAGACCATGAACAACACTCCAGAAGCCCCCTTTGTTGCCCCTTCTGATCACCACCACCCCTTCCTGCCCAAAGATTACCATCCTGACTCCTAACATCATGGAATAGTTTCACTTTTTTGGGCTTTATATAAACGAAATGGTCAGGTATGTATTCTTTTGGGTCTGGCCTCCCCAACAACATTATGTTGTGTATTTCATGTATTTTCTATGTATAGCAGTATATCATGAATTTTTATTTCTATATAACATTTCTTTGTTTGATCCTATCACAAATATTTATACATTTTACTGTGGCAGAACATTCATGTTGTTTCTTGTTTTTTGTTATGAAGAAAGCTGCAATTAACACTCCTGTGCATGGATTTTTTTGTACATATTTCAGTTGAAAATATATATGTGCTTGTGTTCCACTTTTGTAGGTGCTGACGAAAGTGTCAGTTTTACAAAGTAGTTGAGTCCATTTACAATCCTACGAAGAGTTTATGGAATTCCTACTTACTTCATATCCTCATAATATTTTAGATTTTCAGTCTTCTTAAAAATTTGTCTTTCTATTCAGTATATAGTGATATTTTGTTGTGGTTTTAATTTGCATTTCTCTGATGATTAGCAAGTCAGAACACCTTCACACATATTCGTTGGGTATTTAAATACCCCTTTTCATGCTTGTTGGAATT
The DNA here is from genome assembly GCF_006542625.1 of Nomascus leucogenys. Taxonomy (NCBI): domain Eukaryota; kingdom Metazoa; phylum Chordata; class Mammalia; order Primates; family Hylobatidae; genus Nomascus; species Nomascus leucogenys. The sequence continues at coordinate 21,399,577 of NC_044406.1, read as the reverse complement.
CTTGGCTATTTTGCTATTGGGTGGTATGTCTTTTTCTGGCCAATTTAAAGACTAATAAAATTGGCAATACTTTTAGTGGGATGTTGAAGAGTAAATTATTAAATTCAGCAAGACAGAAAAAGGAGCAGAAGAGGTATAACTATGACTTAATTCTGGGACTTATTTTGGTCATCTTTGGAAGAGTGTTAATCTGCCAGTATAAAACAGAATTATTTCTGAAATCAACAACCAAAATGATTTTCTAGACTCACCTGCTGCACCAGCATTGTATAAAATTATGGCACATTTTCTAAATCCTCTCTGGCAAATGAGAGAAACTTATCTTTAATTTGTCATTTGTGATTCCTCTTTTGTGTGGGTATTTACTGTCTGTCAGCTTTTGAAAAGTATAGAGAAAAAAGGCTGAGGATGGGAAGAAAAGAGAGGGGTCTCGTTTAGCACTCTCTTCTGTGCATGATTGCTGATTTGAGAAGTCATAGCAGCCACGGTCTGGGAGATTTTCAGCCTTAGTTCATGAAATTGTCTTTCTAAAATACAATTCTTCTGTATAGTGGGAATATTCCTGTTTTAAAGAGAACGTGAAGGACCATATTTCCTCTTCCGTAGAAATATTAGTTTGTTCATGATATAAAAACGGACACGAGTGTTTATTTCTCTCAGAATATCATCTGTTCTTCCAACAAGAAGCACTGTTTAGTAATAGACATAATGTCAGTCTTCCCATTTTATAAAGATAATTTTTTTCTTACCCTTTTACTTAACTAGATATCCTACATGGTTTTTGAGAAACTTGCTTGATTTTGCCACATTTTACAGAGGACGTACAGAATTCCATAAATGTATTTCATAGTCAAAAGTTTCACCAGAACTGGAATTTGACATGGTTTCCATCTTTCATCAGAATCAGAGAGAGAATGTGTTTTAATTTTTGTTGTGCCATCTAATTATACTTTTCCAGTTTAAAAAAAAGTTATAAGGTGTCAAAAATTATGAGGGAAGTGAGGTGCGAGAAAAGGAATGAATGAGTCAATGAATGAATGAAAAAATGCCATGAGTGATTTCATATTAATTCAACTGAAGTAATTTGATAACAAAGGCCTTTATTATGCAGTGATAACAATGATAATACTGATGACCATATTTGTAGATATCTGCTTATGACACGTATCTTTTCTACCATGTTTTCTTTGGAGCTTTGTAGTTGCTTTGGAAGGATGTTATTTCATATGGAATTCTAAAACAATAACAAATTGTTTAGAAGTTTCATTGAGTGAAGTGGACATGTTGACTATTAATCATGATGATTTTTGACATAACCTTAGAGAATAGAAAAGAATGTTTGAAGGGTGGGAAATGGTTTCATCTATTTAGGGAGATAGATAGGTTTGACTTGAGCTGTCATTTATATGAATATGTGCTATAAAGGGCCTGATTTTGATGCTAGTCGAATGCACCTGACAAGAGTAATTACCCATCACCAGTCCTCTTGGACATTGCGTGTAGTTTAGTTCTAGTGAGTGGAGCAAATAGAGGGGAAACAGTGTCTCTGCACTGAAAAGGTTATATTGTCCAGCATAGGAAAATAAAAATCTACAACCTAAAATTGATGTAATTTCAGATTTTTTTTAGTTAGTATTCAGCAACTAAATTTTTGTAAATTTTGGAACTACTAAGTGCCAGGGAATTACGCTAGGAATGGGCTCTACTCTCAAGAAGAAATAGAAATGGACATACAAAGAAGGACATTATAACCCAAGTGATATATGTCAATAATACTTCATATCTACAAGTTAATCACTGAAAATGTGATTAACGTTCCAGGACGAAGTTAATTAAAAGGAAAGTCATCTGTACTAGGTTTTCAAGTGTCTTTAACGTTGCCAGGTCAACAAGGGGGAGAAAAATATTCCAGAGAAAGGAAACAGTATTTGCAGAGGTACCAAGATATGAAAAAGCTTGGCATGTTAGAAAAACTACAAGCATTTAGTGTTCTTAGAGGCTGAAGTGTGAGGTAGGATAAATGGGTATTTAAGTACAGCGTATAACCTCTTGCTGAGGCCTGAAAAATCCAGTCAAGGTTGGCTTGAAGAACGTTAATAGGAAGGGCTAGCAGCCAGCCATAGTAAGTCTTTTCTTCCCTTTCTACCCCATTTGCTTTTCCAATGCAGTTGTACTTATGAGTCAAGATTGAATGTTGTCCCCTAATGAAATGTAATGACCAACAATTTGAACGTGCTAATAGAATATGGATAGGCATGATGCATTTGAGATCATGAGGAAACATCAGTAAAGAATATTCAGTGTATTTTTTTTTGTTGTTGTTGTTGTTCAAAGTGTTTTCTGACATATTCAAAAAGAAAAAGAGTAAAAATTATTTGAAAAGCAAGTTGGAAAAAAGAAAATTTTGCTCTGGGTCTGCTACAGTGAGACATCCATCTATGCAGATTCATCATTCTTAAGGAGATAGAAGGATAGCAATGACTGGCATAAGCAAATTTTCCATACTTAAAGCTCTCAGAGGATGAGTCACACCAAGTGTCTATTGCACCATGTACCCCCTGGCCTTTTTTCAACCCTGCTGCTGGGTACCAGGGGAAGGGCAGGATGTGAAAGCTCATGGAATGAAGGCACACAAAGCAAGGTAGTATTCCTCTCACAGGAACTTTTCTTCACTAATGCCAACAGGATATGAAGCGATGAGGCCCTAATTGGAATAATAGGAGTAAGCATGTGATGAGAGACATTTGTCACTAAAAGCAGCAAACTTTCAAGACAAGCTCTGATGCTTCAGATCAGCTAGCAGACACCAGTGTTTCTCTTCGCATGTAGAAGATAAAGTATGATTAAAACGTGCACTTGATGGATAAGCTACTTCACTAGGTTTTTACAAAGATTGTATGAGATAATATAGGTAAAATCCTTAACACAATGCCTGGCACAAAGGAAGTGCTCTGCATGGATAGTAAATATCATCTTATTTTTCATCTCACCATTAATTTTTCTGTTTTTGAGTATTGAGGCTCAAAGTAATACATACTATTAACATGTACAGAGGTCTTTCTGTTTTGAGAAATATTTTTATATTCTAATGATGTTAATGTATAACGTTTAAGTAGTAATTTAGTTAAATAATCTATGCCTTAATCTTGAAGTCATAGTTAATTGAAATACTTGTATATCCCATAAGTACAAAGTAAAGATGTAGTGGCAGTGGACAATATCAACATCAGTAACAGTAGTGGAGATGGCAGTTCTATGAGGGAGGGAAATATTGATAAATCTAAAAACAGAACCTATAGAGATACTCCCCACTATGTCTGTGGGAGTGCCAAAGAAGAGAATGTGATAGATGTCTTAGAGGCAGAATTGACAGGATTTGATGACAAAATTGAAATCAATTTTGGAAAAGGAGGCAATCAAGATGAATCCTAGCTTGCTGCTCTTTAGTGAATCGAGAGAACAAAGGATGAAGATCACTTGGATGCCTCTTGTGAATGGAGGTCCTGGTAGAGGGCTTGGAATTGGGTGCAGATCTCACAAACAAATGTCAGGACTGGACACACAGACTTGGGGTCATTTGCAAGAGATTATAGTCCTTGACACACTATGTTTTAGTGTTTTAAAGGACACAAACATCTGAATAAAATGTGGATTTATACTTTTTTTTTTTTAAATCACATTTACAATAAACTTTAATGGTGAATCAATGCAACCCAAAGCCAAGATAGCCCTCTCCATTTCGTGAGAAAATATTTGGATGAGAACAAAATAAAAATAACCATCATTCCTAGCATTGACCAAGTAAAATCAAATACAGCAGATGGTATTTCTTTTAAAAGAATTAAAAAATCTAGCAGAACGTGACAGAGTATTTTGTGTAAGGTATTCTTCCCCTCAGTATGTATTTATTAAAATTATAATTTTCAACCTATCTTTCCTTGAGGAATATTTGATCTTAAGGAACAGAAACCTATTTAGAGGAACTCAGATTAAAGCTGAGTATACTGCAAGGATACAGGGATTCTTCTGAAATCTGATTACTGGAGTATAGCATGTCTTCACAGATTAGAATCAAATTATGTAATATGTTTTAGCTTTAGGTTTCAATAGAGCCATATCCATCAAAGCCTTCTTGTTAAGGGATGCATATTTAAATTAAATAAATGTTAATATATGTGGTACTACAATGCTGTGGGGGCTATACCATTAGCAAATGTGAAATATCTCATCACCTGATTAAGAATGCACAGTGTTTTAGAAGTCATCTATAGCAGCCATCTTATTTAGTCAGATTGCCCATTAATGCTTTGTTAAGATTATAGTCATCTTGAATTCTCACAACACTTATGAGCTTCCAAGGACAGACTATGTTTAGTCACTGGTTGTATTAACTGATATTAGCATCAGTGCTTATCTGAGATCTTCATCAGTTACAGCTGAAATGTGTGAGATGCACCTGCACACAGATGTGTTGGACTAATGGCCAGAAGGCAGCAAACCCTACCATTTTCCTTTTTATTTAAATATTTTTAATTCTGTCTCTGATGGCTTCCCCTGTCACCTCATGAGTAAGTAGGGCTAATACTGGCTGCAGCAAAATCACACTCTCCATTTATCATACTAATTGCAGTTTAATGAGGAGAGGCCCGAGGCTGGAAGACTTGTCTACCTAGAATACTATTGGAGTGGAATTTATTATGGTTATTAATACAGCCTGCGATAATTAAATTGCTTTACTAGATAGGTACTGTATTTATCATAAAGATTCACTATAGCAAAACTTTTGATGATATTCAAAGAGCAGTTTTGAAAGTCAAGTTCTCTGACGTTTTCTTTAGGAGAAATTGTAGTTTGGATCCCATTTTCCAGTATTTCTCCTCAGAGCAGGACTGGCTACATCATCTGTGAAGCCCAGTTCAAAATGGAACTGCAGGGCCTCTTGTTGAACAAGCACAAAGAAAGTGTTAGAATATAAAGCTTTCTTCTTCTACATATCCTCTTTGCTATTATGCATGCTTCATGGTCCCATTGGACTTTACTTGTAAAACACAAGTTCAAAGATAAAATCATTAAACATTTCAAAATAATGACAGCGTGCAGCTCATCTGAGTGTGGTATCCTGTGTGATTGCACTTCTGTGAAGCTGAAAGAAAGAAGCGTAAATGGCAAACCATTTTTACAGAGTTGAGACTGAGCTAATCTTTTGCTAGACCTTGTCATGCAATATAGTATGAAGGAAGCCCAGTCAAATTTGGGAAACAGGCAACTGGAGCTGAGGTTGGGGATAACCTTGAGGGCAACCAGGACAATGAAAACGAACTGGCAATAAGGACTAGTAACTTCCGTCTCAGTCAGGAAGCTGCCTGTTTCCTGCAAAGGCAGGAAGTCATTCCAAGATGTAGTCACATTAAAGTCCTTAGGAGGGAAAGAAAGAGCAAAGATAAAGGAATGAGAAGTAGTTTAAATTAACCAATAATTAAAGGTAGCTACTGTATTAACACAGACATGCTTGCATATTCCAACTGAATAATAAAATTTTCCAGATTTTCTATTTTTTCCCTTCATGCACATTATTTAAATATTGCAGAATGCACTTGAATAAAAATATTCTAAACTGTATTGAAGAAGGTGGAGTGGTTTGTGTTGTGGCTAAACTGGGTTTTTCTTTGCTTAGTTTGATGACTAATCACTTTCCTAATCATTGGACAAATTCAATAGGACCGAGTACATTATCCCACACATAAATGAAGTCGGTAAATGTTTATGGAAATAATTATATATAATTTACTCTCTACAATGAGTGACTAGTAGGCCTGTTAGGAATATGTTCCCAGGTACTGAACACTCATTGAAATCAGAGCACTAAAACTACTCTACTTCCACTATGAAGTGGAAGCCAGATATTGTCCAAATATGGAACACCAGTAATAAATAAGCAAACAATGGCTCAGCTGAGAGACTATTCTGCTCTAATTTCCTGATGTAAGTTGTTGTTTCACTGGTGAGTAACATCTTCTTGTCACAACATCATTTATAATAATAATAATGATGATCATACAGAATCACCTGTGAATGTCCTATTCCCCATAGTTTAATATAGAACATCACTCAAATTTAAGTGAGGTCTTTGTTAAGTTCTGTAAATTGAGCTTATAAAGACAAATACTATTTGGAATATTTTTGATGGCTTGATGGAGAAAGACATCTATTTATTCACTCAACAGATATTTATCAAGTACCTGAACAGTACTAGACCCTAAGAATATAACAGCAGATAAGACAGGGATAGTCTCTCTCCTCATGGAGTTTATAGACTGGTGGACTTCTAGAATAATGCTCAATACTATTAATTTCCATCAGGTCCACATTCCTGTGCCTTACAAATAATCATGCATTTGAAGATAGAATTGAACTGAAACTAGGCTTAGAGCAACTGGACATATTCTAAGCCAGTTTCCAAAAGTTAATTATTTTAAGTGGCTTCCCCATTAGTTCAAAGAAAGAGAAGATAATAGGAGGGAAAAATACTGATAATTTTCTAAGTTGGACTAAGTTTGGTAAGTATAAAAAATGAAGCGTAGTTAATAGAGTGCAAAGCAGAAGATTTCCTCTTAACTCACAGTTATTATACATCATCATTAGAGAGGGGACTTGCTGGCTCCCTGTGCTAGATTAATAGCCCAGGCATTCGTCTCTTTGACCCCAGCTGAAGTAAAAGCACCAGGCAACAGAAGCAGAACATGGAGCAAAAAGTACTATCTGGTATTTCATCTGGGCAGGGAAATTAAAAAGAGGAAGCACTTAAACTGTAGAGGAGAATGTTAAAGGGAGGGATGTTGCTCTTTTCTTTCGCTTGATAGTTCTACCCTTTGAGAACCAGCTGGCAGCTCCTGGGTCACTAAGCTTAGTCATTCCTCTTTTCAGTTATAGGAACATCCTATTAACAGGGAAATGGAGTCGGGAGAGTTATTTTAGCGAGAGAGAAGAAAAAGAGAAGGGGACTATTTTTCACACGGAGAAAAAGACCTCCACCAGGAAACAGGGTGCAAGGTTAACACTTCCCTGTCCCGCTGTTTTCATTTTAAACTTGATGAAAGGAAACATTTCAAGGAATTTAAAAAATAATAGAGAGCAGGCTTTGGAATATATAACTGTTATCAGCAGAATTTATATTCTATTGCAGGAAATATAAATAAATGGAGATATTTGAGAGTATATGAGTAAATATTTGAGGTGTTTGTTTAAAGAATAAACATGCCTTAGTACTGTTGTCAGAGAGAAAAAGTTGGATTGAATGTACCACGGGTTTTTTATGATTCTCTCAGCATCTCATCCATAATTTATGGTTTTAGTATATGTACAAGAAATGTAAATGCATCTGAAATTATTGTAACTCTCATATGGCCATGAGATATTGAACACTGTGATCCATAATTTGTCAGACCTCTCCACTTCTGTGGATCCATTATTTTATCAAAATACTCATTAAAATAAATGTTGCTTCTGACTCTATTATCATCATATATCAAACTAAAAAAGGAAACAAAATTCTTAATTATGTTTTCAAAGTTAATCAGAGGGTGTGATATAATAAAAATCATATATTTGGTCTTTGTCCCTGATTCCTTGACAGGGGGTTCCTAACTGCTTGGAATTTTCTGGGTGATAGGAGCATCTTTTGTTCCAGAGATGCCATTCTTGGTGGGCCATAGATAGCTTCAGGATGGGGGCTGGTTGCCAGAAAGGCCAAAGCATGATCAGAAGGTTGGCACTTTCAGCCTTTGCCTCCAACATTTGCCAATGGCCGGTCAATCATGCCTACATAATGAAACCTTTATAAAACCTCTAAAGAATGGGGTTCAGAGAGCTTCTTGATTGGCAAACACATGGAGGTGCTGAGAAGGTAGTTCACCTGGGAAGGGCATGGAAGCTCCTCTACCCTTTATACCTTGCCGTATACATATCTTTCATTTGGCTGTTCCTGAGTTGTATCTTTTATAATAAGCCAGTAACAGTAAGTGAAGTACCTTCCTGAGTTCTGTGAGTTGTTCTAGCAAATTATCAGACATTGGAGGGGATCATGGGAATCCCCAGTTTATAGCTGATGGGTCAGAAGTGCAGATGGCAACCTGGTACTTGTGACTTGCATCTGAAGTGGGGGCAGTCTTGTGGGACTGAGCCCTCAACCTGTAGGGCCTGTGCTAACTCTAGGTAATTTGTGCCAAAATTGAGTTGAATTGTAGGACACGCAGTTGGTGTCTGAAGTGCTGTGAGTAAAAACCCTTCAGATGGCTATTCTTGAAGTTCTTTTCCCCGTGATAAAATACAAATCACTATCATAGTAATAATAATCTTAATGTGTTAATATAACTGATTTTAGTAATTTGCCAGATTTCTTACTATGGGTGAACCAGGTATAAAAATTAATTCTGGTAACTTTTCCTGGACCACTGGATTCCCTATTCTCTTTTGAGAAATCTTTAAAGACAGACAATTTTACAATATAGAAACTAGAGAAAGTTTTTAATGTCATGATAGTATAAAGCTACTTGGATTTTCATTTCATACACTTCCAAAATAGTATCTTGAGAGATTCTCTTTTTTGATTCCACATCTAATATCAGAAATTCATTATTTTTATGCATATAAGTATATGATGATTTTTTAAATGTATCTTAGAATGGGTTTTAGGTTCCATGGATAAAGATCTCAGAAATGCTTTGTAATCTTGGTTTGGTCATGGTTCTACGAGTGTGAATTGTAGTCGATTCACCTCTTTGAAATGTCCATCCCTCTTCTCAAAATAGCTAGTCATAAACCTGACTCATCTCATGGCTTTATTTTTTAAAGAGAAAGAAAAACTTACAAGCAGTTTGAAAATGTGATGTCAAGTACTCAATAGGATTAAAGTTATTAATAAAGCAAACTATAATATCAATGTTTGTTTCTTCATGTAATAGAAGTATTCCCAAAGAACTGTGTTTATTTTTTAATTGAGTTACATTGTAATTGGACTAGAAAATTTTGAAATGTGATTCTTTTAATTGGATGACTTTTAATTTTAAATTCTTATGAGTCAAAAATTACTTAGCTCAGGTGTGGTGTGTGTGTATGTATGCATCTATGTGGGCTGGGTCAAAATAGGAGTGTTAGAGACCCTATCTCTAAAAGTCTATGGCCCCCATATGCTGATAAATAACATCAAATAAAAACAATACCAAATGATAGAAAACTCTGATTTTTCTGTGATGATGAGTATTCTAATGCTTGCTTTGAAATATAATTCATAACTTTTAAATAAATATTTTCATAAGGTCTTGCTTTCCTGATGCCCTAAGCACATAGTATTGCATGCATGTAGGTATCCAAGGCTGTTCAATTTTAATAACATTAACCAGATATTGACAAACCTCTGCCTCAACTTTTTGAGCAAAGCTTCAGAGTACATCTTCCCAGCTACTTGCTTTTCTAAGTGTTTGTTTTTAACCTAATTTATTTTCTTAGTCTCAGTGGGAAGGAGAAAATTTCAGTGAAATATGTGCTCAGTTTCTTGTTTGGTCCCTAATGAAATTTGTACTTGAAAAAGCTTAGTCTTTTGGAAAATTTTGGAATTAAAAAGAAATATTTGATTCCAGTTATTTTTAAAACCAAAATAAAATATCTCTAGTGAGAAAGTCCAAATCATAGAGTTGAAGAACATTCCAATAATAATCTCCAAAGATAAATTAAAGTGCATTGTTTTCTCTGTAATTATTTTTTGGATAATTTTATAGAGCCTAGTATAGGGAGAAGATGATGAGTTTCTCCATTAAATCTGTTCTAGCTGCACATTAATGCCTAGTGTGTTAGAGGCTTGCAGTTCCTTTCTTGGGAGGTTTATGCACAGTTTCCAGCTGACATGGTAGTGAGCAGAGGCTAATGAAACTAAACTCTATGCACACTAACATGACTTCATTTGTTTGGTTTACTCTTCTGTTAGTTGTTTTCTCTCTTTCTTGCATTTTACCTTCTAAGGCAACTAAGGGCCAATTTTGAGAGTTGCTTGTGATGGTTCTTTAGCCTAAGGCTATTAAAAATATGGCCCCTGGACTGGAGCTGCTGTAGAAAAGAACAGGAGAAAAGATGACGTTGACAGCCAGAGATTAAAGGCAAAGACCAGAAATGAAACTATATTCAAGAACACTTGATGGATTACAGCAAGTCAGGAATGAAAGTGGGAGCATAGACTAGGGAGGATTCTTGGAAAGGACACAGAAACAATAACCCTATGAGGGCAGCAACAAAGTCAAGAAAGCCACAGGATCCATATAGAATTGAAGGAGAAGAAGCAGGGAGACAAAGGGACTTTAAAAACACAGGTTAAAACCAAGATTTAAGATGAGCCTGTAAGAGTTCGGGCTGTGAGACAACAGAAGGAAGAGGAAAATAGGCAGCAGAGGTTGAGAGAGGGAGAGAGGGACAGACAGAGGGAGAGAGAGGTTGAAAGAAGAGAGAAAGAGAGGTCTAGTGGTATGTTATCTAAGGTAAAACTAGGAACAATTTGCACTGTGGCAATGTGACAGTTCTAGAAAATATTTATTCCTTCGTATTGCTATTTCTGTTATTATATTTCTAGAATAAGCTGAGTTCAGACACAAGAGATCAAGATGATAGTCAAGGGACTAGCACTTCTTTGCTTCATGATTATGGTGACACCCGGATCTCAGTTTGTCTATTTGTATAATGAGTTTGAAGGAGATTGAGACCCCGTGGCGTATGTGTGTGCCTGTGTGTGTGTGGTGGAGAGAGAGAGAAAGAGCACTGAAAGTTGTAAATACAATTTGCCCTTCATCTATGTCAAACATGTAGACTTCACAATATTAAAAAGGACACAGAATTAAGAAAGTTTTACAGTATAAAAGCAGAGATATGAGACCATATAGAAAGAAAGATATTCATATGCCAAAGAAAGTGAGAAGCAGTACTTATTAAGGGGAACAGTGAATTTAGCTCTGAGCTTCCTGGTAGCATAAAAAAGAGCAAAACAAGATGAGTTAGAGTTTTCACTACCAGTTAAAAATAAATGTACAAGTTCCTTTCACTTCATTTTAATTTATTATACAGAGCAAGGAGCAGCAACCTGGGGTCTAATGGGCCCATGGGCCAATCCCATCCCATACTTGGTTCTGTAAATAAAGTTGTATTGGAACACAGCCATGTCCATTTGATTACTTCTTATCTATGGCCAACTTTTTGCTACAATGGTGGAGTTGAGTAGTTGGGACAGAAACTGTATGGCCCATGAAGCGTAAAACATTATAGTTTGCCAGCCTCTGTTATAGAAGATTCTAATCTTCTATATCAATGATTGTACCAGGCATTTCAATCTTCTCTCAAATGATTTCTTTTATTAATATCTTAGGTATAAAAATCCAAGGCAACAACTTAACTCATGATTTAGTGAAGGCATTGTGTTTGTGTGCATGTGTGTGTGTGCCTGTATGTGTGAGAGAGAGACAGAGAGAGAGAGAGAGACTGTTGTTGTGGAGGGGCTTAGGAAGTGTAGAATACTCTAGAATATTTGCTCTGTGGTTGTAGAGAATATTTGCTATTCTGAGACACTGAGTGCCAACTTGTTCATATTGGTAAAAGTTGCCTGATCAGATATCTATTCCTCTCCTCCATGTGCTTCATGGGAAACCCCCCCATCCTTCCACCTGTACCCCCTCACCACACCAGTACTCCAAGGGGAAGGTACTCAAATCAGTCAGCATATTCTATCCTTCTGGTCATAATACTTGATCCAGGGTTAGGGCACAGGACCCAATTCAAGAGAAGAAGTATGAGGAGAGATTTTTCTGGAAGCTACATGAGATATATTTATTTTATGCCAGACGCAAATAAGAAAGCATGGAATTCCTAGAAGCCATAGGCTGACATCGTGTGTGGATAAGGAAAACTAACTTTAGGAGGAAGTAGATACAGGAGAAGGCAGAAAAAAGTAAAGCAATTGAATGTTTTTTAGATCAGGCCCCATCTGAAACTTACTCCATCTCTGATTTTATTGATGTCATGAAGTTTAAAAGCTCTTATTGTGTAAGCCACTTTGAAAAGTTAATTTTGAATGAAAAAAATTTGATGATGCTAGTCATCTTTCAATACATATGGAGAAATGAGAATTTGAAGAAATGATAAGTTGTGAAATATCAGAAACATCTTTTGAACTTTTAGTTAAGTCAAAGTCTACTCATAGTAGAAATCTCTGACAAGTGCCCAGAAGGTAAGATATCATGGTCTGTACTCATGCACTATGCTTGCTTGGTAAATAGGTGGTAAAGGTGACATTCTCTTAGAAAAACTAAATGTATTCTCCCTAGAGAGCCATTTCACTTTGTAGAAAGAAGGGTTTCAAGGAGTATTGAAAACGACTAAAAAGAAAAGAACTTTATCAGAGCCTTCATTGAATAATAATGGTTTGTTCTTGTTTAGTGCAAATGAGTTGCAGCAGGGAGCTCTGGGAAAATGTGGTTGTCATGGTAACTGATAACACTTTTTCCTACTGGAAGTCAAAATAGCCAAAGAGACTACACAGGGCCATGTTTCCTTACAGATTTTTCCCAAGTAAAGGAAATAAGAAAATGGGAAATAAAAGGAAGATCTTGCATTTGGTTGACCTCTGTTCTTCCCACAAAGATAAACAAAATTAAAGGAAATGCTGTTTTGCATAATTGGAGCCAGATAGGCGAAAGTGGCATCTCTCTCTTATGATACAATCATCCCAGTACAGGTGGACAGATGATTATTTTATAACCAAAGTTTGAGAAAGTACTGCCCAGAAAACATTTCAGAATAAGTTAATTAAGGACAACATTTAACATTTGGCATGTGGAGGAATTGTTTTTCTAGTGGGTTTGCTGTGGGCTGGAACCTGAAAAACAATATTTAATTACTCTTTGAAAGGCATGTAAGCTTTCTGAATTCATTTTCTTACCTGTGAAATGAACAGTTTGGATGATATTTCTTGTTTTCAAATATTTCTCTCAATAAAAGCCTACAAGAAAACCAAACCTATAAACAGATAAAATTGCAGTCTCAGATGAAATCTTAGCAGGAAGCTCAGAAACAGCTGCTGGGCTTCGCTTCTCTCTGAAATAGTCCTTAAGACATTTTATAGATAATAACTGGCAGACATACATGCTCTAAAGCTTCTGCCTTTTAAATAGGTGCACACGAAATGTCTTAATTGCTCTAAACAGAGCAATTTTCCACCTGGTAGCAGCTTTCCAAATGGCTCAGCAAGGAGGAAGGAGATACCACCTAAATCAGAGTAACCTACCCTGTGGTTGAATAGGTTAATGTTTGACATAGACAACACTGCCTTCTGGTTTCTGGAAGAAAATAACCAAATTATCGAGACCGTGCTTTACAGATTTGTCCCTATGAAGTAAAAGTCCCATGAAAACCTATACATCTACACCACAATCTCATATGATTCTTGTGATATTAACAAAGGCAAAATTAGATGCTAGATATAAATGCTCTTTGAAAAGCTAAAGAGATATTCCAAATATATGCTGGTGTGTGTAATATAACATATTGGCTTATAAATAAGACTACAAATCTAGCCAGTGGGATTTATAACCAAACCTAAGATCCTGCTGCAAATTTTGTGAAATTAAATTATATTTGTAGAAATTTTAATGTATTATTTAAATATGAATTCTAGTTAGTTCAAACTGAACTAACACTTTCGAAAATGAAATGCAGAACTAAATGTAAGTAACAGGCATTGATTGATTTACAACAGGTATAAACAGGGACAGTCTTAAGAAAGCCAGCCATATGGTTACCCTAGTTAGAACACCTTTAACGATGGTAGATCAAGTAACCTGAAGCCTATACCAGCATGATATGACCCTAATTTCTTCTAAATATCCTCCTTTGGTCTTCAGTTTTAAAAGTTAAATATTTTAGAATGTTGATACAAAATATTATTTTTTTATACTTTAAGTTCTGAGATACATGTGCAGAACATGCAGGTTTGTTACATAGGTATATATGTGCCATGGTGGTTTGCTGCACCCATCAACCCATCATCTACATTAGGTATTTCTCCTAATGCTATCCCTCCCCTTGCCCCCCACCCCCCGACAGACCCCAGTGTGTGATGTTCCCCTCCCTGTGTCCATGTGTTCTCCTTGTTCAACTCCCACTTATGAATGAGAACAAAATATTCTTTAGTTATTTGAAAACATTTCCTAGATACTCATGGAATTCTGCGTATTTGCGAGCTATAGAATGAGTCATTTACCTTATGTCCAGTTGATATCTCACTAAATCTTACTCATCTAAAAGCAACTCACTGATCTATTATATCATGAATACATTGTCTGTCTGTCTTCAAGATGTTGATAATCTACTCTCCATTGTAGGTCTTGTCATCAGTAAAATCTTAAATTTATAAAAGTTTTAATTCATACCTTTTCATGTATTTCTTAACTTCTCAAAAGTTTTCTTAATCTTGTGGTTATGTTTGGCTTAGAAAGCTAACTATAAGGGTAGATTTGTGTTCACTTCATTGATTCCATTGTCATCATTTTCTAGTGTAAGTCTTTATGATAATAGAATATTTTTAAAAGGACTCTCACTTTAAAATACCTTATGAAAACATTTCATACTACTTTTGTAAAAAATTCATCTCTGTGTTCTCTCTCTTCACCAACCATCACCCCCACCAGTCTTAACAGATGAACAAATTGCCAGTTAAGAATGCATGATTATAGTAATGTCAGATAACAAGGAGTGGTGGCAAACACTACATCAGCGGTTCTTCACTTTATCTGCATATTAGAATTCGGGTTTGGGGAGCTTTTAAAATTCTGATGTGCAGGTCACATTTCAGACTACTATATCAGAAGCATTGTGGGTGGGGCCCAGTAATCAGTTCTTTTTCAAATGTCCAAGTGATTCCAATAAGCAAGCAAGGTTGAGAACCACTTCTCTAACTATTCCATAATATGAGCTAACCGTAAGGAAAAATATAGCTGTTTTAGGGGCACTGTTGGGAAAGGGGAGTGTGTATATATATGTGGGCATGTGTGTGTGTCTGTGTGTTTGGAGCATTTGACAGTAATAAGGAGTTTTGAGGGAAAAGAAGCTGTGCGATTAAAAAAAGGATAGAGTTAATGACACTTGCCACATCAAGATAGATACACCCGAGAAAATGAACTTATTATTGTAAAATATATTTTATCTAGAAAGAAACTTTGAAAACCCTCAAGAAAATATTGAAAGAATTAAAGTCAGCCCCTAAAAACCATAATAACATTCTCTTGTGCTTCCTTTTAGTGTTATATCTAGACATTGGATATATTTGTTCACATGGGCTATAATCTAGTTTAATTGCTTTTAGTTTACTGTCAATGAACTCTGGAGGAGATTTTACTATAGGAATACCTTCTGTCCATTTCCATAATGTAGTAGGATTATTGTGGCCCCATTTCACACTTTTCTATAGTTTTACCATTTGGTAGTGCCTATCCACACTGACTTTAGGCTTGGCATATGATTTAATTTGTTTAATGGAACAGTAGCAAACTTGTCAGCTGACCAAAGACACAAAGATCAGTTGAGCCTGGATCAGATCAGCAGAACCACCCAGTCAACCCATAGATTCCTGAGAAATAATAAATTTTTTTTTTCAAAGCCATTGTGCTGTTTTTAATTTATTTATTTTTATTGTATAGATTTAAGGTGTATCACAAGATGTTTTGATATACATATGAGTCTTGAGATGGTTTGTTATGTAGCATTAGTGTGGCAATAGATGAGTGATAAAAAAAAAAGGTTATGCCTATAAGAGTGTGTGGTTTTAAGATGTGATTATGATTGAGTGACCAATACCTTTAACAGACTACGTGTTTTCTTAGGTCTGGGTGGCAGAGGTATAGAATTTCCTCATGTCTCTTGCAATAAAGTTATACTTGTGACTTCCATGATAGTGTCAGTCCTGTGTACCTGCCTGTTCCCAAACTAAGGCTTTCTAGGCTTGTGATGCTATTTTTATTTGCCTCTTGTGAAAGCCAGCGAAGGAGCTGTACAAGTTCTTACAAGCCATGTAAGGACTTAAAAGTTCCTCAGTCTCTTCTATTCTGAGTATTCCTAATAGTTCCGTTGTAATCATCCTTCTACTCATCCCATAATATGTGCTGGAAAAACATGCTCAAAATCCAGTATCTCCAAGAGAAAAGGAAGCATTTCTTAAGAGAGCAGGAATATGGGGTATATACACATATTTTAGTGATCTCCTTTCCTTAGAATTTCTTTCTGAAATTTTCAAATAATTTGTGGTTATCTTCTTAGTATGGGAGTTCTATTTTAGTTTGGAATTAATCATGTTCTCCAGTCCCTCCTAAAGTTCCCTGTTCCCTAGTAGCTGTGAATGTAAACTGACAATATTCAAAGTCAATATGTTTCTCTTCTGCAGTGCCTTCTGTTTCCTTAACACTTGTTATTAACTTTTTATAACTCATAGTCCCGTGGTTAAGTCTACCAGGGTTCCTGTACCAAAACATTCCCCTTCGTGATGAGTTTATTTCGATAACTCCTTAGGAAACTGGTTTAGTCTTCAATTTTTTTTTTGTTTTTAGAAGAGCATAGGTCTTTTATTTTCTGAGTTTTGTTTTCTGTTGCCATTACACATTCATTCATTATTTTATTCATTTATTCAATGAATATTTATTGAGTTTTGGCTAAGTACCAGGCATTGTATTAGGTACAGTGGGAAAATATGAGCCCAGCCTAAATGTTGTCATTTTTGTAGTTAATCTCTGCTATCTAACATGGGTACTTATAAACCTATTTTCCTAATATTTAAAAATATTGTCAGCATGTGTCTAAAGTTGAGAGTCTTTTAATCATTTTTGCCGGGAGTATCATGAGCCCTTTCAATTGGCTTTGTGCAATTTTACTCTTAATGATATTTTCTTAATCATGAATTTGATTATTGCTTGTATTCTAGTTCCCTGTTTTCCTGAAAAAAGACTTTCATTCTTAAATTTAACTCCTCATACTCTATTCTATATATTGTAAACTAGTTTAAATTCTTATTCTTTTTTCTCTGCCTTCTGTAAGAATTTCCCAAATGTGACCTGCACTCCACTAATTTGATACTATTCAGAGTGAATTTTGTTCTTTACTGCCTCCAATGGGATTTAATTCTGTATTGTTTTTAATTTCAATTGTAATCTTTTTTTTAATCATTTTCCTTTATATATAGTTCTACTATCTTTTTTTTGCCTGTACTCTTATTTCATTAAGAAGGTGTCTTCTGATCTTTTAAGGATTTGAGCTTTGCCCTTCCTGAGTTTTTCAGATGCTATGCCTTTCTCTGTTTTTAATAGATACCATGCTCTTGTGTTTTTCTGTTTTGCTCGTCTTCACACAAGTCAAGGAATATCCTGAACTGATGTTTGTGATTGGTAAGATATGTGAGTGCCTTTGGCCTCACTCTTTATTTAATCCCTTTCTCATAACAATAGCTGGAAGACTGGTTGATGTCTACAAACCAGTTCTCTGCAGTTATCATACTATTTTCTAACACAGGATTATTGAACTAATCTGAAATAATCTCTTATCCTCATTATTTGGAGGAATTAAGAGATAATTTAAAAAATACTACAATTCCCTTTGTGCACTGCCTTTGGACCTTTAATTTATCTATTTCTGCCTGTGGTGTTTTATATGTGAGTAGCTTACATTTTAGAACTCGGTGTACTGCAGAAAGCTTCTTATCCACTTTTAGTCCCATGGCTTTCTGAAAATTTCAGTCTCAAATTGGTGGAAGTGGTGGGGGTAGAATGATGCCCCATCAAGTAGAAGGCTAAATGCCCAACTCTCTGGTTAGTATAAGCTTTGAGTTCCTGAGTAAAGGATTAAGAGGAACAGAGTCTTCCAGCGGACTTGTACGGGAGCTTAGCACGGTGGACTAGCAACAATGTTTTTAAATCTCTTTCCATCAGCCTGGTTTTAGTTGAAATTCCTCTCACATTCTGAAAACAGATTGACATTAAGGTGGTTTTCAGTGCTTTGCGTTGTCTTTTTTCATATCATCAAAGCTATTTTCACTGCAGGTTAAGAGAAGTTTCAACAGAGGCTGCTAGCCAGACTCTCTTTTAAACTAAAAGCCCTACTATGTTGAAGGTATGGAATAAGGTAAAGGGACAGAGATAGAAGCTAAACTTTTCAGAATATTTCTTATTTTATGGATTTGGCGTTGTAACTATAGCAATGTTTTATATAATCAGACCACAAATTAAAATTTTCAAATCTCTTCTTTTTCTGCCAGGGTTGTCCCTTCCACCTCCTTGTCCATGGTTGTGCATCCTTTGCTTATGCTCATCACACAGAAGTGCCCCTTGGTGTGCTCACTTCAAAGATATCCTAAGTCATTTCTCCTAATGCCCAGGCCTATTGTCACTTAATATATGATTTCCTTCCTTTCTGGATTATTCCCCAGGCTGACACACCTTATCCTTTCTTCTCTATATCTCATCCATCCTCAGAGAAGATGGAAGGTAAGCGAGATGGCCGAGCAGAAGAGACAAAGATGAAGAGCTATCTCAGTGTTGCTTCTGTGTGTTAAGCTGTGATGAGTTTCATGGCCCCAGCTGAAGATGGTAGAAGCTTTGGGGGTTTATATAACTTTGAAAAATGATGAATCATATATCTTCATGTTTTTAAAGGACATTTTTATGAAGAAGCATTTTTAACTCAAATGCTCTAAGTTTCAATTCAACAGTAAATCCATACTATACAGGCATTCTTAAACTATAATACATTTGTTCTAAGCATGAAAATGAAGCAATTTTTTTAAACCCAATTTATATTCTGCAGGGTACTGGGGTCTGTGACGAACACGGGAGAAGGGTTCCTGTTCTGTGCCCCTAAGGATAAGAAGCACTAGCTGAGAAGATAATGTTGCACTTCAAGCAACAAGATAGCATGATTAAGGCCTAAAATATATGGCAGAGACTCAGTGTATTATAAGAATAATGAGATCCATGAGGGTATTAAAACATTAGATCAATTAGATATTAAAAGTTAAGTATAATTTAGTGCAGCAGAGTGAATGAATGAACACAGCAGAATGATCCTGAGAACAGGAAGAAAGGAATCTACCTTTTATTTATTCCTTTGACAACCTCTCCAACCTGACTTTTTAAGTGCTGGCCACAATTATAAAGAGGAAACCATATATGTTGAGACTTTTCAAGGATTATTTAAGAGTCTGTCTCTTTGAGCAGCTTTAGGTTCACAAAAAACATGAGTGGAAAGTACAGCGTTCCCACACATCCACTTACCCTTTCCTCAACAGTTTTCCTTGTTATTATCATCTTGCATTAGTATGGTACTTTTGTTACAATTGATGAGCCAATAGGGATGCATTATTTACTAAAGTCCATAGTTTACATTAGAGTTGTTTACATTTGTGCTGTACATTCTATCAGCTTTGAGAAATATATAATGACATGTGTCCTGTTACAGTTTCTTACCGAATAGATTTTCTGCCCTATAATTTCCCCATACTCCACCTAGTCATCCCTCCCTCCCCACTCAATTGCCTGGCAAAGACTGATCTTTTTACTGTCTCTATCATTTTTCCTTTTCCAGAATTTCATGTAGTTGGAATAATATAGTATGTGGCCTTTTCAGACTGTCTTCTTTCACTTAGCAACATATATTTACATTTCCTCCATGCCTTTTTGTGGCTTCAAAGCTCATTTGTTAAATCGATGAATAATATTCCATTGTATGGATCTAGCACAGTTTGTTTATTCATTCACCAATTGAAGGATATCTTGGTTGTTTCCAAGTTTTGGCAATTACGAGAAAAGCTGTAAACATTTGTATGCAGGCTTTTGTGTGGACATAAGTTTTCACCTCATTTGGGTATATTCCAAGGAGGGCAGTTGCTGAATCGTATGTTAAGAGAATATTTAGTTTTGTAAGAAACTCCCAAGCTGTCTTCCAGAGCGGCTGTACTTTTTTGTGAAATGTCAATTCAAATATTTTGATCATTTCAAGTGGGCTGTTTATATTTTTATTGAATTTGAAGTGTTCTTCTTTATTCTGGATAAAGGTCCTTTATCATATATATGATTTGAAAATATTTTCTCCCAATCTATGATGAGTCTTGCCATTCTCTAAATAGAGATATCTATTAAAGTACAAAAGGTTTTTATTTTGATGAAGTCTAATTTGTCAATTTGTTCTTTTATGAATAGTGCTTTGAGGTCATATCACAAACACTGCCTAAACCAAGGTCATGAATATTTTCTCCTATGTTCTCTTCCAGAAGTTTTATAGTTTCAGCTTTTACATTTAGGTCTGTTATCTATTTCATTACTTTTTAAATGTATGCAGTTGGTTAAGAGCCAAAGTTCCTCCTCCTCCTCTTCTTTTATTATTATTATTAAGTTTGTTGAAGAGACTATCCTTTTCCTCTTGATATATCTTAGCTGTTTTGTCAAAAATCAGTTGATCATAAATGTAAGGATTTATTTCTGGTTTTTAAATTCTTTTCCACTGATCTACATGTCTATCCTTGGGCCAATGCCATACTGTCTGGATTATTGTGGCTTCATGAATGTTTCAAATTGGGTAGTATGTATTCTCTAACTTTGTTATTTTTCAGTGCTTTTGTGGTGTTCTAAATCATTTGCATTTCCATATAAATTTTCAAATTACAATTTCAGTTAGTGTAGGAAAGCCTGTTGGAATTTTGATATGGACTATATTAAATCTTTAGATACATATGGGAATTATTACCATCTTAACAATATTAAATCTTTTGATTAATGAAAATGGGATGTCTTTCTACTTAATTAGATATTAATTTATTTATTGTTTATATTTTCCAGTGTACAAGACTTGCACTTCTTTTGTTAAATTTACTCCTGAGTATTTTATTCTTCTTGATGCTATTTAAATGAAATCATTTTCTTAATTTCATTTTCAAATTATTTTTTGTTAGTATATAGGAATACAATTGATTTTTGTATATTCATCTTGTATCCAGAAACATTGCTTAATTTTTTCTTTAGCTTTAATAGGTTTTTTAAAAAAAATTCTGAGGATTTTTATATACAAAATCATGATCTCTGCAAGTAGATATAAATTGTATTTCTTTTGCTTCCGCAATTGCTCTGCTAAAACTTCCAGTACAATGTTGAATAGAAGTGGCAAAGGTAGACATCCTTGTCTTGTTCCGGATCTTAGGAAGAACAGGAAGTTCCCTTCTATTCCTTGATTTTTGAGTGTTCTTAACATGATTGAATGTTGTATTTTGTTAAATTCCTGTATCTTTTCAGATCAGTATGTGTTTTTGTCCTTTATTAATATGATGTGATATTGACTTAATTTCTTATGTCAAATTACCCTTGCATTCTTTTAATAAATTTCAATTTTTTTATAGTGTGTAATCATTTTCTATGTTGCTGGATTTGATTTGTTAATTTTTTTTTTTTTTTTTTTTTTTTTTTGAGACGGAGTCTCGCTCTGTCGCCCAGGCTGGAGTGCAGTGGCGCCATCTCGGCTCACTGCAAGCTCCGCCTCCCGGGTTCACGCCATTCTCCTGCCTCAGCCTCTCCGAGTAGCTGGAACTATAGGCGCTCGCCACCACGCCCAGCTAATGGTTTTGTATTTTTTTAGTAGAGACCGGGTTTCACTGTGGTATCGATCTCCTGACCTCATGATCTGCCCACCTCGGCCTTCCCAAGTGCTGGGATTACAAGCGTGAGCCACCGCACCCGGCCATGTTAATTTTTTTAAAGGATATCTTTTGTGTCTACATTAGCGAGGGATACTGGTCTGTAGGTTTCTTTATGATGTCTGTCTAGTTTTTATATTAGAGTAATACTAGCCTCATAGAAAGCTTTGGAAAATGTGTTCCCTCCTCCAATATTTACTGAAAAAGTTTGTAAAAATTTTTCATATTTTTAAAAATATTTGATAAAATTCACCAGTGTAACCATTTGAACCTGACTTTTTTTTTCTTTATTTCTTCTAAAAACACAAACAAAATCGTGATACATGTGCAGAATGTGCAAGTTTGTTATATAGGTCTACTTGTGCCATAGTGGTTTGCTGCACCTATTGACCCGTCCTCTAGGTTCCTCCCCTCACCCCCACCCCCCAACAGGCCCTGGTATGTGTTGTTCCCGTCTCTGTGTCCATGTGTTCTCAGTGTTCAACTCCCACTTATGAGTGAGAACATGGGGTGTTTGGTTTTCTGTTCCTGTGTTAGTTTGCTGAGGATGATGGCTTCCAGCTTCATCCATGTCCCTGCAAAGGACATAATCTCATTCCTTTACATGGCTGCATAGTATTCCATGGTGTATGTGTGCCAAATTTTCTTTATCCAGTCTATCATTGATGGGCATTTGATTCGGTTCCATGAACCTGACGTTTTCTTTGTGGGACTTGACATTTTTTTTAAACAGCTTTATTTTGCTACAATAAACAGTACATATTTAAGTCCAACAACTTATTGAGTTTTGTCATGTGTATACACCAATAAAACCATCACCATAATTAAAATAATAAACACGTACATTACTTCCAAACTTTTTCTAATGCCTCCCTTTTGCCCCTTCCTCACCTCAGGTCCCTCCAAAAACACTGATATACTCTGTCACTATAGATTAGTTTCTAATTTATTGAATTTCATATACATTGAGTAATACATTATGTACTCTTTTTTTTATTATACTTTAAGTTCTTGGATGCATGTGCAGAACATGCAGGTTTGTTATATAAGTATACATGTGCCATGGTGGTTTGCTACACCCATCAACCCGTCATCTACATTAGATATTTCTCCTAATGCTATCCCTCCCCTAGCCCTCTACTGCCACAACAGGCCCAGTGCGTGATGTTCCCCTACCTGTGTCCATGTGTTCTCATTGGTCAACTCCCACTTGTGAGTGAGAACACGTGGTGTTTGGTTTTCTGTTCCTGTGTTAGTTTGCTGAGAATGATGGTTTCCAGCTTCATCCATGTCCCTGCAAAGGACATGAACTCATCCTTTTTTATGACTGCAGAGTATTCCATGGTGTATATGTGCCACATTTCTTTATCCAGTCTATCATCGAAGGGCATTTGGGTTGGGTCCAAGTCTTTGCTATTGTGAACAGTGCTGCAATAAACATACATGTACATGTGTCTTTATAGTAGAGTGATTTATAATCCTTTGGGTATATACCCAGTAATGGGATTGCTGGATCAAATGGTATTTCTGGTTCTAGATCGATCCTTGAGGAATTGCCACACTGTCTTCCACAATGGTTGAACTAATTTAAACTCCCACCAACAGTGTAAAAGCGTTCCTGTTTCTCCACATCCTCTCCAGCATCTATTGTTTCCTGAGTTTTTAATGAGTGCCATTCTAACTGGTGTGAGATGGTATCTCATTGTGGTTTTGATGTGCATTTCTCTAATGACCAGTGATGATGAGCTTTTTTTCATGTTTGTTGGCCACATAAATGTCTTCTTTTGAGAAGTGTCTGTTCATATCCTTTGTCCACTTTTTGATGGGGTTGTTTTCTTCTAGTAAATTTGTTTAAGTTCCTTGTAGATTCTGGATATTAGCCCTTTGTCAGATGGATAGATTTCAAAAATTTTCTCCCATTCTGTAGGTTGCCTGTTCACTCTGATGATAGTTTCTTTTGCTGTGCAGAAGCTCTTTAGTTTAATTAGATCTCATTTGTCAATTTCGGCTTTTGTTGCCATTGCTTTTGGTGTTTTAGTCATGAAGTCTTTGCCCATGCTTGTGTCCTAGGTTTTACTGGGGATTTTATGTCCAGTGGTATTACCTAGGTTTTCTTCTAGGGTTTTTATGGTTTTAGGTCTTACGTTTAAGTCTTTAATCCATTTTGAGTTAATTTTTATATAAGGTGTAAGGAAGGCATCTAGTTTCAGTTTTCTGCATACGGCTAGCCAGTTTTCCCAACACCATTTATTAAATAGGGAATCCTTTCCCCATTGCTTGTTTTTGTCAGGTTTGGCAAAGATCAGATGGTTGTAGATGTGTGGCCTTACTTCTGAGGCCTCTGTTCTTTTCCATTGGTTAATATATCTGTTTTTGTACCAGTACCATGCTGTTTTGTTTACTGTAGCCTTGTAGTATAGTTTGAAGTCAGGCAGCATGATGCCTCCAGCTTGTTCTTTTTGCTTAGGATTGTCTTCGCTATGTGGGCTCTTTTTTCCTTCCCTATGAAATTTGAAGTAGTTTTTTCTAATTTTGTTAAGAAAGTCAATGGTAGCTTGATGGGGATAGCATTGAATCTATAAATTACTTTGGGCAGTATGGCCATTTTCATGATATTGATTCTTCCTGTCCATGAGCACGGAATGTTTTTCCATTTGTTTGTGTCTTCTCCTATTTCCTTGAGTAGTGGTTTGTAGTTCTCCTTGAAGAGGTCCTCCACATCTCTTGTAAGTTGTTTTCCTAGGTATTTTATTCTCTTTGTAGAAATTGTGAATGAAAATTCACTCATGATTTGGCTCTCTGTTTGTCTATTATTGGTGTATAGGGATGCTTGTGATTTTTGCACATTGATTTTGTGTCCTGAGACTTTGCTGAAGTTGCTTATAAGTTTAAGGAGATTTTGGGCTGAGACAATGAGGTTTTCTAAATATACGATCATGTCACAGCAAACAGAGACAATTTGACCTACCCTCTTCCTATTTGAATACCTTTATTTCTTTCTCTTGCCTGATTGCCCTGGCCAGAACTTCCAATACTATGTTGAATAGGAGTGGTGAGAGAGGGCATCCATGTCTTGTGCTGATTTTCAAAGGGAATGCTTCCAGCTTTTGCCTATTTAGTATGATATTGGCTGTGGGTTTGTCATAAATAGCTCTTATTATTGTCAGATACTTTCCATCAATACCTAGTTTTTTGAGAGTTTTTAGCATGAAGGGGTGTTGAATTTTATTGAGGGCGTTTTCTGCATCTATTGAGATAATCATGTGTTTTTTGTCATTGTTTCTGTTTATATGCTGGATTACGTTTATTGATTTGCGTATGTTGAACCAGCCTTGCATCCCAGGGATGAAGCCGACTTGATTGTGGTGGATAAGCTTTTTGTTGTGCTGCTGGATTCAGTTTGCCAGTATTTTACTGAGGATTTTAGCATCAATGTTCATCAGGGATATTGGCCCGAAAAGTGTTTTTTTTTGTTGCTATGTCTCTGCCAGGTTTTGGTATCAGGATGATGCTGGCCTCATAAAATGAGTTAGGGCAGATTCTGTCTTTTTCTATTCATTGGAATAGTTTCAGAAGGAAGGGTACTAGCTCCTCTTTGTACCTCTGGTAGAATTCGACTGTGAATCTGTCTGGTCCTGGGCTCTTTTTGGTTGGTAGTCTATTAATTGCTGCCTCAATTTCAGAACTTGTTATTGGTCTATTCAGGGATTCAACTTCTTTCTGGTTTAGTCTTGAGAGGGTGTATGTGCCCAGGAATTTATCCATTTCTTCTAGTTTTTCTAGTTTATTTGCATAGAGGTGTTTATAGTATTGTCTGATGATAGTTTGCATTTCTGTGGGATCAGTGGTAATAACCCCTTTATCATTTTCTCATGTCTATTTGACTCTTCTCTCTTTTCTTCTTTATTAGTGTAGCTAGTGGTCTATCTATTTTGTTAACCTTTTCAAGAAGCCAGCTCCTGGATTCATTGATTTTTTTGAAGGGTTTTTCGTGTCTCTATTTCTTTCAGTTCTGCTCTGATCTTAGTTACTTCTTGTCTTCTGATAACTTTTGAATTTGTTTGCTCTTGCTTGTCTAGTTCTTTTAATTGTGACGTTAGGGTGCCGATTTTAGATCTTTCTCTCTTTCTCCTGCCGGCATTTAGTGCTATAAATTTCCCTGTCAACACTGCTTTAGCTGTGTCCCTGAGATTGTGGTACGTTGTGTCTTTGTTCTCATTGGTTTCAAAGAACTTCTTTATTTCTGCCTTAATTTTGTTTTTTACCTGATAGTCATTCAGGAGCAGGTTGTTTAGTTTCCATGTAGTTGTGCAGTTTTGAGTGAGTTTCTTAATCCTGAGTTCTAATTTGATTGCACTGTGGTCTGAGAGACTGTTAGGATTTCCATTCTTTTGCATTTGCTAAGGAGTGTTTTACTTCCAATTATGTGGTTAATTTTGTAATAATTGCAGTGTGTTGATGAGAAGATTGTATATTCTGTTGATTTGGGGTGGAGAGTTCTGTAGATGCCTATTAGGTCCTCTTAGTCCGGAGCTGAGTTGATGTCCTGAATATCCTTGTTAATTTTCTGTCTTGTTGATGTAATACTGACAGTGGGATGTTAAAGTCTCCCACTATTGTTGTGTGGGAGTCTAAGTCTTTTTGTAGGTCTCTAAGAACTTGCTGTATGAATCTGGGTGCTCCTGTATTGGGTGCATATATATTTAGGATAGTTAGCTCTTCTTGTTGCGTTGATCCCTTTACCATTATGTAATGCCCTTCTTTGTCTTTTTTGATCTTTGTTGGTTTAAAGCCTGTTTTCTCAGAGACTAGGATTGCAACCCTTGTTTTTTTGTTTGCTTGTTTTTTTTTTGCTTTCCATTTGCTTGGTAAATATTCCTCCATCCCTTTATTTTGAGCCCATGTGTGTTTTTGCACGTGAGATGGGTCTCCTGAATACAGTACACCTATAGGTCTTGACTCTTTATCCAATTTGCCAGTCTGTGTCTTTTAATTGGGGCATTTAGCCCCTTTACACTTAAGGTTAATATTGTTATGTGTGAATTTGATCCTGTCATTACAATGCTATGCTAGCTGGTCATTTTGCCTGTTAGTTGATGCAGTTTCTTCATAGTGTCGATGGTCTTTACAATTTGGTGTGTTTTTGCAGTGGCCTGTACTGGTTTTTCCTTTCCATATTTAGTGCTTCCTTCGGGAGCTCTTGTAAGGCAGGCTTGGTGGTGACAAAATCTCTCAGCATTTGCTTGTCTGTAAAGGGTTTTATTTCTTCTTCGCTTATGAAGCTTAGTTTGGCTGGATATGAAATTCTGGGTTGAAAATTTTTTTCTTTAATAATGTTGAACAGTGGCCTCCACTGTTCTTGCTTGTAGGATTTCTGCAGAGAGATCCACTGTTAGTCCGATGGGCGTACCTTTGTGGGTAATCCGACCTTCCCCTCTGGCTGCCCTTAACATTTTTTCTTTCATTTCAACCTTGGTGAATCTGACGTTTATGTGTCTTGGGATTGCTCTTCTCAAGGAGTATCTTTGTGGTTTTCTCTGTATTTCCTGAATTTGAATGTTGGCCTGTCTTGGTAGGTTGTCAAAGTTCTCCTGGATAATATCCTGAAGAGTGTTTTCCAACTTGGTTCCATTCTCCTCATCACTTTCAGGTACACTAGTCAAATGTAGATTTGGTCTTTCCACATAGTCCCATATTTCTTGAAGGCTTTGTTCATTCGTTTTCATTCTTTTTTCTCTAATTTTGTCTTCACCCTTTATTTCATTATGTTGATCTTCAATCTCTGATATCCTTTTTTCTGCGTGAATGATTCGGCTATTAATTCTTGTGTATGGTTCACAAAGTTCTCATGCTGTGTTTTTCAGCTCCATCAGGTCATTTATGTTCTTCTCTAAACTGGTTGTTCCGGATAGCAATTTGTCTAACCTTTTTTCTAGGTTCTTTGCTTCTTGCATTGGGTTAGAATATGCTTCTTTAGCTTGGAGGAGTTTCTTATTACCCACCTTCTGAAGCCTGCTTCTGTCAGTTTGTCAAACTCATTCTTCGTCCAGTTTTGTTCCCTTGCTGGCGAGGAATTGTGATCCTTTGGAGGAGAAGAGGAGTTCTGGTTTTTGCAATTTTCAGCCTTTATGTGCTGGTTTCTCCCCATCTTTGTGGATTTAGCTGCCTTTGTTCTTTGATGTTGGTGACCTTCGGATGGAGTCTTTGAGTGGACGTGCCATTCCTTTCTCTTTGTTAGTTTTCCTTCTAACAGTTGGGCCCCTTTCCTGCACGTCTGCTGGAGTTTCCTGGAGTTCCACTCCAGACCCTGTTTGCCTGGTATCACCAGCTGAGGATGCAGAACAGCAAAGATTGCTGCCTATTGCTTCCTCTGGAAGCTTCGTCTCAGAGGGGCACCTGTCAGATGCCAGCCAGAGCTCTGTCGTATGAGGTGTCTGTCGATCTCTGCTGGGAGATGTCTCCTCTGAGGGGGCATGGGGGTCAGGGACTCACTTGAGGAGGCAGTCTGTCCCTTAGCAGAGCTCAAGCACTGTGCTGGGTGATCAGCTGCTCTCTTCAGAGCTGGCAGGCAGGAACGTTTAAGTCTGCTGAAGATGTGCCCACAGCCACCCCTTCCCCCAGGTGCTCTGTCCCAGGGAGATGAGAGTTTTATCTGTAAGCCCCTGACTGGGGCTGCTGCCTTTCTTTCAGAAATGCCCTGCCTAGAGAGGAGGAATCTAGAGAGACAGTCTGGCTATAGTGGCTTTGCTGAGCTGCAGTTGGCTCCACCCAGTTTGAACTTCCGGTGGCTTTGTTTACACTGTGAGGGGAAAACCGCCTATTCAAGCCTTAGTAATGGCAGACGCCCCTCCCCCTACCAACCTCAAGCATCCCAGGTGGACTTCAGACTGCTATGCTGCAGTGAGTATTTCAAGCCAGTGGATCTTACCTTGCTGGGCTCCATGGGGGTGGGATCTCCTGAGCTAGACCACTTTGCTCTCTGGCTTCAGCCCCCTTTCCAGTGTAGTGAATGGTTTTGTCTCGCTGGCATTCCAGGTGCCACTGGGGTATGAAAAAAAACTCCTGCAGGTAGCTCGGTGTCTGCCCAAATGGCCACCCAGTTTTGTGCTTGAAACCCAGGTCCCTGGTGGTGTAGGCACCTGAGGGAATCTTCTGGTCTGCGGGTTGTGAATACCTTGGGAAGAGTGTAGTATCTGGGCTGGAATGTACCATTCCTTCCGTCACAGTCCCTGACACCTTCCCTTGGCTAGGGGAGGGAGTTCCCTGACCCTTTGTGCTTCCCAGGTGAGGTGACACCCCACCCTGCTTCAGGTCGCCCTCTGTGGGCTGCCCTGACTGTCTAACCAAGTCCCAATGAGATGAGCTGGGTACCTCAGTTGGAAATGCAGAAATCACCTGCCTTCTGTGTTCATCTTGCTGGAAGCTGCAGACCGGATCTGTTCCTATTCGGCCATCTTGCCAGCTCTCCTGCATATGTACTCTTTTTGGTCTGATTTAGTTCACTCGGCATATTTACTATGAGATTCATCCATATTGTACCATGCATCAGTGGTTCATTTCTGTATTGTTCTATTTGGGCTGCTATAACAAAATACCATAAACTGGGTAGTTTAAAAACAGTATAGATTTATTTCTTACAGTTCTGGAGGTTGGAAAGTCCAAGATCAAGGTGCTGGCAGATTTAATGCCTGATGATAACCCACTTTCTGTTTGATATGAGATGGCTTTTCACTGTGTCCTCACATGATGTAAGGGGCTAGATAGCTCACTGGGGTCTGTTTTAGAAAGGCAGTAACCCCATTCATGAGGGATCCACCTTCTTGAACTAATCACCCCCAAAGGCTCTACCTTCTAATACCATCACCTTGGAGGTCAGGATTTCAACATATGAATTTAGGGGAACACAAACATTCAGACCATAGCAATTCGTTTTTTATTGCTGAGAAGTATTCCCATTGTATGACTGTAGCACAGATATTTTTGCTTTTATTCTATTCAACTGTTGATGGACATTTGTATCTCTTTCTAGCTTTTGGCTATTACAAATAAGCCTGTTATAGGCTGGAAGTGGAGGCTCATATGCTATAACTGCTATAACTGAATACTGCTGACTGGGTAATTTATACTGAACAGAAATTTATCCAGTTCATTGTTCTGGAGTCTGGACAGTCTAAGATCAAGGGGCCTGCATCTGGTGAGGGCCTTCATGCTGTGTCATAACATGATGGAAGGTATTACATGGTGAGAGAGAAAGAAAGGGACCTACTCGTTTTTACAAACAATCCATTCCTGCAATAATGAATCCACCCTCAATAATGGCATAATTCCATTCATGAAGGCAGAACCTTTATGACCTATTCCCTTCTTAAAGTTTCACCCTCTCTACATCATGTTATTAGGGATTAAGTTTCCAACACACGGACTTTGGGGGACACATTTGAACCATAGCATTGGTCCATAGTTTTCTTTTCTTATCAATTTTCTGGCTGGTTTTGTTAATAATATAATGTTGGTCTTAGTAAGTGAGTTGAGGTATTCTCTCCACTTCAATTTCTGAACAGTTTGTGTAGAATTGGTATTATTCTTTCCTTAACTATTTGGTAGAATTCACAAGAAGCCATCTGATCCTGAAGTTCTCTTTGTGGAAATGTTTTTAACTACAAATTTCAATTTCTTTAATATATATAGGATTATTTAGGTTATCTATTTTTTCTTTAGTGAGCTCTTGTTGTACATGCTTTCCAGTAATTTGACCATTTTATCAAAGTTTTCAAATTTTTTGACATAAATTGTTCATAATAGTCCATTATCCTTTTATATTTTCTAGAATCTGTAATGGTGCTACTACTTCCATGCTTGATATTCATAATTTGTGTATTTTTTTTCTTGGCTAGCCTGGCTAAAAGTTTATCACTTTTGGGAGGCTAGTAAGGGATGATAAATACTTAATAGGTACAATCTACACTAATTAGGTGATAGTTACACTAAAAGACCACAATTAAACGCTACACATCATATGTATGTAACAAAACTGCACTTGTACTCCTTAAATTTATACAATACTTAAAAAAACTTTCCAAAAACCAGTTTTTGGTTTCATTGATTTTTCTTTATTGTTTATGTTTTCATTTTACTGATTTCTACTCTGATCTTTACTGTTCGATTTCTTCTATTTGCTTTTGGCTTAATTTACACCTCTTTTTTCTAGTTTCTTAAGATAAAACTTGCAGTAATTTATTCGAGTACTTTTTTCTTTTCTAATATTGGCATTTTGTCCTTTAATGCCTCTGTAGAGGTACCCCATGTGTTTTAACATATTGTGTTTTAATTTATATTAAGTTATAAAGGCTTGTAATTTTACTTTTGTTTGACGTCTTAGATCTTTGGATTATTTAGAAATATGACAGTTTTCAGAGATTTGGGGATTATACAGAGATCATTTTGTTATTGATTTCTAATTTAATTCCACTGTGGTCAGAGAATATATTTAATGTGACTTAAATCATTTTACTGTTATTGAGACTTACCTTATGGCCTAAAATATGGTCTATCTCTCTAAATGTTCCCTGTATGCTTGGAACAAATGTATATTCTGCCACTGTGCAAACGGGCTGCAGAGAGTGACCATATCAGTGAAGCTCTCAGTCCTCATGGCTTGCCCTGCTCTGGCAGAACCACCATGAGAATAGAGCTGGGAGGTGTTGGGAGCAGCCCCAGGCACCCCAGGCAAAAATGTCACAGATTCCTACTCTTCTTATTAAAAATTCAGAATTTTTTAAGCATAAATGTTTCTTACATTGTTGTATGTCTTTAATCTATACCATAGTGCTCAGATGGTTGTTTTTATCGGTTCTGTTCAGCTTCATAGTTTCTTTTTGGGAAGAGAATTTGCCGACCTCCTTACTGAGCCATAGTTGGAACTCAGTTGTGGGCTATGATATTTTAAGCAATTTGTGGAAAAGTTTTGAGGCAGTACTCTCTTAAAAAATTATTTTCTTGGCCGGGCACAGTGGCTCACGCCTCTAATCCCAGCACTTTGGGAAGTCGAGGCAGGTGGATCACCTGAGGTCAGGAGTTCAAGACCAGCCTGACCAACGTGTTGAAATCCCGTCTCTACGGAAAATACAAGAATTAGCCTGGTGTGGTGGCACACACTTGTAATCCCAGCTACTCGAGAGGTTGAGGCAGGAGAATCGCTTTAACCCGGAAGGCAGAGGTTGCAGTTAGCTGAGATCATGCCGTTGCACACCAGCCTGGGCAACAAGACCAAAACGCCGTCTCAAGAAAAAAAAAAAAATAAATAAAATAATTATTTTCTTCCTCCAAAAGCCGAGGTAGGCTCTTCTAGTTTTGCCCCAACTGCTGAGAGAAAAAGTTATCTATCTATGCATAAAATGTAACTGCAATAGCCTGTTTTACAGTCTGTGTATTGGAAGAGATGTATCTCTTATACCAGAATTTTTATGTATTTGTTAAGTAATAATTAGCATTTGAGCTACAGAGCTATTTAAAATACAAGGGGCATAGTTTCTGCTCTTTATCCTTCCCTTTGAGTAGTTACTCACAGTACAACTGAGATGTCCATGGAGTTTTCTCGGAAGCAACTAAAGAGAACTGCTTTCTGTAGAATATCATGGATGGTAAACTAGGCTGTGATATAGCTAAGGATCAGTGGATAACAAAGGACCAGAACAAGAGTAGAAGCAAATCTGGATATAACATTTCCTCCAATTACTCATTGCTAAGCCATTTTCTTGCCCCCAGCAAGTCTGGATTGGAGTTAATAGCATTTATACCACAGCAACATTTGGTAATTATTATATCTTATATATGTGTTTACCTTATATACAAATATGCTATCAAGGCTATTGATTAAAGATCATAGACATAGTGAGGTTACATGTTAAATGGAAAATTTTTATCCAGTAGAGATGCAAATAAGTTATCCCACAGAAAAGATAACTCCACAGCTTAGAGTTTATTGCCCTGTAGACAATTATCAGTTTTGTATTTAACCCAACAATCTTCTGCTAACGTTCTTTATTGAATTTTCAACAAATAGCTATCTTCTCAAATGTTCTTTGAATCAGTCAACATTTTGCTGGTACCTTCATTAATTACATTTTTGAATAAAATCTTTGACATACAAATTATAATTATAATTTAAAAAAATTATACCTTAGTAATGCTTATGTGTGTATAGGTAGAATAGAGAGAGTCAGAGGGAGAGACAGAGTATGTTTAATGTTCAGTAAAATATGTATAATTATTTCCATATGGTAGGTTTCATTATGTTTTGCATTATAAGGCTCTGGGTTAGAACAAATCTTTCAAATACAGTTAAGGAGAGCCATCTGAACCGAATGGACACTGTGTGCAATGGCAGTTAAGATTATTGTTGAGTTTTGTGTCTAACTCCTTGCTACTCAGAGTTTGGTGCAAAGAGTAGAATGATTAGCATCACATGGAAGCTTGCTAAAATGTCAGAATCCTAGGCCCCACTCCATACCAAAGGAATTGGAGTCTGCATTTTAACAGGAACCTTGACTGATTTGTATACACATTAAAGTTTGCAAAGCCCTAGTCTAGATGTCATAGAGTACGTGAACAGTTCCTCCTTATAAAACAAAAGAGGTTTACATTAGAATTTCCCAGGAGCAAGTTTATAAATATTCATCTTCCCCCTTCCTCTTTTCCCTCCACTTCTGTTACACTGTTAGGATTGGATATTGCTGCATGTGAGAGAAACCAAATTACATGACTTGCCTCAATAGTTTACCTATTTTTTCCTCACTGACCCAGAAGTTAAGAGATAAGCAGCCCGAGCAAAGTGTAGCTGCTCAACAAAATAATTGTGGCTCAGGCTCGTATTTGCTTTCTAATCCTCCAATCTTAAAGTTTGGTTCCTCATGATGGAAAGACATTGTCATTGCCTTTAGCTATCATTCCCCATTTCAGGCAGGAAGAAGGGGACAGTAGTAAAGAGCAAGCTAAATTTGTCTCTCTCTCTTTTTTTTTTTTTTTTTTTTAAGGTAAACTGTAGATTTTCCAGAAATCTACAATTTTCTTCTACTCTTGTTCTGGTCTTTTGTTATCCACTGATCCTTAGCTATATCACAGTCTAATTTGCCATCCATGATATTCTACAGAAATCTATGGCCA
This sequence comes from Nomascus leucogenys, assembly GCF_006542625.1. Classification (NCBI taxonomy): domain Eukaryota; kingdom Metazoa; phylum Chordata; class Mammalia; order Primates; family Hylobatidae; genus Nomascus; species Nomascus leucogenys. The sequence goes on along the minus strand of NC_044406.1, from coordinate 21,365,667 downwards.
TGCAGTAGATTTTCACTTTTATCTAATTAGTTAGATGGGGTCACAGAGTCAAGTTTAGTTGTCTGGAGAGGTGAGCACTAATGGACACAGAGTGGTCTTAATAAATCTGTGTTTTCATTAGGGGGAGAATCTGTTCTGGATAGGCAACTGGTGATTACATCTACCAAAAGAATATTCAAATCTGAAGGATGGGGTCTTTCTGTGTAGTTTCAAAATTTTCCCCAGTTGATTCTGGTAAGTTCCCGTGTTGCCAAATTGATTATTGCTTGAATAATGGTGTCTGAACAGAGCTTACTCTTACCTTATGATCTGACTATTTTACAAGACCATTCAGTACTAATCATTACTTTAATAATTATAAATAGATATGTTGGTACCTTTCTAATACTACAATTGTACTTCTCTTTTTAAATTTAGATTTTCATTCTTTGTCTCTCCCAAATGGCATTTTGACTGAGTTGTTGTTTTTGACTTTGCTTCCTGAATTGCAAAAGTTTAAACCAACAAACAAAAATCATAATTTCCCTGTCAAGCTTAGATTTGTCTTTCATTAAACTGTCAGTGTTTCAAAGAACAAATTTAAATCTTGAGTTCAAAAATTTTTTTGTATAGTTTATTAAAGTTTGGTTACTAAGCTTCTATATAGTAGTTTTTCTCTTGTTTGTTCTCTCCCTCTTTTCATACAAACAGACTAGACATAAGCTCATACGGGTAAGAATCCAATTTGTTTGTTGTTTGTATTGGTATCACCGAGTCTAACACATATGTAGAGCTCAATAAATCTTTGAAGAATGAATGAATACCTAAAAATAGCCAGATTGCATTGGAGGGATCGTTTTATATAGATACCATGTGAACATTATTGTCTGTCTAGCTATTGAGTAGATTTCTTCTTTGCTGAAATTTTACAACTAACATCATTTACTCATTAGCTTTTCCTTTAAAATCAAATTTATATAGTTCTTATATAGTTTCCTGCTGGCTAGGAAAATTCCTTGAGGGCTAGACTCATAGTTTAGAAGTGTAGAATTGGCTATCTTTGTCTGCTTCAGAGATGAACACAGCAGGAGGATAGAGCTACAGACCTTGTTAAAGTAATACTTGTGAACAATTTTTGCCTTGTTATCTGATTGTGAGGTTTTTTATGTTTTCTTTTCTGGAAGAAAATATTGTTCTGCAATTGAGAAAGCCAGAAGGCTAAAAATAACCTTTCCAATCTGCATTTATGACTATGATATGCAGTCTCAAATATCCGAATACCTCCTGAATGCAAATAGTACTCTGGGAAAAATGACTAATGCTTTCTCAAATTGAATATAAAGAGACTTAAGGAAATAATATTTATGGTTGTTGTTTATATCTTAATCTCCAATGTTACTTTGCAATAAATAATATTTTCCACTCTAGGCTTTTTTTTGAGACGGAGTCTCGCTCTGTTGTCCAGGATGGAGTGTAGTGGCGTGATGTTGGCTCACTGCAACCTCCGCCTCCCGGGTTCAAGCAATTTTCTGCCTCAGCCTCCAAGTAGCTGGGATTACAGGTGTCCACCAGCATGCCTGGCTAATTTTTTTTTGTATTTTTAGTAGAGACGGGGGTTTCACCATCTTGTCCAGGCTGGTCTTAAACACCTGACCTCGTGATCCACCTGCCTTGGCCTCCAAAAGTGCGGGGATTACAGGCGTTTAGCCACCTCACCCAGCCAGCTATTCTTTATTCACTGGAAAAGTTATCAAAAATTTGAAAATAGGTAAGAAAGATTACTAGCAGTTCTTTCAGTGCAGTTCTGTGCTTGACTTTCTATTGTTTGGGCTATTTAACATATTTAACATTTCTGGAGGGGCAGAGTTTAATTTGTAAATTTTTGTCCAGAAGAAATGCAAATCATTTCTGTTCCATAGAACAGATAATCCCATTGTAGAGTTGCCAGACTTAGCAAGTTAAAAGTGCCTGCAGTATTTGGGACATACTTATTCGTAAAAAAGAAAACAACATTGTTCATCTGAAATTTACATTTAACTGAGTGTCCTATATTTTATCTGGCAACCCTACCCCAGAAGTTCCAGTTTATGGTCATGTAGGTCATTGACCAGTTTTGTGTCTAATTCAGAAATCTCACTGTAACACTGCCTATTAATACCTAAATTTTCAAATGTTTTTGGACTTCTTTTATAATCTTAGTGTTTCCCTAGTTAATTAATGATTTACATGAAATATGTGACACATTTATTTTATGTATGCATGAGAGCACTGACTTGGTCTTTTGGAAAATTATACTTTTACAGTTTTGGAGGTCATCTACTTAAATATCCACATGGCTTCACCTGATGGAGCCAAGTAAATTGCAATGCCGGCGAAGTGCACCTCAGGGACAGTTTCAGCCTGGTTAGATGTTTGCTTGGCTCTCAGAATAAATCTGAAGCAACAATATAACTTAAACTTTGTTTATTTTCTATTTTTGTTTTTGCCTTATTTTTGTTTTTCCTATTGTTTTTGTGTTTTTATTTCTGGTGAATGTATGGCCAAAAAGTTATTCTCCATTGGTGGCAGTAATAGTTGAGATTTTCTTTATACCACCTGACCAATGTGGCAATTGCTGTTGGAAGGATGGTAGATATCTATTTTGTTGGATGAAAGACAACAGAAAATCTGAAGTGTTGGTCTTTATTGTTTGTTTGTCTGTTTGTCTACTTGTAAGCTCAAATCAGTTAAGAATTCCTTGCCATCTGGGAAGGAGAAAATCCCTTTGAGATTTGCACCAGTGAGATTTTGTGATTCTATGTTTATTTTTGACCTGCAGGGAAGGTTGTAGAACTATAGCTATAAACTCTTTATGTATCTCTGTGTCTCTGTTCTTGAGAAAGGCCTTTACCTTTCATTATGTGAGTGTGAAATATTTTTCTACTTACAGAGGGTTTTAGTGTATTACATTATTACATCTCTTAAAGAAGCTCTGTTCTGATTGGTTTTAAGGATATGTGCTTATATAAATAGGATATTCCCAAAATTCACAGGAAATAAATTGAAATTCTTATATTTTAAAAACTACTAGCTTAGAAATGTTTTTAAAATCCAAGTTTATATGATAAAGATTAGTATTTTGACACATTAGCCTAAATTAGTAATTTCGTTTTAAAATAAATGATAATTTATATCATTTCTTTGAATTTATCAGATGGAGGTATAGGACAAGTGCACATTTTATATTTTTAGTAAGATTTTGATTTACCATACCTCATGAAGAGAATAGTTATTTTAAACTTTCTAAACTTCTAATATTGGTTTAAAAATCAAATAAGCTCACTTTTTTCTATGTATTTAAAATTATTAAAAATATAAATTTGTGATCAGCTAAATTGATTCACTGTTCTAACAAACTTTATACTAACAGTAATTATGTTTTGTATTTTAGTAGCTTAAATAAAATTTTATACATCCTTAGTTAATTTAAAATCCTGGACTAATCTTAAATTGAGTTAATTTATGGATAATTATTAAATACCAATATAATTCTTAAGAATGATTGGATACTGTAGCATTGATTACTAAGTTTATATACTTTTATTCAGATATGTTTCCTTCTAATATGTTGTAGAGTAGCCGTATCTATGAGTCATGGTAAAAAACGTGTTCCTTTTTGTCATTTTAACTAAGTGTAAAAGGGGTTTGAGTGGCTACAAAAAGTTGTGTTATTTGTATTTATGAGCTTTACTACTTTGCCAGAATGCTTGTATATGACAGATAGTTTTCAAATATATGACCCCTTTTTAAATTTTTCTGTGAAAATACAAATTAGTCACTTTGTTTATATGTGTCTCAGACTATACAAGGAGCAATACTGACAGAGAAATGTAACCACTTATTTGCAGTTGTAAATGAGTGAGGTTTTGTTCTGCAAGAAGAAAAAAAAGTGTTATTATCCTTAATTGATGTAGAATATATATAGAAAGTTGAAAAAGTTTGTAAAAAGGGATTTTTTAATTGTCTTTGTTTATAATAGTTTCAAATGCTGAGTCTGAAAACAAGCAACAAAATGTGTTTATATTTTGACAAAGTTGGCTCCGTTTTAATTGGTTTAATAATCAAATAACATATTAATTGAAACTAGAACTTGGATTTCTCTCTGTAAAGATGATAAATTTGTCTTAGAGCTTCTACAAGGGATAAGAAGATGTATTCCTTTCCTTCCTGGTAATCTGCCCAGATAGCAGTTTCCATATCTCACCATAATTGAATTCTCTGCTTTTGTTGATTTGATTATATTTTCGATTTCTATTTTTGTGTGTGTGTGTGCAAAATAGCACTTCTAAGAGAAAGAGAAAGAAAGGAATAAAGGGAAAAAAAGAGGGGGAGGGAGGGAGGAAGGAAGGAAGGAAGGAAAAAAGAAAAAGAAAGCAGACAAGTAGGCAGGAAGGCTGGCTGGCTGGCTTACAGTATAGTCCCCTATCAATGAGAACTGGCTTACCCCCTGTAATTTGCAAGACCATTCAAGGCACATTGCTGGAATCGGAGGAATGGTTTGTGACTATTGAAGCAATTATGATTTTTCTAAACAACAACAAAAAATGTTCCTCACTTGTGAAAGAGCTATGGTTCTTTATAATTATGCTAGTTTTCTCTATGTCTATTTTGTTTTCTTTTGACTCTTTCATTAATAGGCATTATTTCTCAAGCATTCATGATTCTGTATTAATAAACTGACCAAATCTTTCTGAAATCTTTTAATTATGCCTTTCAAGATCAAATCCTACATTAAAAAATAAATAAAATTTTTAGATTATCTTTAATATCTGAAACTGTCTTTGAGATTTCCCAAAAAGTCCCTAGAAAAGCAAAAAAAAAAAAAAAAAAAAAAAAAAAAGCTATTTTACCATATCAGAAAGGGATGCCAGAAGTAATTAAGGTTTTTTTTGACAGTTCTATATTTCTTAATTACTCAACACTATTGTAAAATTTTCGTGGAAAGAATTATCAAATCAGCAGAGATTCTCAACCTTCTTAAGTTTGTATAGGTAAATTTTTATTGATATAAATATTTTAGAGATTGTAAGCTTTATGGCAAGGCCCTGGAGGTTTGTCAATGCTTTCACAGTTCATAATATATTATTATTTTTAAGGGACTCATTGATCAAACCCTTCAGAAATAGTTATTTCTCTATTTCCAATAGAGAAATCTACCTTTCTATGTCTGTATACTATTGGCCACGGTGACTGTGATAAATTAACCACAACCATCCAGTTGTATTATCAGTTTTATCCTTCCACTTGATGCTTGCTGAAGGCTCTGCTATAAGCTACAGGTTAAAATTTGTGAAGAAAACAGTCTTGGGGCCGGGTGCGGTGGCTCACGCCTGTAATCTCAGCATTTTGGAAGGCTGAAGCGGGTGGATCACTTGAGGTCAGGAGTTTGAGACCAGCCCGGCCAACATGGTGAAACTCTGTTTCTACCAAAAATACAAAAATTAGCTGGTGTGGTGGCGTGTGTCTGTAATCCCAGATACTCGGGAGGCTGAGGATGGAGAACTTGAACCCAGGAGGCAGAGGTTGCAGTGAGCGGAGATCATGCCATTGTACTCCAGCCTGGGTGACAGAGCAAGATTCTGTCTCAAAACAAACAAACAAACAACAAAAACAAACAAAAAAAGAAAATGGTCTCAGAATCTTGAGGGAATGACTTTCCAATGTACCATAAACTATTGATACTTTAGGAAATAGACTCTTAGCTAAGATTTGTAGCTGGTTAAGCTGTGAGACTGTACTATGGACTGTTAGGAATTTTAGGAATCTTTTCAGTCTGAAAGCAAACATGTTTCATGACAGCAGATTGCTGGTCAACAGAACAATTAATTACCTGGGACTAAATAAACTGATGAAGAAAATATTGTGGTTATTTATTTGGAGTGGTGCTGATATAATTTTGAATTTTCTTTTTTATAGATAGCCCTTTCTTTTTTTCTTAAGCTATTCTTAACTCTCAATTTACTAGATTGTGATTTTGTAGACTGAAAACATTTTTAGTGGTATCTGACTCTCACTGAACCCTCTCCCAATTTAAATGAATTTTGAATACTATTAAGAGGTTGGAGCTGTGATTTTTCACTTAACTATGTGGTTAATTTTAGGCTGGATTGATTGAATTTACAGCATGCAAAAACAAGATATGTGCTCTATTACATTTCTTCCCACCTCACCCTTCCTTTCTAATTTGTTTTTAGTTAAATTTTTACTTTTTATATAGTTGGGGCTTATAATAACAATTCGATTTTGTTCTGTGCCATTAATTTTGGCATCTACTCAGTGTTATTCTATACTTACCTGAATTTAATGCTCATCACCTGGGCTTTTGCCATGGCCATTACTGAGTACTTTGTTCTGATTAACCTCTTAATTATCTGGATTTTGTTGTCAACTAGTTCTTTCAAGAAGGGCTTATAATACTGTTTTCCCTAGATCTTTCCTAACTGAAAATTAAGGTTTGTTCCCTATATATTTTTAAAACATCATAACTTATTATGATGTTCTCGGGATATAATTTCATTCACTAGAAATACGTAGCTATTGTCCTCATTGTTTTTTGGCATTAAAGACTGTTGTAGAGAAATCTGAGAGTAGCTTTTCTTCCCTGTAGATGACTTGCTTTTGATGGATATTTGGGGAATTCTTTATTTATAGTTGAAGTTCAATAATTGTACCAGGGTGCTATGGTTTGAATATGGTTTGTCCTCGCCACATCTCATATTGAGCTTGGTCTCCAATGTAACCATGTTGAGAACTGGTGAGACCTTTAAGAGGCATTTGGGTCATGAAAGGTCACTCTTGGGAATGAGTGAGTTCTCCCTCTCAGGGGCATGGATTCATTCCCACAAGGACGAGTTGTTATAAAGTGAAATTGCCTCTGATGTTTTGCCCTCTTTGTGTGCATACAATTCTCCCTCTGTTTCTTTGCCATGTTTTGACATTGCAAGAGGCCCTCACCAGAAGTCAAGCAAATGCTGGCACAATGCTTCTTGGACTTCCCAGCCTCCAGAATCATGAGCCATATAAACCTATTTTCTTTATAAATTACCCAGTTTTAGGTATTCTGTTACAGCAACAGAAAATGGACTAAGATACAGGGTAGGATCATCTGGTATTTTCCTAGAGCATTTATTACACCTTCAATCTACAGATTGAATTGTTTCTATAAGAGAAATATTATTATATTAACAAATAATCATATCTACCCCATTTGTTGAGTTTTATTATATATTTTTAAAGTAGATTCTATTTTAGGCTAGTTTTAGGTTAATTGCAAAATTGGGCAAAGAGTACAGAGAGTACCTGTAAACCCCCCTCCTCCCAATAAATAGAACCTCCCCCACTATCAACATCCCACATCAGAGTGGTATATATGTTATAACTGATGAACCCCACTTTGGCACATCATTATCTTTCAAAGTCCATTAGTGTTCACTCTTGGTGTTGTACATTATGTTGATTTTGACAAATGTATAATGACATGTATGCGTCATTGTAGTATTATACAGAATAATTTCACTGCCCTGAAAATCCTGTGCCCTGCTTATTCATCCCTCCCTCTTCCCTAACTCCTAGAAATCACTGATCTTTTTACTGTCTCCACAGTTTTGCCTTTCTGTAATGTCATGTAGCTGGAATCATACACTACACGGCCTTTTCAGATTGGCTTCTTTCACTCCATAATATGCATTTAAGTTTCCTCCATTTCTTTGTATGGCTTGATAGTTCATTTCTTTTTAGAGCTTAATAATATGCCATTATCTGGATTGTCATAGTTTAATTATCCTTTCACCTACTGAAGGTCATCTTGGTTGCTTCCAAGTTTTCCCATTCATTTTTAATTTCAATACTTAATTTTTTTCTCCATGATTGTGTTATTCTTTACTGTTTTATCCATAACTCTCATCCTGATTATCTCAACATATCCCTTCGTGGTGGATGTTGGTAATTCAACTTTTATCCATCTTTCTTTAATGTTTTTTGGTATTTCTGATTTCTATTAATTATGAAATTATGTTCTCTTGGTTTTTAATTTAGTCTGCTATCTCTATTTTTGTATATTTCTAAGTTTTTATGATCTTAAGTTTGTGTTTTTGCTTTCATGAATCCACGTCCTTATTAAGTTGTTCTACAATGTAAAATACTTGTGGAGATTTTCTTTCTGTTTTATTGTCTTATTTTTCTTTAAGAGTGGATTTTTCATCTGTCTTTACTTTTTTTGGTCTTTCTTTTTTGGTATTGTTGTAATCTGTTTACATATCTGGAATTTTTGTGTGTTTTTAATTTATGTTGCCCATATGTTAGCATGCAGTGAGCACTTCTATTTTCTCTTTGCCTGACTATCCTTGACTTTTTTCATAACATCTGAGCATAAGTTTTGGGACTAGATATTGAAAGTGTGTGGGATCGGGGATGGCAGAAAAATTCCACTGGGGCTTTTTGCAGGTTCTGTTAGAACATGTGGTTTGTTTCTGTTTCTTGAGAAAACCTTAAATTTCTTGAGTCAGGGTTAATTCTCTCCAGTCAGGGTGTGTTCTGTTTCTATGGAGGGATATAGTCTGGCTTTAAATCATTTCCCCAATTGTGCAGATAGTAGAACCTTTAGTTCTCTTAGAAAGAATTTTTCATTTTATTTTACATTTTCTGCATTTCACCACTTATCCCAAGTCAGAAGAGGAATAAGATAGAAACATTGACTAAGCTTTTTTCTATCCTAGATTATGGATATTGTTAGAGTTCCTATGATTTTGCCAATTCGTCAGTCTGGCTCATGATTAGGTCTATAGTCAGGAAACTTTCAGTACCACTCTGACAGGTACTGCCTTTTTCCTTAGGGCATCAGTTTTTGAAGTTTAGTTCTTTGAGTCATGTTCTGTTATATGTTTGATTGCAAATAATAAGTATTATTTTCTGCTGCTGTTATTATTTTCATTAATTTTATTAATGTTAGAGGGGAATACTTTTGATTTAGTTTCTTTCCACTCTGCTTATCCAGTTGAACTTCTTCAAAGTAAATTTAAGTCATTGAGTATTATATAACAAATCTGATCCTTCTATTTATTAGCTGTGTTACTTTGGGCATCTCAACCTCTGTGGTCCAAATTTCTTCACCTTTGCATGATACGATATTTATCTCATGGACCTGTAGACAGGCTTAGTTCATATAATATATATAAACACCTAACTTCAACTAGGAGACTACTGGAATAGTTTAGGTAAGAGATGATGGTGGTATTAATGAGATTAGTAGTATCATAGAAGAGAAGAAGTGGGCAGAGATAAGACCTTTTTAGAGACAGACATGACAGGACTTGAGTCAGGTTGTGAAATCTGACAGACTTGGTTGTAAATCCTGACTTTACCATTTATGACTATGTGCAACTACATTAATAGCTGTAAGTCTCAAATTCATCAAAGATGGAAAGTAAAATTGTTATGGAGATTGAGAGAATGTGAAGCTCCTAGCATAGAGTCTGACAGAGCATAAATACTTTGTGAATTTTAGCTACTATTAGCAATAATTGTATTATCATTAATATTATAATTGGTATTAGTATTTATATTTAATTTAGAGAGGTGAAGAAAGGAAAGAGATCCTGATAGACTCTTAGGCTTTTTGATATTTGGGTGAATAGTGGTGTCATTCACTGAAATTTGGATAACTGATAAAACATTTTTGAGGGGGAGGGAGTCAAATCATGAGTTTCTCCAAGTTTTCCATGTATGACAGTATCTAAAATCACCTTGACAATCTGGTTGCATTTTTCCTGAAAATTCCATTTTGCCATTTTCCCATTTCAAGTGTGTTATTCAGAAGTGAAGACAATGTTGATACAGACACTATGTTTATTAATAGAATTTAAAGTATCATTATCTCTTTGGAAGCTATTTCACACTCTTGCTTTATACTGCCCCAGGATGATCCTACATCCCTGATGAAAAATTCATGCTGAAGATTTCAGTGGTCTTGACCCTGGCTATGTCTTATGATAAACAGAAGAAAATACACTTTCCAGGTCAAAGAGCATAATGGCATAAGTTCAGATTAGACATTGCAATAACGTTCATATGATGCCTAAGAGTTGAATACTTGCATGTCCATTATTTTAAGAAGATAAAAAATAAAGAATTTCATTTAAATGAAGAATAAAATAATCTCTGTAACTCCCCCTAGGGCTGGTTGTAGTGAAACATGCATAAATAACAGACGTGGCATGATCAGCCAAGTATAAGGTTTATTAAAATACCATTCGTTAACAGTTTCATTAATTGAGAACTTATCTTTAGAACCTACCATGCGACAGACACTTGAGAAACGTCAATGAACTAAAAGTTTACTGCTCAACTTGTATGTCCTCTTTGGACAGTAGCATATTGAAGGCAACAATTAATGAAGGAATTTAGTTTGAATATCTGCCTTGAACAACGCTTAGTCATATTCTTTTGATGCAGGACCAGGTAAAGACAACAGAGAGGGTTAATTAAAAATGAGAATGTCCACAATATGGAATGAGAATGAGACAGTCTATGAAACAGTGACTTAAATAGTGTGTGTATGTATGCATGTGTGTATGTCTAATGAATATAACCATATGATTATATTAAAATATAATACAAACCACAGACAGCATACCTTTTGGTTCTGGTATTCCCTTTAAATCAATCCCACCAAGCTCTTGGTAAAATCCTTAATGAAGTAGTTGAAGGGAAATGTCTTTGATCTAGTGCTGTACCGATTCTCTTCTCTTTGCCATTCTGGTATCCACACTGGTCTGCATCAGATTGCTACTTCCTTTTATCAGGTGTTTGTACTAACTGCAAAACTTCTCAATATCCAAATCTAATTTGTTCTCAAAGCTTACTGTTTAACACACATCTTCTACTGATTTTCTGTAGCTCCAGCTATTGCTGCTCTGAATTTCCCAGTCCACGGATCCTTCATTCACTGCTGGATCTTGCATTGTGTCCTTGACAGTACATCTATTGTTTGTTACCCCAGGAAGGGCTCTTTCCTCTCTATATTTCTTTTCTGCTGCTTGTTCTCTTTTTCAGTTCTTTACATGTTCTCATTTGGGCTGTAGTAGGTGGGAAGGGTTATGGCCTGCCCTCAATTTGACAAAAATAAAGCATCCTGTAAGTTAAATAATATATTTTTAAAAAGTCTTCCCCTCCTATTTATTGCTCACTCTTTGTGCCAGATCTCCTCCACCAGACCACCTCCCGTGACTGACCAAGTTTCTTTTTCTCTTGTCCTACTTTCTCGCTGACATACATGAATATATATTAACTTGCCTCTCAATATAGTGATATTTCTTTTTAAGTTTTTAAAATCCATTTTGATCAGTCATACACTGTTCCTAGAACCTTTTTACAATTCTCTTCATCTAATGCAGAGTTTATCTTCTATTAACTCCTGTAAATCACCTTCTTAATCCTTGTTCATGGCAGCTGGCAGCTTTGTACAGAAATTCCTTATGTTACAGTAAATGAAGAGGCTGAGAGGAAATGGCAGGTCCTTTTAATGCCAAGGTTTTCTTAGTGTCTTACATACTTGGGCAGAATTTTTGTTTTCACAGTAAATACAGTAAACACAGATAATCTAGATAAAATACCTCTTATATTTGAGACCTTTTAAGTGTTTTCTAAAGGTATCTGTTATCTAACTTAACAGTTATATTAGACCAATATTTTGTATATTTAATTGACTTAAAAGAATTGATTCTTGCATTTCAAAAATGAGTTTGATGGTAACAATTATTTAGAAATTATGCTCAAATGTATCACCTGGACCCAAATGTATTCATTTGAGACAGGGGCTTTCAATTTTAGTAGTTTAATAGCAGAACACTGTATTTAAACAAATCTCATTTGCAAAACTCTTAAAATTCATTTCCCTGAATCAGATCTGCAAGCTCTCCAAATTTACTCTTCACAATTCTACCAGAAATATATTCTAAACTGTGAATCTGAATAAACTTAATCCTGTTTACACCTTTTGATGTGTTTTCTCCATCTTCAGGGTAAAGATGAAAACCTTTAAATATGGACCTGAACGACTTCCATGATGTGGCCTCAGCCTACATCTTCCAGTATCAGCTTTAGCCATATATCCCCAAACTCACACTCTAAAGTCCAGTCATATCATTATGCTGTTTCTCCTCCTCTCTTTATCTCATCTGCTTGTCAAGAATCTTTCGTTATCAACAAACTAGAACTTGGTTAGTCATACTTTTTAAAAAAATAATGAAATTGGTATGGGTTGGTAAATATTCTCAAACACTAAGATACTGAAGAAAATCTAGTGTATTGGTGGTCCTGTGATTTTTCTTTTCATGATCAACAAATGCTCAGGCTTGAAAGCAAGTCTAATGTTATATTTCAAAGAGCAGGTACCATTATTATTCTTGGAAAGATTGGTGTGGAGATCAAAGTCAAGGCATGGATCCATATTCTCTTGCTAGTGTCAAGCTCAATGACTGCTTAAAAATCTAGGATATCGTGTTTTAAATTTTTCAAAAATTGAACGATTCTCACAGAATTAACATTTTGAAGTGAAACCATTCTGTGCCTCATCCCTGCATAACCACACCTCCAGCTTGACAATACAGCTAGTCAGTAGGATTGCCCGAGTATCTATAGCTAACAAGTTCATTACACTTACGTGAAAGTATTTTTTCTCTCTCTTAACCTAGTTTAGACAAATATTGTCAGGATTCAAACATTAAAATCCATAATTTCTTCAACAGTAAAATGGAAATTTTTACACATGTGTTTCAATTCTGTTCATCTAGTATTCCACCTCTGACATTATATTTTCTTTTAAATTGGAATATCCTTTTCCTACCATGTCACCATTCTCTCCCACTAAGAAATGTAAGATTTTCCTCTTTGTGAATCTCTTCATGGATTTCCATTGCTAATTCTGCACTCATTCAATCAAAGTTCAAACAAAAGTGTGTGATAGACGAACAGAGTAGAGATCAGAGAGAGAACTTCATGTCAAAGTTATGTTTTTTCAACTAGAGTAATAAAAATAGTTATAATTCATCCAGGAACTCATCACTTGGGATCAGAAAGAGAGACTTCTTTCACATTTGATGCTGGAGAATATTTTTAGGTAGAACTGGTGTATTTAAAATACCAAAGTACCCAGTGTTTCCCAGATTTTGTTTTTTTACCAGAAAAGACTCATAAATACTTCCTTTTCTTATAACAAGAAATATGATTTACCACTGATTTTTTAGTGTATGTTGGATGACCAGAAATAGTCTCTCTAATAATTCTGAGATCCTAAGAGCAAGTATGGGCTAGTACTTGAGAGCCCAGACTCTAGCTTAATTCCCAGCTTTGCAATTTCCTAGCTCTGCGGGCAAATCACCTAAACTCTCCATACTTCAGTTTCATCAACTGTAAAATGGAAATAATAGTGACATATACTTCAAAGGTTGTAATACGTTTAAACTAGTTAAAATACATCAAATGTGTAGAAGAGTAGCTGATACATAGCACCATGTTAATATTTGATATTATTATTGATGTCTTCTCTTTCATTGATTCCCCATCTTAGCTCCGTTGTTTCCCACTCACACAATAAAAGAGTTTAAAGTAGTCTTTTGTAGACCAGAACTTTAAAAATAAAAAGATTTTTTCTTTCTTTTCAGTAGTTTAGGATAATGAAGTTCACAACCTAGATTAAACCTTTGGAAAGTAACTGTAGTATAATGCAGTCAGTGTAGAGCCAGGATTTGTGTTATCCAATAGAGTATCTGCTAGCCAAATGTGGTTATTTAAGTTTAAACTCATCAAAATTAAAAGGTTAGTTCCTTGGTTGCATGAGTCCCACTAACCACATTTCAACTGCTCAATAGCCACACATGGCAAGTGGTTACCACCTTGGGCAATACAGATACAGAATATTTCCATCAACAGAGAAAGTTATTTTTGACAGCCCTAATGATCAAAATCTGATGGACTACTTTGGGTTCTTTCCTCTCATACAACAAACAGTGCCACTCGTTTCTATCTACCTTATCACATCTAGTCAAGGAGCATCTTTAGTTGTTCCGACCTTCCTCCCCTGCAATTCTTCTTCATTTCAATTCACAACATATTAGTCATTTAAGAATTACTCACATGATAAAGACATCTGTTTGCTGAACTTAAGCAAGATAGCTTCTTTTTGAATTGGACTCTCTTTACCCCTCTTCCAAGCAAGGAAAGGGCTCTGATACTTCTTATAATATTGCCTAGTCAAGGTGTTAGATTTTCTATTTTCTAAAAAAATAGAGAATTATGATATAAATACTTGAATTCAATTTTTGCATTGAAAATAAAGGGCAATTTTTGTTCAGGTTTAGGCTAATTAGAATTATTTTTTAAATTATACTATTTATTGTCTTTCAATTTTTTTTCCCTCTGAGACAGAGTCTTGCTGCGTCACCCAGGCTGGAGTGCAGTGGAGCTATCTCGGCTCACTGCAACCTCCACTTCCTGGGTTCAAGCAATTCTCCTGCCTCAGCCTCCTGAGTAGCTGGGATTACAGGTGCCCGCCACCACACCTGGCGGATTTTTGTATCTTTAATAGAGCCGGGGTTTCGCCATGTTGGCCAGGCTGGTCTCGCACTCCTAACCTCATGATCTGCCCTCCTCGGCCTCCCAAAATGCTAGGATTACAGATGTGAGCCACCATGCCTGGCCTATTGTCTTTAAAGCCTCTCCCATCTTCATCACCACGTAGTTCTCTAGAAATTTACAATTCAGTCTTTATATATATTCTACAGGTATTATCAATCCTATCTTAGTCTTTTTCCAGTTTCAAAATAAGCCTGAAGTAAAAGGAAACAGGAGGTTATTCTAGTTTGGATTTCATGAAAAGCAGACTGTGAGACAGAGATTTGTATACAAGTAGTTTATTTGGAAAGTGATTCCAGGAGGTACGATGAGGGAATGAGAAAATGTGACAGGGAAGAGAATAAAGACAATACTGGGAATGCTAATAAGTAGTTTTCTATGGGCAACTGGGGCTCAGTCCTGCTGGGGAGCCATCAAGAGACTGTGGACTACAACTCGGAGTTGTCCCACAGAGGTAAGAAGTAGAAATCTAGGGTATTTATTAAATCCATCCTCCTGCCCCTTACTTGTTGAGAGTAATTCTTGGGGTATCACCCTCTACACATTTTTTTGCCTTTCCCACCAGTGGAGTAATCAGAATTCTGAGGCAGGAGAAAGCCCTGGGCAGAGAGATATAAGAAGCTGAGTATGGAAACTGTCTCTGGTGTAGGCCACAGGTTATGAGTGGGGTGCCAATACCATCTGTTACAGCTGATTACTACACATAGCTTGAGTGGCAATCTAATATATATTGAAATGGCAATATAGGAATATCTATCAAAATCTTTTCCACAGGTTATATCCTTTTCACCTTACAATTATATTTCTAGAAATTTATCTTAAGTGGAGATATGCAAAATGCTAGCTTGCAGTATTATTTATAATTGTAGAAAACAGAAAACAACCTAATTCCAAAAATATGTTATTGGTTAAATAAGTTTCATATATTCTTATAATGTAATATAATGCAGCCAATAGAAAAGATAATTGTGAATAATTAAGAGCATATGTAGTAGGTATAACATATGTAGAATATTCGTGATGTATTAATAAGCATAAAACAGTTGTCAAAGAGTATATTGATTATACACCCAATTACACACACACACACACACACACACACACACACACACAGAGGCAATGAAAAGTGGCTGAAATATTATATAAAATAATTAACAGTAGTTGTCACTAGGTTTTAGGATTAGAGGTAATTTAATTTTTTATTGATGCTTTTCTAAATGTTCTGCAATAAATGTTATTTTTATAACCAGAAAAATCATTAGGTGCAATTTTAAAACAAAATTAACCTTTTTTAATATTGACATTTTCAAACCTGTAAACCTATTGCTTCCTTATGTGTAATTGCAAGTTAGATTCTAAATCTAGCAATTACACCAAGAGCATCTCACATTTCTTTTCCTCAGACAGAGTAGAAATATGTATAATCTTTGGGAGGAGTTGATTGCAAACATGTATGTGCTTGGAATGCAAGAAGACAGATTGTAGCTAAAGTTATTTTCTCTGCCTAACTGGAATGATGTTGTGATTTAGCCTGTAGGATTCCCCTGAAAATGGATTTTTGAAGGCAGATAAACTGTGTTCCTGCATAAGATAGGCTTCTGACATATATCAAAACAAGTTGGTTATTGACCTGTTTGTAGGCAGCATATGCTATTTCTTATGGTAACATCATCTCAGTACTGCAAACACTATAGACAGTAATAAATTATTAAGAATGACTCTGAAGAAAGCTAGAGTGGTGAAGTTTGTGGAATCTGACATGAAGTATATATATAGAGAGACAGTTTCATAGTCCCAGCCTAGCTCCCTAACTTCATAGTTCTATAATATACATATGAAAAGAGTGAACCAATCCAATTCCATGACCTTACACATGCCCTTCCCATTGCTGACAGCAAAATAGCTAAAAGAAAATGGATTAGTCATTTGTTATTATCATCATTGCTTTGTAATTAAAAAGAAAATGCATTTTGAAATACTACTCTATGTTTAGGTGCTAAATGAACTACCAGGTTTGTCATGTTAATTGGAGAAATATTGACATAATTGTGTTTGACATTTCATCTGTGTATGAAGTGTTTGAACATATAAACTCAGTTTTTAGATATGTACACAAACAGAGCCAATAGATTTAAGCTTCAATGACCCAGTAGTTAGTAACTCAACTTCTCAGAATCTGGTCTGAAGAAATGGCCAGAAATGTTAGCAAGAGACTTATGCACAAATATTTTATTCATATAAGTGTTCTTACCAATGTAAACTTCATAACAACCTAAATAATGAATAATCACAAAATACTTTAAATGACATCATATATGCTATATTATTCATTTTTTATTGTATATACTTTTAATAATTTTGTGCCTGAAACAAATTTTGAATGCATTTTGACTGTGCCCCATCACGTGAGGTTAGGTGTGGAATTTTGCACTTGTGGCATCATATTGGCACTCAAAAAGTTTCAGATTTTGGATTATTTTGGATTTTGGGTTTTTGGAAAAGGAATGTTCAACCTGTATGAGATCTGGGTTTTGGCTGTTACGCCCAGTGAAAATTGAGGTTACTTTTTTGCATCGTCTCTGCCTATTGTGGTTGTGGCTAAGTCCTAAAGTTTCCTTTGATTTCCCTTAAAGGGTTCTTGAGTAAATTCAGCTTTTCCTGGCACCATGCCCATCAAGGAAAAAATTGCTCCAGTTGATCTTAATTGAAGGACTTTTGGCAGCAGTTTCCTGAGTGCACTAGGACCCTTTGGGCTACTACTTACAGAAATCCACTTGTGCTAGTTTGAACATAAAAGGATGATTTTCAGTTTTTTGATAAAGGGATGTCTCATAAGGCCCAAGAATAAGTGTGCATCTGGGCCTCAGACGCCAATGGGATACAGGCTGTAAGTATTTTTCTCTCTTGCTGTAGAATGACTTTATCTGCTTCCTAGTTTACAGGGCTGGGTTAACATTTCTTGTTAAAATCAGGACATTTATTTGAATCAAACTTAAGAATTTGTGAGTATTAGAAATAATAGTATTAGCCTTCAAGTGTCCTCCCCTCATATGGTTATTTGTTTCCAGAATGGAACAATCTCTTTGAAATTTCACAGTTCAGAGAATAACAGTATTTCAGCTTGACACGTGAAAGTGTCAGTAACTTGAATAAATGGGAAGATTTAGCTGTCAGTCAGAAAACTAATTGTACTGGACAATATTAGGTGGCCTTTGCCTGTCTTTGTAAAATCAGTGATGCTTACTCAAAAATCTGCATTATAAGACTCTAAACTAATTACATTTCAATTTGAAATAGTATACAAACATTATTACATAAAAATAACAGTTAAATTATAGGGTTGTTTGAATTGCCTTTGTAAAATTTTTGGCAGTGTTGTGCTGGTCCTGCTGATTGCTGGTTCTGGGCAGAGGCTTCTGTGAAGTTTGCATATTGAAACAAGCCCCCAAATTGTATACATCATTGTATTTGTATTGAGCAGCTGCACAAACAAAATAATATACATGAAATATGCATCACAGATTTTGTAACCTAGGAAGGTGGCAAACAAAGCCCCTCTGTGACCAAGTATCCATCAATACAAGTTAGAGACATTTAGGTGCAAAACTTGTCAGATACAAGGAAGAAGCTGGGAATAACTTAGCTGCAAGGCATGACCTGGTGGCAAGTGGTTTCTGAAAAGGCGACATTAGAAATGCAGGTGCATAGCCACTGTGAATGGTGTTGGAAAACTGAGAAAGAACTGTTGGGAAACTGTTTTTGAACATACATATGTTTTAATTTTCTTGAGGTTAATTATGAAGTTACTTGACCTCTGGTGTTTCAAAGGTAAAGTATTGTAATTTTTTATATTTATACATTGTTTAATAACTGCCATTTTTTACAACTCCAACATACAGAGACTCTACACTCATATGGAAATTAGTGGATTGAAGTGGGGAAATTGGAGTTCATTTTGTTTCTTGAGAATTTATTTATTGTGAGATTATCTAGTTACCTTGCAGAGGACAGACCTAGAAAGATCTAGAGTGGCCTTATGAATCAAACCTTTCTTATTCTATTTCATTCTATGTAAAACAAAATATATAAACATTTTGGTTCATCATTATTTTCTATATAGAAGTGGAATCATAGTTTATAAAATGAGAGCAAATCTTATCATCCAATGTGCTAATTTTATATGCGAGTAAACTGAGAGGATAATTGGTTGATAGGGTCATGCTGCTATTTAAAAATATAACCAGACTCAGGATACACACTTAAGAGTCACAGTCCATGGGGCTTTTATTATAGTGTTACTTTGCCCCTTCAAACAAGGTCCCTGCTTAGAGTTAAGGCATTTTAGGGTTACCACACAGACCCACATCACACTTTAGAATTGTATCAGAGGCATGTACTTGCCAATTAAGTCAATAGTTGTCAAATGTAACTGAGTTTAAAAACAGGTCTGTACAATGCTTGTGCCCATTATTTTAGTGTACATGTAGTATACATTTCCTGGTTGAGGAACCCAAGATATGAGATCTGGCTTTTCATTTAGAGAGTTCTGAGGAAAAAATAGTTATTCACACTTTATATTTTTAAAATTCTAGTAAGGCATACCTCTGCAGCCACCTCCATGCTTCTGCTGAATTCAGCTCCTTCATTTACTCTCTAGAGTCATTGATTTCAAGTCTGCTCTCTCCGGCCAAGTGGAGCCTTGAGTAAGGTTGAAATTGATGAATTCATGTTTGTGAGTTTCAGTCACTGCAGTCAATGGTATCTTCTACCACTGAGTAGTGCTTCTGGAGGCACAACTTGAAGTGGAGGGCCCTATGCTTCAAGGAGAGAGAGGAGGTCCCGTGTTCAATTTCTAATCTGGGCTTGAGAGGAGGCTGTCTTCTTTCTCTTTCTCTCTCTCTACCCATTTGCCATTCCTCTTGTCTGTGTTTATGTGTGTAGGTGCATGCATAGGCTCAGTATCCCTCTCTGTCCCCCTTACTCTCTTGGTGTTTCAACTGTGTTTCCTTATATGTCCCTTTCTTTCTGTGTCTGTCTTCAGGATAGAAATAGTAATCCTCTCATTGACTGGGTTAAGTCAAAGGGCATATCATTCGATCCTAGCACAGCCATAAACACTCAAGGAACAGAAGGTTCTGAGAAAGGCAAAATTCTCTAGAATATCCATGATGGTAGCTTCTTCTTTTTTTTTTTGTTTTCAATTTTTTGGTATAATCCACCTCGTGTTTAGCTAAGCATTTAAAAGGCTGTCTGCAAGAATTTATGAAGCATCTAGGGCGGCAATGTGTAATATGGTAGCTACTGGTACATATGGTTACTAAGCACAGAAAATGTGGCTAGTGCCACATGTTAAAATAACATTTTGGATATTTTGGGTTAAATATATTATTCAATTGCTAAAGTATATTATTAAAATTAATTTTACCTATTTGTTTTTACTTTTCTAGTGTGGCTACTAGAAAAGACAAAGTTATATATGTGACTTGCATTATATTTAGATTTGACAGTGCTGATTGAGGTGGTATATTTTATAAATAGACTCATAAATTTAAAAAGCCGTTTCTGGTCAATTGTATAAAATATAGTTATTTCTTGACTTGAAAGTTTTCAAAATATTTATCATGCTGTATTTTCTGAATTGAGATCTAATCCTTCCTTCTGCTCTGTCTAATCCTCTGTTTAATCCATGCATTGAGCTCTTTTAAAGAATCTCAGTGACTGTATATTTTTAAGACATTCTACAGTATTTGGTTCTTGATTTACAAGTCCGTGCTCAAATATAACCTTATTTGTGAGGCTTTTACTGATCGCTTGATATAAAATAATACTTCCACAAACCATTGCACCACACACACATACACAGACACACACAAACACACAGACATCATCTTTATGAGTTTTACCCTGCCTGATTTTTCTCTATAATAATACATATCACCATCGAGCATAATATATATTTTCTAGTTAATTATCTGTTTCTCCATGTTTGCTCTTTCATTCATATTATTACTTAAAGCCCAATGAAGGCAAGCACTTTGTTTATTTAGCGCACCAAAGTTTCCTGGTGTCTGGCATATAGTGGATACTTGATGGATCATGATTGAATGAATGAATCATATTACTCATTTTATACTTATTTCATGACTTGCACTGTCCAATATAATAGCCAATAGCCACTAGATATCAAAGACTTACTATGAAAGGTGTCAAATAAAGCTAAAATTAAAAATAAAAATTAAGTTAAACTATATTATTAAAATTAGTTTCACGTATTTCTTTTCCTTTTTTTTTTTTTTTTTTTTTTTTTTTTTTTTTGGAGACAGAGTCTGGCTCGGTCCCCAAGGCTGGAGTGCAGTGGCACGATCTAGGCTTACTGCAACCCCTGCCTCCTGGGCTCAAGGGATCCTCCCACCTCAGCATCCTGAGTAGCTGGGACTCCAGGTGCAGGCCACCATAGCTGGCTAATTTTTGCATTTTTTGTAGAGGCAGGGTTTTGCCATGTTGCCCAGGCTGGTGTTGAACTCCTGGGCTCAAACGACCTGCCCGCCTCGGACTCCCAAAGTGCTGAGATTACAGGTGTGAGCCACCATGCCTGGCGCTTTTACTTTTTTAATGTGAAATTTTAATTGAATTTAAAATTACATAGGTAACTCATACTTGTGGCTCACTTGTATTATGTTTATATTGAATAGTGTGGTTATAGAATCATAACAGAAAAATCTATAGGCCTTTCCTCAAGTTACTGGAATGCTAATTCATTTGTTCGTAGTGTCTGATGTCTTTGCAATCTTTGATGATTCCATCTATAATTTTTAACTTTTGTTGTTAGCTTATCTAAAGGGGAGCTTGTTTTTTTAGGAGGAATCTCTTGTAGCCTCGGTTATTTCTCCAGAGAGTTTGCAATTGTTTCTATTGGGCTGTTTGGGTATCCAAGGCCCAGAACAAATGTTTGTGTTCGTTTATTGACTTGGTAGATCCTGGCCTCTGAGTTTAGAATACACAGACTCTACCTATTTGAGGCCCAGTCGCAGGGATTTGATTTCCCTCTGAAGATTTATTGTGAACTCAATGGGTAGGTACATGGAGCATTTTTATTTTCTCTTCACTGGGATCACAGTCTTTCAAGGTTCTTAGCTTTATTCCCAGGTCTTAGTTCCTATGTCCAATCTTGAGTGAATAAAGCTGTTGTCATCCATGCCTTTGTGTGCATTAAAATAATAACTCTCCTATTATTGCGCTAATAACATGTTCAAGGCTACAACAAAATCAGCATATACTTCTGGAATTCTAGCTCTCAGTTACCTCATCAATTCTGGTTCCTGAAGAGTTCCGTTTTTGAGGTGAGCTATATATTAAAATGTGTTATGTTTTAAATATGTTATATTAAATGTTTATTCAACATCACTACATTTTATAGGGAGAGAGTTTATGCATTAGCTGAGTAAGCTGTTTTTGCTGGAATCTGAAATCTTTAATTTCCTGTTGTTAGACACTATATTATTTCTAGTTCAATGTGAAAAAGCTGCAGTGAACATCCTTACATGTGTATTTTTTCACATATGTCTAGGTCTTATGGAGAATTCTTATTTTTATCTCTTATGGATAAATTCCTGGAAATTACTGTGGAATCAAAAGATAGGAACAGGCCAGATGTGGTGGTTCATATCTCTAATCCTAGCATTTTGGGAGGCTGAGGCAGGAGGATGTCTTGAGGCCAGGAGTTCAAAACCAGCCTGGGCAACATAGTGAGACCTCTGTCTCTAAAAAAAAAGGGGGAAGAAAAAGGAAGATGGGAACACAAGACAACATCTTACAGAAAAATGAGTGAACACATACGTCAGTGGAACAGAATGAAGGGTCTAGAAAGTGACCCACCATAAGTACACCCAGCTTATTTTTGTCATAGTTGAAAAAGTAATTCAATGGAGGAAGAATGACATTTTCAGTAAATCATATTGGAAAATTGGTTATCCACGGACCAAAAATAATCCTAAATCTAAACCTCATACCTTATACAAAGATTAAGTGAAATGGATCAGAGATCTAAATGTAAACAGTAAATATATAAAACTTTTATAAGAAAACACAGAAGAAAACCTTCATGATTTGAGTTAAGCAGAGTTTTTAGTCACAATACCAAAGCATAATCCATAAAAGAAAATATGATAAATTTGTCTTTATTAAAAAATTTAAACTCTGTGAGACTATTAAGAGGATGAGAAGACAACCCACTGGCTGTAAGAAAAATTTCTACAAATCACATATCCAACATAAAGCTTGTAACCAGAATATATGAATAACTCTCTAAACTCAAAGGTAAGATAGCAATCCCATTAGAAAATGGCAAAAAACTTGATCAGACACTTAAACAAAGAGGATATGCGGAGGACAAATAAATACATAAAAATATGTTCAACATTATTAGCCATTAGATAAATGCAAATTAAAACCATGATAACAGTATACATCTACCAGAATAGCTAAAATCGAAGATAGTGGCAACACTAAATATTGACAGGATGTGGAACATCTGGATCTGCCATATATTGCTGGTAGAAAAGTAAAATGGTACAATCCTCAGAGAACAATGTGGCAGTTTCTTACAAATTTATACCATATACTTTCCATAGGAACCAGCAAACACAATCCTGGATGTTTATCCTACTGACTTGTAAACATGTATGCACACAAACACCTGGACACAAATGTTCATAGCAGCTTTATTTGTAATGTCCCCTAAACTGCAAATAACCCAAATGTCCTTCAATGGGTAAAGTTTATCCAAAGAAATTTGTTCATTCATGTAATGGGAATACTTCTCAGTCATGAAGAGAAATGAGCTATTGATACTCACAAAAACTTAGATGGATCTCTAGAGTATTATGCTGAGTGAGGAAACAAAGTCAATCTCATAAGGTTACATACTCTATTCCATTTATATACTTTCAGAGTGGCCAAATTATGGTGATAGAGAACAGATCAGTGCTGGTCAGGGGTTACAGTTGGTAATATAAACTATAAAGGGGTATGATGACTGAGTTTTTTGTGGTGATGGAATACTTCTGTATCCTGATTGTGGTGGCCATTATATGAATCTATACATGTGCTAAAATTTTATAGTAGTACACACCCAAAACACAGATGAGTCCATATGAAAACTGTGAAATTGAAATAAGGTATGTAGTTTATAGTGTTATAATAATATTATACCTATGTCAATTTCCTGGTTTCAGTATTTTACTATGACTATGTAAGATGTTATCATTAAGAAAAAGCAGGTAAAGCAATCATATTAATGTTCTACTATATTTGCAACTTCTTGTTTAATTAAAAAAATAGTTAATTTTATGTTGGAACACTTAACATGAGATCTACCTTCTTAACAGATTTTTAAGTGTACAATACAGTATTGTTACCTATAGGCTCAGTGTTGTGCAGCAGATTTCTAGAACTTACTCACCTTGCATAATTGAAATTTTATACACATCGATTAGTAACTCCTCCTTCTCCCTTCCCATTTCCCCTGGCATCCACCATTCTATTTTTCATTTTTATGAGTTTGACTATTTTAGATAATTCATATAAATGGAATCATGCCATATTTGTCCATGACTGGCTTATTTCATTTAGCAACGTGTCTCCAAAGTTCATTCATGTTGTCACATACTGACGAGTTTTTCCTTATTAAAGGCTGGATAATAGTCCATTGAATGCATATACCACATTTTCTTTATTCATCCATTTATGGAAATTTACGTTGTTTCCACATCTTGGCTAGTGCAAATAGTGCTGCCATGAACATGGGAATGTTAAGATCTCCTCAAGATCCTGATTTCAACTCTTTATAAATAAGTTCCCAGAAGTGGGATTACTGGCTTATATGGTAGTTCTATTTGTAAGTTTTTTGATAATCTTCCTTCCTGTTTTCTATAATGGCTGCACCAATTTACATTCCCACCGACGGTGTACAAGGGTTCCAATTTCTCCACATTTTTGCCAACACTTGTCTTTTGTTTTTCTGATAATAGCCATCTTTACAGGTACAAGGTGATACCTCGTTGTGATTTTGATTTGCATTTCCTTGATAGTGATTTTGAACACCTCTTCATATACCTGTTGGCCACTTGTATGCCTTCTTTGGAGAAAAGTTTATTCAAGTGTTCAGCCCATTTTAAAATTAAGTTATTCATTTTCTTACTATTTGAGTTGTAGTTCCTTATATATTTTGGAGATTGACCCCTTATGAAATATATATTTTGAAATATTTTCTCCCATTCAGTAAGTTGTCTTTTTACTTTGTTGATTGTTTTGGCCGTGCAGAAGCTTTTTACTTTGTTGTAGTCCCAAATGTCTAATTTTGCAATTTCTTGTGAGTCTTAAATTCTTTTAAGGTAAAATTTTTTTAAAGGTATGGACATTTGTAAAACTATTGATGCACACTGCCGGATTAGCCTTCAAAA
Source organism: Nomascus leucogenys (assembly GCF_006542625.1). Taxonomy (NCBI): domain Eukaryota; kingdom Metazoa; phylum Chordata; class Mammalia; order Primates; family Hylobatidae; genus Nomascus; species Nomascus leucogenys. Next base: position 21,340,561 of record NC_044406.1, on the reverse strand, counting down.
AGATTGTGTTCATTTTCTCCTATTTAAATAGTTCTCCCAATTGCTTTCTATCCATTTATCCTACTTTACATTCTTAGTGTAAGTATCACCCTTTGAAATCGTACTGTTATTTATTTTGCCTGTATGTTCCTTTGTATTTTTTTCCTCAGCTTCATTGAGATATAACTGGTATGCAAAAACTATGCATAATTAAAATACATAATTTGGAAAGTTTGGACATATATATACACTCATGTTAACATCAGCACAATCTAATGAACAAACATATCCAGCACCTACATAAGTTTTCTTGAGTTCCCTTTTTGGTTACTTTTTTTTTCTTTTTTGGATGGTGAGAGCATATAACATGGAACCTACTTTCTTAGCACATGTTTAAGTATAGAATACCTTATTCTTAACTATAGGCACTATCCTAGCAGATCACTGGAACTAATTCATCTTGTATAACTAACTTTATATGTGCTGCTGCTTTTTGTTTGTTGTTTGTGTTGGTGTTGTTGTTTTTGATGTAAAGTCTCCGTCTGTCACCCAGGCAGGAATGCAGTGGTGCGATCTTGGCCCACTGCAACCTCCGCCTCCCGGGTTCAAACGAGTCTCCTGCCTCAGCCTCCCAAGTAGCTGGGATTACAGATGTGCATCACCATGCCTGGCTAATTTTTGTATTTTTAGTAGAGACGGAGTTTCACCAGGTTGCCCAGGCTGGTCTTGAACTTCTGGCCTCAAGTGACCCACCCGCCTCGGCCTCCCAAAGTGCTAGAATTACAGATGTGAGCCACCATGCCCGGCCTGTTTTTATTTATTTATTTTTAATTTGATTACTGTCTCTTTCTTTTTCATGAGGGCAGGGATATTGTCTCATTTGGCTCCCTATTCTTAGTGACTCACAGCAATACCTGGCATAAACTTGGTCATAAATAATTGTATTTTGAATGAATTAATGAATGTAGGTAAAATATTTTTGCATTACTTTCAATGTTAGATTAAAACAACTTTGTATGTTTATTGACCATTTGTAGTTTTCCTTTGCCCACTAATGCCATTTGTCCCTTTTTTTCTGTTGGGGGTTTGTTATTTTTTTAAGGAATTATTTATTTATAAAACTATTTATGCTTTACATTTTTTCAGATATTCCTCTGGCTTCAATTTTGCTTTTTAGTTCTTTCAATTATTTCTTGTAACTTTTAAACATGAATATTGTAAAATTAAATTTATGTCTTTTAAAAAATAGTTTCTCTGTTTTTATGGTTAGAAAGATCCCCTAGAAGTAAGATAATATAATATTTTTTCTAGAAATTATCAGGCTCTATTTAAAACCCAAATTATCCACTCATAATTTATTTTGGGGTTAAGTGAAGGTTAACTTGTTTTTTCTGTAATAGTTCTTCTTTAGCACATCATTACAGTATCTTTTTTGTTTATTGTTTCAGTTTATATTAGTATAACCGATTCTTAAATATTTATTTCCCCTGGAGTTTTTATGCTCCTTTTCTGGTTTGTATATTCCCCTAATATTACTACAGTATTTTAACTACTCTAGAGCACATTATGATATCTGGTTAGGCAAATCCTTCTTTTAAAATGTTTCTTTTCTTTCTTATTCCTACTTTTTATTGGTCAAAATGAACATCTTACAAAATTTGAAGTAAAAGTCCCTGGCTTTTTGATGTTACATTTGATTTAGAGAATACTTTGGGTATAGCTGGCATCTTGAAAGTATTTAGTCTTTCTAACCAACAACATAATTTGTCTTTTTCAATTTATTTTAGCCTTCTTTATGGCCTTTAGTCAAGTTTTATAATTTTCTTCCTATGGATCCTGCACATTTTTTATCCAGTTTACTCTTGGGTACTTTATGCTTTATTGTTAAATCTGAAGACAATGTATTTTTGATATTACCTTCTCACTAGATTTTCTGCTGTTTGTATTTTATTTGTATATTTATTATGAAACCAACTTCCTTACCAATATTTTAATAATTCAAGTATTTTTCCATTTTTGTTGTTATTGTTATAGGACAAGCAATTCTATCATTGTTAATCAATGATAATGTTGGAATACAGTAAAGAATACTTTTCTGTATTTATAACCTATTCATTTCTCTGGTCTTCTATCTTGAGTAATGTTAAATAAAAGTAATGAGAATCATCATATTGCTCATATTCCTGACTCGAGTGGGAAAACATGTATTGCTTTACCAGTTAGCATTATGCCATCAATATGAGAAACATATAAACCATCATGTTTAAAATCTGCTCATGCATTTCTAATTTAACCAGCTTTTGGGGTTTTTGTTGTTTAACTTTTGGAACATAAATGAACTTACATTTCATCGATTGCCTTTTAAACTGCCTATTGAATTATTATTTATTTTATCCGACATTGTGATGTGATCCATAGCCTTTCTGATATTGAACCATATTACAAGAAGGCAATCACATGTAACGGTATTTTTGTTAAACATGTTGCTGCATTCAGTTTGTAAATATCTTTTAAGAGTTTCTTCAGCTATGTTCGTTAGGGATCTTCATTAACTCATTTTGTTCATATTTGTTAGGTTTTCTATTAAGCTAATTTTTGTGCCTAAAAGGTTTGGCAAAACTTCCCTCAACCTCCCCTTAGCCATTAGTCATCGTGCAAATTTGAGTCCTTCCACCACCCTACTTGCTTTCCTCCAAATACATTCTAAATTATCTGGTCCTTATACTCCAAGGCAGTGCTTGGAATTGAAATCTTGGATGTTATGGCAATCTGACCTAGAATAGGGCCATTGCTTCCAGCCTTTAAATTATGTATATGTGCACACACACACATAAATACATATACTGATAATGGCTAAGATGACACGAGCTGTATATATATCAGTATATATATATATCAGTATATATGTATCAGTATATATATATCAGAATGAACATAGGCTAAGATAATGGTCTGAATATAGTGAGATGAAATTTGGGGAACTGATACGAGGGACTGTCATTGGATTCAACAAACCACCCAGAAAACTTTTCAGCTGGCTAAGCAGAAGTTTGTGAGAAAGACTAGGGGTTTTTGATGATTGCAAGACCAACAAAAGCTATATGATATATATATATATACTGATAATGGCTAAGATGACACGTAGCTACATAATGGTGTTGACTTTTGTTGGTCTTGCAGAAACCAGACAAGTAAAGAAGATGAATCTAATATGGTATTCATTATGATAGAGAAATATAAAAAGCTTTAAAATCTCAAGAAAGAGCTAAGGCAAAAAGGAGTAAATAGTTATTTTTTAAAATTTCATTGATCCAAGTATATCTGGTCTGTGGTGGGTGCTGTGATGTACTCCTAAGATTCTGGTTTAGAAATCAAAAACTAATACCCGCAGCTGCTGAGGGTGCGGCCTGCAGAAAGTCCACAGCTGTCATCTCCTTACAAAGATGCCTCTGCTAAAGAGAGCTAGTTTGTCCAAGGTAGAGCCTCCTTTCCAGGTGGCCTGCATCCAATGACCAATTGATGGGAAAATGTAAGGGCCTGGCCCCCTTGCCGGTTTGTAAAAATTCTGAATGGTCATTCTTGTTTCAGAATTCCCAGTAAGGTCGTCGAGGCTTTCCCTTGAGGCTGCCTTGCAGTCCAACTTCTCTTTGCCCACTGATGCTTTCTTCCCTTCTATTTCCTTCCACAGATATTGATTCCCAAAGGCACTCTCTAATAAACCCTTTGCATGCTAATCTCTGTCTTAGAATCTATTTTTTCAGGCACCCCACTTGTGACATGGTTATACTGATTATTGTGGTCTTCGACGACCTTACTCCTTCTTGTCTATTTCTAATTTGATTTAGGATCACAGGTGGGTATGTGATGGTGGTGTTACTTTGTATGCATTTTTTAAATTCAACTCAAGATTTCTTATTGTTGTAGACCTTGTAACCAAACCACTTAAAACGTTTTATACTTCCAACAATACATTAATAAATATGTTCTAGATTAATTATTGCAGGATTGTTTGCAACTGCACATATGGGAAATGACTGAATGCTCATTTATGGGAGATGGCTGAATAAGCTGTGTGTAGCACATCTACACAATGGAGTACTATGAAGCTATAGAAAAGAATGAAGATTTTAAGTGTTCTCACCACAAATATAGAATAAGTATGTCAGATAATGCATATGTTAATTGGCTTGATTTAGTTATGCCACAACGTATACATATTTCCAAACATCATGTTATATGCTGTAAATATATAGTTTTGTCAATTAAAAATAAAATACTAATATAAAAATGTTTTTAATATAACAAAGAAGAATTAGTAAAAAAAAAAAATGAGAAATCATCAGACAGACATAAGTTGGGGATCATTTTACAAAACAACTGGTCTATACTGGGAGGAGCTCTTCCATATAGAGTGACGAGATATGACCACTAAATGCAGTGGTGATCCTAGACAACTTCTGGACCATAAAGAATGCTATTAGTACAGTCGACAATAATTGAATATGCATGATATATTAGATAATATTTCATGAAACTGTCAGAATTTATGATAGTACTTTTAAGAGAATGTTCTTTTTCTTTGGATATACATGCTAAAGTATTTAGGAGTAAAGGGTTATGTTCCTGGCAAATAATTAAACTCAACAACTTAGCAAAACTAATAATGATACTATTCATGACATTATAAAATATTTAATACATATAGTACATTTATAATATTACAAAATATGGTATTTAAATATAGTATATTATTTATAATGTGAAATATGGTGTTTATTACTGTATGATATATAGAGTGAGAGACAAGGGGAACAAATGTAGCAAAATATTAATGATTAATAAATATAGATGAATCATATTTGAAAATTCATCATCTTACTCTTGCAACATTTATGTAAATTTGAAGTTTTTTTCAAAATAAAAATTAAAAGAAAATGCTTCAGTAATACATATTTATGTGTAATTTAATATTTAAAATGCTTTTTCCATAAATTTTTCCAGTGCTTTTTGAAGCACAACAGAACACTATGCCTGAGACTTAATGTATTCTGCAATAATTGGCACATACTCCGTGTCTTTAAAGAACTAGAAAAATAATTTGCACTCAATATATACTAACTGACTAAATTTTGTGGCTCATGAATAACATTCTTGGAATATTTGCTCAACTAAGGGTGATTCCTCAAGCCTATTAGCATAACGTGTGTCAAACTTTAAAAAAATACACCTTTCTCCAAATTGGGGAACTTACTTTGATCTCTAATTTTACTTTTATTACTTTTTTTCAATTAGTGATGAATGATTAGAGAAGCTTTTAGTTGGCGTTGACCATAATTATTTTTAAATTAAATTTACAGAATAAATTTCAGATAAATTTGAAAGATAACATAGATTTCTAAAAAATTAATTTTATCTTCATTAACCAAGATGCCTAAAAGACCTAGATTAATTAAATATGATTTCCTTACCATCTGCAGAATCCTTTTCAAAATACTCTGAAGTGTACTTTGCAGCAGGATAAGTGTCTTTTTATCCTGTTGATCAAAATTTTAAAATAATACTTAGATACTGATGACCGATGGAAAAAACTGGGACTCCTTGTTGGGGAAAAATATTGCTACATATAATTTGTCAGCAAAATCACAACAATAGATAATCATACATAAAGTATCTTAGATAGATTTTACAAATATGCTTTCTTGGGATTACAATTCCAAGAATATGAAGTAGATCTTCTTTTTCCTCTTCCTCCCATTAAATTCAACTAAAAACCCTAAATATGACATATAAAACAAACATACCAAGAATCTAAAAGAATGAAAGGAGGATGATCTTCTGGGAATCTCACAACCTCAGGAATGGCATAGTAGTGAGTTCCTTTGCTTTTCTTTTTAACTTACATACCCCAGAGTTGGAGCTGAAAAAGCTGGCAACCCTGAAACACCAGTGGGTACAGACAAAAAAAATACCAGGTTGGATTATTCCCATAGCCTGACTCATAACTGATTTAGATGATTTATATGATGAAATATTGAACTTCTAAGCTGAGAAAACTTAGATGAAATTTTGAACTTGAATTGATACTGTAATGAGTTGAGATTTTTAGAAACCTTGAAATATAGGGTAAATGCATTTTGCATGCTGATGGGCATGCATTTTTGTCGGCCAGAGGGTGGACTGTGGTAGACAAAATAATGACCCCACAAAGATGTCCATGTTATAATGCCCAGAACCTGTTAATATGTCACCTTACATGGCAAAAGGGACTTGCAGAGGTGGTTAAATTAAGAAGTTTGAGATGAGAATGTTCTGGACTTTCTGGGTAGGCCCAATATAATCACAATAGGTCCTTAGAAGGGAATTAGAAAAAAACGATGAAATCAAAAACAGAAAATCAATAGATAAAATAAAGGAAACAAAATGCAAGTTTTTAAGAAAGAGAAAATTTACAAACATCTAACAAGACTAGCAAAGAAAAAAATAGAGAAGGCATAAATTACCAATATCAGGAGTGAGTGAAACCAGGTAACACTATGGAATGAAAACATCAAAAGGATTACAAAGGAATACTACAGATAAGTATAGAAACATAAATTTGGCAAATTACACAGAATAGACCTCTTTCTCAAAAAACACAAACTGTCACAACTAATAAGGAAACAGAATTGGTAGTCAAATAACTTACCACAAAGAGAATCCGAGGACTGTATGCCTTTAATGAAGAATTCTACCTTGTGTTTAAAGAAGAATTAACAACAATTCTTTACAATCGATTTCCAAAAACAGAAAAGTAGGAAACACTTTACAATTCATTTTATGAAACTAATACTGCTCTGACAACAAAACACGACAAGCACAGTACCAAAATATCACTACAGACCAACATCCCTCATTACTGTAGACATAAAAATTCTTAACAAAATATCAGTGAATAGAATTCAAAGTGTATAAAAAGAATTATACCCTATAACCAAGTGGGATTTATTCCAGAGATGCAACGCTGGTTCAGTATTCAAAAATCAATAATGTCATTTAGGCTAAGGAAGAAAAATTGCATAATTATGTCAATACAGAAAGAACATTTGACAAAAGTCAACACTTGTTTATGATTTAAAACCCTCTCAACAAACTAGGAATAGAGAACTTTCTCAACTTGTTAATGAGCATCTACCAAAACCCTGCATCTAACATTATACTTGATGCCAAAGACTACAGGCTTTTCTCTTAAGATTGGTATAAAGGCAAGTTTGTTTATTATCACCCTTTTGTTCAACAGAGTGATGAAAGTTCTAGCCAGTGCAACAAGGTATGAAATGGCAATAAAAGGCATAAAGATATGAAATGAATTAATAAATAAAATGATTTACATTTGCAGATGACATGGTCGTCTACATAGAAAATTGCTTAAACTTGCTAGAACCAATAAATGAGTTCAGCAATGTCACAGGATACAAGATAAACATACAAATGTCAATTCCATTTCTATATACTAGCAATGAACACTTGGACATTGAAATTAAAAATATAATACTATGTGTAAGTGCCCCCAAAAGAAATACTTTAGTGAAAATGTAACAAAACATTTACAGGACTTGATGCTTAAAATTACACAACTCTGATTAAGGAAATAAAAGATCTAAATAAATGGAGAGACATATGAATTTTCTCCAAATACATAGATTGAATGCAATGTCTGTGAAAATACAGGAAGCTTTATTGTAAATATAGACAACATTATTCTAAAATGTATCTGGGAAGGTAAAGTACTATAATAGCTAAAACCATTTTGAAAAAGAATAATATTGTAAGAGGAATCAGTCTATGCTATTTCAAGACTATATTGCTATAGTAATCAAGATTGTGTGGTATAGATCACATAGATCAATGGAACATAAGAATTCAGAAATAGACCAACACATATATGCCAAGCTGTTTTAAAAATTTTTATTTTATTTTGTTTTATTAGATATTGAAAAATTATAGTTGTATATTCAATGGAGGAACGATAGCCTTTTAAACAAATGGTACTGGAGCAATTGGTTGTCCCTAAGTTTCATACCTTATAGAAAAATTAACTCAAAATTGAGCGCAGACTTAATTATAAAGCAAAACCAAAACTAAACTATCAAACCTCTGGAAAATAATCATAGGTAATAATAGTCAGGATCTAAGGCTAAGAAAAGTGTAATTTGACTGGGTACCAAAAGGATAATTCATAAAAGGAAAAATTGACAAATCATAATTTATAAAAATTAAAGTTTTAGCTTTGTGCAATACTCTGTTAGTATGTTGAAAAGGTAAGTTACAGAGTGGGAGAAAACATTTGAAAATCACATATCTGACAAAGGACTAGTATGTAGAATATATAAAGAACTCACAAAACTCAACAGTAAAGAAGCAAACAATCCAATGAGAACATGAGGAAACCACACGACACTTTTCACCAAAGAAGGTATACACATGGCAAATAATCATATAAAAAGATGTTGAACATCTGCATCCATTAGGGAAATGTAAATTAAAACCACAATAAAATATTATTACACAGCTATGAGAATGGCTAAAATTTAAAAAATATATAGTCATCGCACCAAATGCTGGCAAAGATGTGGAGAAACTGGATCACTCATGCACTGATGGTGGGAATGTGAAATGCTGTAACTACTCTAGAAAACGTTTAGAATTTTCTTGAAGAACTAAACTTGTAACTATCATATGGTCCAGCAATTGCACTCCTGGGCATTTATCCCAAAGAAATGAAGACAGTTCACACAAAAACCTGTAGAGGAATATTTATAGTGGCTTTATTTATAGTAGACAAGAATAACCTAGATGTTTTTTAATGGGTGAATGCTTAAATAAACAGGGGTACATTCATACCAAGGAATGATGTTCAGCAATAAAAAGGAACAAACTATTGATCTATGGAGGAATGTGCCTGTTTCCACAATTTTTGAAGAATTTTGCTGAGTGAAAAAAGACAATCCTGAAAGGTTATATACTGCACAATTATATGCATATAACATTACTGAAATGACAAATTAGATGGAGAACGGATTAGTGATTTCCAGGGCTTAAGGAGGTAGTGGAGGTGGGAGGAAAGTGAGCATGGCTATACTACAGAAGGGCTACAAGAGGGATCCTTGTCATGATGGAAATGTTCTGTATCTTGACGATATCAATGTCAATATCCTGGTTGTGATATTGTGTTGTAGTTTTGAAAGATGTTACAATGGATAAAAGAGTAAATAATACACAAAGTATCTCCGTGTTACTCTTTTAACTTTTAAGTTCTGGGTTACAAGTACAGCTTTGTTACATAGGTAAACTTGTGTCATGGGGGTTTGTTGTACAGATTATTTCATCACCCAGGTATTAAGCCTAGTACCCATTAGTTATTTTTCCTGAACACTTGCATGTGAATCTACAATGTTTTTAAAATGAAATATTTAATTAAAAATAATATTCTCTTTTTTCTGCTTTCTGTAGCTGGTATAAAAGATTCTGAAAAATCCTCCCAAAATTTGGAGACAAGGTTTAAAAAAATGTAAGAAGAGCACACAAGAAAGTGTTATAAGACCCACTACCCTGTGATAAAAAATTGTAGAGGACTTTGAAATGGGGGAAAATAATTTAGTGAATATCCTTTCTAGAGCACCCTACATGGTTATATCAGTCTTCATTTACTTTGAGCTTTTTTTCAACATTATAAAGTGTAGACAGCTAATAATAAGGCAAATAATGCATGTCCATAGAAATGCAAATTGTACATTGAGGAATGCAATTGATTACTGCTCTGTGATTATTGACCAATTATGTATCAATTAAGCAAATTCATTTCATCATTGTTGGTTGGTGTATGCTATGGTCTGAATGTTTGTGTCTCTTCCAAATTCATATATGGAAATCCTAACCCTCAAGGTGATGGTATTAGAAGGTGGGCTCTTTGGGAGGTGATTAGGTCATGAGGGCAGAGCCCCCATAATGGCTATTACCATCCTTATAAAGTTGGCCCAAGGGTGTTCATGGGAGGATGCAGCAAGAAGTTACCGTTTTTGAACCAGGAAGAGTGCCCTCAGCAGGCTCCAAATGTACCGGTACCTTGATTTTGAAATTCCCAGCCCCCGGATCTGTAAGAAATAAATATCTGTTGTTTATAAGCTACCCAATTTATGGTATTTTGTTATGGCAGCCCAAATGAATGGAAACAGCATACATATTTGTCTTTTCTTTGGATTTTGCTTTGAACTGGTTGTACTATCTTACTGATTCCCTCATTAACTAAAGAGTTAAATACAATCTTTGACACGTATTTACCCCATGTTTGTATGAGAATCATGATTATACCCTTCTTTAAAATTTACGTTTTATTAATGCTAGGAGTTTTTATAAATTTATCCATAAAAATATTGGGAAATATTCAAGTCCAAAATAAATGTCTAAAGACCACACTCAAGGTTTGTCCATGTCATAACAAATGTAACCAAACCAATTACAGTGAAACTGTACCCGCTTAAGGATATATATGAGTCACTGTGGCAGAATATGTGCCCTGAATTCCAAGATATTGGATAGAAGCCACTTATATCTTGAGATTGTTCCTAAGAAGAAATCTATTTTTCACATTTTTGTTATTAATGGCAAGGAATGTAAGGAAACTTCTATATTTATACTGTGAAATATGCAAGGATTTGGAATTGTCTGGTGGGAAGCCTTAGCATGGAGCTTGGTCATCAAAAGAGATACTGTAGGACCTGCAGTGGCAAATGGGCCTTGAAAAGGGAGCTTTACAGAATAAAACAAAAAAGAACTAAAAGAATAAATGTAGCTGCTTTAGCTTCAATTGATATGTCAAAGTTGTGGGTCCAGGCTTGATATGAAATGAAGTAGCTATGTTGGAATCAAGGGGAAGAAATAAACAAGGGGGACTGGTGTTTTGTAGCAAAAAAGGAGAGGCATTTATATGAGAATGGTAATGATCAACTTTAGGATGGCTGTAGTTAGGTGTCCAGCTTCTGTAGTTAATTTTAATTATAACCTTCTGGCATCATGGTTTTGTCAAGGGGAAAATACTTTGAGGGAGTACAATACGTTGAATCCTGTGACTGTTACATGTTAGGATAGGCAGGTGGTCCTCAAGAAAAGAAAATGTTTTTTTAAAAAGCAAGTAGCCTGTGTATCTATCACTTCTAGGGAAAAAGTTGATCATAGACTCCTATGAGTCTTCTAGAGAAATGTATGCCTAGAGTGGAGAAAGTTAGCCCTGCACTCAAGTTAAATCAGGTAGCTTCCTCTCCTTCCATTTGTCTTATTTCTAGTCAGACCAAGCAAACTGAAAGTTGTTTCTTGAATGGTACTTAGAGAGGGCACTGAGCAAGTAAATGCCCAATTTCAGTTATCTTTTCAACTATGATTTATTTATTGTAAATAAAAATGGGATATATGGCTCATAATCAGTTTTCCATAACTTAGGTTGGTCAACATTTTATATAATCAAGATTCTAGACTTTGAAATCTGAAGATAAGCTCCTGAATTTGTGTGCTTTCTTCAAGGCCCTGTGCCTGATCCCTGTCTAATGTCTATGGTGGGCTTTTTTTTCTTTAATATGCCTTTATAAAAACACCATACTTAACAACTTTTGCATTCATATGACTTACACAGGACAGCTTCATCTTTGTGTTAAAAGTCATTTCCCATTTCTATATAATTTCTCCCCTAAAAGTATTCTTTGTGGAAGTGCCTAAATGTTTAATTGCATGTGACTTTTTTTTCATCGTGAAAATAAGCCTTGCCCCATATACTCTAAGAACCTAAAAGAAACTTGGGAGAAGTCCTTAAAATGTTTCTATTATAGTTTTCTACTCCTCTTCATAAGAAATCTTTTTAAAGGCATAGGGAAATGTTAGTGTTCCAGGCTTGTTTTCATAGTAGTAGTAGGAAGAATGAGAAATGGGTCCCTAAATACCATTGTCCAAGTTCCTGATGAAAAGAGACGGGAATGTCATTCAGATAATTCATACAGAATAGGTGCAATCTATTTAAATCCCTTCTTTGCAAGTAGAGAGGCTAGAAATCCTTCAGAGAATTGACAACTGAAGGTAGAAACTGGCTGGGGACACGTGAAAACAGAGAACAAGCTTTGCTTTCATACCTGGTAATGAAACTTCACCTAATGAAGTAACTTAGGTAAAAGTGGTGCTAAAGCATTTTCTTTTCAGTTTTTCACTGAAAAGTCTGAACTAATGTCTTAGTTTAGGAAGTCAAATAATTTTTACTAGAAGCAAATGTTTGCGACCCATCTATTCCTCTTCTGTTACAATAGAGTTTTTCTTCTTCTGCGAATAGCAATCCTTGCATGTGTACCCTAACCTTTTTCCCTTCTCAGAGTCGTGATTCCATCAGCTCTCCATTTTCTCTCCTGAAACTTCAAACTCATGTTCTCTATTGGATTTTCCACCACCAATCAAACATACTCTAGACTCTCCCATTATTGAAGAAAATGGGGTCAGAAAGCAAATCAACCAAAATAATACGGTCAATTTATTAGATGTACATGTTGTCTTATTGGGGTTTTATTTATTTTTCTCCTTACTCCAGTCAAGTTTCTGTCCACACACTTAACTACAATGACTTTTTTAAGGTCACAATACCCTGCACATGGTTAGATCTGATAAACATGGTTTAATTCACCCTTCATTTGACTTGTCAGGAGCATAGATCAATTGGCCTCCTCCTCCTTCATAAAAACATTGTCTTCCCTTAACTTTTGTGAGATCGTAGTCTGTTTTTTCCCTACCTCTCTGGCTACCTCTTTATCTCTTCGTGGGCTACTGTCTTCTTCAAGCAAACTTGAAATGCTGGTTGTTCTCAGGTCTCAGTCTTGACTCTCTCTCTACGAATCAAGTCCCGTATCTTTAAATATCTTCTATATTCTGATGGCTGTCAAACAAATTAATTTCTGAAGTCTAAGCCAATGTATCCAACTGACTACTTGACATCTTTATTTGGCTATCTCATAGGTATCTAAACATCCACAGAACTGCCCTCCTTATTCTCACTTCTAGCCAATCAATCTGCTTCTTCTCTACTCTCCCCCATATCTGTAAATTGTACTAGTGTCTCCTCATTTTTGGAGTTCAAAAATCCAAAAGCCATTCTTGAAGCAACTTGTTTTTCCCCTTTCCCCATTTAATTTATCCTCATGTTCTGTTACTGCTACTTCCAAATTAGGGCTCAAATTCAATCTCTCCCCTCCCATCATATCTCTCTTGAACCAGTACAGTAGTGTCTTATTTTCTCGCCCCAAATCCAATTTTCTCCCCAAAGCTTGTCTTGTTCCTCTCAAATTAACTCCTCACAGAATGGAAATGATTTTATTAAATTGCAAATATGATAGTTTCATTCTTCTGTTTAAATTCTTCAGTGTATATCCATTATCCTTAGAACAAAGAACATAATCCTCCAAATGGCTTACAATGCATGACCTGTCTCTTTCATACTTCTCTATTTCATCCTTCATTATGCTGCAGATACACTGATCTTCTAAGTTTCTTCCTGCCCTATAGGTCCTTTGGACATTCTGCTCTCTATCCTTGGCATACCCCTCACACCACTCTTTCCTTGAGTAACTCTTCGCTGATCCTTCAGGTTCAAGCTTAAATGCCACTTTCTCAAGAAGGATTTCTTTTAGTCCTCATGCTAGATTAGTTTGCTCTGGGATACACTCTCATAAAACTCTCTGTATTTTTGTTATTAGCATTCAATTCTTAGTGTTGTTTATAAGTATGAACCCTAAAGAGAAAGTCCCTAAGTTCAGGAACCATGACTGTTGGTTCAGTACCACATCTGGTTCACCTTGCACAGTTCCTGGTAGGTACTCAAATATATTTTCTAAATGAACTCTTAGTTTTGAGTGTGGGTGGATCCAGAAAACAGAGATTAAATATATTGCTCAGATCTAATAAAATATGTGTGAACAAACTGATGTCTCTAACACTGAGAAAAAAATCACTCAGGAATAATGGAATAATTAGATGAAGTCTATTTATTTAAATTTAATTTTCTTTTTAGGCAAGATGTATTTTTTTTTCTGATCTGAAAAATAATGTCTAAAAGTCTCAAATCCAGATAGTCATAAAATAATGAATATTAAATTGTAGCTCTGACTCAACAAGACATGACTGTACATAATCAGTAATTAGCATGCTATTCATTAATGTAGAGTTGTGATAAATTGAGATGGGGTGGGCTGAAATGGCCCTGATCATTAAAAATAAATTATTTCTGTAAATAAGATTTCAACTGAAATGTTTGAAGCACATAGAGTACCCACCCTGTTTTCAAATAAACACTATGTACTATATATACTATACAAAATGGCTGCCTTAATTGCATATCATCATGCTTATTGTTAAAAGTTAAAATGCATATAAGTTCAGAAAAGAAAATAATGATCCATTCTTTGATCAAGAGAAAATTATTTACAGTTTGCTGAACTTCTTTTCAATTGCATATGTTGTGTGTGCACATGCAAATGTATATACGTGTGTATGTCTAAGAATCCAGTGTTCCTCAAACCTGCATGCACATTGGAATAACCTGGGCAGGTTTTAAAATGTACCAAAGGACAGAGCTCATTTCAGACCAATTTCGTGTGAATTTCCATGGGTATCATCCCCAGAGCTTTGTGCTTTTTAAGTTCTTAGGTTGATACTAATGCTACACTGGGCTGGACATTGCTTCTTGTTGTTTTGTTGTTTTTTTTTAAAGTAGAATCACAGATTTATTCACTTAGATGCACTACATTGTATTTAACTATATCTCTATTGTTTTTAAAATATTTTAATAATTATTTGAAAATTATGAGCATATATTATATGATAACATGACATGATGTCCTTAGGTCATATTCCTAAAAGTGAAATTGTTAGTTTTAAAGGCATAATTTTGATAAGGTTCTCATCAAAAGAACTTTATCAAAAGGCATAATTTTCTAAATATTTTCAAATTATTTGTTTAAAAAGTGTGCCAATTTAACTCTTAAAAGGAATATACAAAAATGTTCATTTAATTTTACCAGTACCAATGTTGTATATTATTTTAAATAAAAGAGGCTAATTTTTAATTCAAAAACTAATAAATACATATATGTATGTGTACAATGTGATGTTCTGATATAGGTATATATTATGGAGTGATTACATTAAGCCAATTAACATATCCGTCACCTCACATAGTAATCATTTTTTTGTGGTTAAGAACATTTAAAGTCTACTGTTTTAGCAGTTTTGAAGTATGCAATAAATCATGATTAATTATAGTCACAATTCTGGGCAATAGATCACTAAAAGTTTTTCTTCCTGTCTAAAATATTGTACCCTGTGACCAACATCTCCCGTTTCTCATCTTCCCTCCCAAACCCCCAACCCCCACACAGCCTTTGGTAACCACCATTGTACTCTCTATTCCTGTGAGTTGGGCTTTTTTACATTTCACATGTGAATGACATCATGCAGTATTTGTCTTTCTGTGCCTGGCTTATTTCACTTGGCATAACGTCCTCCAGGTTCATACCTGTTGTTACAACTAACAGGATTTCCTTCTTTTTATAAAGACTAAGTAGTATTCCATTGTGTATATATGCTACATTTTCCTTTTCCATGCATCCAGTGATAAACACTTGGGTTGAGTCCTATCTTGGATAATGTGAATAATGCTGAAATGAACACAGGAGTGCAAATATATCTTTGACACACTGACTTAATATCCTTTGGATATATATCTAAAAGTGAGACTGCTGGATTATATGATAATTTTATTTTTAGTTTTTTGAGGAACCTCCATACTGTTTTCCGTAATGGTTGTACTAATTTACATTCGCACCAACAGTGTGCAAGGGTCCCCTTTTCTCTGCATCCTTACCAACACCGATTATCTTTCATCTTTTTGATAACAGCCATCCTAACAAGAGAAGTGATATATTTCATTGTAGTTCTAATTTGCATTTCCCTGATGGTTACTGATGTTGAGCATCTTTGCATATACCAGTTGGCCATATGTACATGTTTCTTCACAAATATATAGTTGGGTACTTTGCTCATTTTTAAAATCACATTATTTGTTTTCTTATTACTGATTTTTCTGAGTTACTTATATGTTTTGCATATTAATTCCTTATCAGTTGTATGGCTTGAAAATGTATTCATTCATTTTGTAGTTTGCGTCTTTGTTGTTTCCTTTGCTGTTCAGAAGCTTTTTAGTTTGATGTAATCCCACTTGTCTATGTTTGCTTTTGTTGCCTGTGCTATTGGAGTTATATCCAGGAAATATTTACTCAGAACAATGTAATAGAGCATTTCTCCTATATTTTCTTCAAGTAGATTTATAGTTTCAAGTCTAATGTATAAGTATTTAATCCATTTTGAGTTGATATTTGTACATGGTGTGAGATGAGGGTCCAATTTTATTCTCCTGTGTGGATCTCTAATTTTCTCCGTAACATTTTTTGAAATGTTTTCATTGTGGGTCCATTTTAAGATTCCTATTCAATTTTTAAAATTTTGAGTTTTAAAATTTTTGTCATTTTATTTTTTATTTAAAAATATTTAATTGACAAAGACTGTATATATTCAAGATGTACAACATGATGATTTGATATACATATGCATTGTATAACAATTATCACAATCAAATTATCAGTGCACAGCACTGGAGGTGATGAATGTGTTCACTAATTTTTTTTTTTTTTTTTTTGAGACAGAATCTTGCTCTGTCGCCCAGGCTGGAGTGCAGTGGCATGATCTTGGCTCACTGAAACCTCCGCCTCCTGGGTTCAAGCGATTCTCCTGCTTTAGCCTCCTGAGTAGCTGGGATTATAGGTGCGTGCCACCACGCCCAACTAATTTTTTTTGTATTTTTAGTAGAGACAGGTTTCACCATGTTGGTCAGGCTGGTCTTGAACTCCTGACCTCGTAATCTGCCCGCCCTGGCCTCCCGAAGTGCTGGGATTACAGGCGTGAGCCACCGCGCCCGGCCAAATTTTTTGTTATTTTAAATGCATTTCCTTTGTGTACATATGTGTAGCAAGATGTATAATCCCTAGAGAAAATTGCATAAAATATATAACAACAATAACTACTATAATTTAACATATCATGACATAACACAGCATGACATGACATAATATAACATTTATAAAGATCACACATTTTTTATAATATCACAGCACAAGATAAGACTACCATACCACCAGTACCCCAGAAGCTGTATGCCTTTTCTCAATTTCATCAACTCACTGCCTCCACCCAGAGATAACTACAATTCTGAGTTTTGTGACGATGCCATATTTGCTTTTCTTTATCGTTTTATTTGTAAATACCTAGTTTAGTTTTGTTTATTTTGGAAATTTATGTGAAATGAATCATACTAGAGTTATACTTTTTCATGTCTTGTTTTTTGTCTACTCAATTTTATGTTTCTGAGATTTATCCAGGTTGTTGCATGTACTGTAGGTCCTTTATTTTCATTGCTGTGTGGGATCCAGTTGTATAAATAAACCACAATTGACTTCTTAATTTTCCTGATGTTGGGCATAATTATGGATATGTTCATGAGCATGAACAATACTTTGGACATTCTTGCAGATATATTTGGGCGCATATGTACACACATTGCAATCTGGTTACAACTAAGATTGGAATGGCTAGGTTGTATAGTAGGCATATCTATGACTTTATTAAATAATGCCAAACTGATGTCTAAGACAGATGAACAATTTATACTCATATCAGCACTGTATGTGTGTTCCTATTTCTCTGCATTTTCACCAAGTTTTACCAGTTGTCAAACTGTCAAATTTTTTCCAATCCGAAGTCTGTTTAGTGGTTCCTCATTGCAGTTGCAATTTTCTTCTCTTTGATTAAAAATGAGATTGACCTACTTTTAACATGTTTATTTCCATTTGTATGTATTCTTAGAAGTATCTTCTAAATTGTTTGCCCATTCTTCTATTGTATTTCTGTGTTGGTGTCTCACAATTTTTATTTATTTATTTATTTTGTATTTTTTAATTAACAAGTAAAAATTATGTATATTTATGGTATACAACGTGACACTTTAGAATGGCTAAATCAAGCTGCATAACATATGCATTACCTCACAAACATCATTTTTATGTGGTGAAAACACTTAAAATCTATCCTGTTAACAATTTTCAAGTATAGAATATATTGTTATTAATTGTAGCCACTATGTGGTACAATACATCTGTTGAACTTATTTCTCCCACCTAATTGAAATTTTGTATCCTTTGACCAACATGTCCTCAATCTCCCCACACCCCCTCCAGGCTATGGTAACTACCATTAAACTTTCTTTTTCTATGAGTTTGAATCTTTTGTGTTCCACATATAAGTGAGATCATGTGGTATTTGTCTTTCTGTGCTGGCTTATTTCACTAAGCATAATGTCCTCCAGATTCATCCATGTTGTCACAAATCACAGAATTTTTTTCTATTTAAAAGTGTAGTAATATTCCATTGTGTATATGTATCACATTTTCTTTATCCATTCATCCACTGATGCATACTTAGGTTGTTTACGTATCTCGACTATTGTGAGTAATGCTGCAGTGAACATGGGAATAAAGATATCTCTTCAATATATTGAATATATACCCAGTAGTGAGATTGCAGGATTATATTTTTCTTCTATTTTTAGTTTTTCTCAGGACCCTTCATGCTGTTTTTTTATAATGACTCTAAGTTACATTTCCACCTATAGTGCGCAAAAGAGTTTCCTTTTCTCCACATCCTCACCAACACTTATTTTTCACATATTTTTATAATAGCCCTTCTAATAGGAGTAAGATAATGTATCTCATTATGGTTTTAATTTGTGTTTCCCTGATGATTAGTGATGTAGAACACCATTTCATATATCCATTGGACATTTTTATGTCTTCTTTAGAAAAATATCTATTCAGGTACTTTTCCTGTTTTTAATTGGGTTATTTCCTTATAATTGAGTTAAGTTCCTTATACGTTTTGAGTATTAGCTTCTTACCAGATATATAGTTTGTAAACATATTTTCCCATTATATATGTTGTCCCTTCCCATTCCATATGTTATTGATTGTTCCCTTTGCTGTGCAGAAGCTTTTTAGTTTGATGTAATCTTGTTTGTCTATTTTTGCTTTTGTAGCCTGTGCTTTCGGGGTCATGTAAAAAAATCTTTGTCCAGGCCTATGTCATGGAGCTTTTCTCCTATGTTTTCTTGTACTAGTTTTACAGTTTCAGGTCTTACATTTAAGTCTTTAATGAATTTGAGTTTATTTTTGTATATGGTGTGAGATGAGGGTCTAATTTCATTATTCTGCATATGGATATCTAGTTTTCCCAGTGCCCTTTATTAAATAGACTGTCCTTTCCTCATTGTTTGTCCTTGGCATCTTTATTGAAAATCAATTGACAGTAAATGTGTAGATTTATTCCTGGGCTCTCTATTCTGTTTTATAGGCCTATGTGTCTGTTTTTAGGCCAGTACCATGCTGTTTCAATTACCATATCCTTGTAGATTTTAAAATCAGGTAATGTGATGCCTCCAGCTTTGTTCTTTTAACTCAGGATTGCTTTGGCTTTTCTGGGTTTTTCGTGGTTCCATATAAACTTTAGGATTTTTTTCGATTTCATTGAAATATGACATTGGAATTTTGATAAAGATTGCATTGAATTTGTAGATTGCTTTGGTAGTATAAACATTTCAACAATATTGATTCTTCCAATCTGTGAACATGGAATATCTTTCCATTTATTTGTGCCTTCTTCCATTTATTTCATCAATATTTTATAGTTTCCAGTGTACAGATCTTTCACTTCCTTGGTTAAATTGATTCCTAAGTGTTGTATTTTATTGGTAGCTATTATAAATGGAGTTGTTTTCTTGATTTATTTTTTAGATAGTTCATTGTTAGTTTATACAAATGCTACTGATTTTTGTATGTTGACTTTGTACCTTGCATCTTTACTGAATTTCTTTATTAGTTCTAAGTGTTCTTTTTTGTTGGAGTCTTCATTGTTTTCTAAGAATAAGTTAATGTCATCTGCAAGCAAACAGAGACAACTTCTTCCTTTCTGACTTAGATGCCTTTTATTTCTTTCTCTTGCCTAACTCCTCTGGCTAGGACATCCAGTACTACATTGAATAAAAATTGCAAGAGTGGACATCCTTGTCTTGTTCCTCAACTTAGGAGAAAAGTTTTCAATGTGGCATTGTTGCATAAGATGTTAGCTGTTGGCTTGTTGTAACTTTGTTGAGGTGCTTTCCTCTTACGCCTAATTTTTTCAGAGTTTGTGGTATGTTACATTTTATTAAATGCCTTTCCCCCATCTATTGACATAATTATATGGTTTTTGTCCTTCATTCTGTTAATGTGGTGTATCACATTGATTGATTTGCATATGTTGAGCCATCCTTGAATCCAAGGTGTAAATCCCACTTGATGATGGTGAATTATTCCTTTAATATGTTTTTGAATTTAGTTTGCTAATTTTTTTGAGGATTTTTGTGTCTGTGTTCATCAGGGATACTGGTCTATAATTTTCTTTTCTTGTAGTATCCTTGTCTGGCTTTCTTCTCAAGGTAATGCTGGCCTTGTAAAAAGAGTTTGGAAATTTTACCTCCTTTTCATTTTTTTTTTTTTTTTCTGAAGAGTTTAAGAAGCATTGATATTAGTTCTTCTTTAAATGTTTGCTAGAGTTTAGCAGCGCAGCCATCATGTCCTTGGCTTTTCTTTGATGTGAGACCTTTTATTACTGTTTCAAACTCTCTGCTTATTATTCATTTGTTTATATTTTCTATTTTTCCATGATTCAGTCTTCTGTGGTCATGAAAGGTACTTGATATGATCTCAATCTTCTTAAATTTGTTAAGACTTGTTTTTTAGCCTAACATATGAATTATCCTGAAGAATGTTCTGTGTACACTTGATGAAGATACGCATTCTTCTGCTCTTGGATGGAATGTTAGGGTCATCTGTCCCCAAAGTATAATTCAAGTCCATTGTTATTGTGTTGATTTTATTTCCATATAATCTGTCCATTGCTAAAAGTAGGGTGCTGAAGTTCTCTACTATTATTATTTTAGCGTATCTCTCTTCAGATCTATTAGTGTTTGTCTTTTTTTTTTTTTTTTTGAGATGGAGTGTTCCCCTGTCTGTCACCCAGGCTGGAGTGCAGTGGTGTGATCTCGGCTCACTGCAAGCTCCACCTCCTGGGTTCATGCCATTCTCCTGCCTCAGCCTCCTGAGTAGCTGGGACTACAGGCGCCCACCACCACACCAGCTGATTTTTTGTATTTTTGGTAGAGATGGGTTTTCACCATGTTAGCCAGGATGGTCTCCATCTCCTGACCTCATGATCCGCCCACCTCGGCCTCCCAAAGTGCTGGGATTACAGCCGTGAGCCACCGTGCCCGGCCAATACTTGTTTTATTTATTGTTTTATATATTTAATTGCCCCAGTGTTTGGTGTATATACGTTTACAGTTGTTATATATTCTTGATAAATTGATCTCTTTATCATTATATAATGACCTTTGTCTTGCTTTATGGCTTTCTACTTAAGGTCTATTTTATCAGATGTAAGTAGAGCTACCTTTGGTCCCTTTTGATTTCCATTTGTGTGAAATATCTTTTTCTATATGTTTACTTACAGTCTCTGTGTGTTCCTGCTAGTAAAATGAGTCTCTTTTAGACAGCATATAGTTGGGGCTTATTTTTTTTTTTTTTATCTTTTGAACCACTCTATATCTTTTGATTGGACTATTTAATCTATTTACATTCAAGGTAATTATTGATAGGTAAAAACTTACTATTGCCATTTTCTTAATTATTACTGGTTGTTTTGTAGATCTTGTGTTTCTTTCTTCTTCTCTTGCTGTCTTTGTGATTAGATGATTATGCTTTTATTTCTCACTTTTTATCTTTTGTATATGTACGATAGTTTTTGCTTTGTAGTTGCCATAAGACTTAGGTAAAACGCTTTATATTGTAACAGGCTATTGTAAGGTGATAACAAGCTAATTCTGATCTCCTAAAATAACTACACTTTTACTCCACCTCCCCCACATTTTCTGTTTTTGATATAACAATTTACATCTTTTATATTGTGTATTCTTTCACAAATTAATGTAGCTATTACTATTTTTAATAGTTTTGTATTTTAACCTTCAAACTAAAAATATAAGTGATTTACATGCCACCATTACAGTATTAGAGCATTCTGTATTTGACTATGTTCTTACTTTGACCAGTGAGTTTTATAATTTCATGTTCATGTTACTAATTATTGTCCTTTTCTTTTAGCTTGAAGAATTCCCTTTAGCATCTCTTACAGGTCAAGTCTTGTGGTGATGAACTTTCTCAGCTTTTGATTGTCTGGGAAAGTCTTAACTCTCCTTCATTTATGAAGAACAGTTTAGCCAAATAGTCATCTTGGTTGGCAGTTCTTTTCCTTCAGCATGTTGAATATGTCATCCTATTCTCTCATGGTCTGTAAGGTTTCTGATTACTAATCTGCTGCCAGCGTTATTGTGATTTACTTCTTTTCTCTTGCCTTTTTTAGGATTCTGTCTTTGTCTTTGATTTTTGATCACTTGATTATAAAATGTCTTGGTGTAGTCTTCTTTGGATTAAATCTGTTTGGAGACCTTTGCTCTTCCTTTACCTAGAAATGCATATCTTTCCCGAGATTTTGAAAGTTTTCTGCTATTATTTTTAAAAATAAGTTCTCTACTCTCTTATCTCCCTCTTCTCCTTTTTGAACTCTTATAACTTGAACCTTTGCTCTTTTCATGCTGTTCCGTAAATCCCATAAGCTTTCTTCATTCCTCTTCATTCTTTTGTTTTTTTTTCTTTTGTGACTATATATTTTCAAATAACCATCTGTTTCAAAGAGGCTCAACAGTGGCCACTTTTTGGGGGAGGAGAGTGCAGCTGTGTCTCCCTTTTGTGTGTTTCCCAGCAGGTATGGCTATTGGTTACCTAAGTAGCAAGAGATGCAGGTGTTCTCTGCAGTGCAGGCCTCTGGGGACCATACCATGGTGGCTTTCACCAAGTGACTGATATCAGTAGCCTCCACCTTTGTTTTTGCTCCTAGCCATCTCCTGGCATCTTGGGTATGCCATTGTTTGTTTTTTCGTTTTTTTGTTTTTGTTTTTGTTTTTTTTTTGGTTTTTGTTTTTTGTTTGACAAAGTCTCACTCTGTTGCCCAGGCTGGAGTGCAGTGGTGTGATCTTGGCTCACTGCAACCTCCACCTCCTCAGTTCAAGTGATTCTCCTGCCTCAGCCTCCTGAGTAGCTGGGAATACAGGCGACCACTACCACGCCCAACTAATTTTTGTATTTTTAGTAGAGAGGGGTTTCGCCATGTTGGCCAGGCTGATCTTGAACTCCTGGCCTCAAGTGATTTGCCCGCCTCGGCCTCCCAAAGTGCTGGGATTACAGGCCTGAGCCACTGTGCCCAAATGTGTATGCCAATTTCACTAGCAATCCTTTGTATGTGGTGGACATCCTCCCTGTTTTTTTGTTTCACTGTGTTGCTGCAGACTCTTTAATGAGCCCTTGAGTCCTCTCTGGGCTATTTTTTGTTTGTGGATCTTGTTGAGTGTGTGTGTGTGTGAGTGTGTGTGTGTATGAGAAAGAGAGAAATGAGTGTGTGTGTGTATGAGAAAGAGAGAGAGAGTGTGTGTGTGTGTGTGTGTGTACTTATACATACATGTATTTTGTGAGGTGATGAAGACCGGTATCTCCTACTCCACCATATTAGTGATGTCACCCTATCATAAAGTTTTTAATATTTTATGGATACTAGTCTATTTTCAATTATTTATATTTTCTTTTTGAGTAAATTTTAATCAATTATCAATTTTATCTGTTTTTATAATATGCCTTTCAAATCTCTACTATTTCTGTAATTATACCGCTTTTTAATTCTTCGCATTATTTTTTTCTAGACTAGTTAAGCCTAAGGTTTTAAAATTTCTATTAGTCTTTTCAAAGTACTACCTTGGGTTTTGATTAATCTTCACTATTGAATCCTATTGTTCTATTTCATCAGTTTTTATTTTTATATTTTTTATTTCATTTCTTCTTTTTTTATTTGGCTTATTTTGTTATCATTTAAAGAAATTATTTCAAGGGTGTTTTTATTTTCAGATTTTCTTTATTTCAGTACAGTAAACAAGATATTTAAGCCTATAAATATTTTTCTGATATTCATCTTACTATACTCTACAATATTAATATTCCATTTTAATCACTGACCACGTCTAAATATTTAATATTTTCTATCATGATTTTTTTCTTTGCTCCAAGTGTGTAGAAGTGACTTTTTTAAATGTCCCAAATATTTTTAAAAATCATATTTATATTTTCAATTTCTGATTTTTAAATTTTATTTTTATTGTATATATTTAAGTTGTACAACATGATATTTTGATATACATATACAATGTTTGAATAAATGTGATCAGTTGTGGAAAGATGTAGGAAAACATTGGAAATGAGGAAAAAGAGGAGAAAATGAACAGGGTTAAAGAATTAAGAAGGGAAAATGAAGATATTGAACTAATGTCCTCAGACTCCTGAAGTCACAGATTGGTTGAAATCACGTTCAAGGTGCATTATTTTCTCAAAAGTTATAATTTTTTAGGTGATACGGTCTGGCTCTTAGTCCCCATTCAAATCTCATCTTGAATTGTAATCTAAATTGTAATCCCCATGTGTTGGGGGAGGGACCTTGTGGGAGGTGATTAGATCATGGGGGTCGTTCCCCCATGCTGTTCTCATGATAGCAAGTGAGTTCTCATGAGATCTGATGGTTTTAGAAGCCTCTAACATTTCCCCACTGGCACTCATTTTTCTCTCCTGTCGTCATGAAAAGAAGGATATGTTTGCTTCCCTTTCCACCATGATTGTAAGTTTCCTGAGGCCTCCCAAGCCCTGTGGAACTGTCAGTCAATTAAACCTCTTTACTTCTTCCCTTTATAAATTACCCAGTCTTGGGCAGTTCTTTGTATCAGCATGAGAATGGACGAATACACTAGTTAGTCATAACACAAAGTTTAGGCGCAGTTCGTGATAATGTTAAAGTTTGCATAATTTGCCTGTTTCTAGGCAATTATATATCTCTAAGGCTGTGAAAAAGCCCTGTAAGTGAAAAAAAAAAAAAAAAAAAAAAAAAACAGAAAACCAAAACCAAAACTAAGCCTTGTAAATCAAATGAGTTTTTCTAATGTATTTCAGAGGTAGCATTATAAATTAATGCTTTTTGGCTGCAGAACAAAACTATTTAAATTTAAAAAAATGCTTAAAAGTTTGTAGTATTTGTCATGTTTATTTACCTTGGCATTTACATCTTTTGTCCTATTTCCAAAAAATCTTCATTTATGATAACTGTTTTTGGTAGGAATCTATGGAAATGGATAATAGAAAAAAGATTAATAGAGGCATATTATAAAGCTTATTGAATTATGAATAAAAGCCATTAAAATTGCTTTAAAGTAAAATGTAATACTATGTAATTCAATTCACTACTAACAACTTTAATAAATACAAACAAGCATAAAGATATAAAATCTGGATGGAATAATAATAGATCTAATATTATTTAGATACTTATCTCTCTCCTACAGATAGAAAGATATTGATTAAACTGTTAATTTTGAATTTGTTGTAGATATGCATGGAGTTGTGGGAAATAATACTCAGAGGTCTTACGTAATCTTTACCCTGTTTAGATATATTTTTAATTTTCAAGTTGATTGCATAAACTATTCTTTAGTCAACAGATACTGGACAAAATCTACCATTGGATTGACATTTTTTCTGTTTTTGGTAGAAAAATAAAATGCCAAAATATATGAAATACTAACAACAAATACCCAAATAGAATATGTATTCTTCTCTCGTTGGGTAGAGAGTTTTAAAGACATTACTTAATTAGAGTTGGTAGATAATTTGGGAGTTCTGGTGTTAGGTGCATACAAATTTAGGATTGATAATTCTTGATGGATGGGCTCCTTTGTTACTCCTTAATTTCCCTCTTTATTCCTGGTCACATTCATTGTTCTGATCCCAGGAATACAAAGTTGAATTAACATTTGGAAATAAATCAATATAACCACCATACTGCCAAATACAGCAGAAAGCCTGTATAATCACACGAAATATGCAAAAAAAAATGTGATAAAATTCAATGGACATTCATGATTTAAAAGAAACAAGACAAACAAAACTCTCTGCAAACTAGGTATAGAAAGAAATGTCTCCAAGCTGGTAAAGATCATCTGTGGAAAGCCCACAGCTAACATAATACTTAATGGTAAAAGATTGAATGATTTTTCCCCTAGGATAGAGAGTAAGGTATGGATATCTACTTTCACCATTACTATTTAATGTTGTATTAGAGATCTCAGCCTCAATGATGAGGCAATAAAAAGAAATGTAAAGACCTAATGATTAGAAATGCAAGAAAACTGTCACTATTTATAGAAGACATGATTATATATATATATATATATATATAAAACACTATAGAATATTAAAAAAATGGAACCAGTATGTTAATTTAGTAAAAATAACAAGATATAAGCTCATTATATGCAAAAGGCCATTGTATTTCTATGTGTTATAAACAAATATTTGGAAAGTTATATTTAAAAATGCCACAAGATCATAAATAACATACCTAAGAATATACGTAATGAAAGAAATGCATTTCTCTCAATTGCTGAGAGAAATGAAAGGGCACCTAAATAAATGGAGCAAAATAGAATGTTCATGTATTTGAAGAATAAATATGGTTGAAATGTCAATTTCTCTAAATTTATCTAGTAAAACATTCTCAATCAAAATTTGACTTCTAGATATCTGCACATAAACACAAACACACAATGAAAATTATATGCACAGAATGACTTGTCCAAGAACATTCATATCAACCTTTTCATGGCAGTCAAAATGTGAAAGAACCTAAGTGTCTATTTACAGGAGAATGGATAAACAAATTAAGTGTGTTCTTATAAAGGTATGTAAACTCAGCAATATGAAAGGAATGAGTTTACTGAAACACAGTGAGATGGACTGATGTAAAATCAAATAAACAAAAATGTAAGTTGAGTAAAAGAAGCCAGACACAAAGAAGCACAGACTCCATTGAAGTCCAAGAACAGACAAAACTAAGTTCTATTGCTTGAAATCAAAAGTGGTTGCCTTTGGGATGATTGCCTCTAAAAGGACAGAAGGGAACTCTCTGGGATAATATAGATACTCTGTTTTTGGTTTTGCATGGGTGCATGCAATTATCAAAACTCATCAAACTTAAGATTTCTTCTTTTTTTTTGTATAAATCATATATCAATAAATTAATGTTACCTAGACTATTATTACTCACTAACTTATTGGCCTCATGAATTTTGAGAAAAAAATGTTCTGGGACATTTAAAGACTCTGACACTATACATGCAAGTCATAGAGATGGTGAGCAAGTAAAGCTTTTCAAAAAATGACTGATCTTTTGGACACTGGACATTGGCAGAGAAAAGTTCAAAAAGGAAGCTGCCCACTGATGAACATTGTATGACAATTGCTTCCCTCCGCAGGGTTGCTCCAACTGCCTTAAGGCTGTATGGTTAGAATTCAAAATATCTGACAGGAATGTCCTTGACATAGTTACAATGATCTCCATCACTGCTTCAGCAAGAGTAATGTTTTAATGTCTTTTTTTCTTTCTCCTTAAACTATGCTGTTAGCTTTAAGCCTCGGGGCAGAAGCACAGTAAAGTGGATAACTAATTGAAATATTTAAAACAACCAGACAGCAGTATTCATGAACCAGCACAATGACATAGCAGAGAAAATCTGCCTCCTTAATAACAGCATTTGTTAGATTAGGAAAGACACTTTTAGACTGAGAGCTCATCAAGGACAAGAATTTGTCTTTTATTTCATATAACATGTCATATGTCACAATGTTAGGCACGCATGTTCAAGCACAATTTTAATATAAGCAGGAGCAATGCTGTCTAAATGTTCTTCATGGGGATATATCAGTAAGTTAGCTTTTGTCACAATGATGTTGCATAACATACCACTCCAAAGTTCAGTTGCTTAAAACAACAATCATTTATTCTCAGAGATTTGTAGTTGGCTTGGGCTCTGCTCTGCTGACTCATGCACTTATCGGGGAGGAAATGCAAAGTCACATGGCAAAGGGTTTGCATACCAGGAAGGGTGAAGCATTGGAGCCAGTGATGTAATTTACTACATGAGGCTCTTAAATTTTAAATAAAAATTCTAGGAAGCCTGTTGGTAAAGTATGAATGTAAGAGCATATTGCCCTACTGAATCACCTTGATTATATATATCAAAGTAAACCAAGAGTTTTGGAACATTATTGCCTGGAATATGAAGTCTTGTCTGGAGTGTAAATTTCTCTGCCTGCTTCACTACTTTTTAAAAATAGATCTATAGATCAATTTTGGGGTAATTGGATCTAAATAATATTGAATCTTTCTACCCATAAACACAGTATATCTTTCAATATCTAGTGAGATTCCCATTACCTTTTGCTTATAATTTTAGAGTTGATTTGAAACTCAATTATATAGAGCATGTGCACTCTCTCTTTCTCTCGCTCTCTCTCTCTTTCCCCCAAAGAAGAAACATTTTTATTATTTATAGATGTAAATAATTCTACTCCTTAATTTATTCCCAAATTAGGACATAGAGTCCCTTGGATAATAAGCTGCCTAAATTCTGTAGCTTTGGTTTGAGTCCACTGAAGAATATGAAAACTTCATATCACAGATCCTGACAACTAAGTCTAAACTTCAATCCTATTGCCAATACCTACCCTGCCTCATATTATAACTGACAGCATTAAGGGTGATAGGGAAATGCCTGAAAGGCAGAGTGATAAAGCAACTCAAGTGGTATGATGGTTTTTGGTCTTACACATGATCAGCTCCAGAATTTACTTATTATTAAAAATTCTTTATCAATACATAGTGCCTTATGTACTAGACTCTATACACATAATCTTCCTTCTTGGATGGTAAATTCCCCTACCTATTTACCTGTTGTTTTAGCAACCAGATTAACATTCTGTGGTCACATTAAGTATGGGATTGCAAAGGTTTAAACAAAAATTGAAGATTAAAAAATGTCACAGCCTTTCGAGTTTTCATAATCAAATCTGAAAGGTAATGTGCAGCTCAGCCTGTTTTCAAAAGTTGTCATACCTCAGGATCAGTTTAGTTACCTCTGTACCTTGATGACTATAGGACACTGGTGCCTAAATAAAGGACCTGATGGATCTGGCTCACTTAGGGAATTAGGAAGGCATGTTTTCCAGTTATCCAAGTTTGTATTTTTACCCTGGTGAGTGAAGGAACATAATTGTAACCACTGGGGAGTTCAAGTTTTGAAATACAAAGTCTTCTTTCCATCCCAAGATTGAGAGAGTGGAATTGTGCCACATCACAAAGCAAGGAAAGAGAGGAAGAGGATCACAATAAGTGTTGTGGTAATTTTGTATGATGTCATCCAAGATCTCCCTCTGAAACAGTAGGGGATTTTGAAGTATCCCTTATAAGGCTGGCCCAGCTTGGTGACTGGCATGGGCTATCTCAGTGAATGTTCTACAAAGAGCAATTCCCCAGAAGTAGTACCAATATCAGATGACTCAGCTACCCAGGAGTATGGAACTATTCTAGAAAGCAAGGGAATATCCGCAATTCATAGAGGAACCAATTAGAGCTACTTTCAAGAGTGGCATATGAGGATCCTCTATGCTAGGACCTTCCCGTATCTTGGAAATTGTGACCCACCAGAGATACTGGTGGAAAGAGCCACTTAAATTAGAGAAGCTCCTAAAAATCACACATACTTAACAAACTACTTCCATGGAGAATATTTCACTGACAGGAACTACCATCAGAATTTCTTTTTGGCAAGAACCATTCCTGGGAACATAAAATGGCTTTGAACTCAGGAAATTCATGTGCTGTGGTCTTCTCTGGCATTATAATATGTGTTATTATCTTTCCTCATGCATAAGAAGATTTGATTTTATATTGGCCTATCAATAGAGTTCTCAATGAGAAAAAAACAATAGCAATTATTTTCACCAATATGACAAGAACCAACTTAGAATTGGAAGCCCCTAAACTTTGCATGCGGATTAATTAGTTACAGTAGCCTTGAATTATATCCCATATTTTGGAGCCCAGTTGATTCTGAGAATAGAGGTTTATACAAAGATGGACATGTCTGGACCTACAAAATGGAATTGTCTTTGTCTATTTCTCTTAGTTTTTAAGGTTTTCACTGAAATGCACTTTTGACAGTAGACAGAGTATATCAGCTGCATACTGATATTCAGCTTAATTTTTATGAGAGGCAGTAGAGTAGAAGATGATAGCTGTAGTTTAGAGGAATTCAGTTTGATAAATGTGGATGTTGCTAATGCAAATTTAATTGGAATTGATGAATTTTCAGAACTTGGTGTCTTGCCTGATCTTTAACAGAACGTGTAGGGAAATAAGAATGTATAACATAAAAGGATATTTTGTCCTTTTAAAAATTTCAATTAACATCCTCATATCATGCTTGTCTTTAAATAGAAGCCAAATATGTTCTGGATCTGTAACATAACACTTTTTCTGCTCTCCATGTTACATAGCTTGCAACAATAACCAATCTAATAACTGTGGCACTGTCTCTGCAAAGATTATGGGTAAAGATTAAAAGCTGTCGTCACAAAAATAAAATCTTATAACATTCGAGTTTGTTTAATCTTCAGTTGTCTCTGGTAGAGAAGGCTCATGTAAACTTGGGATTGAGGCACATGTTGAACCTCTCTGGACATCTCTCAGTTTATCCTTGGAGTGCGAGTAACCTGGATCTTCATAGAGCACTATCATTTTTCAACCTTTGTTTTTGAAAAACTATGAGTGCCATTTTTTACCATATCAGAAAAAAAAAAATCTGAGTGCCCATGTGTTATTTTTATATTTCCTGGATTTCTGTCTTAAGGCACAAATAGCCAAATAGTACATAGATACTAGTTATTAACCTGTTGTTATCTATGGGAAAGTAAATTTGAGTTCCATTTCCAAATGCGTCAACAACAATTACAGTAGGAGGATGCACTCATCTTCTCCCCAGTTCTAGGACTCAGACAGTGGTTTCCATATCTTATATATGGACTCAAGAAGAGTGAAGTGTAGAAAAATAAGAGGCCAGGATAGGAGCAACAGGGGGTTGGGAAGAGAAAAGAGACACACACCTGGTAAGCAAGTAAGTTATGTATAGGGAACTGCCTCTGCCTCTAAATCTATCATAGGCATTTTGTTATTGAGAATTCCTATTTTCTATTTAAAATTAAAATCCTTCACCGAAACCTTTTCTATAACTTCTTCCTCTAAATAAATTGAATTTGTAATGCTCTAAGCTGTCAAGAAATATATTTTGGAAGTTACTTGCATTTCTATGAAACGCAGTTGATACATGAAAATAAATCCAGATTACTGCTGCTTATTCTTTCATATGAATTCTAAACATCTAGAGTTAGTCATTTACATTTGTTTGTTATAAATTATTAAGTCACTCTTAAAACTACCATATGTAGTTTTCTTGAGTAGTCAACTATTAAAATGATATGCTTTGTAACAACCAACTACAAAAATCTTGGTGGCATATACTGATAAATATTTATTTCTCACATTCTCGCATGTCTGAGAGTAGGCCGTAAGTTGGCTGAGCTAAACTAAGCTTGACTGTGATGATTTGGCTGGGGCAGCTCTGTTCCTTATATCTTTCATTCCCCTCCTGAGACCAGCAGGACTTTTTTTTTTTGTTTTATAGTAATGGCAGAAGTGCAAGAGAATAAACCTGATCATATACAAGCATGTCTAGCATTTTAGACACATGACTTCTGCTGTCATTCCATTGGCCAAAAAATGTCACATTATCTAACTCCAAAACAAGGAGTAGGGAAATCGACTTCACCTCTTTAGCTGGAAAAACTAAAAAGTTACATGGAAAATTGCCTACCTGGAATCAGAGAGGAATAAAGAATTGGGGCTATTAATGTTATCTGCTGTATCTTATAAACTCATATGGGACATATCTTCTTTATTTCTCCTTGTAGAGGTACATACATGCATATGTGTGCACAAATGTGTGTACATACATATACAATGTCCTTAACTAAATGGTAATGTTTTCTTATGTGGAAGGGTAAACCTATCTTAAGTAAACATAACTTTCAGAGGAAACCAAATGGTTAGGAAGGAAAGCAACAGCAGACAAACTAGCCAGATAACCTGAATCAGTTTTTGTGATCAGGATTCTCCCTGCTCTCTCTCTTCCTCTCTCTCTCCCCCAAACACATTCACAGCAGCTCCCTTGAAGTTGTAGTGTATAAGAACAGGACATTTAAAAGTATTCAAATAAACTTCTCAGATAGGACATTTTCCAGTAGTTTCTTTGAATATATATATCAGTCATGAAAATAATCCTCATTTCTTTGTACCAAAAAAAAATCATCAAGTGAGTTTCAGTTGTTGTGAAAATGGCATTGGGAAATTGCCTTGAGTAAATCAGCAACATAGAGGAGGGAAAAGCCCACACACTCAGTAGGCATATCTTTCTCAGAATCCTATATATTGAAAAGAGATAGACGAGTAAATGCCTCCCAGGAAATCTCGGTCCAGCCTTGCTCAGGTACCTGAGTCACTCTTTAACATCACCAGTATGACACTTTCAATTTTTCAGAGCTGAGATAAATCACCAAGCCTCACAGCTATGAGTATCATGCCGTGTTCTGCAACACCGCCAAATCTCACCAGTCTCATCAGCCCAATCACAGAAAGCAGCAGTTACTCATCAAAGAATTTTCTCTCCTTCAGCCCTGACCTTTAGTCATTGCTTAGCTTATCTCTCCGTGAATCCCCTCTGCATGCTAGCCCCCGTTATTTTTTGTTTTTTTTTGCTTATGTCCTCATTACCATTTCTTAGGTTATTGACAACAATTTATCAAAACAAACTTTTCCCTCTTCCTACTCCTTTAATTGAATCTATCCTATATACTATTCCCATAGTCTTTTTCTATTATTATTATACTTTAAGTTCTGGGATACATGTGCAGAATGTGCAGGTTTGTTACATAGGTATACACGTGCCATGGTGGTTTGCTGCACCCA
Source organism: Nomascus leucogenys (assembly GCF_006542625.1). Lineage (NCBI taxonomy): Eukaryota > Metazoa > Chordata > Mammalia > Primates > Hylobatidae > Nomascus > Nomascus leucogenys. The sequence continues at coordinate 21,307,318 of NC_044406.1, read as the reverse complement.
TCAACCCATCATCTACATTAGATATTTCTCCTAATGGTATCCCTCCCCCAACCCCCCACCCCCTGACAGACCCCAGTGTGTGATGTTCCCCTCCCTGTGTCCATGTGTTCTCATTGTTCAACTCCTACTTGTGAGTGAGTACATGCGATGTTTGGTTTTCTGTTCCTGTGTTAGTTTGCTGAGAATGATGGTTTCCAGCTTCATCCATGTCCCTGTAAAGGACATTAATTCATCCTTTTTTATGGCTGCATAGTATTCCCTGGTGTATATGTGTCCCATTTTCTTTATCCAGTCTATCACTGATGGGCATTTGGGTTGGTTCTAAGTCTTTGCTATTGTGAATAGTACTACAATAAACATACGTGTGCATGTGTCTTTATACTAGCATGATTTATAATCCTTTGGGTATATACCCAGTAATGGGATTGCTGGGTCAAATGGTATTTCTGGTTCTAGATCCTTGAGGAATCGCCACACTGTCTTCCACAATGGTTGAACTAATTTACACTCCCACCAACAGTGTGAAAGTGTTCCCGTTTCTCCACATCCTCTCCAGCATCTGTTGTTTCCTGACTTTTTTTTTTTTTTTTTTTTGAGAGACAGAGTCTCGCTCTATCGCCCAGGCTGGAGGGCAGTGTTACAGTCTCAGCTCACTGTAACCTCCGCCTCCCAGGTTTACGCCATTCTCCTTCCTCAGCCTCCCGAGTAGCTGGGACTACAGGCGCCCACCACCATGCCCGGCTAATTTTTTTTATTTTTAGAAGAGACGGGGTTTCACCGTGTTAGCCAGGATGGTCTTGATCTCCTGACCTTGTAATCTGCCCGACTCGGCCTCCCAAAGTGCTGGGATTACAGGCGTGAGCCACCGTGCCCGGCCCCTGTTGTTTGCTGACTTCTTTTTTTTTTTTGAGACGGAGTCTCGCTCTGTCGCCCAGGCTGGAGTGCAGTGGCGCGATCTCGGCTCACTGCAAGCGCTGCCTCCCGGGTTCACGCCATTCTCCTGCCTCAGCCTCCCGAGTAGCTGGGACTACAGGCGCCTGCCCACACACCCGGCTAATTTTTTTTTTGTATTTTTAGTAGAGACGAGGTTTCACCATGTTAGCCAGGATGGTCTCGATCTCCTGACCTTGTGATCCGCCTGCCTTGGCCTCGCAAAGTGCTGGGATTACAGGCTTGTGGCCTGGGATCCCAGCGCCTGGCCTCCTGACTACTTAATAATAGTCATTCTAACTGGCGTGAGATGGTATCTCATTGTGGTTTTGATTTGCATTTCTCTAATGACCAATGATGATGAGCTTTTTTTCATATGTTTGTTGGCTGCATAAATGTCTTCTTTTGAGAAGTGTCTGTTCATATCCTTTGCCCACTTTTTCATGGGGTTGTTTTTTTCTTGTAAATTTGTTTAATTTCCTTGTAGATTTTGGATATTAGCCCTTTGTCAGATGGATAGATTGTAAAAATTTTTTCCCATTCTGTAGGTTGCCTGTTCACTCTGATAATAGTTTCTTTTGCTGTGCAGAAGCTCTTTAGTTTAATTAGATCCCATTTGTCAATTTTGGCTTTTGTTGCCATTGCTTTTGGTGTTGCAGTCATGAAGTCTTTGCCCATGCCTATGTCCTGAATGGTATTGCCTAGGCTTTCCTTCTAGGGTTTTTATGGTTTTAGGTCTAACATGTAAGTCTTTAATCCATTTTGAATTAATTTTTGTATAAGGTATAAGGAAGGGATCCAGTTTCAGCTTTCTACATATGGCTAGCCAATTTTCCCAGCACCATTTATTAAATAGGGAATCCTTTCCCCATTGCTTGTTTTTGTCAGGTTTGTCAACGATCAGATAGTTGTAGATATGTGGCATTTTTTCTGAGGGCTCTGTTCTGTTCCATTGGTCTATATCTCTGTTTTGGTACCAGTACCATGCTGTTTTGGTTACTGTAGCCTTGTAGTATAGTTTGAAGTCAGGTAGTGTGATGCCTCCAGCTTGGTCTTTTGGCTTAGGATTGACTTGGCGATGCGGGCTCTTTTTTGGTTCCATATGAACTTTAAAGTAGTTTTTTCCAATTCTGTGAAGAAAGTCACTGGTAGCTTGATGGGGATGGCATTGAATCTATAAATTACCTTGGGCAGTATGGCCATTTTCACGATATTGATTCTTCCTACCCATGAGCATGGAATGTCCTTCCATTTGTTTGTATCCTCTTTTATTTCATTGAGCAGTGGTTTGTAGTTCTCCTTGAAGAGGTCCTTCACATCCCTTGTAAGTTGGATTCCTAGGTATTTTATTCTCTTTGTAGCAATTGTGAATGGGAGTTCACTCATGATTTGGCTCTCTGTTTGTCTATTATTGGTGTATAGGAATGCTTGTGATTTTTGCACACTGATTTTGTATCCTGAGACTTTGCTGAAGTTGCTAATCAGCTTAAGGAGATTTTGGGCTGAGATGATGGGGTTTTCTAGGTATACAATCATGTCATCTGCAAACAGGGACTATTTTACTTCCTCTTTTCTTAATTGAATACCCTTTATTTCCTTCTCCTGCCTGATTGCCCTGGCCAGAACTTCCAGCACTATGTTGAATGGGAGTGGTGAGAGGGGGCATCCCTGTCTTGTGCCAGTTTTCAAAGGGAATGCTTCCAGTTTTTGCCCATTCAGTATGATACTGGCTGTGGGTTTGTCATGAATCGCTCTTATTATTTTGAGATATGTCCCATCAATTCCTAATTTATTGAGAGTTTTTAGCATGACGGGCTGTTGAATTTTGTCAAAGGCCTTTTCTGCATCTATTGAGATAATCATGTGGTTTTTGTCTTTGGTTCTGTTTATATGCTGGATTACATTTATTGATTTGCGTATGTTGAACCAGCCTTGCATCCCAGGGATGAAGCCCACTTGATCATGGTGGATAAGCTTTTTGATGTGCTGCTGGATTCGGTTTGCCAGTATTTTATTGAAGATTTTTGCATCAATGTTCATCAGGGATATTGGTCTGAAATTCTCGTTTTTTGTTGTGTCTCTGCCAGGCTTTGGTATCAGGATGATGCTGGCCTCATAAAATGAGTTAGGGAGGATTTCCTCTTTTTCTATTGATTGGAATAGTTTCAGAAGGAATAGTACCAGCTCCTCCTTGTACCTCTGGTAGAATTCGGCTGTGAATCCAACCGGTCCTGGACTCTTTTTGGTTGGTAAGCTATTAATTATTGCCTCAATTTCAGAGTCTGTTATTGGTGTATTCAGAGATTCAACTTCTTTCTTGTTTAGTTTTGGGAGGGTGTATGTGTCAAGGAATTTATCCATTTCTTCTAGATTTTCTAGTTTATTTGCATAGAGGTGTTTATAGTATTCTCTCATGGTAGTTTGTATTTCTGTGGGATCAGTGATGATATCCCCTCTATCATTTTTTATTGCGTCTATTTGATTTTTCACTCTTTTCTTCTTTATTAGTCTTGCTAGCGGTCTATCAATTTTGTTGATCTTTTCAAAAAATCAGCTCCTGGATTCATTAATTTTTTGAAGGGTTTTTTGTGTCTCTATTTCCTTCAGTTCTGCTCTGATCTTAGTTATTTCTTGCCTTCTGCTAGTTTTTGAATGTGTTTGCTCTTGCTTCTCTAGTTCTTTAATTGTGATGTTAGGATGTCAATTTTAGATCTTCCCTGCTTTCTCTTGTGGGCATTTAGTGCTATAAAATTCCCTCTACACACTGCTTTGAATGTGTCCCAGAGATTCTGGTATGTTGTGTCTTTGTTCTCACTGGTTTCAAAGAACATCTTTATTTCTGCCTTCGTTTTGTTATGTACCCAGTAGTCATTCAGGAGCAGGTTGTTCAGTTTCCATGTAGTTGAGCAATTTCGAGTGAGTTTTGTAATCCTGAGTTCTAGTTTGATTGCACTGTTATCTGAGAAACAGTTTGTTATAATTTCTGTTCTTTTACACTTGCTGAGAACTGCTTTACTTCCAACTATGTGGTCAATTTTGGAATAGGTGTGGTGTGATGCGGAAAAGAATGTATATTCTGTTGATTTGGGGTGGAGAGTTCTGTAGATGTCTATTAGGTCTGCTTGGTGCAGAGCTGAGTTCAATTCCTGGATATCCTTGTTAAGTTTCTGTCTGGTTGATCTGTCTAATGTTGACAGTGGGGTGTTAAAGTCTCCCATTATTATTGTGTGGGAGTCTAAGTCTCTTTGTAGGTCTCTAAGGACTTGCTTCATGAATCTGAGTGCTCCTGTATTGGGTGCATATATATTTAGGATAGTTAGCTCTTCTTGTTGAATTCATCCCTTTACCATTATGTAATGTCCTTCTTTGTCTCTTTTGATCTTTGTTGGTTTAAGGTGTGTTTTATCAGAGACTAGGATTGCAACCTCTGCCTTTTTTTGTTTTCCATTTGCTGGTAGATCTTCCTCCATCCCTTTATTTTGAGTCTATGTGTGTCTCTGCACATGAGATGGGTTTCCTGAATACAGCACACTGATGGGTCTTGACTCTTCATCCAATTTGCCAGTCTGTGTCTTTTAATTGGAGCATTTAGCCCATTTACATTTAAGGTTAATATTGTTATATGTGAATTTGATCCTGTCATTTTGATGTTAGCTGGTTATTTTGCTCGTTAGTTGATGTAGTTTCTTCCTAGCCTTGATGGTCCTTAGCAATTTGCCATGTTTTTGCAGTGGCTGGTACCAGTTGTTCCTTTCCATGTTTAGTGCTTCCTTCAGAAGCTCTTTTAGGGCAGGCCTGGTGGTGACAAAATCTCTCAGCATTTGCTTGTCTGTAAAGGATTTTATTTCTCCTTCACTTATGAAGCTTAGTTTGGCTGGATATGAAATTCTGGGTTGAAAATTCTTTTCTTTCAGAATGTTGAATATTGGCCCCCACTCTCTTCTGGCTTGTAGAGTTTCTGCCGAAAGATCGGCTGTTAGTCTGATGGGCTTCCCTTTGTGGGTAACCCGACCTTTCTCTCTGACTGCCCTTAACCTTTTTTCCTTCATTTCAACTTTGGTGAATCTGACAATTTTGTGTCTTGGAGTTGCTCTTCTCAAGGAGTATCTTTACCACAAGTTTTAATTCAACACCTGCTACCACTAGACATGGTTTTAGAAATAGGGGATAAAAGTGAATGAAACTCTATACTCCCCACTCTCATGGTTGTTATATTACATTACTTTTAATGGCATAAACTATAATTACTTTTGCACCAACATAATAGAGGCAAAAAAGACTTGAACCAACAATTGGACAAATACATTTATATTTGTATATTGTGATAAGTACTTAGAAGGAACTAAATGGGGTATGATGGGCATTTAACAGCAGAATCCAATTTTGATTCAACTGTTAATAATGCTTTCAGAAGAATTAAAACATGAGTCCCAAAAGACTAGCAGAATTAGCCAGTGAAGGAGAGTTTTGGAGGAAAAACATTCCTGCAGAGGAAGCAGCATATATGAAGCTCTGAGGAAGGGAAAGAAAAGCTTATTCTCGAACAGAAAGAAAGCCCATCTGTCTGTACAGCAGTGAGCAATAGGAGTGCTGGGTGATAAGTGTTGAGGAGAGGGTGGAGACTAGAGCAGGGAGGTCCTTACAGTCCAGAGAATCTTGATCTTGACTGCACGTTGGAATCCCTTAGAATTTTATAAAATCCAGACATCTGATTTCCTTCCCAGAAATTCTTGTTCAAGGTATAGATTAGGCATAGGTGTTAAAAAGTTTCCTTGGTGATCTGAATATACAGCCAAGCTTGAGATCCACTGCTTTAGGCTATGTGAAAGTTTGAATATTTTAATCAAATATAACGTTTGAGCTGTTTCCTTGGACAAGAAAACCTCACCCCAGTTTTTACTTGTTGGAACCCTACATATATTTCCCAGGGTCTAGTGATATCTTTTCTTTGAGGTTTTCTTCTCTTTCCCTGGCTGAAGATAATCCTCTCGTTTCTCTTTGCCCTTTGATGTTTTGTTTAGATACAGCATTGAAGAGCATCAGAAACTAACATTGTAATTAGTTTTGCAGACGACTTTGATGTGACTTTTTTTTTTTTTTTTTTTACCTATCAGTTGCCTCATTTGTCTTTGCCTCATTCCCATCCTCCTCTCTGCCCCTCAAGGGTTTAGTACCTAGATTTGACTGCAGTAGATATTAGGTATGAGTTTATTAAATTGAATGGACTACCACCTTAAGAGGAGACAAATGCACAAGACAGTACAGCATCTCTAAATCTTGGATTTACATTCATGAGGATATATAAGCTTACATCCACTCACATTACTTGGCTGTCTTTGAGATAACCACAGGCCAAAGTAATTGTCATTTTTGATTTAGTGTTGTAAGCCAAGATGAAAAAAAGATGGCGTTCTGCAGGCTCCAAATTTGATCTTACTTTAATGGTTTTATTTTCCATTATAACTTTTAAAACTTAGGAATAAACATGCTGAACTCTTCTTTATTTGTATTTTTCTGGTGAACCATACATCTAAATGGTGTTCATTTGCTTTGGATGTTCCTGGCATCATTTTTATTTAGTGCCTCTGATCTTGTTAAAGCTAGAATCCATTTTTATTTTTTAATCAAGAATTCTGTCTTTGATAGTGAGTTACTGAAAAAGGAATAGATAAAACCTGAACTACCCAGAGGGAATTTCCCTGGCCTGCTTTGTGGAGATAGCCCAACATCAGGCTGGGTTATTAATCATGGCTTTCTTTATGGATCTCAAGTTCTTGTTGTTTCTCCTACCGTTGAAGCAAAATAAAAGCACTTAAATGAAAACTCAAATATATGGTTTACATCAAAATTCTTGCATGGAAATTAAACATATACCATTCACTCAGTAATCTGCAAGCATAGATGTAGAGAGAAAGGCAGAATATTTCCTTTCTGAAATTACTTTATCAATTTGACTACCTTTGATAGGAAGTAGTACAAAAGTAAATTCAAATAGAGTTAAACAGTAGGGAAAGATTTTATTTCACTAACCAGAAAGACGAGAGATGGGACCGCTCTAGGGCTGATTAAATCAGAGGCTCAGTGACCCTTTTAAGGATTTGGGTTTTTCTAATTTCTGTTTGCCATCCTTCCTGTTTCAAGCTCTTCCGGCTAATTTCCCTCATAACAGTGAGGTGGCAGCCTCGGTTTCAAGAATCACATCCAAACTCAACAATGTCTGGAAAAACATTCCTTGATCTTCTTTGGTCTCCTTTTTTAAAAAGCAAGTAAATACTTCCCCCAAAGTTTCATCCTCCTTCCCCACTGAGAAGACTTCCTCTCACCATTTTATTGACTAAAATTATGTAACAAATCCATGTCAAAAACAAACAAAAATGATGTCATCACCGTAGGTGTAGGTTCATCTGTAAGGGCAAGTTTCTAAAACACATAGCCATCACTTTTCAGTATTTTGGCTAAGATCAAATATAGTGTCTAAAACACATGGCCCTGTGGAGGAGGGTAGATAAGTGAACAAGACTGAGAAAAAGTAATAGAATAAAAACAGATGGAGAGAAGAAAGTATCAGTGTCTGCTATAACTGGCATGGGTTTGAAAAGACGTGAGCTGTAGACCATTATATTTCCTCTTTAAGAGGGTTTTAACGTTAAAATTGGAGGCTTTAGAAAGGCTATTCTAATTTTTTACTTTCAATTTCAACTTTTATTTTAGATCCAGGAGATAATGTATGGGTTTGTTACATGTGTATATTGTGTGACACTGAGGTTTGGGGTACAATTGAACCTGTCACCCAGGTAGTGAGCAGAGTACCCAATAGGTAGTTTTTCAACCCTTACCCCATCCCTCCACCTCTTGGTAGTCCGCAGTGTCTATTATTCCCATCTTTATGTCCATGTGTACCCTCTGTATGTTCTTTTATTTTTAATTTCAACTTTTATTTTAGATATTGGACACAGGCTGGGCACGGTGGCTTACACCTGTAATCCCAGCACTTTGGGAGACTGAGGCGGGCAGATCACCTGAGGTCGAGAGTTTGAGACCAGCATGACCCACATGGAGAAACTCCATCTCTACTGAAAATTAGCCAGGCGTGGTGGCACATGCCTGTAATCCCAGCTACTCGGGAGGCTGTGGCAGGAGAATCGCTTGAACCTGGGAGGCAGAGGTTGTAGTGAGCCGAGATCGTGCCATTGCACTCCATCCTGGGCAACAAGAGTAAAATTCCATCTCAAAAAAAAAAAAAAACAAAAAAGATATTGGGGACATATATGAAGATTTGTTATGTGGGACTATTGCATGATGCTGAAGTTTGGAGTATGGATCTTGTCACTCTGGTAGTGAGCATAGCACCTGATAGGTAGTTTTTTAAACCAGCTCCCCTCCTCCACCCTCTAGTAGTCCACAGTGTCTATTGTTCCCCTCTTTGTGTCCGTGTGTACTCAATGCTTAGCCCCCATTTATAAGTGGCAACATATGATATTTGGTTTTCTGTTCCTGAATTAATTTGCTTAGGATATGGCCTCCAGCTCCATCTATGTTGCTGCAAATGACATGATTTCATTATTTTTTTTGGCTGCATAATACTCCATGGTGTATACGTACCACATTTTCCTTATCCAGTTTTCCATTGATGGGCACCTGGGTTGATTCCATGTCTTCGCTATTGTGAATTGCTCAGTGATGAACATATAAGTGGATGTGTGTTTTTGGTCGAATGGTTTGTTTTCTTGTGGGTATATACCCAGTAGTGGGATGGCTGGTTCAAATGGTAGCTCTGTTTTAGGTTCTTTGAGAAATTTCCAGATTGCTTTCCACAGTGACTGGACTAATTTACATTCCTACCATCGGCGTATAAGTGTTTCATTTTCCCCACAGCCTTGCTGACATCTGTTTTTGTTTTTGTTTGTTTTTGTTTTTGACTTTTTAATAATGGCCCTTCTGAATGGTGTGAGATGGTATCTTATTATGGTATTGGTTTGCATTTCTCTGATGATTAGTGATGCTGAGCATTTTTTCATGTTTGTTGGTCACTTGTATGTCTTCTTAGAAGCATCTGTTCATGTTTTTCACCCATTTTTTAAATGGAGTTATTCATTTTCTGCTTGCTGAATTGCTTAAGTTCCGTATACATTCTGGACATTAGGCCTTTGTCAGATGCATAGTTTGCAAATATTTTCTCTCATTCTGTAGGCTGTCTTCTACCCCATGTTTACCTCCTATTTATAAGTGAGAACGTGCAGTATTTGGTTAGAAAGGCTGCTTTAAAAATTCATTGATATCAAAATTTCAAAAATGTGAAGAATAGCTTTTTCAAGAAAAAACAGCTTTCAAACTCATCAAATTATAGACATTGAATATATGCAGTTTTTTTTTGTATTCCAATTATACCTCCATATAAAGCTGTTAAAAAATTGGACGCTCAGACCTGGCCCAGAAGATTTTTAAACACCAGGCCTCAAACAAACAAACAAGCAAATCAAACCTTCAACAGTGACTCCTGGGTTCCTTTCTTGTGCAATTTTTGTTTTTTTTTTTTTAAGAAGAATTTTAGCATTGTGGACATTTTTTACACTGTGTTTGGATGCAGTGTGAAAATGTGGTATTACTAGGAGGTGGAATTGAAGCAGGACAGTGAGCATGGTGTTGATCAGGAGTTGATGGTAAGAAATCAGAGTTTGAATGGGAGGGTTTGATTAGGGAGAATAAGCTGTTAGCATTGGAGGGATTGACTCAGGCTGGAAAAATGATCAAATCTAATGTTAGGAGAGAGGGAGGGATGGGAGAAGGGGTTAATCAAATCGCAAAGCTGTGGCGTGGGTGGGCAGCCATTTTTGAATTTGATGGTTTACTTCTAAAGGGTTATTGCCAAATAGACTGGTGACTATAAAACCGTAGGATAGTAAAATCCCACACATTTCATGCCCAGAAGACAGTGTAACACATCGTGACAAGTGGGTAATTCTGTCCATTTGTGGAAGAAATCTCAAATAATTGTGATGCTCTGGCACCTCAAGAATTTAAGCACACTTAGCCCAGAGGTGCCTGGAGAACCTCCTGTGAGCAACAGTGCCCAGAGAGAGACCAATGGTTGGCAGGAGTAGAAATTCTTCCTTCAGTATATTTGATAACAGGGACCCCAGCAGGGACTGCAAGTCATAATCATCATGTTTATCTTTTCAGGTAAATAGAAGTTTTCACTTTTTTGTTATACCTAGTCAGACATTTTTTTCCCACTGCTTAATTCTCTTTGCTAGTACCAAAATATATACAGGATTTTTGTGTCTGTGTTGATAATTTTTTTCTCTTACTGTTCTTGTTGTTATTTATTAATATATTTTTGCTCAATAGTTAATATCAAGCTTATATTAGCTACATCAAATATTAATTAACTTTCTCTCCTTTTTTCTTTGAAATATTTTGTATAAGATAGGACTTATAAGTTTCCTGAATATTTAGTAAAGATTTGCCTGCAAAATCATCCGGCTTTATTATCTTTTATGCAGTGGAAATTGCTATTGTTTTTTTCCATATAATTCAGTTTTTAAAAATGTTATTGGTGTTTGTACATTTTCTGGGTCCCGTTTGTTTTCTTAGTTTATTTTTTCCATCCCCTCAAGCATTTATCCTTTGTGTTACAAACAATCCAATTACATTCTTTAAGTTACGTTAAAATATACAATTAAGTTACTGTTGACTATAGTCACCCTGTTGTGCTATTAAATAGTAGGTCTTATTGATTCTATTTTGGGTGATTTTGGCAATTATAATTTCTAGACAATTTATTCATTTCATTTAATTTTTCAACATTATTGGGAATATGATTTATATCAATGTAAGTTTCAGAATGTTTCATCTGAGGTTTATACAAGCTTAATTATTTCTCCAAAGGTAAGATAATTAGCCCTAATATAACTAACGAGTAATAGCCATATAATAAAGCTGAATGAGGAATCAAGCTGGATATATTTTGAGGATCAAGCTTGGTTTAGTGGGATTTGGGGTGGAGGGTATCCAGAGAAATTGAAGCATGTTAGTATTTGGAAAATGCTACAAATACTGGTTTAGCAGGTGGCAGAAATATATGAGTGGAGTGCCGATTTGCACTAGGCTGCCTCATCTCTTGCGACTCAAAGTGGGAAATTGCAATTTATACTCATTTAAATACTAATTTACATGTATTGAAGGAGGAGTTATTAAATAGTAATGAGGTAAGGGGGACATTCATGCAAAAGGTGAGCTTTTCGAGGGCAGGGGTTTTTGTCTTTTTTGTTTCCTGTTCTGTTACCAGGAACTAAAACAGTACCTGGCACATAGTAGGTGCTAAATAAATATTTGAATAAAGAAAAGAACGACAAAAATCCAATTTAATCCTCATAACAACCTTGTGATTATAATAGCAAATATTTACTGTGTGTTTACTCTACGTCGGATATCATTCTAAGTCTTTGCTTGTCTTAATTAATCTAAATCCTTATGAGACAGGAAATTGCATACATATCACAATGAGTTTAATTGTTAAGTGTGAGAAAGTGATTAAAAAATAATAAGACAAAAAGCAGCCAGCCGCAGTGGTTCACACCTGTAATCCCAGCACTTTGGGAGGCCCAGGCGGGCGGATCACCTGAGGTCCAGAGTTCGAGACCAGCCTGGCCAACACGGTGAAACCCTGTCTCTACTAAAAATACAAAAATTAGCTAGGCATGATGGCAGGTGCCTGTAATCCCAGCTACTCTGGAGGCTGAGGGGACACAATCGCTTGAACCCAGGAGGGAGAGGCTGCAGTGAGCTGAGATCGCACCACTACACTCCAGCCTGGGCGACGGAGCGAGACTCTGTCTCAAAAAAAAAAAAAAAAAAAAGAGAAAAGAAAAGCTGGGAGGGGCTGTGGTTAGTTTACTTAGCTTAAAAGTACAGGATGAATTTCCAGCACTGCTGGATCAATGTTTTCAAAATCTTCCTCTCTCCTTTTAGCTCTGTTTCCCTCAACTCACCCCATGAATTGGCAAAAGTATCCACAGCTCATCTCAGGCTTAACTCATCATCTCTGTGTATGAGTACATGATCTCATATTTTGATGTAGTAGGTGGGATTCAATGTAAAAATCTAAATAATTATTTTAAAATTTAGTTCTAAGAAATTCCTTGCATCTTCAGATAAGCTCTTTAATATATTTCCTTCATTCTGATAAAGCAAATTATAGAGTGGATTATATTTCTCTTTTTTTACACTGGTTGCCCAGGAGATCAAGTCAGACTATAAGCTTCACAACAAACAATACATTTTGTTCATGTTTTAAAAGGTCACTCTGATTTATTTACTTTGTTTTTTATTGTTTGTTTTAATTAAACTATTTTAAGAATATTGTAGATCCATTTGTAAATGTAAGAAATAATACAGAGATATTCTTTGTATATTTTACTCATTTTCCCTCAATGGTAACGTCTTTCAAAACCACAACACAGCATGACAACCAGCATATTGAGACAGTCAAGACACAGAACACTTATTTTCATTGCCACTAAGAACTATCCTGTTGCCCCTTTGTTTAGCCATACTCACTTTCCTCCCACCCTCCTCAATACCTTCTTAAGCCCTGCCAGTCACAAATCTGTTCTCCATTTCCACAATTTATACTTTCAGAAATATATAAATGTACAGTATATAACCTTTTAGGATTGCCTTTCTTCACATAGAAAAATTATTGGAGACTTGTGGAAAATCAGGCAGGTTCCTCCATGGATCAATAATTTGTTTCTTTTTATTGCTGAACAGTATTCCATGGTATGGATGTACCACAGTTTATTCAGCATTCACTTATTCAAAAACATCCGTGTTGTTTCCAGTTCTTGTCTATTACAAATAAAGCAGTAAAGCTGCTATAAGCATGTGTGTATGCAGCTTTGTTTTTGGTTTTGCTTTCTGGTCTAAGTAACTTTTTATTTATTTATTCATTTATTTTTCATTGACAAATAAAAATGGTATGGACTTACGGTATACAGTATGATATTTTGAAATATGTATACATTGTAAAATGGCAAAATCAAGCTAATTAACATATGCATTACCTCACCATTGTTTTGTGGTGAGAACACTTAAAATCTAATCTCTTAGCAATTTTCAGGTGTACAGTACATTATTATTAACTATAGCCACCATTTTGTGCAGTAGTTATCTTGGGCTTATTCCCCATGTCTAACTAGAATTTCGTGTCCTTTGACCAACATCTTCCCCATTTCCTTTGTCCCTTACTAGCCCCTGATAAACATCATACTACTCTGCTTCCATGAGTTCAATTTTTTCAGATTCCACATATAAGTGAGATCATGTGGTATTTGCCTTTCTGTGTCTGGCTTATTTCACTTAACATAATGTCCTCCATGTTCATCTATGTTGACACATTGACAGGATTTTCTTCCTTTTGAAGGCTGAATAGTTTTCCTTTGTGTATATATTTTTGCATGAACACAAGTCTTAATCTCTTTGAGATAAATGCTCAGGAATGCAGTTGCTAGGTCATATGATAGTTGCGTGTTTAGTTCTTTAAGAAAATTCTAAACTGATCGCTTCTCAGCCTTTTGGCTAAAATCAAGTGTAGAAAATTCTAAACGGTTTTTAGAGTGGCTATAGCATTACACATTCCCATCATCAATGTATGAGTTATCCAGCTTTCCCTCTTTTCTAATGTACGTGTTTAGTGCTATCACTTTCCTTCTTAGTACTGCTTCAGCTGTGTCTCACAAGTTTTGATATTTTGTATTTTTGTTTTCATTCTATTTAATGTATTTTTATTTCTCTTGAGACTTCCTTGTTGGTACATTTATTATGTCCTTTGTTTCCAGGTGTTTGGGATTTTCTTGCTATTTCTGTTAACGATTTCCAGTTTCATTCATTGTTGGAGAACACATTCTGTATGATTTCAATTCTTTTGAATTTGTTGAGGTTGTTTTCATGGCTTGGGACATGATGTATCCTAGTATGTGTTCTGTGGGCACTGAAAAAAATGTGTATGATGCTGTCATAGGGGTGAAGTGTTCCATAACTGTCAATTACATCTTGTTGGTTGATGGTGTTTCTGAGGTTTTCTATATTCTTGTTGATTCTCTGTCTACTTGTTTTATCAATTATTGAGAGAAGGGTGTTAAAGGCGCCAACTATTATTGTGATTTCTTTATTTCTCCTTTCAGTTTTATCAGATTTTGCTTCACATAATTTGCAGCTCATTTATTTGGTTCATACACACGTAGGATTGCTATGCCTTAGTGGATTGACCCTTTTAACATTATATAATGTGCCTGTCTGTCACTGGTAACTTTCTTTGCTATAACATCTATATTATCTGATATTAATATAGTTACTCCTTCTTCTATTATTGTCTTCATGGTATATCGTTTTCCATCCTTTTAGTTTCAACCTGCCTTTGTCATTATAGTGTATTTGAAGTAAGTTTCTTGTAAACAGTATATAGGTGGGTCATATTTTAATGCACTCTGCTGCTCCCTATCTTTAATTTGGTGCATTTAGATCATTTACACTTAATATAATTATTATGTACTAGGGCTAAGTCTGCTATTTTATTTTTTGCTTTCTCTTTTTTCTCTTTGATTTGTATTTCTCTTTTATTTTTCCTGCTTTCCTGTGGGTGACTTGGACTATTTTTAGAAATCCATTTTGATTTATCTGTAGTGTAGTATTCTCTCTATATGTTTATATATACTTTTATTGGTTGAGATACATGTATATGTATGTGTGTGTATATATGTATACACATGTATATTCTCATAACAGTTTACTGTTGTCATCATTTTATCAGTTTAAGTATAGAAACCTTACATCTCTCTTTAAATCCATTTACTCACCCCATTTATAATAGTTATCTTATATATTGCCTCTACATACATTTAGGACCACATCATACGATGTTATAATTTTTGCTGCAACCATAAAATATAATTTTAAAAACTCAAGAGGAGATGGAAAGGCTATTGTATTTACCTATATATTTGCCTATCATGTTCTTTCCCCCTTCCTTACATTCCATAGTTCCTTTTTTGAATCATTTTTTTTCTGTTTAGAAAACTCCCTGGTTACATTGTTTTCGGGTACTTCTGCTTGTTGCAAGTTCTTTTAGTTTTTCTCCATCTGAGAATATTTTGATTTCTCCTTCACTCCTGAAGGATATTTTCAAGTATAGGGTTCTGTGTTAACAGTACTTTTCTTTCAGCACTTGAAAAACTTTGTGCCATTTCCTTCTGGCCTCTATGATTTCTGATGAGAGATCTGTTGCCATACAGTGTTTTTCCCTTACAGGTAAGTAATTGTTTCTCTAAAGCTGCTTTCAAAATTTTTTTCTTTCTCTTTAGTGTTCCAAAGTTTAATTATTAAGTATCTTGATGTCATTTTCTTTGAGTTTATCCTGTTTGGGATGTTCTTGGAATATTTAATCTATAGGGATGTGTCTCTTGCCAAATTTGAGAAGTTTTAGCCAATTGTTTCTTTGAGTAGCTTTTCAGCACTTCCCTCTTTCTTTTCTTTATTCCAGTTTACCCATGACACGAATAGTAAATACATTATTTTGAATTCCACTACATATATTTTTATTTTTTAAACGAAACAATTCAATTTGGGAGTAAATACATACAGATATTATACATAGATATATTTGGTATTTCAAACTTAGCATTATATCCAGTCTTTTTTTTTTTTTTTTGGAGACAACGTCTCACTCTGTTGCCCAGGCTGGAGTGCAGTGGCGCAGTCTCAGCTCACTGCAACCTCTGCCTCCCAGGCTTAAGCAATCATCCTGCCTCAGCCTCCTGAGTAGCTGGGATTACAGGCACATGCCACCAGGCCCAGCTAATTTTGGTATTTTTTGTAGAGATGGAGTTTCACCATTTTGGCCAGACTGTTCTCAAACTAGGATTATATCCAGCCTTAATTGGAAAGTGTTCAAGGTCCATATAAGAGGTAGAATATTCTATAATTTAAAAATTCTAAAATGTTTGAATTTTAAAAAATGACTTTGAATTCTGAAATCAATCTGTGATAATTCATCCAGAAAAGCAAGATTGGGAAACAGCACAAAACTGTTTGATGTTCCAAAGAAGAGCTTTTCTATATTTTGAACTAATTTGTTTTGCCATTATGGCTTTCAATAATTGAGATGTAATACGGGCTGCATTTTGATACCAATTTGTTTACTTTGAAATAATTTAAACCAAAATAAACCTGCTCAAAAATATTTAATGTTTATAAAAATACCTCAGCAAAAACCCAAATAAGACTTTAGTTTTGGGATTTGACCAGATATAAAAATAATTACTTGTAGGAGGTCACAACTGCTGTAATTTAAGTAATGAAGGTAGTATTCATTTTTAAGACAAACTCACTACCAATAGTAACAATGATTAACCTACTTAGAATCCAAAAATAAAACAAAAATGGGATCAAATAATCTGTTAGTATTAAGTTGCAATCAGAGAAAAATTATAATTCATATGAAACCAAAATAGATTCCATTCAAATATATGGTGATTCCTTCCATTAGATGCAAAGAACCTGACTGTAACCATTAGAGTAGACAGAATACCTGAGCTCCTATGTCAACTCTATGAGGAGCATAATTCCAAGCAAAAGTGTATATGATTATCACAGAGCCATAATAATAAAAATTGTGGTACTGGCTACTAAGGTCTACTAGACATTTAGACCAGTAGAATAAAATAGAAGGCCCCCAAATAAGTCTTTGCATATATAATCAAATGATTTTTGACAAGGGTACCAAGAAAATTCAATGGGGAAAAGAGAGTCTTTTCAACATTTGTTGTTGGGAAAACTGGATACCCAAATGCAAAAGAATAAAGTTGGATCTTTACGTTACAAAAATTAACTCAAAATGGATGAAAGACCTAAATGTAAGAGCTAAAACGATAAAGCTCTTAGAAAAAAACATAGAGGGAAAGCTTTGATTTGGCAATTATTTCTTGGATATGACACCAAAAGTACAGGCAACAGAAGATAAAATAGTGGCCAGGTGCGGTGGCTCATGCCTATAATCCCAGCACTTTGCGAAGCTGAAGTGGGAGGATCACTTGAGGCCACGAGTTCATGAGCAGCCTGGGCAACATAGCAAGAACCTATTTCTTTATAAAAAATACAAAAATTAACCAGGCACAGTGGTGCATGTGTGTAGCCCCAGCTGCTTGGAAAACTGAGGCAGGAGGATCGCTTGAGCCCAGGAGTGAGGCTGCAGTTTACAGTAATCATGCCACTGCACTCCAGCCTGGGCAACAAAGCAAGACTTGGTCTCAAAAAAAAAAAAAAAAAAGACAAAATAGATAAATTGGACCACATAAAAGTGAAAAACTTTTATGTATCAAAGGACACAATCAGCAGAGTGAAAAGGCAACCCATGAAATAAGAAAAATATTTGCAAATCATATATCTGATAAGGGCTTAATATCTAGGATATAAAAGGTCTCCAACAGCTTGACGAGAAAGAACACATAAACCAATTTAAAAATGGGCAAAGAACTTCAGTAGACATTTTTCCAAAAGACATATAAAAATGTTCAACAACACACGAAAAGATGCTCACCATCACTTTCATTAGTTAAATGCAAATTAAGACCACCATGAGATAGTAACTCACACCCATTAGCATGGCTACTCACAAACAAACAGAAAGTATTTGTGAATATGTGAAGAAACTGGAACCTTTGTACTCTTACGTTGTAGAAATGTAAAATGGTGTGACTATGGAAAATATTATGACAATTCCCCCAAAAAGCTGAAAATGGAATTACTTTAATCCAGCGGTTTCACTTTTGGGTGTGTACTTTTAAAAACCTGAAAATAGGGTCGCAAAGAGATCTTTGTATACTCACGTTCACTGCAGCATTATTCACAAGAGCCAAAAGGTAGAAACAACCCAAATGTTCATCAATGAATAAATGTATAAATAAAAAATGGTGTATATACCTTAAAATGTGGTGTATACCTTAAAAAGGAAGGAAATTCAGACAAATGCTACAACATGCATGATCTACGAGGGACATTATGCTAAGTGAAAAATGTGAATACTCAATGTGAGGTACCTAGAGTAGTCAAATTCATAAAGACAGAAATTAGAATGGTAGCTGCCAGGGGCTGGGATAAGTAGGAGAGTGGGGAGTTGTTTTTTAATGAGTTAAGTTTTAGTTTTGCAAGACGAAAAGAATTCTGGAGATTGGTTGTACAACAATGTAAATGTACTTAACACTACTGAACTGTGCACCTAAAATGATTAAGATCGTAAATTTCGTGTTACGTGTATTTTACCAAAGTTTTAAAGATTTTAAAAATGTATAAATCTGCTAATTAGAAGTAGGTGGGCTTTCTTTACAAAGTTGAATCTGATGATTAAAAAAAAAACAACAGAGTTGAGATGAATCATTGTTATCACTGTTTCCTCCAGCATAAGTTTTAGATCTAAAAATTAGCCAGAATAAGCATTAGAATTATTGTCTTTATTTTAACTATAAATTGAGTCTTCATAAAGCTGTCCAGTGATGCTCCTATGCCCAAATCAATTACCCTTTCTTCTGACATCCATCCCAAAAGAATTTTTTTTCAATAGAATAGTGTGTGTATTGCTAGAATAATCCACTTAGTTGTACATGTGTCTGCCTCTAGAGTTTAATGTTAAGGATTATCCTTTAGATTACTTTGTTTCCTTGCTTCTTAGTATGATGTCAGGCACAGAGCAGGCAGGTAATAAACAATTTACTGAATTCATTAGGCAAAACATTTATTAAGCAGTTAATATGTACAAGGGACAAGAGAGATGCATTTTTTAATGTTGTCTTTCTTTAGTAACAGTCAAAATATCACACAGAAAATCGTTTAAAACTTAACCACAATGTTATTGTTGACCAGTTGGGTTTACTATGTTTTCTTCAAAAGATGTTTGATATTGTGTAGGAGACAAAATAATGATTTAGTTGATGAGAAGATAGGGCGTAATTTTGGAAATCCAGGCCTCTGAAGGATGGAGGTGCGTGTTTTAGACACAAAGAATCTTCCTGGTATCTTTGAATAAATCCCATATTTGGTAGTACTGATTCTTCAAATTAGATGTGAAAGGTGCATTTTCTGCCAGGAAAAATGTGCCTGTAACTGGCAAGTCAATTACAAATATGCTAATGATTATAGCTAAGTTTAGCTGCTCAGTGTAGCTGTATGGGAATGTAGAACATAAACTGTTATTATTGTGAATGCCAGTGTGGTATTCACAATTACCATAAACTTTACTATACTTATAATAAACTATTACAAATAGGCACACCACTGTTTTTACATTGAGTTTACGTGCAAGTGTCCTTAGTAATTGTATGTTACCATTTATTCTCACATTGAATAATTATATGTAAGCAATCCTTCTGAGTAAATAATATCATCATCTATATTACGTTAATTGAATGAATGTATGTTCCATTGTTTATGGAAGGTTAAGTGGTACCAATATTTCTTAAGTTCACATCTTTGAAAAATGTCCAATTTATTAAAAATCTAATTTTTAATTTTAGTTTTTAATTAAACTCTGGAAGTATGGTGTTTAAAATAAAGATTAAGGCCAACAGGAGCCTAAATCAGGGTAAAATGAAAGAAACATAAACTGATCAGGTTCAGATTTGTGAGATCATCATCTTTCATTTTACAAGCTAAAATAAAAGTCTGGAGAATTTATGGTTTGAATCGAAAGGTACTTTTAAAACTTAGAATTGTTCTTTGTGTTTCCGTGTTCAAGAAGTACAAAAATATGAAAATAATTATAGTGTTCAGAAACATTGACTTTATGATAGAGAATGACAGGGGTCTCTATTTGGAGAAGGCTAGTGGAACCCTTTTAATGACCCCTGATTATTTTAAATATACACAGTTAGAGTCAGCCATGAGGAACATCTGTCCTTATGAGTAGTAAATTAATTATTCTATGGCTTGTTTTGACTTAAGTTCTCTACTGAATTTGGAGACAGGATGGGAACTGGGGATTGCCTATTACAGTTTCATTAAGTATATGAGAGATTTAAAAACTGCTCAGAAGTATTTTTAAGACATCATGATGTTGCTGCAACTTCATGGAATGATTTCCTGTATTGGGGAGGGTTTTCTAACCAAATGAACCCCAGGAGTATGGACAAAATACATAAAATATTAAAAAAGTGACAATGGGCTGACTGAAAACATCAGGCAATGAGGATTTTTGCAATGGCAGAAAATTGACTAATTTGGTAGATATAAGAAATACCCATGGATCTATATAATCAGACGGTGTGTTCTCTCCCTTAGCCTACCACCAGGAAGGAACTGGGGACAAGAGTAGTGGCTAGAACTGTAAACTCAGGAACTAGTTTCTATGATTGTTAGCTTCCTCCTGCAAGACTAGAGTGGAGAGGGTATCTGGGGCTGTGATGATTATGCTGCTCCTTCCATATGCTAAGAAAGAGCTGAAAGTTACTTGGACTCTACTTTATCCCTATTATAAGTGTCAGTACAATGTAAGTTTCAGGTGGCCACAGCCTTTATTTTGCTCACTGTTTTGTCACCTGCACCTACCATACCGCTGGGCACATTCTTGGTGCTCAAAAAATATTTGTTAAGTGAATATAATGAATTAATATGGACTTACGCCTTGTTAGGAGCTATATCAAGAGAGGACTACAAATGAACTGGTCAGTATTAGTAAGTGGGAATTCTGGGTGATAATGCAAAATCATTTGGCATAGCCTGATGGAGCATCCCAGCAGTACAGAACACACCCGGAACAAGCATTTTAGAAAGACCTATTTGTGTCGTAGAGGATCATGTAAATTGGGGAATAATGAGAAAAAAAGGCTTGAATCTAAGTTAAACAGCTATTTCCTTTGGTTTTCCTTTTGTACCTATTCCATGTGTTATGCTTAGAATTATCATCCCAAAGAGGGAAGCCTTCCTTTTGTCTCTTTTTTTCTTTCCAAAATCAAAAAAGAAAGTCTGGGTATAAGTAACAGTAAACTCATACCATAATCTTAGTGATATTATAAAGGAAAGTAATGGTAAACTCATACCATAATTGTATTGATATTATAAAGGAATTGTATTGATATTATAAAGGAATCTTACTGTGTCTATATGCCTGGAAATGGTGTGTATATGTGTGTGTGCAAGTGTGTGCTTGCACATGTGTGTTTGGTGATGAAGAGGTACTAAATTTTTATTTTGCTGGCTGGTATTATTATCATCTTTAATAATAATATCTTTAATTAATTATCCCTATTATCTTTATTAGTTCTCATCAACTTTTATTATAGGGCCACTGTTACTTAATACTTAGGCATGATTTATGATTCTGGGTCTGCTATACTCCTCACTGTTTGTTACCAAAATACAAACATTAAACAGTGATGCTAGCAAAATAAAATCCATTATAAACAAAACCAGTGTGTCAGAATTTGATGAGCATCATATGAAAAATAAAAAACAATAATTGTTTAAGTACAGTTTCAGAAAAAAACTTTGAAAGAAACTAGAGGAATTACATTAGCAGAAAATAGTAATATATTTATAAATTAGAAGAAACCATAATATATTGTAGGAAACTACTGCATATTTCATTTTTTCTCTATTTGCATCTCTGTTACCTATCAGTACACACATCTGAGTATGGATGTCGTAACATATAAACAGAATCATAGAATAGGGCTGAATTTGAGAACAAAAAGTTCCTATGCCAAATGAGTAAAAATAAAGTCATAATACTGTATTAGAAGTTGCAGAAGATAAATTTACATCATGCAATGTGTATACTTTTCTAATGATTGCATGTATCTGATAGCTATTACACATTGGAAAAATAAGCTAGAAAAAAAAATAGAGTCTGAAATATGTTTTGAATCCCAGTAACAAATCTGGCATCTTCATGATCTCATTCAATGCTTAGTTCCATGATTAAGCTTTCTAAAAAACACAACAAAAAACTGGCAAAGATGTTCCTAGATCACTTGACTTCCAATGCAGTGTTTCTTCCGCTACCTCAAGTTGCCTTGCTAAACAATGGTATCACTTATGATAACTTCTTTAAATGAACATGAGAGAATTTCCTGTTGATTTTTGAGCAGTGCAATTAATATGTACAAATTGACAATACCCTTAACACTTCTTTGTAACAATTTTTTTTAACAGGTCCATGTTTTATACCAAGAAAAGCTAACAAATGTAAATATTTATTCTCTCTTACACTGAAACTCTTCTGACAATGTAAATTTACTTATGCTTGTAACAATATACGTTTTTGACATACGTGAACAAGACTTGTCCCCAGTTTAAGTGTAAGTTTTCTTGGTTATAAATAAATTATGATTTGTAGAAGGCTTTTCTTCTTCTTTTATCTTCGTTTTGGCTATGAAGAAAATTGACAGCATCTATACCAAACCAAGTATGTAAATAGTCAGAAAAAAGAACAACAAAGCCACATCTTTAGGGAAGAAGAAACATTTTTGGAGTTATATAAAGAGAAAGATAATATGAAAGAGGTTATTTAGTCTTTGGGGTCCAGGAAGATCTCATAGTGGCTAAAAATTTGGATAAAAGAAAGATTCAGTAATGAAATATAAGGATAAGCCCATATCAGAAACAATTAAATTTCTATAAGTTCTTGATAAATATTTGGGTTGCTTTGGGGTACTCATACATCTTTCATTTTGCCCCTCTTATTTAAAATATTACTGTTGGTAGGGACAGAGAAAAGAACTTTAAGCATTCAAAATGCACACATTAACTTACTTTTCAACTTTTATTTTAGATACAGGGAGTACATGTGCAGGTTTGTTCCATGGGTATATTGCACCCAGGTTGAGCCTAATACCCAATGGGTAGTTTTTCCACCCATGACCCCTCTGTTCCTCCACCTTCTAGTAGTTTGCAGTGTCTATTGTTCCCATGTGCAATAGACACTGCAAATTTATGTCCACGTGCGCTCAATATTTAGCTCCCATTTTTAAGTGAGAACATGCTGTATTCGATTTTCTGTTCCTGCATTAATTGTCTTAGGATATGGCCTCCAACTCCATCCATGTTGCTGCAAAGGAAATGATTTAATTCATTTTTATGGCTGTGTAGTGTTCCATGGTGGTTATGTACCACATTTTCTTTATCCAGTCTACCTTTGATGGACATCTAGGTTGATTCTATGTCTTTGCTATTGTGAATAGTGTGGTGATGAACATACAAGTATATAACAAAATTTACACATATTGACTTTTTAAAAACTATGAAATTTATAAATGGAAATGTGGTATTGTGGAAAGAAATACAATTGTTTCTATAAGGGACCCCCTAGGATAACTAAATAAGTCTTTTAAATCTATGTCAATCCCAGCCCTTTATTGCATAGGATTTCCAAGACAGTGCTATTCACTTTTCATTTCTCTAAGTCCCTTTGCTATATTGATCTGAGAGAACATGCTAAACAATAGATGTAAAACAAAGTACCTAAGTATTTGGCAAACAGTGGAGGCCTAAAACTAACAATACCTTCAAGAGTCTCTAACAGGGTGAATTGCTATAAAATGGCTTGACCAAAGCAAATTGATGTTTTCACACATTTCACCATTCTCCCTCATCTGGGAAAAATCATTTTAAAGTATTTTGTGTCTTGGCCAACATGTCACCGACCTTTGCTTTTTGGCATTTCAACTCTGTCCTTTTCACTCTTGTAATAACCACAGCCTCATTCTATTGAGAGATATGTGGGACATTAAATATATAATTGAAGGGATGAATATCACGCTAAGATTAAAAAATAAAATAAAAACCTTAGTTTTCCAGAAAGGAATGTTGTTACCTCTTCACATGTGAAGAAACTAACTTATCCTGTTAAGACGGAAAAAAATAGGTGAGGAAAATAGATTTGTAAGATATGCAACAGTTCAGAAAAGTAAGCAAATTGAATTGCCACTTCACTTTCAAAGCTTCAAAGAATGACCTTGTTAGCTAGCACACAGGACTTGAAGTCCTTTCACCTTCCTGAGGAGAAACCATTTGAATATATTCAATGTTTAAGTGTCTTTTTATTCCAAATAGTATTTTCTACTTCCTCCTTTCTTAGGTAATTAGTTTTGGGCTGTGTTTCTTCTATGGACATACATTAGCATGGACGACTGCAGAATTACACTCTTAAAAGTTGGAGAGCCGTGTGGAAATCTGTTAGAAAACTCTGTTCTATGGTGTCGTTCACTGTGTGTGCCCATTCAGTATAAGAAAGGAAAAGGGAAATTCTAAATACTAAATGTTGTGCTTCTCTTAAAAGTGTGCAATGCATATTTTTTTATTATTATTGTACTTTTAAGTTCTAGGGTACATGTGCACAACATGCAGGTTCGTTACATATGTATCCATGTGCCATGTTGGTGTGCTGCACCCATTAACTCCTCATTTAGCATTAGGTATATCTCCTAATGCTATCCCTCCCCCCTCCCCCCACCCCACAACAGTCCCCAGTGTGTGATGTTCCCCTTCCTGTGTCCATGTGTTCTCATTGTTCAATTCCCACCCATGAGTGAGAACATGTGGTGTTTGCTTTTTGTCCTTGCGATAGTTTGCTGAGAATGATGGTTTCCAGTTTCATCCATGTCCCTACAAAGGACATGAACTCATCATTTTTTATGGCTGCATAGTATTCCATGGTGTATATGTGCCACATTTTCTTAATCCAGCCTATCATTGTTGGACTTTTGGGTTGGTTCCAGGTCTTTGCTATTGTGAATAGTGCCGCAATAAACATACGTGTGAATGTGTCTTTATAGCAGCATGATTTATAATCCTTTGCGTATATACCCAGTAATGGGATGGCTGGGTCAAATGGTATTTCTAGTTCTAGATCCCTGAGGAATCGCCACACCGACTTCCACAATGGTTGAACTAGTCTACAGTCCCACCAACAGTGTAAAAGTGTTCCTATTTCTCCATATCCTCTCCAGCACCTATTGTTTCCTGACAGTGCATATTTTTTTAATAGAACTGGTTTGCCCATCAAAATAGAGAACTATGACCTTGCTTTATATATGCATGGATGAGTGAACAGTATATGTATCCCATCAACTTGCCCTGTTGGAGATTTATAACTTATAAATTAATTATATTTTCATTTATGTAAGATACATACATTGGGACTTGTGTGTGACAAGTAATAACAGCTGGACTGAAAGGAATGGGTGGTGGGAAATGGGTCTGAAAATTTAGTTTGGGACAAGGTTGTTAAAGGCCTTCTAAGTCAAGTGGAGGAACTATTGACTCCATTTTCTTCAATGCAGATATATATCGGTTCACACTTTCAAGAAGGTCCTTGTCTGGTGGAGATGACGAAGAAAAATAACAATTATAGCACAGTGTGTTATGTACAGCGTCAACATCCCCAGGCACATTTTAGAAATGCAAAAATCTCAGGTTCCACCACACACCTATTGAATCAGGCTCTGCATTTTTAAAAGATCTGTGGATAACTAATTGCACATTGAAGCTTGATAAGCAATAGTATAAAAGAATATGAGAAGGGCATCCAGTAGAATCTGGTTGTGGGTGAGGTGCACAGTAGAGTGAAAGGATGCATACAGGAAGTTCCAGACAGAGAAAACAACATGGTCAGTGGAACAGAAGAATTAAAGTACACGGCAAATTCAGAGACCTGAAGATAGTTTGAAGTGGCTGTAACACAGGACGCATAGATGAAAATGTGTAGAAGCAACTAAGTTATCATTCAATAGGTGAATGGATAAATAAATCATCATACATCCGTACTACAGAATAATATTCAGTAATAAAAGGAATGAGCTATTAAGCCAAAGAAAGACATGTATTATTCTTAGTTGCATATTGCAAAGTGAAATAAACCAATATGAAAAGACTGTATACCGTATGATTCCATTTATATGACATTCTGGAAAAGGCAAAACTATAAACAGACTAGTGATTGCCAGGGGTTTGGCAACTGCCTCTTAGTGAGGTACTTTTAAAAGTTTCAATTGGCTTCACTGGGATAATTTTTTTTTTTTTTTGGAAAGTTATCAAATTTTTTCATACTTTAAGTTCTGGGATACATGTGCAGAACGTGCAGGTTTGTTACATAGATATACACGTGCCATGGTGGTTTGCTACACCCATCAACCCATCATCTACATTAGGTCTTTCTCCTAATGCTAGCCGTCCCTTGTCCCCCTACCCACCGACAGGCCCCAGTATGTGTTGTTCCCCTCCCTGTGTCCATGTGTTCTCATTGTTCAGCTCCCACATATGAGTGAGAACATGAGGTGTTTGGTTTCTGGTTTTCTGTTCTTGTGTTAGTTTGCTGAGAATGATGGTTCCCGGTTTCAAGTCTCCTTAACTCACTTATAAGGTTACACTGATTTCAGCACTCTCTGACACGAGTCATTAACAATAAATAAGCAGGCTTTTTAATAGGCACTTGAGCATGATGGGCAAAACAAAATGATACTAATTCCCATTCCCCAATTTCCCCCTTCTCCAATTCCCCCCACCCGTGACTCCCATGTAAAAGAATCTTACAGGGTCAGGTGTGTTTCTCCTGGTGGTGGCTATTGCTTGATGTTGGTAGATTAGATGTCCACAGCTCCTCTTTAGCGATAGCTCAGTGTTCTGGAGAAGTTGTACTAGCTGAGTGCTCGTGGAGGAGTTACTTAATCTGCAAAATAGAGGTAACAATAGTAGTTACTTGATTTTTTAGATGAAGAATAAATAAGTTAATATATGTGCAACATTTAGAACAGTACCTACCATATTGTAAATGCTCAATATATGTTAACCATTATGAAAATAATCAATTCCAAGACCCACATCTTATCACAATTTAAATTCTCTGTAGTTAGGACATATTTTGCAATTACTGGCATCTTTGATTCAAAGCAATATGTTATTATCTGAACCCTGTTCTATTTTTCTGTATATGAGAGGAAACCATTTGAAGGAGGGAAGAGTCCTATAGAATAGCCAATACCTGACTCAGTTTTAATTTTCTCTTCCCCTTCACTGCTCTGCCTTTATGAAGGTTACACAGTCATTAGATGAGAAATGTCACTACAGATCAAATGTTTTCTCATTGTTCACAACAATCCAACAAAGTCAGATACTTTTATAACTCCATTTCACAGGCAAATAAACTAAGTTTTATAGAGGTCGGTTAATGTGTTCATGGTCACCCAATGAATAAATTACTGAACAGCAGCATTCAAACCCAATTAGTCTTTGAAGCATTTGCTAATTCCACTGTACTTCTAGACCCGGTAGCCTTTCACAATAATTTAACAAAAGACCTTCTCTGGGGGAATTATAAACACAAATGTCAATTAGAACAAACCCAATAAATGTTCCATATTACGTTTACAAAACAGAAAACTACTAATTTTTATTGAATTGGGCTGATTTGTTTTCTCATGGAAGGTGACTGTTTGTGGAGCTAAATAATGCTATTTCATTCATTGAGATGCTTTATGCTTCAGCTGCTGTAAATATTAACAGAATTAAAAAATTTAACAGGACGCTAATGTGAGTGCTCTGAGAAGCTATTCTATAAGGTTCTTAGACTAGGCAGGTTTTTATTTTTTTAGAGCCTTGTTAATTTGAAATATATTGGAAGTATTGATTCTACCTGTTATTCTAAGCATTTGTATGCTATTAGCTACATTATCTGTTTACTACAATTTACTCATTTGGAAAACAGATGAAGGTGGAGATAAACTATTATAATTTTAGTAGACACAAACATACTGTAATATACTTAGTTTTTGTCTTTTTAACTCCTCAAAATTATACTTTGTGATAATTTAAATGAGGGCTTCCCTGGACTAATGTTTATATTGTCTCTGACTATAAAAATATATTAGCAAATAGATAAATGCCATGAAAAGATTACAAAGAGTATGTTTTAACCTGCTTAACATATTGATCTGCTTCAAACCTCTTACTAGTACTATTTACATGTATTATTCATATATATGCCTAAAATTTTCTAATTGCCCTCACTTTGTTAGCCTCATTAAGATCAGCACTTGTAAGAATATTTTACCACATTATCTGTTTTCAGAAAATATGCTCCAGTCTTTCTAGAAATCCAGATCAAGAGTTCAGGTTAGTAAAGTTTATATTTAATTTGCCTTATTTTCACACATGATGGCCATCAAATATGATGAGATAAAATGCTCCATGTAGAGCTAAACATTAGGGATAAACAAATACAGAAGTAAGAAAATGACCATACAGGCTAATTCTTGTGTAAGGAATACATCCAAGTCCCAGGATCTCAGAGAACCCTGAACTCACTAAGCAAATGCCTAATTACCCAGTGACTGAGCTAGTTCTAGTCGTGACTGAGCTAGTTCTAATCATAACTGAGAGTTCATATGGTTCATGGAAAAATTAAATGCAAGTACTGAATCCCAGCCATAAAGTTAGCACTCTAAATATCCTTGGTAGTTTACTAAAGTCTTTACACTGGTTATAAAACAGCTGTACTACATGAACAAATAAATAATCCACATTTCATAAAGACATTTGTTTTGATGGAAACTGTTTTACGGATTGTGGTTATTCAGCATAAGTTAAGAATAAAATTTAACAAATTAGTTAAATTAATATTAAAAATGCATCTTTCTGTATAGTTATATCACAAGAGAATTTACTGAAAAAGCACACTATTTATACACAGAATAATAAATACTTTGATAGACTCCTTGATAACTGCATAGAACTATACTTTGTAATTGCAAACTGGGAATTGCATGATCTCTAATATCGGGGGTTCAAAGCCTACTGAGGACATCAGCGTGGAAAAGCATCATCACATTACAATGTGAAAAATGCAATGATAATGATGGCAAAATCATAAGGGAGCATCCAACTACTAGAAGAATTGAAAAGGTTTTCAGAAAAGAGGCAATGCTTAGGATTGGTCTTAGCACTTAGATTTCACCATAGAGAAAGAGGTAGGACGGTGACTGTATTAGTCTGTTCTTATGCTGCTAATAAAGACATACCTGAGAGTGGGTAATTTATAAAGGAAAGAGGTTTAATGGGCTCACAGTTCCACATGGCTGAGAAGCCTCCCAATCATGGCAGATGGCAAAGGAGAAGCAAAGGTATGTCTTACATGGTGGCAGGCAAGAGAGCTTGTGCAGGGGAACTCCCATTTAGAAAACCATCAGATCTCATGAGACTTATTCACTATCATGAGAACAGTATGGGGAAAACTGTCCCCATGATTCAGTGATCTCCACCTGGCCCTGCCCTTGACACGTGGGGATTATTACAATTCAAGGTGAGATTTGGGTGGGGACACAGCCAAACCATATCAGTGACACTAAGAAAACAGACTAAGGCCAAACATAAAGAGTATTTGATCAAATAGCAGACAAGGCTAACAAATCTACCCTTCTTTCCATTCATTCACAATCCTAAACACTGAATATGTATTTATGTAATATAAATACACACACACACACACACATATATACACACACATATGTGTACACACACCCCTACATCTATAACTTAAGACAGATGACCACACATAGACAAGAAGACTTGGAGAAAGCTGAAGCAGAGGGCCAATGGGATTGTACTGATCCATTTTCTAGGAAAGCATAAATTACCCAAATTAACAGGGAAAGATGTAGAAATATGAATAGATCAAAGAGAGTAAAATTTCTGATCCTTAAGAGAGACACCAAACAAAACTCACCTATGATGAAGTAATTTGAATAGTCCAATAACTATTAAAGAAAATGAATTTATAGTTTAAAAACTCCTGAAAAAGATTGTGCCCTTTGCTTTGCAGAAGCTTTTTAACTTGATATAATGTCATTTGAAATACTTAGGTCCAGATAATTTTATTGGATAATTCTACCAAACATTTGGAGAAGAATTTACACCAGTTTAACACTGTCTCTCCCAGAGAATAGGAGAAATATCTCCATCTTATTTTATAAAGCCAGTATCACCTTGATGCCAAAACAAGACAGGAGAATAAAAAAAATAGAAACAAAAAACAAAAACCAGCATCCCTAAGGAACATAGATCCAAAATTCCTCAACAAAATATTAGCAAATCCAATCCAGCAGTACATTTAAAATTATACACCATGACAAAGTGGGGTTTATTTCAGAAATGCAAGGCTTGTTCAGTGTTCAGAAATCAATCAAGGTAACCCACATATTAACAAGCTAAAGAAAATCACTTAATTATGTTAATTGATACAGAGCAATACTTTGACAAAATCCAATACCCATTTATGATATAAAAAACTCAGCCAACTAAGAACTTTATCAAATTGATAAAGAAATTTTACTAGAAACCTGAAGCTAATATCACACTTAATGGTGAAATACTGAATGTTTTCCCCTTGGAAACAAAGAAAGGATGTCCTGTCTCACCAATTTTATTCAACATAATGTCATTTTGTTCTCTAGTACTAGAATTCCTAGAAAATTCTAGAAATCTAGAAATCCTAGAGAGCAAAATGAGACAAGAAATGGAAATTTAAAGGCATCAAGTTTGGGTAAAAAAGTAAAACTGTCCCTGTTTGCAGATGGCCTGATTGTCTATATAGGAAATCCCCAAGGAATTTATATGAAAACTATTATAATTAAAAAGTCATTTCAGCAAGGTCACAGAATACAAGATCAATAAACCAAAATCAGTTGTATTACTATAGACTAGCAATGAACATGTAGAAACTAAAATTTAAAACAAAATATCATTTATGTTCATCCAAAATTGAAATACCTATGTATACATTTAACAATAAATATACAGGAGTTGCATGCTGAAAACTACACAACTCTGATGAAAGAAATTAAAAAAAAAGATCTAAGTAAATGGAGGATATACCATGTTGATAGATTGGGAAATTCAGCATAGTAACAATGCCACTGCTTCCCAAAGTGTTATACAGGTTTAATTCAATTTCTGTGAAAAGTTCAACATTTTGTATATATAAACAAGAGAATTCTATGCTGTATATGAAAAGGAAAAGGAATAGCTACAACAATTTTGAAAAGGATGAAAAAGGGTCAGATATTTCTTGAAGTTTTTTTAGATTTTTTTTCTGTACTATTCTTTCTATTCTCCATCTAGGACTCCACATTCACATAATTAAATTTGTTACATTATTCTACAACTAACCAGTGACATTAGCTATTTTCTATTGATGTATCTCTGGATTTACTGACTCTTTTTATATTATCTCCCATCTTCTATTATGTGATTTTTAGCTCAGTTATTATGTTTCAGTTCTAGAATTTCTATTTGTTTTTTTAAATTGTTATTTATTTGTTGAAATTCTCTTTTGTCTATCATGAGAATATTTTCACTCACTTTACTGAACAGTTTTAAGAGCTACTGTATCTTCATATATCTAGTAATTTTGAATTGCATGTCAACATTATTAGTGATACCACTTATAGACTGTGAATTCTGTCATGTTCCCCTGAAGAGTGTTGAGTTTTTTGCTTTAAGTGGAGAGTGAACTTGGTAGAACTCAAATTCCAAACAGTGTCTCTTGTGATAGGCAGTAACTGAAATCTCTGTCACTTCTTTTAGCTTTAGCCAGGCTGTTTGGAGTCTGTCTTGCACATACATGTGTAGTACACATAATTCAGGAGTCAGTCAGAAATTTGTGCTGAGATTATACATGCAGAATTTGGATCTTCCCCTCTATGGCTCTCTTTGTCAAGATTTTAATTTTTACCTTCCAGTTGCTGTGGTTGCCCTAAATTCTGACCTGTGGTTTATTAACCCAGTAAACAGTGGCTTTTTATCTGAGTTCTGGATGCTTAACACAGTGCCTGAGACCTGACCTTATGTGAAAAGCGATGAAAGTGGAAAATTCTATCAGTGACATTCCCTTCTCCTAATGAAGCTCCCTAGGCCTGATGTTTCCTTGTAGGAAGGTTTTTAAGTAGCTATTATTTCACAATAAAAAAATTTAAAAATACCTTTAATCTCTTTAACTCTATGCAAGACACTTCTAAAATTCATTAGCATTTTTTTTGCAATGTGTTATGATTTGTTAATATTTCATTATAATCCTTTGTTAAAACAATAATTTTATGGAATCATAAGGTTAAATAATTTATTTCTTTTTCATAGTGTTGAGACAGTTTCAATTCTTATTCTAATAATTCATATTCTATTTGTATTATGTTAAATTTGATTAAGTTGCCTAAAATTGAAACTCACTAGAACAATATTTTAATTTTTGTTCCTAATAAACAGGAATTTTGTTCCCAATAATCTTATAGCCCTGTTCTTTAATACTCATCTATAAATTTACATATGACATTCTTTCAAATATATTAACCACAATCAAAAAATGTAATGGAAAAGAATAATCTTTTCAACAAATGGTGCTGATATCCATATGCGAAACCATGAAGTTAGACCCTTAACTCATGTCATACACAAGACAACTCAAAATGAATCATAGACCTAAATATAAGAGCTAATAATATAAAACTCTTTAAAAAAATTGTTTTCTTGGTTCAGCCAATGATTTCCTAGATATGACACTAAAAACACAAATACCAAAAAATAGATAAATTGCACAACCTCAAAATTAATAAAAAAACTTTTTTGTTGCGAATTATACCATCATAGAAGTGAAAAGACAACCCACAGGATGGAAGAAAATATTTGCAAATCATATATCTAATAAGGGGATTTTATCCAGAATAAAGAATTCTTATAATCTAATTTTAAAATTGACAAATAATTAAATAGACATTTATCCAAACAGGATATGTAAGTGGTCATAAGTACATGAAAGGATGCTCAACATCATCAGTCATTAGGAAAATGTAAATCAAAATCACAATGGATACCACTTCACACCCGCTGGAATGACTGTAATTACAAAGTCATATTCTAGCAAGAGTTGGTGAGAATATGGGGAAATTGCAACCATCATACATCACTGGAAAGGATGTAAAATGGTGCAGCTACTGTGGAAAAACAGCCTCACAGTGTACCAGAATATGGTACAGCATTATCACTTTCTATGTGTTCTAAAGCATGACAGATTTTGAAGAGTACTTATCTATTCAAGTCTTTATTTTCCCAATAGTGAATTCAGTTACCTTGGATCATTGGCTATTTGGTCTCCTCAGAAAGACAGTATAAGGCAAAACTCAATCTAACTCCAGGTGTCTAGATAAAATAGACTAGCCTAGTCTGACTTCAATGGAATGAAGTGGAATTACAGTTGACGCCTGAACAACACAGGAGTTAGGGGTGGTGACCCTGAGCAGTCAAAAATCCACGTATAACTTTTGACTTCCCCAAAACATTTAATACTAATAGCCTACTGTTGACTGGAAGTCTTACTGATCACAAAACAGTCAATTAACAGATATTTTATAAGTGAGGTGTGTTATATACTGTATCTTTACTATAGAGTAAGCTAGAGAAAAGAAAATATTAAGAAAATCAGAAAGAAAATACATTTACAATACTGTACTGTATTTATTGATACTGTAAGTTTACATTGTTTGTCTGTTTACTTGGTGAATTATCTATCTGAAATGGCAGCAACTACAGCTGCAGACTTCAATCTATAGTACATATTACGCAACTCAACTTTTTCTCATAATGTCATGACTTTTCTTGGCTTCTTGGAAGCACTTCCAGCATCACTAGCGGCACTTCATATGGGTCCCATGGTGTTAATCAAGGTTTATGGTATTGCAGTAAACATGATGAAAAGTATGCAACAACCATGAGAGATCACTTTTTTTTTTTTTTTTTTTGAGACGGAGTCTTGCTCTGTCACCCAGGCTGGAGTGCAGTGGCACAATCTTGGCTCACTGCAACCTCTGCCTCCCGGATTGAAGCGATTCTCCTGTCTCAGCCTCTCCAGTAGCTGGGATTACAGGTGCCTGCCACCATGCCTGGCTAATTTTTTGTATTTTTAGTAGAGACGGGGTTTCACCGTGTTAGCCAGGATGATCTCGATCTCCTGACCTCATGATCCACCCGCCTCAGCCTCCCAAAGTGCTGGGATTACAGGCGTGAGCCACTGCACCTGGCCAAGAGATCACTTTTTACTGCCATCTACAATTTACTGGAGAGACGAACTGCTCACAGGGAGAGGATTAGTGTCCCAGGACGTTTTAAGCAGATACTCGCAATACTTGAGATCACTACAATAGCAACAGGAGGTGGCTGTGAAATATTACAGTAGTACAGCTGTACTACAGTTAATTGTATGCAGTTATGATTTAATACTGCATCTTTACATTTGTTTACATCTCTTTCAACTGCAAATGGTACCATGTATGGTCTGTAAATGTGTGTGTTAGTTTTGATAAATTTTAACTTATTAGAATAGATTGGAGTATAATTTATGGTAGTAAATGATAAAATAGACTCGTATTTACATATTTTATGCATTCATGACATACTGAACTATTCCTTATTTTTTTAATATTTCTAGGCTACATAATTCATCTGCAAGTTTTTTTTTAAATTGTTGCAGATCTCCAAAACATTTTCCAACATATTTATTTTTAAAAATTCAAGTGTAAGTGGATTCACATAGTTGAAACCCCTGTTGTTCAAGGCTCAACTGTATTTTATTTTGCATCATTTCCCATAGTGGTGAAAGATGGGAATGCAGAGCGTGTTAAAGAGAGGCTGTGTTCCCAGCATGCACCACTACCAGAGCTTTCCTGTCTACCCCATCCTTCAATGTTTCACTTGTAATTGCTACACACTGCCAGGATGAGAGGCACCTTTGTCAGTATCCCATCTACTTCGTTTTCTCTTCTCTTTTTGGGGGGATGTTACATTTTAATCAGATAAAGGAAATTGGGATGGGGTAGAGATGAAGGGGAAATTAAATTACATTGATTAACTGAATAAAGCGTGTATTAGTTTCCTAAGTCTGCTGTAATAAAATACCACAAACTGGGTTGTTTAAAACAACAGAGATTGATTTTTTCACAGTTCTAGAGGCTAGGAGTCTGACATCAGTGTTTCAGCAAGGCTGTGCTCTTTCTGAAGGCTCTAGGGAAAGATGTGTTCCATTTATCTCTCCTAGCTTCTGATGGTGGCCAGGAATTCTTAGCATCCTTTGGCTTGCAGAAACATCACTCCAGTCTCTACCTCCATCTTCATGTGGCATTCTGCTCTCTGTGTCTGTGTCTCTACATTCACTCCCTCTTTTAAGAACTCCAGTCATTGGATTTAAAGCCCACCCTAATCTAGTATAACCCCATCTTAACTAATTACATCTGCAAAGACTCTATTTCCAAATAAGGACATATTCACAGATTTCAGGTGGGTGTGGATTTTTAGGGGTCACTACTCAACCCAGTACAAAAAGTAATATGTGTGATACAGAAGACTATCCAAGAGTGTGTGTGTGTGTGTGTGTGTGTGTGTGTGTGTGTGTGTGGTATAGAACCTAGGAGCAGTTGGGAGAAAAGGAGTAGGTATATCTTCAGTATGTGCATCACTGAATGCATTCTTTGCTTCAGGCCCCTCACTATTAGGCAAGCAGTATTTTGTTTAACCTTTGCTGCAACTCTGTGCCATTGGGTATTGTGAACTCCGTAGATGAGCAAGCTGAGGTTTAGGAATCTACCTAAGGTCACACTGTTACTAGGAGGTTCAACTTGGATTCAAATGATGCATGCCTGCCTCCAAAACCATTAACTTAAACACTAATCTCTACTGCCTAAATGATTTTAAGAAAAAGTGATAGGTTTTAATCATTCAAATGATATAAGGGAAAGGAGAAGTCCAAGATGATGCAAGTCCGAGATTGTATAACTGGGGCATTAGCTGGTACCACTAATACATATTAATAAGAGGAGATCATCACAAGGCATGATGTGGATTTTCCTTTTGTTTTTGTTGAGGAATGGAGTGAGAGTGGTAAATGATAGTCCAGACTAAAATATATATTGATATAAAGAATCTGAGAATTTTGTTGAGGGAGATCAATTTGTGGTCTGCATTATCCCTCAGTTCCCACAGCATCATTTTTCAGTAATAGGTGACTAGGTACTTTTCATTTGATTCAAAACCTACAGTCACGCATGAAGCCACCTGCCTCAAGTGCTCCATGCTACCACAAAAAATATCTTTCTCACTCAAACAATGTTGTATTTGTTTTACTTTGTTCAAATTTATTTAAAATGTATTATAAAAGAAAAAAAAAGTCATTCCCCATGTTTGTGTTTGCTTTTCCTAATGAAATATGTGCAGCTGGATCCAGCTTCAGCCGTTTGTTCATGTCTAATCAGAAGCCACTGTACCCAATTTAGCTTTGTTTCAGCCATTACATGCTGTGTCCTCTGCAGTGTGTGCCTAGATGAGTCACTCTTCAGGTGACTTCTTTTTATTAAGGCTATTTGTAAAAAGCCACAACCACTGCAAAATGAGAGCACTGGATTGGTTTGTTACATTAAAATAATCATTTTCAAGATTAGATGTGGTGACTCTAGCAAGAATATGCTAATGGAAACATTACACAAAATGTTTCATGTTGCTTAAAACAAAAATAAGCTGTGAGGTATCTTTATTAACTATGCAAATTGTAGACAATGTATTTTTTAATGCTTGCAAACATGCTTAATTTTTCTTGGTGGTACTTACATTTTATAGCATAATAAGTTTAATGTCTATTTTTAGAGCATATTAAAAGTATTTGACAATGTAAAATTGCTTGCAATTCAGAATATTCTATTATGAGACATTTCCTTACCACTTAAGAAAAAGCCAAGAATATTATTTTTTATAAAAGTATACTTCAAATATTTAATGAC
This sequence comes from Nomascus leucogenys, assembly GCF_006542625.1. Lineage (NCBI taxonomy): Eukaryota > Metazoa > Chordata > Mammalia > Primates > Hylobatidae > Nomascus > Nomascus leucogenys. The sequence goes on along the minus strand of NC_044406.1, from coordinate 21,270,539 downwards.
CGTTTTATTTAATATTCCTTATTATAACATATATTTCAAGAATTTTTTTGGAGGCATAAGTAAGCATTAGCAAAACCTAGAATATTTAGATCCTATTCTTTTGGAAGAGATAGATTTGAGAAAAAAACCTTTTAATTTTTGTAGATGTGACTAGAAGATTTACCCTTTCCCTCCATAATGTCTGCCTATTTCATAATATTTATTTATGCTTTCATTTTCTTTTAATTACTAATTTGCAGTGAGCTCCTGGAGAAAAGATACTGATAGTTATTGTGCAACCGTGACTTCAGAAGCAATTCACAGTACCTAGGAACCATATCAAATAAGTGTGCCATCCCTGAAATGAGTGGGTCAAATATGGTTTAAATTTCTATTAATAAAAAATAAGGTTTTATTGGACCAGATATATATCACTTGTAGAATCAGTTGAAAAGATGTGACATATTGGTTTATATATTCCTTAATCTTTTTACGCAAATTTGTGAATTTATTTTGAAAAATATATAATTATTTATTTCTTGCCAGTACCTGAGAAAATACTGAAATTCATATTAAAAATATAACCTTATGAATAGTGCCATTTAGAAATAAGTTTCTAAACTGAAGGTTTTCATTGTATGAGAATATCATTGACCAGGCAAGTGTATTCTGGTTGCATATGAAAATTACTGTGAAGGAAAAGACAATTGGGAATAGTGTATAATTCCAATATCAAGCTGACAATAATATTCATTATTATGACAATTTATTTTCATCTTCTGGAATTCTATTTAATCAGCAGAAGAGTTGTGGACATAAGAATAAATAACATTATGCTAATACAGGGAATAGCTTCCAACTGCACGATTTATGGGCAGACATTTGTGTATCTTAAAAATTTTTGAGTATTCCAAGATGTGGAAAGCTTTCCCTCTGAATTTTCTTGGGCCACTCCTGTCCTTCCTTTGCCTGGTGATAGGGGTAGGGCGGTGACTCTTACCCCTCCTTCAGGCAGGTCCAGCCAGTATTCCTCCAGAAAAACTTCCTCAATTACATACCCATAAGCCATTTTATTGAGAGACCCTGTGCTAGGTACTAGATATAGCAAGATGAATATTAAGGAGTCCCTGCCTCTAGGTGCTCACAGATACAGGGAATAAATGAGTATGAGAATTATAATAATGTGATAGGCACTATTCAGAGGGTCTGAGCAAGGCCCCAAAGCAGACACACTATATAACTCAGGTGAGAGCTTGAGTTTTGAAGTCATGAGATGTTTTGATTTGAATCTTATTTCCACCACTGACTAGCTACATGACCACTGGCAAGGTACAGCATCTCCTTGAGCTTCCATTTCCTCATCTCCAAAATGTAGATACTCTTATACTAGATGTGTCATATGACAGTTCTGAGGATTGAATTAACTCATGTTTGGATATTCTTTAGGACAACATCTAACATATGGAAAGTGCTCAAAAATAATAACTACACTTATTGTTATTTGTTTGTACCAGCTATCTCAAGGCAATCTTTTGTACTTCACACAGAGCCACTGCCATCAACCCCTCAATCACTGCCCTTTCCAATCCAGCCCTAAGGGAGCTAGACACAGCACCCCCCACTACCAACACCACATTATCTGCTCAGTGAAAAACACCTTAATCAATCTTGCACATATGAGATAAAGACTAATACCTGGCGGTTATTATCTAATCAGGTTACTAACAGTTTTTCCACTGCTCCAAGTATGAAAGTATATATACACTAACAAATGCCTATAGATCAGGGCCCAGCAACATTCTATAAAGAGCCAGAGGGTAAATAACTGAGGCTTTGAGGGCCATCATTTCTGTGTCACAACTACTCAACTTTGTTGTTGTATTGCCAAAGCAATCATAAACAATATGTAAAAAATGGATATGACTGTTTTCTAATAAAATTTTACTTACAGAAAAATCTCCTTAGATCATACTTTGCTGATCCTTGTTAGAAAGCTTATAGTATGGTTATATATTATTTCTATATCATAACAAAATACACTGTGAATTCATTGAGGCCTTACACATCTCTGTTTTACACACACATATATATACATACACATATACATATACGTATACACACATTTATATGCACATTCACACATACCATTGTGTCTCAATGAATATACTTCTGAACAAGTAAGTTGATGGAAAAATTAAATAGCTATATCTTGATAAAAATATGTATATATAGAGAGAAAAGGGGTCAGAGTTATCTTTGTATAAAAATGATGTAATAGGTCAAATTAATATGTAAATTAATTCAACCTTTAAAAATAAGGGAATAATGGGGGAAGATGAAAATAAGTGATCCATTTGTTATGACGTTGCTAGAAATAGATATTGTAATTGTGTGTATTTATGTGTTTGGAGAGAGTCTGAGAAAGAGAGACATTCAGATAAAGTAAGAGAGAGGTTTAGAGTAGGAAGACCCTGGATACCATGACAGAGCATTAGGTTTTGTTCTGAATTTTCAGGCAGTTAAAGCAAAAAGCAAAACACAATAGAATATATAATCAGATAAACAGAAACCTACACTTTGTTCATAAGGGATAAACCTTTTTCCTGGTACTGAAAGAACTATAATATGATTCTTTATACAAGGAATACTGAACAACATAATAGATCATGTTTCCAGTAATGGGTTTAGAAAGGTACACAGTGTTCTTCATTTTACTTTTTCATATGCAGATATTTGACAAAACCCAAAGACACAGCATTAAAACATTATTGAAAAGATGGCTTTGGGAGAAATTTGATTTCAGAATTATTTCTGTCTTGTATTCTACAAATAAGGACAGATTCAAAGGATGGACTGGTGGTGTGGTTCATCATTGGCCCCCAGTATGTCCAGGTCTCTAAGTGATCACTGACTTATTAGTCAATGATTAGAAGCCATGAAATTTATGTCAAACAAAGCACTTTTCCATGTATTATCTCATTAGACCTCTCAACAACCTTGGGCAAGCATTATTATCACCAGGTTTATGAATGAAGAAATTGCACTGATAAGTTATGAAGTATGACAGCTCCAAGTAAAAGAATAAAGGCTATATATAGCTCACTCTCTACACAGATTAGTAGCATCTTCTGAGATTCATCATTCCAGTCTAAGATTTCCAAGCTCATTTTTTAAAACAGAGTAAAACTTTCTTAGAACACAATGTGAAAACTCAATATACAAAAGAAATATAGAGCTGTTCTGGTTAAAAACAAGTGGGATAGGTCCAGACACCAAGTTGTTTGATGTCCCACTTCACCTCAATAATCCTCCAGAATGGTCCCCAGTGCACAGATATCCCTAAAAATCCTTGATGCTCAGTTTGAAAACCACTGGTCTGTATCAGTGAAGATACAAAGTCCTCCACTTAGGAGACAGATAAGCACAAATTTAAGAAGTGTTTTATAGGACCCAGGGCATGATTGGCTTTGCCATTTAGTATAAGACCCTAAAGGATTAAAATGCATGGTTTCATTCTACAAGTATGCCTGATGACAGTTGGTTGAAACTTATGCAAATGTATTTAAGAAATAAAATAATCCATTGGGAAATACTATTGTTATCTACCAAATTTTTGAAAACCAAAAGAATTTAGCCATGATAAATTCTTTAGCCATGATAAAAGTCCATGTATATTTATGCATATATGTGTGTGAACGCGTGTACACACACACACACACACTCACTCACACACATAACTATTTGGCACAGCTAAAACAACCTCTTTAGGCTGATTACCTATTTACCTTTACTGAAACGTGGCTGTCCTCAAAGGATGTGGATCCTATCATCCTCTAAAACAAAGCTGTACTGTCTTTCTCTAACATTTCAGGACAGATATCTCCCCTTTCTCTCCATTTGCAATTCCAGACCTTGATACTCTTACTGTTTTGTATTTAAAAAAAAACAACCCATAAAATTCTTTATTCTTTGAGGGGCAGACCATCTGGCCTTTTCTACTTTCTTATTGATACTCCTTTAAATTTCTTGGTCATTCTTTTCCTTCACTGAAGAATTTATCACTTAGTTCCCATTCTTTCACGCTCCAGTCACTGTTATTATTTTGGCAATTTCAACATGCAAGTGGCTAAAAACTCACTGTGAATTCTTTGACCCATGCTCATTACCACTGACCTATTCCACCCCTCCACACCAGCTTGAACCAGGGCCTCAAAATCTGCACTAACTCCAAAATCAGAAGTTCAAATATTCTACTTCCTAACCATAGCCTTCTTGCCATCGAGATATTTTGCTCTAAAACTTAAACTACAACAATTATTACCTCCAGTCCATTGTTTCTATTGATGGATTGATTGTTCTTCATCTACCATTTCCCTTTTTATCACTTTCATCCTGGCTAACCTAATCCCATTGGTCCTTTGTAAAAAAAGACTTCCGTCTCATTTCATTGTATTTCCCTTGAAAACTCTCTAACCTACTTAAACCAACTATTTACCTTTTCCATTCCAGCCACCTTGCTGGAGAGGATTGTAAAACCAGGCAGGTTTCTTTCACGTTAACTTCCTTAGCTCAAACCTAAACAGACCCTTAGTAAGCTCAGCAACTCTATATTATTCAAGTCCTCAAATAACTAGTTTCGTCCTTCTCTTCCCTCTTTAAATCTCCTTACTTGGATCCTTTCTCTTTACTCCGAGATTATGACCTCATCTCATGCTTTCTTAAGGAAAATAATAAATATTACGTGGAAATTCTATCTTCTTTCCACTACCAAATTATGAACCTACTGCATCTCATCTTCTTTCCTGTTATGTCTCAAGGAGCATCTTGCCTTCTACTGAAGGACAGTGCTTCTGCATGTGCTCTTCGTTTCATCCGCTAGAAAACAATCTCCATGAGGAAAGATAGTGTCTGTTCTCTTTTTACCATAGATATACCTCAAACTTTGTACAATGCTTGGTGTAATATATACTTCGGTATATTATTTATATTTGTATATGTGTGTTTGTAAGAGAGAGAAACAGAAAAAGGGATGCATGTATGCTACATGTCTTGGCTTGGCTTAGAAAATCTAATAACCAAAATCCTTTTATATTGCCCTGTGATATTTTAACTGAATGTCTCATAAAAGATTATGGCATTCCAAGGTACAATGCTACCTCTTCATTTCAGGAAGAGTGCCAAGCGACCAGGTTGTCATGCAGACAAGATAGAGAAATTATTCCTAGTCTTCTATGAAAATCAAAACTGCTGAATTTAACATCCCGCACATAGTAAGAATAATAAGCCTATAATGTACTCACCGAGCTCTGAAATTGCATTCATTTAGAGCATTAATTTTCCAGAATTATTTCAGTTGATTCTAACATTAATAAAAGTGCATTACCTGTTTTAATAATTTGGGAGGAAAGAAGAATTAATCTGGCTTCTAATCTGCACATGGAGTGCGTGAGCACTGCGGAGCATGTAAGTGAATCTTGCATTGATTAAGTGCTCCTCTTACATGCAATTCAAATAGAAATGAAAATCTGAAGCGACTAGATTTGCTTCAAATATGAACACTGTGCCTTAAGAGTACATTATAATTTTTAAATTTTGAATTGGAGCTGTTTCCAGAATTCTGCTTAAAGACCTTGCTGGAGATCTGTGGTCTCCAAATAACCCAAAACAAAATAGCTGGTTATAAAGTTATGGAAGAAAGCCAGGTTCTAGGAAGAGAGACTAAGACAACAGACAGGTTCTAGGAAGAGGCAAGGAACCTTGGAGGTCCCAAAAAGCTAGTGGTTAAAAATAGAGCTGGAATACATAAAGGTCAGTATCAGTGTAAATCAGACTATCTTTCTTAATGTTTCTCAAGAGTGGGAGAGCTAGAGAAGTATTTGCTTTGCAAAGGGCTTCCTTGGCAGACTGCTTCTGGAGTTAACAGAGAGGCTGGAATGATGTCGAGAAAGCAAGTCATTAAACAAAGTGTGATTTGATACTTTAAAAGGAAAGGCCGGGCGTGGTGGCTCAGCTGGGCATGGTGGCTCCCGCCTGTAATCCCAGCACTTTGGGAGGCCCAGGCAGGTGGTCACCTGAAGTCAGGAGTTCGTGACCAGCCTGGTCAAGGTGGTGAAACCCTGTCTCTACCAAAAATACAAAAATTAGCCGGGTGTGATGGCACGTGCCTGTAGTCCCAGCTACTCGGGAGGCTGAGGCACGAGAATCCCTTGAACCCGGGAGGCAGAGGTTGTAGTGAGCCGAGATCACGCCCCTGCACTGAAGCCTGGGTGACAGTGCGAGACTCCATCTCAAAATGAATAAATAAATAAATAAAAGGAAAGCAGAATTTTACTGTGAAAAAATCCTAATGGGTTGTTCTTAGTGGTTTAGAAATGTGATCTCAGCCTACTCACTCGTGAAATATCTCTTTGGTCCTCCTAATGAAACTCCAACTATAATTATCTTTTCTTTTCTTCATGAAAAAACCTTTGGGAATATAGTGTTAGATATGCTGAACTGTATTTATTATTCATTTAAGCTTCATTAACATCGTCATAACTGAGATATACTTTCTCTAAGTGAAAGAAAAACTAGATAGTATTTAGAACAGAACTTCCTTCTGGCGTATCCCTGTTATTTCTTTCTCGTAGTCTCAAACATACTAATATTTCTCTGCACAGTAGTGATTTGTGGAGGGATTCACTGTTCTATAATTACTCTAAACTGATAGCAAAATTTTGTGTGCATATACATTTTCCCTTTTGGGGAGGAAAGTAATAAGGCATTTGAGGACTTTCCTTCCCCCAAAGGGAAGAATTTGATTACTTTCATCAAATTCTCAAAGGGGCCTATGACCTGAAACAGATTGAAGACCTTTACTAAAATATCCTTTAAGACTCTCCAAGACAACATGGTGAAATCAGCCACATTTGTCTTTACTACATCTGTTTTCCCTGTGCCTGTCCTCTTATACACAGTTCCTTCATGATCTCTGCTACATTTCCTTTTAAAAAAAAGTGTCTACAGTCTTGCTTCATTATAAGGCCGATGCTACTATTGACAGCTTAAAATGGTATTTATGATGTTTTAAACAAGTTGAGTGTTAAAGAAGTGATATAGTTTAATATTTCTCCCCTTCAAATCTCATACTGAAATGTTATCCCCAGGGTTGGAGGGGGGGCCTGGTGGGAGGCGTTTGGGTCATGGAGACAGATCCTTCATGAATGACTTGATGCAGTAATGAGTGACTTCCCATTCTATTAGTTCACAGGAATGCTGGTTATTAAAAAGAATCTTGCACCTCCCTCCCCTTTCTTGCTCCCTCTCTCTCCATGTGCCACTCCTGCTCCCTCTTCACTTTCCACTGAGAGTAAAATCTTCCTGAGGTCCTGACCAGAAGCAGATGCTGGCACCACGCTTTTTGTACATCCCACAGAACTGTGATCCATGTAAATCTGTTTTCTTTATAAATTACCCAGCCTCAGATATTCCTTTATAGCAATGCAAAACAGACTAATACAAGAATTAAACCCCTAATTCATATTTCAAGAAGTAGTCTGTTTCAGGGGAACATTTTATAGGTAGAAATCTCTACCACTTTGGGCAGACTTTTATTTTTTAAACAAAAACGAATGATTATCAGCCTTAATTATACTCTGTTTTTTTTTTTTTTTGTTAAAGTTCTAATGAATGTTCTTTACCCGGTAATCATCAAGTCTAAGTGTAATATTAATTCCTGGAACAAGATCACTTGATAGAAATTAAAAAAAATTCAAGGTTACTTTAACTTCAATTTTACTTGTGAGGACAGGCCATTCTTAATGTTAAATCTTCATTCTCCACTAAAGAATACAGAACTTTTTTTCCAGGAAGCCTTAATTGTTGAGTTCCATTTTCTGCTTTCTCATCGAATAACCATTTCCTACAATACATTATCTAAATTAAATAGTAAGAAAAGTAATTTACAACTATACAAGAGCTTCTCCTTTTTTGTAAAACACAATAACCAGTTCTTTTAACTTTTATCTATCAAATGCCTACTGTGTGAAAAATTATAAGGTCCAGTGAGATAAATAATATGAATGTTTTGTAACCTGGTAATACTATTGGATATTTAAATTAGATTGAGAAAAGAAGAAATAGTATTTAACAGATGCTATGGGTGCCTCATCCAGATTCCCTTTATCAGGCCAGGCCAACTACCCCTTAGCTTCTGTGGTGCTGAATGCTAACAGTTCACATTCACTTCTCCAGAGGATTGCCCCATTCATGAAAGTCTGGGAAGCTCTGCCTCCATTTCCCAGTGTGGTCCTTGGCAAAAGTCTTATCAATATGGAGATACAAAAGCCCACCTTGCTTTCTTTAACGTGGGAAAAACTCAATGATACAGTTGATGCTCCAGAGCTCCCTGTGGGATCAGGCTGAGGCTAGTCTTCTAAAATCTTATCTTTGCTTAGCTCTTTCCCCTGCCCTGTCTTTCTAAACCCACTCACTGACAGGTTTCTCCCGAAAACCCTCAGGAAATAACTTACAAAAAAATCCTTATCTCAGGCTCTCCTTTCAGGGAATCTGACTGAAGACAGAGTAGAAGCAGTGCTTTTACAAACTACTTTTTTTTTATTCTATAGTAATTATAGAATCACCAAACTATAGAGTTGCCAAAGACCTTAGGATTTACCATCTTTGCCTCGTACATATGGGTAATGAGGCCCACTAAGTGGCTTTAGAAAGAGACAAAAAATAGTTTAGGACAGAACATAAACACAGGTCTGCTGATTTCCAGCCCTGTGGCCTTCAAATGATTATTACAGTTAAGACTATACACATCCTTTTATGAATCCATGAATGAGGAGTAAGCCTTCTTATATAAATATACATAAAGTTGTTTATTCAGCAAAGGATTATGAAACAAAGTCAAACCATTCAAATTTGCAATGTTTGGTAATACTATGGAAAACCCATGTTATTAATTATTGGCAACATTTTGCCCCGTTTCAAAATAAATATTTTATTCCATCAGCCTCAGATTTTTAAATGTTTTTTCTTTTAACTTTTTTTTTTTTTTTTTTTGAGATGGAGTCTCACATTGTCACCCGGGCTGGACTGCAATGGCGAGATCTCGGCTCACTGCAATCTCTGCCTCCTGGGTTCAAGTGATTCTCCTGCCTCAGCCTCCTGAGTAGCTGGGATTATAGGCGTGCACCAGCGCGCCCAGCGAATTTTTGTATTTTTAGTAGAGACGGGGGTTTCACTATGTTGTCCAGGCTGGTCTCAAACTCCTGACCTCGTGATCCACCTGCCTTGGCCTCCCAAAGTGCTGTGATTACAGGCGTGAGCCACCGTGCCCAGCCTGTTTTTTCTAAAAATACCTCAGTATTTTTAGACTGACTCAGGACTTATCTCCTACATATCGGGAAGATACTGAGTCCTGTAGAAATTTAATTGTCATGCAAAGCATGCCTACTTGTGTTCTAGTACACAACCTTTAGAATTTGTCCTTTTTCTGTGATCCTTTTTAAAACCACTTAAGAAAAACCGAAAATGTTGCCAATGTTAATACCTATTAACATCACATTTGCTTATTAAATAAGAAAAGTATGTGAGATAAAGCAGACAAAAGCAAGATGGTCAACCTTGTTAAGTACAGATACTGAAGGAGAAGCTTTTTATCTCCTATAAGGCAAAGTTGCCATGTTCAGCAGGCCCTCAGCATCCCCTGAAATGAACCCAGGTTGCCTCTTATCATTCTGAGTGTTGGAGCGGCTGTTGATAATGCTATCTGTTATGGCAAGCTAATAGTTAAAGGCTAAATTGCTGCTCCTGTCCTTCTGTAAATGTGAGTGCCTGACTGGGGCCTTATGGAATCACAGACAGCTCTTCTAAATTGACAGGTGAAGTGGCTTTAATAGTAGCCAGGGCCTAGAGAGGCCAACAAACTGTTTAAACAGACTTGCCAGCAGGGGGAGCTCTTAAAAACGTGCCTGCACAAACTGCATCTGCCAGGGAAACACTTGCTTAATGCAGAGAAAATTAAGAGAAAGTGCTTTCCAATTTCAGGCAAAGCATATACATTTGTAAAGAGCCAGAAAAGCAAGTCAGAGTGGGCCAGTGAGTGCTAACGATGTAAGAAATCTTTGGCAGTTCTTATTCACAGAGCAGTGGCAGAGAATCAGAGAGACAATCTGGATATTCCCAGGATGTCCTGAGCTCCAGTTAAAGCATAGCTTTATTGATTGAACTGGATAGAAAGAGTCAGGAATTGAGGCTTTAAAATTGCTGACGTTTTGTAATTTCTCTTCAAGTAAAATTCCAAAATTATTGGATCTTCCATTTATGGAGTTTTCCTTCACTATCTATACACAGCCAAGTCAAAGCCCTTGTTTCTCCTTTTCTTTGTCTCACACACTTAAGTGGTTTTTCTAACAAACCCTGAAGTTCATACTGTCAGATGTTGATGATAACACTTTAGGTTTCTGTGAACTGGATATTGCAAGCATCGCAGCAAAAATACAAATTCTAACAGTCTTATATAGCACAGAAGAATGATTACCTAGATATTAGCAGACAACATTTCAAAATTTCTGAGTCTAATGGAATGAGATTTGGATGGAGGGTGGATATCAAAAATTAACCAGACCAAGTCAGGACTGATATACAATCTGGGAGAATCCTGAGTCCTATAGAAATTCAGTGATTATGCAAAACATGTCCACGTTGCTAGGTTTTTATTATTTTGCACTTTGCTAAGTCATTGCTACATTGAGACTGATCTCAAATCTAAAATTATCCAAGGTACACCACTTGTAAACCAATAAGATAATATGTGTTCACCCCAAGAAAAGATGATGATCTCTAGTGATTGATTAGCTGTTGCTTACTTGCTGCGAGTATGAAGTTGATACTGTCTAAACTCCCTTTTTCCCCTACCATAGCATAAAGAATATCCTACAAAATTCATTTTGACCTGAAGTCCCATGATTCCTTCACACGCATTCTTCTGAAAGAACAGACTATAGTGAGTTTAAGCAAGTATTTATATGGGTGAAGTGTTTCTTTTAGGGATCACTCTTATATCTTGCAGGCTTTCAACTTTCTCTTGCTTCTCACTTCCCAGATATGAATATGTAAATGGACCAGAAAAGAGTGGGGTAGCTTTCTGACTTTATAACTTCACACTGAAGATAAAGGATAGATGTGTGATAGTATTTTCTCCTTAGATTCGCAACCATTTAAATGCCAAATCTTCTCCCATCTTAACTCATATGAGAATAATAAAAGTCATTTAAATGGAGGTTGCCATGTGTTCATTTATTCAAGAAAACTTTGTTGAACACTTAGTAAGTACAAGGCACCGTATTAAGGTGGAAAGGTAAATAAGACAAGTTCAGCTCTTTTCCTCGTTGAGCTTATGGTCTAGCATCCTTACTAATTCAGTATCTAAAATAGCTAATCACTTGGGTTGTATAATTTAGCATCCGTTAGAAGCACTCCAAGAGGCTTGGCTGGGGGGCATTTGTAGGTCACTCAAATGAAATGTTAACTCCTTCTAGGCTTTATTTAGCAAGTCAAACTTAACACCTTCAATATAGGCAATTAGGATCAAAAGGTGTTAAAGCACATTCAGGCACAAAGCCATCTATCAAATTAAATTACTTAATCTTTCAACTCGTTGCTTTTAAAGTAAATGACCCTCAAAAGTTAGTGGGCATTAGTGTGGCCTAATGTTCAAATGCAGTTTAAAATCTAAATGTTAATATTCTAAACAGATCACACTCTCCCTCCCATGAAATTTATCCTTGATTTTAGACTTTTCCCCTTAAGAGATATTTAAAAGTAGATATCTCCTCTTTCTACAGAGAACAGGGCCATTTTTTTTAGAGTAGTCATCGTTATGCCATTGTAAATGGAAATTGTGCATTATGAACTGAACAATTCCAGGAATTCTGTGTCTAAGCTTGGGTTCTCCCAAAAGTATATCACGAGACAAGAAGTGGGTTCAGGTAGTTAATTATAAGAAGTGCATACAAGAAGGCAGGGGAAGTGAGACAGAGAAGGGAAAAATCCCTAAAAGAATTTTAATAAGCAGGTTGTCTCAGTGGACTCGTAGGCCTCAGTCCTATTGAGGACCCTCTGAGCAACCATGTAGAACATGCTTCAGAATAATTCCATCAAAGAACAAGGTAATATGAAATATTTATCTGCCACCTCTCAGCCGTTATTGGTTGAGGGTAATCCCTAGGGCGGTTAAGTTTCAGAGGCTTCTAGGCTTCCCAACAAGCAGGCTGGGCCAGCTCCCACAGTTGCAGAGAAAGCCCCTGCATGGAGAAGCAGTGAAAACAGGCACTTGCAGTGGAAAGTTATCAGCATACTAGGAAGTGTTCACTACCCCTACGTGTTTATTTAAAGGTGGGCTGAGGGGATATGAGGCGGAGCATCCCCAGCATTGGTACACCCTGCAAATTGTTGTAAACTGGATTTGCTTAAAAAAGAATCATGATCAGCTAACATTTGACAAAGTGTTGGTCCATGGGCTTATTTGGAAACAATACTTTGTTTTCGGCAAAGCGTCCAAAGAAAATGTGGGTGCATGTAGATTTATAGCACTTAAACTATCTTATCACAGTAATGTTTATTTCATCATATCAAAAACTGCATACCATCATTTCTTCTTGCCCATACCCATGATTTTTCTGAGGGCTAAGAGGAAAAGGGTATTCCATGGAGCAGTTCGCCTCTACAACAGAGAAAACAAGGGATGTTAAGTTCAGGGTGCCATTCATGCCACATTTATTCATTGATGATAATAATACCTTGTGCTTCTTTACCAGCTTTTCCCATTTGGCCTGATGGCAACATCTTGGAGTGTCAGAGAAGTTATTATGACCTTTACTTTACAGCTGAAGGAACTTTGTTTTGTTAAAACCATGAATTCTGCACTTGGGATGTACTCTCTATTGGGTTAGATGTTCTCCCTTAAGATAGTTCAGTTAATCTTGCCCAGAAACTTGGGATATTTTTGTCCTTGTTTTACGGATGAAAATTCTAATCAGGGACTGGTGGAGTTCCCATGAGGCATGAAAGTCTGGTAGCAAGACCCGATTCCTGAAGCTTCAACTTCAGGGTTCATTCCCCTGAAACACTTGACCTTTCCAGGTTGTCACCAGATTCCCCCCAACGTTCCCCAACAGGTATCTAGTCTTACATGTTACAACTTTCATAGGACCTTGCATGGTACCAAATTTGTTGAGTGAGTACATTCTACACAATCACAACACACTGAAGATATTTTTTATCTGTGCAAACTTGACCTCCATCCAGATGAGAGCTGATTTGATTAAAAGGTTCATGGGACAACACCCACTGATTAATCAATGTTTTATGTAATCTACTTCCTTCTGCTTTCTACCAGCTTTCACTTGGTTAGTTATGCCTGGGCATTCTACTTATTGACCTAGGCTCCAAGGCCACATGTGAACTGGCTTTTCCTTATGTCTACAGCCTCATCTCACAGGGAGCTCCCTCTCATTCTCTCAGGTGTAGCCACATTGGCCTCCTTTTCATCTCTCTTACATGCCATGCTCTGTCTCATCAGTGCAGCATTGAACATGCTGTTTCCTCTACCAACAATGTTGTTGCCCTTTGTCATCACCAAGTAAACTCCTGCTTATGCTTCAAATCTCAGCTCAAGCATCACTTTTTCAGCGAATCTTCTCTAACTTATCCTCTGTAGACTCTAATAATACTATGTGTCTCTTCGTTGCTATTATTAGAACTTATTTATGTGTGTGTGTGTGTGTGTGTGAAGATTTAATCAATATGTGTCTCTCATACCATCTTGCATGATCCATTACAGCAAAATCCTTATTTGTTTGGACTTAGCAATGTACCCCCCAGCACCTAGCAGCAGCTACCGTAGGGCCTTACACATGGCAAACACTCAATAAATATGTCTTGAATAAAATATATCAATCTATGTTAATAATTCCTCTGAGTTGGACCTAGAGTGTTGTTCTCCGCCCTAGTGTTTCTCACTTAGGAAAGTATTGCCCCACCCTGGGGGGATTTGGAAATGCCTAAGGGTGTTTTCTGGTTGTCAGGATGACTAAGTGCAACTAACGGGATTTGGCGGCAGAAGGGAATAATGATCATGTCACGTGTGGATAGTCTATCCAAGGAATAATTGTTTCACCCAAAATACCAGTAGGACCCTGTGAAACACTGCAAGAAAGATTATGTGTTGCAATAGTAGGCATCTAAAGCGTCTAAAAATTGTGGGGTTTTGGGCTTTTAAAGTTCTTTATGATATAACTGTACATATTTATGAGGTACAGTGTGATTATTTAGATGACTTATACAGTGTATAGGCACAAGTTTATGTATGGATATGCGTATGTGTGTGTGACTGCTCTTTTTAGTTAATCTTATGTCAATTAGTAATCAGTTTACAGATTATTTTCCCAAGTGGTGTCAGAAAGAAGGGCTGCAGGGGAGCAGAAGGAAATGGCGATAGGAAAACTGTCTGACAGATCAGAAATGTTAAAGCTAAAAATGACCAGGGGGTCCAATGTTAATCTGATTTATACTTCTGATATTTCCCTATATATTTCCTAAGTTCTTTCTTGCTTTTCTATTTTTATCTGGCTTTTTATTTCTTCTCCAGGTTAACTCCCCATTCTGACGCGTTCCTGTGTTTGCTTTCTTCCTTTTAGTTCAAATAGAGAATTGAGATTAATTTTCTGTACTGTTTGTGTCCAGAGTCACAGCCTGTGGTTGCGCTAGAGAAGCTTGCTAAAGTCTATGTCAGTGTTTCTGTTATACCATGAGAGCAGTCCAAATGTCAGTGGTAAAGTTTCCTTTACTAGACTGAAAAAAAATCATTTTCATCATACCTTTCCTGCATCAGATGCCTGGAAAAATACGGGGCAGAGATGAAAACTACTGTAACATAATGGGACAAAGCACTAGATGGGGACTCCAGACACCGAGGAGCCCTACTGACCAACTCTAAATCATTTAACCTCTTTTGGCCCTGGTTTTACCATTTTTAAATAATCAGAAGAGCAGACAAGATAGCCTCTAGGGTCCTTTTCTGATCTAAAATTGAGTTTTCAAGTTTGACAAGGAATAAGGGAGGAGAAAAAAAGATATAGGAGATGTTATCTTGGAAACTAGGTAAGAGTATGCCTCACCATGTATGAAATTGTAAATCGTGTCTTATTTCTTTGGAATAGTACAGAAGCTTCTATTCTGGAATAGAACAGCTAGCATACTACCAAGACTTTTCAAGGAGCAAGAATGGAGCTCCCTGGAGAACTGACTGAACACGGCTTCAGAGGCAGTATCCATATAAGTAACTACATAAGAGTTTAAGTGGGCCATGGGGATAAACCCATGCTTTAATCCCACTTTCTGACTGTCTCTATACACCAGGCTTGTACTTATCCACTCTAAACCATTGTTTCCTCAAGTGGAAAATGGGAAGGATGGTAGCACCCACTTCAGAGGATTGTGATAACTAAGTGAACAAATGTCACGTGAAAACATGTCTTAGCACATGGTAAGTGCTCCATAAATAATTGATGTGATTACTATAAGCAAGCTAAACTGATCAAGAATGGAACCATTTCATAAATGATTCTTTGTTTAACAGAATTCTGCCCCCACTGCAACCCACCTCTTCCGGAATGGCTGATAAATGCTTGCATGAAATAGCCACTCAAATGGCTGCTACCAGTCAAATGCTGATAAAAGATATATTTGAAAAGGTATTACTTATTACTTTTTATTGAAAAGGTATGATTACTTTTTAGAAATTTATTTCTGTTCTCAAAACTGCTACAGATGGTTCTGACTTTTAAATTAATCACACTGATCTAGGAAAAGGCCACATTTACTGTTTAGTCTGTCGTGGATTATGGACCCTCATGTGACTCACTGATAATTTTCTTTTATTATTCTTTCCAGAGACATAAAGACAAAAAGTGCCCTCACTTTTACTGTATTTTGACCTGGACCAGTCTACATTTATATGAATAGCTACAAAGCAGCTTTCAGTACAAGGCTGTAGGGTAGGTTCAGATTTGGCCTCTCCATTAATTAGTACCATTAGCTGGGCAGACAGCTGCCAAAGGGACTTTCTCCACACTCCCATGAGTTGGTCACAGAGATGTTACCGTAATTTTTTACTCATCACGATGATTAATTGCTGCACTGAGTTCATAATTTCCCCTGGGAGTTAACCCCTAGCTTGAGATAAATATTAAGATTTTGTCAGATCCTCCCATTCTAAGATTGGAATATTGTTGAATCATCCTGTCCGATGATTCAGGATTTTAAAAGTTCAAAGCAATCTGATATTCAGACAATTATATACACATTGTTTTCAGTGTTCTTCTGCTTTATGATCCTTGTTTATATTTCTTTGCATCATTCTTTTCAGTAATTATTTCCATCGTTTCTTAGGCATAAACATATTCTAACTGGCTGTGCGGTAGTGTTTCAATAGAGCTTGTCATTTCTAGGCAAGCTCTCCTAATAATATTTTATATTTTTAATTTATCTCATTATATTTTGCTGTAATATGGGTTTCATTGATTTTTGAAATGAGTTTAGTTTGTTGTAATATAAGGTTAATTCTGTTATGTGCCAGAATTATGCATTTGACAGTTTTACATGGAATTATTTCAATTGGCAAATTAAATAAACTCATACTATAGCCTCAGTATTAGTATTCTTAATGGATACACTTTTTAAAAGTAAAGATAAATTCCCTGACCTAAATAGTTAGGCAGTAAATGAGACATGTAGAGTAAAATCAGTATTTCGTTTCTTTGAAACTTTATTGTGACTTGAAACAGTGCAACAAAATATCAGTCTAATGCCATATTACTGATTTTACCAGTGCTGATATTTTTAAATAATAAATATACACTTGACTGATTAATGACTTGAGAGCTGCTTACTCTTCATCAATGTAAAACTGCTCTTCAAGTTTCCCATTCCACCTCTGCTGTATCACTTACTTTCAATAAGCTCATCTCTCATTTAATTTAAAATGTAAGGTAGTACATTCAATAGCTCCCTACATAAATTGTTTTTAACTAGATTAATTTATGCCTATGTAAGTATAAATAAGGACTTGAAGTTGCTTGTGTGATAAATAATAAATAAAATATCAATTGTTGAACAGATCAATGGAAAAGGACATAAGAGTGGATTAATAAGATAAAACCAGAAGATACAATTAGTTTAGGAAATGCCTACTGTAAAATCCCATTAAATCATTAGAAGTAGAATGTAGATTTGGCTCTGAGCTTCCCAGTAGCCAGAACAAAAAGAACTGCATTATTTGCAAGGTTGACTGTTTTTGTAATATGTTTTAAAGTTTTGGTTCACAAAAAACCATCTTTTCCTGATATGAGCATGAAGAGATATTTCTCTTGAGAGTCCTGATGAACAGCTTGTTACAGGATATGAAACACATTGTCTTCAACATCACTCTGACAATAATTTCGAAGGGAAGTTTCTGTATTTTTTTTTTCTCAAAAATGTGAATTGTAGCAGTAATGCCAAAGCAATATTCAGTAACACCAGTTTTACATGTAACCAAAACAATGCAATACAAGTTTGGGAACAATGACATTACATGTTTTATCCAAGAGTAATATTTGGCTACTCCAGAAGAATGAATGACCTTTATATTCTTCATTCACAAATATATATTTATGTGAATAAAAATAGAATACAGGTACAACACTATTATATTTTTATTTATTCAGCCACCTGTGATTTGGGGTTCAAAGTATTGGCAAGGACACCTGAATTTTTCTCTAATATACTCTCAGATGGCTTTTTTTGAAGTGTTTTTGTTTTGTTTTGTTTTGAGATGGGGGGTCTCACTCTGTCACCCAGGCTGGAGTGCAGTGGCATGATCTCGACTCACTGCAACCTCTGCCCCCTGAGCTCAAGCGATCCTCCTTCCTCAGCCTCCCAAGTAGCTGGGACCACAGATGCACGCCACCACACCCAACTAAGTTTTTGTATTTTTGGTAGAGATGGCATTTCATCATGTTGCCCTTGCTGGTCTCGAACTCCTGGCCTCAAGTGATCCGCCTGTCTCAGCCTCCCAAAATGCTGAGATTACAGGCATGAGCCACCGCACCCAGCCAGCTTTTTGAAGTTTTGGTACAATGATTACCTAGAGTAAACAAGGTGGTGATGCAGGAATACCTGAATAGTGCAGAAGGCTTAAGGAAGTAAAAAGTTAGAATAGATTTATTTTGTGATAACAGTGAACCCACCACCTGGCCATATTCCCCAGAGGGGTCATAGGACAGTTCCTTCACTCAGGCAATAAGAAATGGCAGTGATCAATGAAATGTCCTCTGAAGGCTAGGGTAGACGGAAAGACATGCTGCCGTGCAATTGGACCTTCTACTATCAATGGAGAAAAGAGGGAAATTCAGGAATGGTAGAGGCCAAAAGCAACACTTAACCTTCAGAGGCAAGGCAGTCTTTGTCTCAGATGCTGATTTTTGGGAAACCCCAAGAGAAGACAATGATAAAGGCCAAAACCAACTCATTTTAGTAGATTATTTTATTTGTATTGCTACCTGATAATTGTACATATTTAGGGAGTACATGTGATATTTTGATACATGCGTACAATGTGTAATGATCAAATAAGAGTATTTAGGATACCCATCACCTCAAACATTTATCATTTCTTTGTGTTGGGAACACTTCACATTTTCTTTTCTAGCTATTTTGAAATATACAATAAATTATTGTTAACTATGCAGTATAGAATTACTTGCTACTTTACTTATTTCTTAGCACTTACAAGTTTAAATTCACTTAAAATGTTATGACGTAGAAAGGCCTACATATTTTCATTATGACAGTACAGCACTTCATCATTTAGTAAGTCTTTTTTCTGGTTTCTTCTCCCTACCTCCCCATTTTTAATAATTGAAACCACTTTGCTTTTGATCATCCCAAGCACTTAAGTGACATAAGTCTTTCAGCTGCTGGATGAATCATGTATTTATAATATTCATAACTGCATATAAAATAAACAGCTCATTTGTTTCTATTAATGTAGTCATTTTGAAGTCTGTTCTTCCTCTCAGATTCTTTTGCCAATTTAGAAGTGAAAAAATATATATAGAAATTGATTCAGTCTTAATGACTCCCACTTAATTCTTCAAACTGGAAAGTAGCTGGGTAAATGACTCACTATGGAACTGTTTTTTACCATTACAAATGTTCTTCAGCTACTCTCAGAAAATACCTTTATAAAACACCTAATACGTGCCCAGTAAATGCTAATTTAAAAAGAACTCCTGGCCGGGCGTGGCGGCTCACGCCTGTAATCCCAGCACTTTGGGAGGCCAAGGCAGGTGGATCACCTGAGGTCAGGAGTTCGAGACCAGCCTGACCAACATGGTGAAACCCCATCTCTACTAAAAATACAAAAACATTAGCTGGGCGTGGTGGCGGGCACCTGTAGTCCCAGCTACTCAGGAGGCTAAGACAAGAGAATTGCTTGAACCCGGGAGGTAAAGATTGCAGTAAGCCAAGATCGCGCCACTGCACTCCAGCTTGGGTGACAGAGCAAAACTCCGTTTCAGAAACCAAACAAACAAATAAACAACAACAACAACAAACAAAAACTCCTTAAAGCTACTCATGATTGGATATAAATTTTATATAGACATCCCCAAAGATGTATGTACTGAGATATGATCCCTGAAAAAAGATAGTTACATACATTTGGTTCAACAAAAGTGTTCGACTATCTTTGCCCTGGCCTTAGGTAGGTCTGTAAGAAGACTTTAAGGATAAGCCAAAGGTAGTAATAAATAAGGTAATATACACTGGAAGGATAAGCACTGGGAAAATTGAGCAAGGAGTGAAGTTTATCTTTAATCTCCCTCTTCCCCTTTCTGTGTCTTCTAGTATCTGAGATCCCTCCTATCTGTCAAAAGCCTATTGAGCGTTTCATTCCAGACCATTCACCCCCTCAGTAAAGCTTTACACCATAATAGGTATATGTTAGGAGCTTGGTGCCAGGGGATCTTGAAAACTGAGAGACCTTTAAACCCCAAAGCTATGATTCTGTAATGGGGTGATTTCAAGCATTGCTGCAAGTTAAAATTTTAGGGTAAAAAAGCATTATTCCTTATGATTTGCCAAGCACTTTTTATACCTAGAGGCAAAAGAGCCCTAAAATCACTTCTCCATGAAACTTTCTTTGACACAGAAACTTAGAATTGTCCTGTTAAATCTTAACAGCTAATGGTGATCATCTGGTGGTTGTGTGGTTTGCTTATAAAACACAGCTTTTTTAGGATTGTTTGAGTTTTCCAGTGTGTCTTTCTTGCAAATATCCTCTCTTATTTAGAACATAATCTTGGCAAGAAGCTGTGTGCCTATTTGCCTTGACTTGCTTGGACCAAACACAAGCAGTCAAAATAAATTTGAAAGATGAAAATGATGATTCATTTGAGGTATTTTTTTAAGGTCCTCGCATGTGTCCTAGAAACTAGGGTCTTTGACACTATTTCATTTTGGAGGTCAAAGAAGAGAAAGCTCCAGGATCTGTCAAATTAGTTTTTAAAGGAATATGTGTAAGAAAGCTAGGGAAGGATATTTTTTTCCCCAGTAATGTATGCCATACCACATTTAAAATAAGGAGCAGTAAATGCATGGAGTAATATTTTATATGTACAGATGGATATATAAATTAGTACCTCCTATTTTAAATAGAATGCTTCCAAAAGTCTTCTATTCTTCCTTCCTGGAACGGGCAGTTCACGGATGACATAGAGACTAATAGATGGAGTGTTTTAGAAGGGACTTAAGCTCTGGGTGAATGGTTGGACTAACCGACCATTAAGACCATTTCCAAACCAGATGTTCTACGATTTTATGAAACCATATATAAAGCCTATTATCATGTTTCTTGGTTTCTTTTTCAAAATTAATTACATTAAGTTCACAAATAATTTTCCTAGCATGCTTCACGTTGTCTCAAACTACGATATAATGTTTGGTTGAGTTTTAGTTAAGAGACCATATGCGTTTAAAAAAAAACCAGATATATACATAGTACCTAAAACTACCAGAAAAACAGCGATGACTGGAAATCTCACTTATTAGCATCTTTAGCAGAAACAATACATGGTACAAAGGGTTAAAGAAAGATAAGACGTGTATGCTTATGGAGAAAAGGGGTCACGCTAACCAAGAACTTTTTTATTTTTGAGAGACACAAGGTAAAGTTTATGACAGGGAGCCCATCAGTCTTAAAATCATGCTTTCTGACTCAAATCTAAATGTCAGTATTGAATATTGTGTTATAATGAATAACACTTGCACCGCCTTGTTTATTTCAAACAATATGATGTTATCAAACACCACTCTCAGTATGTCAATAAATACAATTGCGCATACTTCAGTTATACAGAGAGTTAATATAAGTGCAATAACTGGTATATTTGTTATTAAATATGATTGTAATAACAGGTCTTGGTGTTTCTGGACTGCAGCACAGCTAGGTGAATCGTCCTCCCTGACATTGAGCATCAAAAAGTCTTTTCACTTCCCACTCATTTTGCAAGGTCTTAGGGGACAGACGTTTTGCAAACTCTATGAAATCTTAATAACAGCCTAAAGGAGAGATTGCAAATGAAAATGAACAGCCACAGCCCCTTTAAACATGACTATATCACACAGATGCTATACATAGCAGCTGAAAGCCAAATAATGGTTTGAACTGAACATGACTGGACGATTAAGGTCACCTTCTGCAGCTTTATAAGCAGTTTCTTATTATAATGGTCTTCTGACATTTTTTCTCCTATGACATAATTGTTGCAAGAGGTTGACATTCTCATTGGCTCATGGGAACGTTTCCTTCTTTCTTTTGCTTTTTAGTCATGTGTTTGAACTTTTATTTGGTATTTCCTGTTTTCAGTGAATCCTAATATCAATGAGATTCAATACAATAACTTTTCTAGAAATTGATTGAAGGTATTGGTGTTTTTTTCAAGTATTTGCTACTTATTACTGGCTGTATATTTTTTCTTTTTTCTTTAAAAGTATAATTTTCTATTTATTATGGACAATTTGAAAAATGTAAGAAAATGATCACCATGATCTCATGATCCAGTGAGCTAAAATATTGTATTTTAAATTCTTTCAGAACCTATTCTATGCATATATGCATATAAAAATGAAGTTTGACTTCCTGCAAATAAGTTTGTCTTGCTTTTGCCTTTTTATGATTGGTTATTTTATATATAACAAGAATATCATACACACATGAGATATGTGAATAAGGATAATATAAATACCCCTGAACTCACAATCATGCTTGAGAGATGCAACATTTGAAGTTCCCCATGGGCACCCTATATTGCCCTCTCCAACACTATCCCCTTCTCTATCCCACTCCCCAAAGTGGACACTCTTCTCAGTGTGGAGTAACTGCTCTGTCAATTTTCTTTATATTTTTACTACGCTGGCATGGTGACTCTCAAATAATGATATTGAACTTTAGGAAATCTTCTGCAACTTTTTTTCACTCAACATTTTGTTTATGAGAATCATCCATTTTGAAATATATGAACATTTCACTGCTATATGGTATTCCATATTGAAAATAGACCATTTTATTTATCTGTTTCATATCAATGGATGTTTAAAAGCATTAGTATGAACATTTCCCTATCAATGGATATTAAAAACAACAGTGGTATGAACATTTTCACTCATGTCTCTTAATGAAAATGTGCAAGTGTTTCCTTAGGGTCTAAATCTAAAGTGCAATTACTGGGTTGCAGGACATGCTCAAAATTCAACTTTATTAGATAAAAATATTTTACCAGAATGGTTCTTCCAATTTATACTTTCCCTAGTAGCATAAAAGTGTTCCTGTTATATCTTGCTTTTATCACTTAATATGATTAGCTTTTCTCAAGTTCAGATGGTCTTTCTGTAGGCTATCTCTACCTCATCAAAATGCTTGCACAATCGTGCGATTTTCCTCCATATGCCAAATCTTGAGTAGACAGCCCATAGGAGGCTCTAAGCAGGCCAATCAACATGGAGACACTCCAGAAATAGTTGAAAATAAGGCTTGTTGCCAAATATATGAAATATTTTTGCTCTTATCTCTTTGTACAGCAGTCTCTCAGGATGTCTTTTGAGTACCACGCATACATATCCTCCATACACATATTCTTTAAATATAGCTTAAAAACCATAGCAGAGCAAATTGTCCTTCCTGCTATATATGTCCTTGTTTATCTTTCTTCATCTCTTTTCACTTTATAGCACTGGTAGCAACTGGTAAACAGTACAGGATATCAACACACAATTTTGGTTGTAAAACAATGGATAAAAATGTGTTCAATCAGAAGTAAGAGTGAAAAAAAATAAGGTTGACTCAGGGTCAGCATAGCAAATAGATGGCATGCTCTACTGGGAAAATTGAGGAAAGCTTAATACGGGACATAACTGGCAATTGTATGAGCAGGATTAAGGGGAACTAACAAGGCACAACAGAGTCTCCAAACTAGCAACAGTGGGGAGCCATTACCACCACTTGGGCCTGAAGATACAGCAGGAGGGAATGATTACTGGCATGGAGGAGGAGTAGCCTTCAGGAGAGAAAAGGAGCCCCTGTTAATTTTCTCAAAGAGGAAATGAACAAGGAAAATAAATATCTTCACCTCACACTCATTCTTGTTGACTTCCAGTAGGTTTTTTTCCATTGGCTGCACCCAACTGAATGTCAGAGAACAAGGAAACTAATTTGATGTGATCCCTAAAAGCATAAAGCAGGGTGGAACAAGTTGAAGCACAGATATAGAAGTTCTAGGAAAGTAAAAACATGGTGATTAATTAATAAACATAGGTCCTTTGGTTTTTCTCAGGTCTGATTTTGTATCTAATTTTTTTGCAGTATTGACAGGAAGATGATAATTAAAGATATTAGAAGCATGGGCTTTTAAGTATTGCCTTGAAAAATGTCTTTGAATTTGTACAGGAGCTAAAATCAGCTCTCAGCATAACTAGTCAGTCATTTTGTTTCACTTGACACATATCTGAGATTATGCATGTTATAACCAGCACTCTGGAATTAAAAATCAAGCCAAGGGGTTTTGTTTGTTTCTTTTGTTTTGTTTTGTTGGTTGGTTTGTTTTCAAATCAAAAGATAGCATCTTCAATTGCCCCATTATACTACGCTTTCATTCATGATGTTTGGATTATGTGCATAGTAAGGTCTCTTTATAACCTAGCCTTAGTGATAAAGGATGAGTTTTATAGCATTTTAAAAATTTATCTTTTCAATTTTTATATCTTTCTGTAGCACCAACAGTAGCCTAGTGTTTCTGGATGCCAGAGAAAGCCTTTAGTGGCTTTTCACGATAGTTTTTTTTTAGATCCATTTCTTCTCCAGGTATCTCTCCCTTCAAGAAAATGTGTCTAAAGAGCTCCATGGAGGAAAGAACTCATGATACTTTACCTAAAGGAAAAGGACTAAGAGAAACCACTCATTTTACCTTCTTTGTTGGATGCCATGCTTGTACAGTCTACAGAACTATGAGCCAAATAAACCACTTTCCTTTATAAATTACCCAGTCTCAGGCATTCCTTTACAGCAATGCAAAATGGACTAATACATCCCCCATCTTCTCATTATTCTTGTGGATTTCTAGGTTCTTGACCCACTGAAGTTTTCTAAAAACCAAAGCTGTGCCTGATTAAGCACAGGATAAACAAATACTGTTTACTGAGTTCAACCTAATGGTATCTAGGGATATAGGAGTACATGTCAATATCATCTCCATTTATTTCTTTACAATTGTGATTCAGCCTCAATACAAATGAATCATATTTGTCAAGCTAAAATGACATTTTCCATCATTTTTCTTTAGAATCTATCTTTAATCTTGCCCCTCTTGGATATACTGTTTAAGTCTACTTTGTTTTTATTTCTTAGCCTTACAGTGATACTGCTCCTAGACATAATTGTGAATTAGGTGAAATTTGTTTTCAACTTTCCTGACCTTATATCCTTTTAGTATTTCATTTCCTCTTCCTCCTGGTGTGCTGGTAAATATTTAACAACTAGATTTCAGGGGGGAAAAGGGTCCTGATTTATAATATTTGTAGAGCTTCCAGTGTGATGTGTACTGGCTTGCAAAATTTCTGAAAATTTAACAGCTGGCTCTTGTGAATTGGTATGAGCCAGCTTCAACATACCACAAACCTTATTCACTACTGGAGGATTTAATGTGGCTCACACATACTGCCTATTCCCTCAATTCACCTTCCTTATGTCTGCTCTAATTCTGTCTTCCAGGTAGTACACCATGTTCTTCCTCAGCAACTCACCTGCCATATGTCCATTGTTTTTCTTCCTAACCATGTCAAGTAACTGACAAACCAAGCTTGGAAACTGACACAAGATGAGATGTTAATGAATGACAGATTCAGTGGGACAGCATATCCTCAAAAGGACATTTGTCAGAAAAAGAATGATGGTTTAGAAATAGCAGTGTTGAATACAGATTAGGGCTATGCGATGGAAGGAATAATATTTGACAAAGAGTTTGAGAATATAGAAGAGTTTACCATGAAATAGGAGTTCCCAGAGAACACACTGAGATGATTTGAGAGGAAGGAGAAATATGGAAGTAAAGGTCAAGGTAGGCCTATGTGGAGCAATGTGGGAATAAGAGTTTGGAAGAGTTTAAATGACCCAGGGATTTACAACCTGGGCAATGACCAAGGGTAACATATATGTAAGCATGGCAAGTTGGACTCACCTTAAGGCATCCAAAAGAATCAAATGCAGCCATTCTGTGTTTAATTAGGAGTAGATTTGAGAATATGAGCTATGCACCAGTATACTCAGAAGAAATCAGCAATGAATTGGATTGATTTTTTTTCTGAGGGAGTAGTAAATCAGGAGAATAAGCCTGACATGGCATTTTTTTGGTTTTCAGGCGTATCACTACTAGGAAACAGGGTCGGCCTCCATGGGAGAATTTAAATTTGGTATAGAAATATATAGAGATTTATTATATGCTTCCTTGGAATAAGCTATATGTCCCATGATTTTTGCTTAGAGGCCCAGTCTCTGCACATGGACACTGAATTGTTGACTGTTCTTTGTCCTTGAATTTAGCTCTTGCTGACTCTTGAGAGTTTTGCTCCACCTTCATCTCTTTTCTTTGTAGACTCCTCGTCTGATAATTTTCTCTTTGACTTTCAGATTTTCCTTGTTAGGGAAATAAAGTATCTTCATTTGATTGTATTTCGCAAGCTAGCAACAGCCCCGTGTGTTTCCTGTTCCTATTTTTTTAACACCCAGGATCACAAGAAGGTTTTTATGCTATCTTTTTCCATTTCCTTTCCACTCAATTCCTTATTATTCTTTGAAACTCTGCTTTGCTTCTTCAAGGAAGCTTATTTCTCTGAAATTTAAAAAAGCACTTCATTATTGAGAAATCAAATACCTTTAACTCTGTAAATTTTTACCAAGATTTGCTGCTGACTTTGGCATTAATGCCCACTCCCTCTTATATACTCTTTGCTCATGTTCATAAAAAATGTGTTCCATCATTATTCTCTGTTGGCAAATTCAATGAATATTTAAAATCACTCCACTTTATCCTCTACTTTACTTATCTGAATATTTCCAATTCTTGATCAACAACTTTCCTACAATGATTAAACTTTAACCTCTGAGTTCAAGTGTTTTCCCCTTAATTCCCAATTCTATCTTCTCTCTTAAATTACATAGCTAAATACTTATAGGAGGAAAATAGAGGAACCAGATATGCTAGATGTGGCTAGACTTCTACTTTCATAGATTTGCTTTGGAACCATGTAAATATTTTGCCTAATTGTAAAGAAATGTTAATAATTTTAAAAGGTAATCCACAAATATCAAAAGAAAATGAAAGAAATGAATGTAACACTATTGATAATCATTTTTTAATATTATTCAGAAATGGTCATGCATATGTTGTGGGATAAAGTTAATAATTATATTGATGTCACTGAGAACCGAGGCATCTCTCGTGAGAGAGAGGAGAAACGTGTACGTTCGATGAGGTTAAATAAAAGCTCTTCAGTCCTCGGTAAGAAAAATAATCATGGCAGACGGGAGGCAGGACTAGATTGCAGCTCCAGACAGAGCACCTTGCAGAAGCTCACATTGTGAATTTTAGCTCCAGATCAACTGCAAGAACAAATCAGCGATCCCGAGAGGACCCAGAGACCCTGTGAAGGAAGCCGACTGCTCCTTCAGGACCTGGGAGACACCGCAAATACTCTGAGTGCCCCAACTGCGGAAAATGGGAAAGGGAAACCCTCCTCTTCCAAACACACACGCCCATTGGAGAAGCCAAAGGTCTGTTTGTGGGAGAAGTTTCTGACTTTAACTGGGGCTGAGTCAGTTTACAGCCAAGTGAAATACAGGGGAAGAAGAAGCAGCAGAAAAGACCTGGGAGCTCGCTGTGTCCCCTAGCAGGCCATTCCTGCCTGGAACCACAGGGATCCATCAGGACGGTGACCAGAGGAGCAGCGGGTACAACTCCATAAGGAAGAAATCTCTAGCTGAACTTGGTAACAATTTGAACGGGCCAAGAAGCCTCCTGGTCAGAACTTGGGGGGAGGGCACAAATCTGGTGTACAGGCTCCACAGGCTGGGGAAGAACCAAGCCCTTCCCCCCCACCCCCCACCGCAGCTGGGAGGCGGGTAGCCCAGGGCAAGTTTTCAAGCCCATTACACCCTGCCCCTAGAAACAGACTCGGGGCTGTTGGGGCAGGTGCATGGTGGGAATGCAAATGGCCCTTCCGTTTGTGTGGGAGCGGGGTGAAGCCTGTGACTGCCGGCTTTCCCCCACTTCCCTGACAATCTGCATGACTCAGCATAGGCAGCCGTAATCCTCCTAGGTACACAACTCCAGTGACCTGGGAATTTCACCCCCATCCGCCAGAGCAGTGGCAGCAAGA
The DNA here is from genome assembly GCF_006542625.1 of Nomascus leucogenys. Classification (NCBI taxonomy): domain Eukaryota; kingdom Metazoa; phylum Chordata; class Mammalia; order Primates; family Hylobatidae; genus Nomascus; species Nomascus leucogenys. The sequence continues at coordinate 21,242,543 of NC_044406.1, read as the reverse complement.
CCCACCCAAGGAGAGCTCGGGCATGCCTAGCCTTGCCCCCACCTGATGGTCCTTCCCTATCCACCCTGGTAGCAGAAGACAAAGGGCATATAATCTTGGGAGTTCTAGGGGCCTGCCCACTGCCAGTCCCTCTCTACAGTTGATGCTTTCCGGAAAGCACCACGTCCTGGTAGGAGGCAAACCAGCACAAAAATAGAGCATTAAACCACCAAAGCTAAGGACCCTCACAGAGTCCCTTGCACCCCACCCCCTGCCATCTCCACCAGAACAGGCGCTGGTATCCATGGCAGAGAGACCTATAGATTGTTCGCATCATAGGACTCTGTGCAGACAACCCCCAGTACCAGCCTGGACCCGGGTAGACTTGCTGAGTGGCTAGACCCAAAGAGAGACAACAATCACTGCAGTTCAGCTCACAGGAAGCCACATTCATAGGAAAAGGGGGAGAGTACTACATCAAGGGAGTACCCTGTGGGACAAAAGAATCTGAACAACAGTGTTCAGACCTAGACCTTCCCTCTGACAGAGCCTACTCAAATGAAAAGGAACCAGAAAACCAGTCCTGGTAATATGACAAAACAAGGCTCTTCAACACCCCCCAAAAATCACACTAGTTCACCAGCAATGGATCCAAACCAAGAAGAAATCCTCCACTTACCTGAAAAAGAATTCAGGAGGTTAGTTATTCAGCTAATCAGGGAGGGACGAGAAAGGCAAAGCCCAGTGCATGGAAATCCAAAAAGTGATACAAGAAGTGAAGGGAGAAATATTCAAGGAAATAGATAGCTTAAAGAAAAAACAATCAAAAATTCAGGAAAGTTTGGACACACTTTTAGAAATGCAAAATGCTCTGGAAAGTCTCAGCAATAGAATTGAACAAGCAGAAGAAAGAAATTCAGAGCTTGAAGAAAAAGGTCTTTGAAGTAACCCAGTTTGACAAAGACGAAGAAAAAAATATGAAAATATGAACAAAGCCTCCAAGAAGTCTGAGATTATGTTAAAAGACCAAACTTAAGAATAATCAGTGTTCCTATGGAAGAAGAGAATTCTAAAAGCTTGGAAAACGGATTCAGGGGAACAATCGAGGAAAACTTCTCCAGCCTTGCTAGAGACCTAGACATCCAAATACAAGATACACAAAGAACACCTGGAAAATTCATCACAAAACTTCTTCACCTAGGCATATTTTCATCAGGTTATCCAAAGTTAAAATGAAGGACAGAACCCTAAGAGCTGTGAGACAGAAATACCAGGTAACCTACAAAGGAAAACCTATCAAATTAACAGCAGATTTCTCAGCAGAAACCCTGCAAACTAGAAGGGATTGGGGTCCTATCTTCAGCTTCCTCAAACAAAACAAGTATCAGCCAAGAACTTGTGTCCAGTGAAACTCGGCATTATGTAAGAAGGAAAGATAGTCATTTTCAGACAAACAAATGCTGAGAGAATTCGCCATGACCAAGCCACCACTACAAGAAGGGCTAAAAAGAGCTCTAAATCTTGAAACAAATCCTGGAAACACATCAAAATAGAACCTCTCTAAAGCATAAATCATACAAGGCCTATAAAACAAAAATACATGTTAAAAAGCAAAAACAAAAAACAGAAACAAAGTACACAGGCAACAAAGAGAGTGATGAATGCAATGGTACCTCACATTCCAATACTACATTGAATGTAAACGGCCTAAATGCTCCATTTAAAAGATACAGAACCGCAGAATAGGTAAGAACTCAGCAACCATCTGCTGCCTTCAGGAGACTCACCTAACACCTAAAAACTCACATAAAGTAAAGGGGTGGAAAAGGGCATTTCATGTAAATGGACACCAAAAGTGAGCAGGGGCAGGGGCAGCTATTCTTATATCAGACAAAACAAATTTTAAAGCAACAGCAGTTAAAAGAGACAAAGAGGGACATTATATAATGGTAAAAGGCCTTGTCCAACAGGAAAATATCACAATCCTAAACATATACACACCTAACACTGTAGCTCCCAAATTTATAAAACAATTACTAATAGACCTATGAAATGAGATAGACAGCAATACCATAATAGTGGGGGACTTTAATACTCCATTGACAGCATTAGACAGGTCGTCAAGACAGAAAGTCAACAAAGAAACAATGACTTTATACTTTGGAACAAATGGACTTAACAGATATGTACAGAACATTTCATCCAACAACCACAGAATACACATTCTATTCAACAGCGCATGGAATTCTCTACCAGATAGACCATATAATAGGCCATAAAATGAGCCTCAATAAATTTAAGAAAATTGAAATTATATCAAGGGCTCTCTCAGACCGCAGCAGAATAAAACTGGAAATCAACTCCAAAAGGAACCTTCAGAACCATGCAATCTATAAACTAAAAAAGACATATCGATCAATTGCAATGTATGAACATTGTTTGTATACTGATTAGAATATAAAACTTTTTAAAAAATTGAGGCAATTGGAGAAATTTAATCACTGACTAGATATTTTATACTAATAAGTAATTATTGTAGGTTTTTAGGTGTCAACTAAGTTTTAAAAGCTATGTTTTAAAAAGAGTACTTATCTAAAGTATATACTAAAATACATATGGATTACATATTATGATTTTCAGATTTGTGTCAGTATAATCTAGGAAGAAGGAAGTAGATTCTGTTTTAGATGAAATAATATTAGTAATGAAGTGATTATTGTTGCATCTGGGAAATGGGTATGTGGGGGTTTTCTCTAAGTCGATCTATGAATTTAATGAAATCCACATAAAAGCACAATTTTGTTCTGAAGTTAGCTAAGTTAGTTATAAAATTTATTTAGAAAAAATACCTAAGAAAATCCTTAAAAAAGTGCAATGAATAGTGGCGGGTAGACCACATTGGATATTAAGACATACTATAATGCCTCAATAATTAAAATGGTTTGGTATTAGCACGTGGAGAGGTAGACTAATAAAACAGAAAAGAGAAATCCAGAAACAGGCCTAAATGCATATGGAAATTTAGATTTTTTTAAATAATGATGACATTTCAAGTCAGTGGCAAAATTGTCTTCTAATATGTTATTGGCGCCACAGAAAAACTATAATGAATATATCATTGGCTGAATTTCTCACACAGTTCCAAATGGATCTGAGATCTAAAGTGCAAAAAAAAAAAACTATTCAAGGAGTATAAGAAGACAGATGAATTCCTTATTTGCTTTGTGGTTGTATCTTTGTTTACTTCTTGGAGTAAGGAGAATTTCCCGTGGTAAATGCTGTGATGAGTCCCTCAGAACCCCTTGCAAATGAAGAGCTTATTCCTCCAGCTATTAGAAGTCCTCTGACCTACAGGTGGTAGTTACAAGGATTCCTAAAAAAAAGTCCAGCACCCTTGTTTCCATCTCACAGATTGCTTCCTGGGGAATCTAACCTGTGGCATTTCCAATGATTAAAAATACAGAAGCAAGACCAGGCATGGTGGCCCACACATGTAATTCCCATGCTTTGAGGGACTGAGGTGGGAAGATCACTTGAGCCCATGAGGTCAAGACCAGCCTGGGCAACATAGAAGACTCAGTCTCTTCAAAAATAAAATGATTAGGTGCAGTGTAGTGTCTGTTGTCCCAACTACTCATGAGGCTGAGGCAGGAGGATTGCTGGAGCCCAAGAGTTCAAGGCTGCTCCTGGGCTCTCTAAAAACAGAAACAAAAGCAAGTAAGGAAAATACTAATACATGTGATCAAATATATAAAGTTTTGCATAGCAAAACCAAAATACCACAAGCAGAGTACAAGCCAGGAAAATAACTTTCTTTTTTTTTTTTTTTTTTTGTACTCATCCATGTTTCTGTTTATATATAGGATAACAAATTCAGGAACAATGGGAAAGTAATATATGAAACCTTAATAGGAAATACAATAGTGATTACAAAACACCACCATTTGATTTTTTTATGCAAATACTTCAATATTCCAATATTTTTACTCACTTGCTAAATAAAGCACATGACTCGAAATGCTAAATAATTCTGTTAGTCTAAATCTTTTAAAGAATAAAATGTTGGTGAAAAACCAAAATTGTTTAGTAAGGTATGTATGACCTTGTTTATTATCTATCATAGACATCAAGATGATCATAGTTAATACCAATTTAAGCTTTACAGAATACTCTTTTAGGCCCAATATTGATATATTAAATGAAGGTATCAGATAATCTTGTATTTATGGCATCAGGTTATAAAGGTCTATTCAAAACCATTTTTGTCAAAGTTTAAACACTGGAACAAAAGTCAAATTGTTTCTAAATGAGACACAAAATTATTCTTGCTAGTAGTATAAATTTTGTCCCATGGGTAATACTATTGTCTTTTTCTTTTTTAAAAAAATTATTTCGATTTTTATTTTAGATTCAGGGAACACATGGGCAGGTTTGTTAGCTGGGTATACTGTGTGATGTTGAGGTTTGGGGTATGGATGATGCTGTCACGCAGGTAGTTAGCAGAGTCCCCAGTAGGTAGTTTTTCAGCTCTTGCTCCCGCTCCCTACTCTACCTCCCCAGTGTCTATTATTCCCATGGGTCCTCAGGTATTACTATTTTCAAGTTTTTTTCTTTACGTGAAACTACGTGAGCCACTGCGTCCTGCCTAAAATGAATTTTCTAGATGTTTGAATAACAGTAGTCCTTTGATAGGCGATAATGACTTGATTTATGGCCTTAAGATACTACTTAATTACTTAAGATGTTTATTAATAGAATGATAAATGTACAGAGTAACCTATAAGCATGAAAATTACTTTCAAATAGCATTGCAAATTTTATGTCTAACATTTAAAGAGGTGCTAACAATTGAGTGGAAAAACATCAACAATCTGACTTCTAAAAAGCAAAATATGAACAATATTTTACAGAAAAGAAGTATAAATGACCCTTTTCTTGTGAAAAGTTACCCATTTCAATCATAATAATGGAGATATAATTAAAGCTACACTGAAATAATGTTTCTCACCTCTCTGCTTGGCAAAATCCAGCATAGTCTGTTTTCCAGTCTGTGTGGAAACACGGCTCTCGTACATTGCTGTTGATAATGATACAACGGCTATTGAAGAGAAGTCGACAGTATCAGACAACACTGTTTATTCTTTTAGCTTTTGACCCAGCATTTCTGCCAAGATAGGAATCTATCCCAAAGATATACCAGCAAAAATATGGACTAATATATGCCCAGAGTTGATTGCAGCACTAACTGAAATAGCAAAAGTTTGAGTTGGGCCATATTATTTAAAAGAAACAATATGAAAATAAGCAAAAACTTTTAAAAATGACTCTGAATGGGGCATGGAGGGAAGCTAGCAGAGAAGACAAGACTAGAAGTTAGATCTCTATGCGTGTACCTTGCTCTATAATTTTAAACCTTGGAACCATATACACAAATGGTTTTCATAATTATAAAAGTCAGTTAAATTGGAAAGAAAAAAATCAATCTCTAAAAATAAAAACCAAACAAATGAGCCCAAATGTCTATCTAGCTGATGGCATAATCATGCTGAGAATTACTTCAAGTGATTTTAAGTACTTCGACCCTACATTACCAGGTAGATATGCCCAAAGGAAAAAATAACTACAAAGAAATATTCTTTTACAGCTTTAATGAAATGTACTTGATATACAAATAACTACATACATTTGATGTATATAATTTGATGAGTTTGGATATATGCATACATCCATCACCTCCAAATGTTTCCTTGTGTCCCAAATAAATCTTAAACTGCATTCAGGTGCATTATTTTATTTTATTTTTTTTTTTTTTATTTTTTTTTTTTTTTTTATTTATGAACAACAGAAAATGTATTGCTCACAGTTCTGAAGGCTGAGAGGTCCAAGACTGTGGCACCAGCAGACTCAGTTTCTGGTGAGGGCTCTCCACGTCAAAGACGGCACCTTGTTGCTGCATCCTCACGTGGTGGGAACGGGTGAGGCAGCTCCCTTCAGCCTCTTTTATTTATTTATTTTTTTTTTCTTTTTCTTTTTTTTTTTTTTATTATACTTTAGGGTTTTAGGGTACATGTGCACAATGTGCAGGTTTGTTACATATGTATCCATGTGCCATGTTGATTTCCTGCACCCATTAACTCGTCATTTAGCATTAGGTGTATCTCCTAATGCTGTCCCTCCCCCCTCCCCCCACCCCACAACAGTCCCCGGAGTGTGATGTTCCCCTTCCTGTGTCCATGAGTTCTCATTGTTCAATTCCCACCTATGAGTGAGAACATGCGGTGTTTGGTTTTTTGTCCTTGCGATAGTTTACTGAGAATGATGTTTTCCAGTTTCATCCATGTCCCTACAAAGGACACGAACTCATCATTTTTTATGGCTGCATAGTATTCCATGGTGTATATGTGCCACATTTTCTTAATCCAGTCTATCGTTGTTGGACATTTGGGTTGGTTCCAACTCTTTGCTATTGTGAATAGTGCCGCAATAAACATACGTGTGCATGTGTCTTTATAGCAGCATGATTTATAGTCCTTTGGGTATATACCCAGTAATGGGATGGCTGGGTCAAATGGTATTTCTAGTTCGAGATCCCTGAGGAATCGCCACACTGACTTCCACAATGGTTGAACTAGTTTACAGTCCCACCAACAGTGTAAAAGTGTTCCTATTTCTCCACATCCTCTCCAGCACCTGTTGTTTCCTGATTTTTTAATGATGGCCATTCTAACTGGTGTGAGATGGTATCTCACTGTGGTTTTGATTTGCATTTCTCTGATGGCCAGTGATGATGAGCATTTCTTCATGTGTTTTCTGGCTGCATAAATGTCTTCTTTTGAGAAGTGTCTGTTCATGTCCTCTGCCCACTTTTTGATGGGGTTGTTTGTTTTTTTCTTGTAAATTTGTTTGAGTTCATTATAGATTCTGGATATTAGCCCTTTGTCAGATGAGTAGGTTGCAAAAATTTTCTCCCATTCTGTAGGTTGCCTGTTCATTCTGATGATAGTTTCTTTTGCTGTGCAGAAGCTCTTTAGTTTAATGAGATCCCATTTGTCAATTTTGGCTTTTGTTGCCATTGCTTTTGGTGTTTTAGACATGAAGTCCTTGCCCACGCCTATGTCCTGAATGGTATTGCCTAGGTTTTCTTGTAGGATTTTAATGGTTTTAGGTCTAACATATAAGTCTTTAATCCATCTTGAATTAATTTTTGTATAAGGTGTAAGGAAGGGATCCAGTTGCAGCTTTCTACATATGGCTAGCCAGTTTTCCCAGCACCATTTATTAAATAGGGAATCCTTTCCCCATTTCTTGTTTTTGTCAGGTTTGTCAAAGATCAGATAGTTGTAGCTATGCGGCATCATTTCTGAGGGCTCTGTTCTGTTCCATTGATCTATGTCTCTGTTGTGGTACCAGTACCATGCTGTTTTGGTTACTGTAGCCTTGTAGTATAGTTTAAAGTCAGGTAGCGTGATGCCTCCAGCTTTGTTCTTTTGGCTTAGGATTGACTTGGCGATGCGGGCTCTTTTTTGGTTCCATATGAACTTTAAAGTAGTTTTTTCCAATTCTGTGAAGAAAGTCATTGGTAGCTTGATGGGGATGGCATTGAATCTATAAATTACCTTGGGCAGTATGGCCATTTTCACGATATTGATTCTTCCAACCCATGAGCATGGAATGTTCTTCCATTTGTTTGTATCCTCTTTTATTTCATTGAGCAGTGGTTTGTAGTTCTCCTTGAAGAGGTCCTTCACATCCCTTGTAAGTTGGATTCCTAGGTATTTTATTCTCTTTGAAGCAATTGTGAATGGGAGTTCACTCATGATTTGGCTCTCTGTTTGTCTGTTATTGGTGTACAAGAATGCTTGTGATTTTTGTACATTAATTTTGTATCCTGAGACTTCGCTGAAGTTGCTAATCAGCTTAAGGAGATTTTGGGCTGAGACAATGGGGTTTTCTAGATATACAATCATGTCATCTGCAAACAGGGACAATTTGACTTCCTCTTTTCCTAATCGAATACCTTTTATTTCCTTCTCCTGCCTGATTGCTCTGGCCAGAACTTCCAGCACTATGTTGAACAGGAGCGGTGAGAGAGGGCATCCCTGTCTTGTGCCAGTTTTCAGAGGGAATGCTTCCAGTTTTTGCCCATTCAGTATGATATTGGCTGTGGGTTTGTCGTAGATAGCTCTTATTATTTTGAGATACGTCCCATCAATACCTAATTTATTGAGAGTTTTTAGCATGAAGGGTTGTTGAATTTTGTCAAAGGCCTTTTCTGCATCTATTGAGATAATCATGTGGTTTTTGTCTTTGGTTCTGTTTATATGCTGGATTACATTTATTGATTTGCGTATGTTGAACCAGCCTTGCATCCCAGGGATGAAGCCCACTTGATCATGGTGGATAAGCTTTTTGATGTGCTGCTGGATTCGGTTTGCCAGTATTTTATTGAGGATTTTTGCATCAATGTTCATCAAGGATATTGGTCTGAAATTCGCTTTTTTGGTTATGTCTCTGCCAGGTTTTGGTATCAGGACGATGCTGGCTTCATAAAATGTGTTAGGGAGGATTCCCTCTTTTTCTATCGATTGGAATAGTTTCAGAAGGAATGGTACCAGTTCCTCCTTGTACCTCTGGTAGAATTCAGCTGTGAATCCATCAGGTCCTGGACTCTTTTTGGTTGGTAAGCTATTGATTGTTGCCACAATTTCAGAACTTGTTATTGGTCTATTCAGAGATTCAACTTCTTCCTGGTTTAGTCTTGGGAGGGTGTATTTGTCGAGGAATTTATCCATTTCTTCTAGATTTTCTAGTTTATTTGCATAGAGGTGTTTGTAGTATTCTCTGATGGTAGATTGTATTTCTGTGGGATCGGTGGTGATATCCCCTTTTTCGTTTTTTATTGCATCTATTTGATTCTTCTCTCTTTTCTTCTTTATTAGTCTTGCTAGCGGTCCATCAATTTTGTTGATCTTTTCAAAAAACCAGCTCCTGGATTCATTAATTTTTTGAAGGGTTTTTTGTGTCTCTATTTCCTTCAGTTCTGCTCTGATTTTAGTTATTTCTAGCCTTCTGCTAGCTTTTGAATGTGTTTGCTCTTGCTTTTCTAGTTCTTTTAATTGTGATGTTAGGGAGTCAATTTTGGATCTTTCCTGCTTTCTCTTGTGGGCATTTAGTGCTATAAATTTCCCTCTACACACTGCTTTGAATGTGTCCCAGAGATTCTGGTATGTTGTGTCTTTGTTCTCGTTGGTTTCAAAGAACGTCTTTATTTCTGCCTTCATTTCATTATGTACCCAATAGTCATTCAGGAGCAGGTTGTTCAGTTTCCATGTAGTTGAGCGGTTTTGAGTGAGTTTCTTAATCCTGAGTTCTAGTTTGATTGCACTGTGGTCTGAGAGACAGTTTGTTATAATTTCTGTTCTTTTACATTTGCTGAGGAGAGCTTTACTTCCAACTATGTGGTCAATTTTGGAATAGGTGTGGTGTGGTGCTGAAAAAAACGTATATTCTGTTGACTTGGGGTGGAGAGTTCTGTAGATGTCTATTAGGTCCACTTTATGTAGAGCTGAGTTCAATTCCTGGATATCCTTGTTAACTTTCTGTCTCGTTGATCTGTCTAATGCTGACAGTGGGGTGTTAAAATCTCCCATTATTATTGTGTGGGAGTTTAAGTCCCTTTGTAGGTCACTCAGGACTTGCTTTATGAATCTGGGTGCTCCTGTGTTGGGTGCATATATATTTAGGATAGTTAGCTCTTCTTGTTGAATTGATCCCTTTACCATTATGTAATGGCCTTCTTTGTCTCTTTTGATCTTTGTTGGTTTAAAGTCTATTTTATCAGAGACTAGGATTGCAACCCCTGCCTTTTTTTGTTTTCCAGTTGCTTGATAGATCTTCCTCCATCCCTTTATTTTGAGTCTATGTGTGTCTCTGCACGTGAGATGGGTTTCCTGAATACAGCACACTGATGGGTCCTGACTCCTTATCCAGTTTGCCAGTCTGTGTCTTTTGATTGGAGCATTTAGCCCATTTACATTTAACGTTAATATTGTTATGTGTGAATCTGATCCTGTCATTATGATGTTAGTTGGTTATTTTGCTCGTTAGTTGCTATAGTTTCTTCCTAGTCTCGATGGTCTTTACAATTTGGCATGTTTTTGCAGTGGCTGGTACCGGTTGTTCCTTTCCATGTTTAGTGCTTCCTTCAGGAGCTCTTTTAGGGCAGGCCTGGTGGTGACAAAATCACTCAGCGTTTGCTTGTCTGTAAAGTGTTTTATTTCTCCTTCACTTATGAAGCTTAGTTTGGCGGGATAGGAGATTCTGGGTTTAAAATTCTTTTCTTTAAGAATGTTGAATATCGGCCCCCACTCTCTTCTGGCTTGTAGAGTTTCTGCTGAGAGATCAGCTGTTAGTCTGATGGGCTTCCCTTTGTGGGTAACCCGACCTTTCTCTCTGGCTGCCCTTAACATTTTTTCTTTCATTTCAACTTTGGTGAATCTGACAATAATGTGTCTTGGAGTTGCCCTTCTCGAGGAGTATCTTTGTGGCGTTCTCTGTATTTCCTGAATCTGAATGCTGGCCTGCCTTGCTAGATTGGGGAAGTTCTCCTGGATAATATCTTGCAGAGTGTTTTCCAACTTGGTTCCATTCTCCCCATCATTTTCAGGTACACCAATCAGACGTAGGTTTGGTCTTTTCACATAGTCCCAAATTTCTTGGAGGCTTTGTTCATTTCTTTTTATCCTTTTTTCTCTAAACTTCCCTTCTCTCTTCATTTCATTCATTTCATCTTCCATCAGCGATACCCTTTCTTCCAGTTGATCACATCTGCTACTGAGGCTTCTGCAATCTTCGCGTAGTTCTCGAAACTTGGCTTTCAGCTCCATCGGCTCCTTGAAGCCCTTCTCTCCATTGGTTATTCTAGTTATCCATTCTTCTAATTTTTTTTCAAAGTTTTTAACTTCTTTGCTGTTGTTTTGAATTTCCTCTCGTAGCTCAGAGTAGTTTGATCGTCTGAAGCCTTCTTCTCTCAACTCATCAAAGTCATCCTCCATCCAGCTTTGTTCCGTTGCTGGTGAGGAACTGCGTTCCTTTGGAGGAGGAGAGGTGCTCTGTTTTTTAGAGTTTCCAGTTTTTTTGGTCTGTTTTTTCCCCATCTTTGTGGTTTTATCTACTTTTTGTCTTTGATGATGGTGATGTACAGATGGGTTTTTGGTGTGGATGTCCTTTCTGTTTGTTAGTTTTCCTTCTACCAGACAGGACCCTCAGCTGCAGGTCTGTTGGAGTTTACTAGAGGTGCACTCCAGACCCTGTTTGGCTGGGTGTCAGCAGCGGTGGCTGCAGAACAGCGGATTTTCGTGAGACCACAAATTCAGCTGTCTGATAGTTCCTCTGAAAGTTTTGTCTCAGAGAAATACCGGGTTGAATGAGGTGTCAGTCTGTCCCTACTGGGGGGTGCCTCCCAGTTAGGCTGCTCAGGGGTGAGGGACCCACTTTAGGAGGCAGTCTGACTGTTCTCAGATCTCCAGCTGCGTGCTGGGAGAACCACTACTCTCTTCAAAGCTGTCAGTCAGACAGGGACATTTAATTCTGTGGAAGTTCTTGCAGAGTTTTTGTTTGTCTGTGCCCTGCCCCCAGAGGTGGAGCCTACAGAGGCAGGCAGGCCTCCTTGAGCTGTGGTGGGCTCCACCCAGTTCGAGCTTCCTGGCTGCTTTGTTTACCTAAGCAAGCCTGGGCAATGGCGGGCGCCCCTCCCCCAGCCTCGCTGCCGCCTGGCAGCTTGATCTCAGACTGCTGTGCTAGCAATTAGCGAGACTCCGTGGGCATAGGACCCTCCGAGCCAGGTGCGGGACACAATCTCCTAGTGTGCCGTTTTCCAGGCCCGTTGGAAAAGCGCAGTTAGGGTGGGACTGACCCGATATTCCAGGTGCCGTCTGCTTCCCCTTTCTTTGACTAGGAAAGGGAACTCCCTGACCCCTTGCGCTTCCCGAGTGAGGCAATGCCTCGCCCTGCTTCGGCTCGCGCACAGTGCGGTTCACCGACTGTCCTGCACCCACTGTTAGGCACTCCCTAGTGAGATGAAACCAGTACCTCAAGCAGAAATGCAGAAATCACCCGTCTTCTGTGTCGCTGGGGCTGGGAGCTGGAGACCGGAGCTGTTCTTATTCGGCCATCTTGGCTCCACCTCCCATTATTTTAAATAATAATTTTTGAATTGTTATTTCAAGACTATAGTGTGTAGATATAAAATAGTAGAATAAAGAAACTAAATAATTATTGCTAATATAATTAGGAAAGAAGATATTAAATAAGGTCATGCATTGCTTAACAATGGGGATACATTCTGAGAAATGCTTTGTCGGGCAATTTAGCCACAGTACAAACATCATGGTGTACTTACACAAACTTTGATGATATAGCTTACTACACACCTCGGCTTTATGGTATAGCTTATTGCTCTTTGGCTACCAATCTGTACAGCATGTTACTGTATTGAATATTGTAGGCAGTTGTAACACAATGGTAAGTATGTATGTATCCAAACATATCAAAATATAGAAAGGATACAGTATAAAAATGGTACACATATATAGAGAACTTACTATGAATGGAGCTTGCAGGACTGCAGGTTGTTCTGGATGAGTGAATGGTGAGTAAATGTGAAGACCTAGGACATTACTGTATACTACTGTAGATGTTATAAAGACTGTAGTCTTAGGCTACACTAAATTTATTTTAAAATATTTTTCAGCAATAATAAACTAAGCTTACTTTACCTTTTTTATTTTATAATCTTCAAGTTTTTTTAACTTGACTCCTTTTTAATAACACTTAGTTTAAGACACAAGCACATTATACAGCTGTACAAAAATATTTGTTTTCTTTATATCCTTATTCTACAAGCTTTCATCAATTTAATTTTTTTTTTTTTTTTTTTTTTTTTTTTTTTTTTTTTTACTTTTTAAGCTTCTAGACATTAGCCAATGCCTAGAAGGGGTTTTCTGATGTTATCTTCTAGAGTGTTTATGGTTTCAAGTCTTAGATTTAAGTCTTTGATCCATCTTGAGTTGATTTTTGTATAAGGTGAAAGATGAGGATCCAGTTTCATTCTCCTGCATGTGGCTAGCCGTCTTAAAAACTAAGATGTAAACACACACATTAGCCTAGACCTACACAGGGTCAGGATTACCAATATCACTGTCCTTCACTTCCACATCTTGTCCCACTTGAAGCTCTCCAGGGGCAATAACATATGTTGAGTTGTCATCTCCTATAATGATAATGCTTCCTTCTGGAACAACTCCTGAAGGACTTGCCTGAGGCTGTTTTATAGTTAACTTTTTTTTTTATAAGTAGAAGGCACTGTAAAATAATGAGTAAAAATATATAGGATAGTAAATACATAAACCAGTAATATAGTTGTTTATTAACACTGTCAAGTATTATGTACTGTACATAATTGTATTGCTAGACTTTTATATGACTGGCAGCACAGTAAGTTTGCTTACACCAACATCACCACAAACAGGTGGGTAATGCATTGTCCATGGCATTAAGGCACCTGACATCACTATGTTATAAGAAATTTTCAGCTCCATTATAATTTTATGGGACCACTGTCATATATAAGGTTCATCATTGACCTAAATGTCATTATGTAGCACATAATGTATAAGAAAAAAGATTCAGAACAATCAAATAAGTGATAAGTAATAAGCCTGTCAACTTTAAATTTAAATCGAAAATGCCTATATGAATCTGATTTATTTTTATGCTTCACATTACAAGGCAAGAATGCCCACTGTTACCACTCCTATTCAACATAGTACTGGAAGTCCTGGCCAGAGCAATCAGGCAAGAGAAAGAAATAAAAGGCATCCAGGCCGGGCGTGGTGGCTCACGCCTGTAATCCCAGCACTTGGGGAGGCTGAGGTGGGTGGATCACGAGGTCAGGAGATTGACACCATCCTGGCTAACACAGTGAAACCCCGTCTCTACTAAAAATACAAAAAAAAATTAGCCGGGCGTTGTGGCGGGCGCCTGTAGTCCCACCTACTCGGGAGGCCGAGGCAGGAGAATGGTGTGAACCCGGGAGGCAGAGCTTACAGTGAGCCGAGATCACGCCACTGCACTCCAGCCTGGGCAACAGAGCGAGACTCCATCTCAAAAACAGAAAAAAAAAAGGAAAAAACAAGAAAGCATCCAAATAGGAAAAGAATAAGTCAGACTATCTCTCTTCGCTGATGATATGATTCTATACCTAGAAAACCCTGAAGACTTTGCCAAACGGCTCCTAGACTTAATGAATTACTTCAGCAAAGTTTCAAGACACAAAATCAATGTACAAAAATCAGCATTCCTTTACACAAATAATATTCTAGCTTAGAACCAAATGAAGAACACAATCCCATTTACAATACCCACAAATAAATGAAGTACCTAGGAATACAGCTAACCAAGCGGGTGAACGGTCTCTACAAGGAGAACTACAAAGCACTCCTGAAAGAAATCAGAGATGACACAAACAAATGGCAAAACATTCCATGCTCATGGATTGGAAGAATCAATATTGTTAAAATCGCCATACTGCCCAAAGCAGTTTACAGATTCAATGCCATTCCTGTTAAAATACCAACATCATTTTTTTTCACAGAAATAGAAAAAACTATTCTAAAATTCATATGGAACTAAAAAAGAGACTGAATAGCCAAAGCAAGCCTAAGCAAAAAGAACAAAGCTGTAGGCATCGCATTACCCCATTTCAAACTATACTACACGACTAACATAACCAAAACAGCATGGTACTAGTACAGAAGACAGACACATAGATCAATGGAACAAAATAGAGAGGCCATAAATAAAGTCACACACCTAAAGCCATCTAATCTTCAACAAAGTTGACAAAAATAAATAATCGGGACAGGACTCCCTATTCAATAAATGTGCTGGGTTAATAAGCTGGCTGTATGCAAAAGAATGAAACTGGACCTCTACCCTTCACCATGTTCAAAAATTACCTAAAGATGGACTAAAAATTTAAATGTAAGACCTCAAACTAGAAAAATCATAGAAGAAAATCAAGAAAATGCCCCGTTCAGCATCAGCTTTGGCAAAAAAATTTATGGCAAAGGCTCCAAAAACAATTGCAACAAAAACAAAAATTGACAAGTGGAACCTAATTAAACTAAAGAGCTTCTGCACAGCAAAAGAAACTATCACCAGAGCAAACAGACAACCTATAGAATAGGAGAAAATATTTGCAAACTGTGCATCCAACAACGATCTGATATCCAGATTCTACAAGGAACTCAAATCAACAGGCAAAAAACAAATAATTGAATTTAAAAATGAAGAAAGAAGATGAACAGACATTTCTCAAAAGAAGACATACAAGTGGCCAACAAACGTGAAAAAATACTCATCATCACTAATCATCAGAGAAATGCAAATCAAAACCACAATGAGATACCATCTCACACCAGTCAGAATGGTGATTATTAAAAAGTAAAAAAATAAAAATAGCAGATGCTGGCGAGGCTGTAGGGAAAAGGGGATACTTATACACTGCTGGTGGGAATGCAAATTAGTTCAGACACTGCAGAAAGCAGTTTGGATATTTCTCAAAGAACTACAATCAGAACTACCATTCAACCCAGCAATCTCATTACTGAGTATATACTAAAAGGAAAATAAATCATTCTACCAAAAAGACACATGCACTCGTGTGTTCATCTCAGCACTATTCACAATAGCAAAGACATAGAAACAACCTAGGTGCCCATCAACGGTGGATTGGACAAAACAAATGTGGTACATATACGTCATGTAATGCTACGCAGCCTTAAAAGAGAATGAAATCACGTCTTTTGCAGCAACATGGATGCAGCTGGAGGTCATTGCCCTAAGCTAATTAATTCAGGAACCGAAAACTAAATACCTCATGTTCTCGCTTATAGGTGGGAGCTAAAAACTTAGTACACATGGATGTAAAGATGGGAACAATACACGCTGGGGTGAGAGAGAGGGAGGGGGGTAAGGGCTGAAAAACTACCTGTTGGGTACTATGCTCACTACCTGGGTGACGGGATCATCTGTACCCCAAACCTCAGCATCATGCAATACACGCAATGTAGCAAACCTACACATGTACCCTCTGAATCTGATATAGAAGCTTTTTTCTTAAAAAAGAATTTCTTATATGAAAAAAAGATAACATGAAAGTTTGTAAATGCCAAAAAATTAAAAATGATCAAATTAAAAAGTTACCATTTTACAACACCTTTTGGAATAATGGATATAGGTCAAAATTATTGATAGATAGATGCTAAAACTATTAGGTAAATGATGAGAAATTTTATAATGGATGAATCAGGTTTGCAAAACCTCAACCCACTTCCCAATATTAGCATCAGTAAAATTGCCTTCCATATGATGCAAAAAGAGACACAGCATCACCTATTAATATTCTCACCAAAGAGAAAAGAAAGCCTAAATCTAATCAGCCTCTAGAACCAACTACCAACTGGCAGAAAATATGAGTATAGAAAAATACGTTAAATGAAGCTAAAATGATGCAATCAGTAAAATATAGAATGTAAGAAATTCTACAGGATAAATGGTGCCATTTCTTAAACAATTAAATGATATGTGCAAAAAAAAGGGGGTGAGGGGAATTTTCATAGACAGGGAAAAAAAAACTAAAAGAAATATCAACCTTGTGATGTGTGGACCTCATTTGAATCCCAATTCAAACATCCACTGGAAAATGTTTTTGGGACAGTTGTGGAAATTTGCACATAAACTAGGTTTTGGATGATATCATAAGGCTATTATTAGTTTTAGTAGGTGTGATGATAATATTGTGATTATGTTTTAAAAGATATGTATTAAAGATTCATAGCAAAATATCGTAGAAAAATATCAAGAATTTGCTTCAATATGTACAGGAAGAACAGGAGAAGGAGGAGGAAAAAAGTGAAGAAAAAAGAGCAGCAGCAGCAACATAGGGTTAGAAGTGATTAAACAAAAATGACTACATGTTAATATGTTGATTTCTATGAAGCTGCATGAAGAGTGCATGGAGGTTAGTTCCACCCTGCTTCTATTGTCATGCAACTTTAGAAATTTCTATAATAACAAAATTGTTAAAGTATATGAGCTAAGTGAATGTTTGACGCTGTTGAAGGATCCAGAACTTAATGAAGAGCAGGGGAGGGGTCTTTAATACCCTTGATGTTTTCTCAGACGATCTCTCCTTCTAGAGTGCTACTTCCCATGGGGCTGTCTTCTGGAAGGTCCCCCGCTGCCAGGGGAGCCATGCTGAAGACTCATACCCCTAGCCCTAATATTTATTTAAAATTATCCTTATTTATGTGCATTTATTTATAATTATCCTCAGTTGTACTTTGCTATTTTAATATACAGCTGTATTGCTAGCATTAAATGCATTTTTGACTTAGGGTATTTTCAACTTACAATGAATCAGAATGTAGCCCCTTGATAAGTCAAGGAACATCTGTATTAAATTGCATAGCTCTATCTTTTCTAGTAATATCCCTTATCTTAAAACGTAATTACCTTGAAATAAAAACCTCAATTTATTATTTTCTATACCTTTAAAAATATTTATTTTCTATAGATGTGTTTATGACTATATCTTTTTTCTAGCCTTGCATCTTAAATTTCAGATTTTAAAATACATTTCAAAGTCACTATTTTATATTTGAAGTTGTGTAGCTCTTATTTTGGCCTTTTATTTCCCTTTTTGTTTTAATTTTATCTTATATTGTTCTTAATTTCAGTTTAATATATTAATCTTAAGTTTCCTGGTTATTATCTTATATGTTCGCCTTTTTAACTACTATAGTTTTCACTGCACTTTAAGAATTTTCTTTTTGGAATGCCCAGCAGAAGTGGAGCCACACGGCAAGTGACACTGGAAAGAGCCCATGCTACAAAAATGAATTCTAAAGGGTTTTTCTTCACAGGTATCCTTAGAGTAGCTCCTTGGCACTCAGAAATAATAATAATGACAGATCCCCCATTATGTTCAAGGATATCTCCCCAAAACACTTTTTTTGTGCAACTCAGCAGAGAAGCTGTTAAGTGTTTCAAGGCAAAAATTAATTCTCTGTGAGGATGGAATGCTTTTGGTCCTGAAACCCTTCTGATGTTACTTGGCAACCAGTTCTTATATAAGGATCTATATGTTTCAAAATCTGCAGTTTCCAATGTAAATCTGTAGGATATGGAAAAAATTATGCTATAAACCATAGAAATAGACAGGCAGTTATGCCTGTGCAAATGTTCATCGTATGTCTCCCCTAATATGACCCTGGGGAGGTATCAAGGAAATGTTGAATAACCTGAAAGATCTTCAAGCTGAATTCAAGGATCATTATAATTTTTCTGTTTCCATTGTATTATGTTGAATTAAAATAGGCAGAATAATTTATTATTCATGTTGTCATTGATTGTATCTGATGTCTCATTATAAATCTGTAATTAGAAAGAAATCTATTCAATTATAGATGTTTGTAACCGTCTTATGAAATCACTTTTCTCAAATTTGCCATTCTGCTTTGCTGTATCGTGGTTCCTTAACATAAACCTTCTTTTTGTTAATTTTATATTACTAGTGACTTATTTTGCTATAAATGACATATAGAATTTACATAGGAGGAGCAAGAAATATAACAAAATATGTTTCATCCATTTGGTTCTTAAAATCATATGTAATAAGAGTACACCTTGTAGGCAGAATAAAACATTATGTTAGAGCAACCAAATTTTATTCTAAGCTTTCTACAGGTTTTCAGAAAATCAGATGCCCTGAAGAAAAAGCTTATGCTATGGTATTTTTTGTGATTATAGCTTAATTATGTTTTATAAGTACCTTTTGTTAATAAAATGGTTTATAGGGCATTTCAAAAATGACTATAGGAAAACAGACAAACTTTAAGAGCTTAGAGTGCTTCCCTGATATTACACCAAAGAAGAATTCAAGGATATTTTTTGGAATGGAAATGTAATGAATTTTTAACTAAAATATACATTGAAATGTACAAAACATCTCAATGAATTTGGTCTTTTGTTTTAAAGCCTGATAAATTCTAATAGAAAAAGATTTCAACACTACTGGTTTTTATTGTGGCCTGCCCTTTTGATCATCTTGTTCATACTCAAAGACATTGGCATAACATGGTAACCTTGGAAGATAAATGCTACTCTATAAATCTATATCCTTGTTTCACACCTTGAATGAAGCACATATGCTATACTTTGCTTTTTTTTTTTTCTGTTTTAGAAAAGAATCAATCCTAGGGAAAAGTCATGCAAGCCTTAAAATTGTTAATATCCTATGAATCAAAAATTCTCCTAGGAATGTATCGTTATAAAATAATTGGACAAGTGTGTGAATATATGTGCATGATTGCAATGTGTATTATTATAAACACGCTTATATATTATCATAGCATCCTTTATAATGCAAAAATGGAAACAATTGTCCATCAAAAGAGGATTGTTAAATTAATTAGGGTAACCCATACAATGATATATAATGCAGTAATTGTAAGTAATGATATCAATGCATATTTAGTGGTAAGGAAAGAAGTTCACAGTAGAATATAATGTACAAAAGCAGATTACAAATGATATCTATAGAATAATACCATGCTTTCATCTGTGTGTATGTATTTGTGTGTTTGTGTACTATATACACATATATATATATAAATTATTGAAGCAAAATGTTAAGGGTTTCTGTAAATTCTATGGGGATAGAACTTTTTTTTCTTTTTTAAAATTATTTATTTGTTTATTTATTTTTAGAGGTGCAGTTTCACCACGTTGGCCAGGCTGGCCTCGAACTCCTGACCTCAAGTGATCCACCCGCCTCTGCCTCCCAAAGTACTGGGATTACAGGCGTGAGCCACAGCCCCCAGGCAGGGACAGAACATTTTGTATGTTTTGTTTACTGCTGAATCTCCAGTGCCTACAACGCTGCCTGGCACATAAAACACATTCAATAGGTATTTGTAGCATTAACGAGTAAATGGCTGTATCTAAATGTGGAATTGCAAATTATTTTTTTTGCTTCTTATTTTTAAAGAATGGCATAATGTTCATTAATTACGTCCTCAGTAAAAATCCACTATTTTTTATGTTGTTTCATTTTGAGAAAAAATAGGGTTGCTGTTAGCCAGGCACAGTGGCTGACGCCTGTAATCCCAGCACTTTGGGAGGCAGAGGCGGGAGAATTGCTTGAGCCTAGGAATTCAAGACCAACCTGGGCAACGTCGCAAAACCCCATCTCTACAAAAACTACACAAATTAGTCAGGTGTGGTGGCATGTACCTGTCGTCCCAGACACTGGGGAGGCTGAAACAGGAGGTTCACTCGAGCCAAGGAGGTTGAGGCTGCAGTGAGCCATGATCGTGCTACTGCACTCCAGCCTGGGTGACAGAGTGAGACCTTGTCTCAAAAAAAAAAAAAAAAAAGATTGCTATCAATCTTTTTCAGATGTCTCAAAAGTGGTCAAAAATGTTTTAATAGAAACAAATTACAAGCAAAGTCAAAACTATTCCATAAATGATATGTCACAGAATTTTTAGAAATGTTTATCTTCTGAAGGATATATTACACTCATTTTACACTCCTGATATTGTTGATATTTTAATTTTTGGAATGAATGTATCTGTTGGCAATTCACTGGCTTTTTATGTAAAAAATATTTGAGGTAAAAGTATGCATGCTCTTGATATTGTTAAGTAATTCAAATCAATACTTTTTAACAACTCAACTTTCCCATAGGCCTTAATTTTATGTAGCATCTCAGACATAGAGCATCCATCATTACTCTTTAAACATCTACTGTAATTGTGGTTTTAATTTTGTAGGCTTCACATAGAGACCCAGATCTGTTGACAGAGCAAAGGAACTACAAATCCTGTCCTTTCTACTTTGTCACCCTAGCTGCTTGGTAAATTAGGTTCAGGTTTGCAGCAGGGTAATATCGTTGCCAAAGTTCTTTAATCCTGAGCTTTAACATGGGTGGAATGTAAATATTTTCAATGCACAATAACACAAAATTTGTCTCTTTTTTCCTAAAGTAATGTCCTTGTCACAGTGTTCTGTTCTGAAACTGCTGTGACATAGTGGGTACTTTTACCCATAAAAAAGTGGGTACTTTTGCTTATAAATGTCTTTTAGACTTCTTCAGTGAAGGGAGGGATGCCAGATTTGAGGGCCTCAAATTTGCTTGTAATTTCCAATACCCAACAATATCACTGAGCTTGGATTACTAAATATAAAGTGGAATTTTAAATATTAGTAAGGTCTATCTAAAATCCTTCCCAAACCCATGTATTTTGATAACTGAAGAGCCAAAAGCTCTCTAATGTCTCAGGGCATGCAAGTCTGCAGTAAGGCCTCAGGATGTATGAGAGTAAAGGAGTTTCAGGGTATGAGCCATTTAATTTAATGCTCAGATACAGACTGAGGAAGCAAACCCTCAGCACATTTTGAATTTAGAACTTCCCAGGGAAGTAAATATGTAAATTCCTGAGTTCGCTCATGAGAAAAAATTTCAAAAAATGATTCAAGATACTGCCATGAAAGAAAAATTAATGGAAGAAAGTTATGTCTGATCACTGAAGCATGGATAAAGAATAAAACCATGCATAGATTAGGTACTCAAAAGAGACTCATAATCCAGAGGAAATTCATGTAGGTTTAGGGATAGTGTTTTCCTCAGAGCAGTATTATCCTTCAAGCTTAGAATTATTAAGGTATAATTTGCATAGAGTAAAATTCATCCTTTTGAGGCATACGGCTCAATGAGTTTTGACAAACATATTCATTTATGTAACCAACACAACATTCAAGATAACTGAGTATTTCTACTACTCCAAGAAGTTCCCTCATGTTCTTTTGTACTCAGTTCCTTCCTCCCATCTGCAGTTCCAGGCAACTACTGATCCGATTTCTGTCTGTATAACTTTACCTCTACCAAAATTTTATAGAAAAGGAATCATAGTTATATATCATTTTGTGTTTTCACTTAGTACAATGTTGTTGAGATCCACCCATGTTATTGCGTGTATCAGCTGTTCATTCCTTTTTATTGCTGAGTATTTTTCAATTGTATGGATATTTCCATTCAGCAGTTGCTGAGCATTATTCTACTGTATGCATGTATCCATTCACCAATTGATGGACATCTGAGTCATTTCCAATATCTGGCAATTAAGAATAAAGCTACTATAAACATTCCCATACAAGTAGATACATGTTTTCATTTCTCTGGGTAAATACCTAGGAATTCCCGGGATCACTGGTGGTTGTATGTTTAACTTTATGAGAAACTACCAGACTGTTTTCTAATAAAAGTATTTGTACTGTTTTGCATTCCTACCAATAAACTGTGGGAATTCTAGTTGCTCTACATCTAGGCAAGTCTAGTTCGTCTACATCCTTACCAGCACTTGGCATTATCAGTTTTTATTGCTTTTTGTTTTAATTTTAGCCATTCTAATATGGCCATATGGTATTTTATTGTGGTTGTATATTGCATTTCCCCGATGACTTATGATGTTGAGCAGCATGCATATGCTTATTTGTTATTTGCATATCTTCTTTGATAAAATGTTTATTCAAATTTTTTGGCCATTTAAAAAAATCAAGTTATTTGAAGTCCTTTATCAGACAAGTGTTTGAAAATATTCTCTCTCAGTCTGTGCCTTCTCTGTTCATTCTCTTAATTGTGTCTTTCAAAGAGCAGACATTTTAAATTTTTATGAAGTCCAATTTTTATTTTATGGTTTGCAATTTTTATATCCTATATAGCAAATCTTTGCTTAACCCAAGAACACAAAAATGTCTTCTATATTTTCATCTAGAAGTTTCATACTTTAAAGTGTCACATTTAGGTCTATGATTCATTTAGAGTTAATTTTTGCATATTGTGTAAAGAAAGAATCGATGTTCCCCTTCCTTCCTTCCTTCCTTCCTTCCTTCCTTCCTTCCTTCCTCCCTCCCTCCCTCCCTCCCTCCCTCCCTTCCTTCCTTCCTTCCTTCCTCCCTCCCTCCCTCTCTCTCTTTTTCTTTCTTTTTTCTCTTTTCTTTCTTTTCTTTCTCTTTATTCTGTCCCTCACTCCCTCCCTCCCTTCTTTCCTTCCTTCCTTCCTTCCTATTGTCCCAATACCATTTGTCCACTTGTTGAGAGTACTCTTTCCATTGAATTACCTTTGCGCCTTTGTTCAAAATCAATTTGCCAATATCCACACATATATGTGCAGATGTATTTCTGAACTCTCTATTGATCTATATGTCTAGCCTTGTACCAGTGCCACATGCCTTGCTGTCACTTTATTGTAAATTGTGAAATTAGGTAGTATAAATCCTTCAACTATGTTCCCCTTCTACAAAGTTGTTTGTACTTTTCTGATTCTTTGTTTTTTTCATATATCATTTTTATATTGTAAAATTCAAATAATTAAATAATGTATAGGCTATAGAGACCCATGGGTTTTAAGGAGCAACGCAAACTGGCAAATATATTTGTATGTGTAAAGTAAAATACATTTAATCCTATTAAACTTATTGTTGAGGGGTTATTGGGAAGAAAGAAAACTGTAAAAGAAAGAATACATATAAAAAAGTAAAGGTAACAGAATCTTGGGGACCACAATTACTGTCATTAGATCCCAAATATAATTGAAATAGGTTTACTAGTAAGTTAATCTGATAAGCTGTATTCTATTTTGTTGAATATTTCTTAGAAATAGGTTCCTATGCAGTTTGAGGAATTGGAATTTTTAGATCCATAGTTACTGACAATATGAGATGTACTTTCCTTCCTATCTTGTCTTCTTGTTTCTGTTAATGAAAGCAAATGTATAGTAGTCTCCCTTTCTGCACAGAGGATAAGTTCCAAGACCCCCAGTGGATGTCTGAAACCATGGATAGTACCAAACCCTATATATGCTCTTATTTTTTCTATACATACATACCTATGATAAAGTTTAATTTATAAATTAGGTACAGTAAGATGTTAACGCTAATAATAAAATAGAACAATTGTAACAATATGCCAGCATCACTACTCTTGCACTTTGTGGCAGTTATTAAATATACTTGAACACAAGCACTGCGATAATACTGCAGCAGTCAGTCTGATAACCAAGATAGCTACTAAGTGACCAACAGGTGAAGAGTGTATACAGTGTGAATATTCTGGACAAAAGGATGTTTAACATCCCTGGTAGGACAGAGTGGTATGCGTAGAGATTTGACGCACGACTCAGGATGCTACTCAGAATGGCACATCATTTAAACCTTATGCATTGTTTATTTCTGGAATTTTACATTTAATATTTTCGGACCTCAGTTGACTATGGATAACTGAAACTATGGGAAGTGAAACCACAGATAGCAGGGGAGTACCATATACATTTGAAAATATATTTGAAATATTCAAATTATTTGCATTTTTAAACCTATTTCTCCCCTGCCTTCCCACCGCCAGCCCTCCAGCAGTGGCACCATCTCAGGCTTGCACCTAAGACTCACACTTCCTTTCCCACACCAGGACCAGAGGCGGTGGTGGTGGCAGTGGCTGGTCCCTGCACCCTACCAGCTTCCCTGCTCCCTGCTTCCCCCTTCTCTCCCCACTGGAACTATCACCCTTTTAAAATCATTTGTGATGTACAAGCAATGGAATACTCATTTGCTTATTCATTAATCTGTTGATAGAAATTTGGGTTGTTTCCATATCTTGGCTATTGTGAGTAACGCAGCAATTAGCATGGGAGTGCAGGTTATCTCTTGGAGATACTGATTTCAGTTCTTTTGGGTATATACAAAGAGGTGGGATCGATGGATCATCATCAGTAGTTCTGTTTGTGAGGAACCTCCATAGTGTTTTTCATGCACCATTTTGCATTCTCACCAACAATATACAAGTATTCCAATTTCTCCACATTCTGACCAACACTTATATTTTGTTTTTTTCTTTATTTGTTTTTCTAATAGCCATCCTAACAGGTGTGAGGTGATATCTTATTGTAGTTTTGATTTGCATTTCCCTGATGATTAGTGATGCTAAGCACTTTTTCATGTACTTGGTGCTCATGTTTATCTTCTTTGAAGAAATGTCTATTCCAGTCCTTTGCCTTCTTTTAGTATTTTTCAATTTATAATTGACACATAATAATTGTACATATTTATGAGGTAAAGTGTGATGTTTGAAAGCATGTATACATTGCATAATGATGAAATCAGGGTAATTATAATATCCATCACTTTAAGTATCTGTCATTGTACTGATAACATTCAAAATCTTCTCTTCTAGCTAACTTGAAATATACATTATATTGTTATTTGGTATAGTCACTCAACTGTGTAATAGAACATCGGACCCTATTCTTCTCATCTTACTAACTTTGTACCGATTTACCAACCTCTCCCAGTTCCCCACTCCCTGCTACCTTCCTCAGCCTTTAATAACCACTATTTTACTCTCTATTTTTATGAAATTAACTTTTTTTAGATTCCACATGAGTGAGATCACACAGTATTTGTCTTTCTGTGACTTGACTTATTTCACTTAATATAATGCCCTCCATATTCATCTGTGCTGCTACGAATGACAGTATTTCATCCTGTTTTATGGCTGAATAGTTTTCCACCATATATAAATAATATATATATATTCCACTACATATACTATGTATACATATATATATTCCACCATATATATACTATATATTCCACCATATATGTATATTGAACTATATATAACATAAAAGTTGAAATTTTAATGAAAAAGTTTTATATACCTATATATACACACATACATACTATATATACATATATTCCACCATATATATAGTGGGATATATCTACGGTAGAATATGTATATATAGATATATAAGTATATAGTGGGATATATCTATGGTAGAATATGTATATATAGATATATAAGTATATAGTGGGATATATCTATGGTAGAATTTGTATGTATAGGTATATAAGTAAATATATATAGTGTGTATATATATTATATATATATAAAACATTTTCATTTATTAAAATTTCGATTCTTATGTTAGACACAGAGGGTACATATGCAGGTTTGTTACATGGGTATACTGTACCCAGGTAGTGAGCATTGTACCCAATAGGTTGTTTTTCAACCCATGCCCTCATCCCTCTCTTCCCTCTCTAGTACTCCAGAGCGTCTATTGTTCCCATGTTTATGTCCATGTGGCACACAACATTTTCTTTATCTGCTCATCTGTGCATGGATACCCATGTAGGTTGTTTCCATATCTTAGCTATTGTGAATACTGCTGAAATAAATATGGGAGTGCAGATATCTCTTTGACATACTGATTTAATGTCCTTTGAATATATACCCAGTAATGGGATTGCTGGGTCACAGGGTAGTTCAATTTTAAATTTTTAAGGAACCTCCACACTGTGGAGGCTGTATTAATTCACATTCCCACCAATGATGCATAAGAGTTGACCTTTCTCCACATCCTCACCAGCATTTGTTATTTCTGTCTTTTTCATAATAACCACTGAAACTGGGATGGGGTGATATCTCATTTTGGTTCCATTCACATTTCCCCAATGATTAGTGATGTTGAGCATCTTTTAATATATCTGTTTGCCATTTGTATATATCTTCTTTAGATAAATGTCTATTCAGGTCTTTTGTCCGTTTTTAATTGCATTTTTTTTTTTTGGCTGTTATTTGAGTTATTCTGGGTATTGACCCTTTGTCAGATGCATAGTTTGCAAATACTTTCTCCTGTTCTGTAGGTTATCTCTTTACTCTATTGCTTGTTTTCTTTGCTGCTTTGGCATTTTTTAACCAGGTAATTTGAGGGATTTTTGCTATTTTATTGTAGCAAATGCTACTTATATATTTTGGATATTCACCCTTTGTTCAGATAAATAATTTGTAAATATTTTCTCCCATTCTTCAGGTTATCTCTTCACTCTGTTGATTTTTTTTCTATACAGAAGCATTTTAGTTTGATTTTGTCTCACTTGTCTATGTTTGCTTTTGTTACTTATGCTTTTGGTGTTATAGCCAAGAAATCACTGGTAAGACTACTATCAAAAGTTTTTGCCCCTATGTTTTTTCCAAGAGTTTTACAATTTTAATTATACCTCAATAAAGCTGTTTTAAAAAATAGAATACTCTTTTGATGCATGCTTGATGAGAACATTGTCACTTTGTACTATGACCTAGATCACTGGTCACCAAACCAGTAAGCATAGGCCCAATCTACACTGGACCTGTTTTTATAATTAAAATTTTATTGGGACATGTTCATACTGATTTGTTTGTATATAGTCTTTGGCTAATTCTCATGCCACAGTGGCAGAGGTGAGTAAAGACGGGACCACATGGCTCACAAAGCCTAGAATAGTTACTTCTAGCCGTTTTCCAAAATGGATTTTTGGAGAAGATTCGAGGTTAAATAAGGGCAAGGAGATTGAAGAATTATTCTGGGAAGAAATGTGTGTGTCTGCATGTTGTTTACCAAGAACAGACATAAAGGTTGAAAAAGTCTGTGGGGCCAAGCTCTAGAGAGCTTTGAACCTAAGATTAAGGGACTTGAATTCTATTATAAAGACAATGAGCACACACTGAAAGTTTCTAAGTGATAAATTAACATAATCAAACATGAGATTATAAAAGAGCTTTCTGAAATATGAACAGAGAAATAAAAGTATGCTATTATCATAGTTTTGATGAGTCATGATAGAGACAGCAAGAATTTTAAAGATATTTTCTAGTTGGAATTGACAGAATTTAATGGCTGATCCGTTGTGAGGGTAAGAAAGGAGGAGGCGATGCTAATTTTCACGCTTAAGACTAGAAATATCATTAATTGAGATAGTGGGACTTTTGGACATGTTAAGTGTGAGGTACCTGAAACTGTCCATTAGGTAGCTGGAACTAGGGGTGTGCAGCACAGCCAAACTATCAACCCTCCTATTAATGGTACTAATTATAGTACCACTGATGTCTTCATTTTAAGCCTGCATTTTGCTGTGCAGATTGATGAAGGGCACAGCAATGCATTTAGTGTTAATAACAAAATGAGAAGTATAGTAAAAAGTGCAATGCTGACTCAAAAATTGCAACAGGTTGACCATCTGCAGGGATATTACCACTGGACTAAAACAAAAAATAAAGGCAAACATTGCCTTATATGTAACATTTCAATTCCTAATACTGATTATGGTTAATTTTGTTGTTCTGTTTTGAAGGAGATGATCTCTTGATCCTTCATGAATGACAATGTAAGGGGAGATTTTTGATTATACAGAGGATAGGAAAGTAATTGGGAAAGTATTTATATTTCAAAAGCACTCCAAGTTATGATTATGTGTCCTATTTTCTTCTAAGGCCAGATGTCATAATTTCTTCCTTATATTTTATTAGTGTATGCACAAAGAGCTGGTTTTGTCTTGTCTTATTTTTTCAAGTAGTAGGTATTCAAAAAAATGCTTGTTAAATGAATTAATGAAACATTTTAGTAGTTCCATAGCCAACAAGTGTGCTGTATAGTCAACATCATACCAGTTATTTTCAAAAATACACAAGCAGAATGATCCAGCAACTTAAGAACCATACTGGAAAAAGGCAAGTCGTACACACATATGCTATTTGGAAAGTAGTGTACAAGCAATATAAAATTAAAATATATAACGCATACAGTAAGTGCTATAGGATCTTAGAGAAGAGAGAGATGAGGTTGGGCTAAAAAGTTTGGGGAATGCTTTATTACGGAGGTAGGATTTCAGTTTTTAAAATATGTGGAGACAAAGGTGTAGGAAGGAAAAATATGTAGACTCTATGTCATGGAGTAAAGGCTTAGATACAGCAGATACAGGAATGAGCCTATTTAGCATCTTGAATACTGAGGAATAATACAAATCTGTGGTTTTGTCATACTAGCTTAGCTGGCTCAGAAGTTACATATAGGAGCAGGATTCGTATGTAGTAGAGGTGGTTGTGGTTAGACAGAATAAGGAAGTAGTTTATGCAGTCCTCGTAAATATATCTGAGCATTCTAAATTTTAATATAGAGCATTGAAATGAGAGCAGAATTTGAGGAGAGGTTTAAGAAATACTCCTGACTTTGTGGTACCTTAGACTGGTTAGTATGTTAAAGCATCAAATAGGACCATCAAATAGGACCAATACTGTATATTTTTTAATAGAAGAAGAAACAAAAACAAAATTTATTCAGATACATAACAATTTTATGAGTTTGCATTCTTCAAACATATGAGTTTTATCTGTGTCATCTTATGAAAATCAGATGACATAAATGACCAAGAAATCTAGGCAGATGATTGTGAAACAATCTTGACGGACTTTCTATGTTTAAAGATGTGGTTTAACATAATAGTATAATTATAGATTCAGTGTTAGTTGATTTTTTGGGGGTAACATTCCTATGCCTGTGTTATTTCTAACCATATTTTCAATTTTAAATAATGGCTGCTGTTGGGCATAATGTGACCAACTTTCTTTTTTTTTTTTTTTTAATTTTTTCACAGTTCCAGAAGCTAGAAGTCCAAGATCAAATTTTTTTTTAAATTTAAGTTTTAGGGTACATGTGCACAACGTGCAGGTTAGTTACTTTAGACCTAAAACCATAAAAACCCTAGAAGAAAACCTAGGCAACACCATTCAGGACATAGGCATGGGCAAGGACTTCATGTCTAAAATACCAAAGCAATAGCAACAAAAGCCAAAATTGACAAATGGGATCTAATTAAACTAAAGAGCTTCTGCACAGCAAAAGAAACTACCATCAGAGGGAACAGGCAGCCTACAGAATGGGAGAAAATTTTTGCAATCTACTCATCTGACAAAGGGCTAATATCCAGAATCTACAATGAACTCAAACAAATTTACAAGAAAAAATACTATATTTTTTATAAAGAAGAAAATGGTACAAATATGTTACAGTCAAATTAAAATAAATTAGGCTTAGAAAATGGGACACACACTCGCACACAAATCCTATTCACATGTTCTAAGGATTGACATGGGTACATATTTATCATGGAATGTTTTGGTGCTAAATTATTTAAAGTGCCTGGGATGGAGTAGTCACAGTAGTTGTTGGATCCTACTCTCCTCACTCTCTGTCCCTGTGCTCTATTCCTGATTCACTCAGAAATACTGTTGTCCCTAGTAATAAATTATAATTTTAAAATTGATCCAGTGGTTTGATTAAAAAGATATGTCTTCTATAATCAGCTTATTAACACTGTCTGTAACTGACACTAAGAATCTCTGTATTGTTTTTCTTATAAACACAATGGATTCTCCTTGGCTGATAGTTCTGTGAGGACCCTTTATTCTAGTGGTTTTTAGCAACTGGTATAAATTCAGTGTCAAAAGTGCAAAGGATTTTTAAGCTCCATATAATGTTATTGTTAAAGTTTTAATTGGCATCAATTTAATTCCCTTGTCAGTTGTCACACCCTATTAAAGTTGTGCCTCATCACATGCTGATTAAGCAAATTAAGTCTGAGGTACAAGATGATGTGGCTTCTTTGGAAAGGCTATCTATAGGTCCAGATTCCAGCTATTTTGAGCTCATCGATCATTAGTTTTTATATCTTCTAGGAATGCAGAATAGCACTCTCTGAACATCAAAGCTTTGTAAATGGTGTCAGCATTTTACAGCTCTCTTGAGAAACCATGAAAGCCACTATGTTTAATGATAGAAGATTTCTTTTTCTCTCCTTGGTTATTGTTCTTGTTCTTGTGGTGTTAGTTTACAGTATATTCATTTGCATTAACCTTTCCACCCTCACAGAATAATTCTTTAAGTCCTAAGTCAGATCATGGCATTCCTCAAGTCCATCCAATGACTTGCCACTTGTCTCAGTAAGGATACGTAAAATGACCTACAAGGCCCCACATGATTTAGCCTCTCACTTCCATTCTGACTCCATCATCTATTTCTCTCATCTTCCCTCATACTAATATAGTTACACTGGGCTCAATATCCTTTGAAAATGACCAGGCATCCTTCTGTCTCTGAGCCTTTGCACCATCCAACTACTTGAATTGTTTTACTCCTAGCTATTCACACGACTTACACACACTGCCTCACTTCCTTCCATCATTTACTCAAGCATCATCTTCTCATTCACAGTTGCTCTGAACACAAATCTAAAATTGCATCTTCCAATCCTTGACACTTCCTGCCTCTCTTTCTTGCTTTATTTTTCTTCTAATCCTTGATCACTGTCTTACAGACTATGTATTTTACCAATGTATATTTTCTGCCTCTCTTCAATTAGAATACAAACTCCATGAGAGAAGAGACTTGTCTATCTTGTTCACTTCTAAATACATTATCTCTATAACAGTGCCTGATACAAAGTGGGATCTCAATAAATATTTGCTGAATGAATGAATGAATTTTAGTTTACTCTGTCTGTATATATTTTAGTATATACAACTCTTTCTTCTCTCTTTCCATCTTCCCTCCCTTCTCTCTTTCTTTCCAAGTCGGGCTGTAGAACAAATAGGTCCTCAGGTCCTTCTGAGTTTTGTCAAGGTTATCAGTTTCCTACAGACTCTCAGAGATAACCCAAATGAAATGACAACTGTGTTGATTAAGCCAGAGAGAATTCCCTACCCTGATCTTGTAGATGTCTGGGTTTAGAAGGACGGATGCTATGGATTTTCTTAAGTAAAGGCATTGTCAGTTTTTTTTTGGAGTGTGTATGAGGTCAATCCACTACTTGGTAGGGTCTCATGACCTGTCCATTTATTCATCATTGTATCTCCAATGCTTTGTACAAAGCCTGAAAGTTACCAAGTATTTTTAAAGTATTTGATGAAAGAAAGCTAAGATCATTCATTCTTCCTATTCTGACAGACCTATCAATCTTCTATGTAAGAGTACCTTCCTCAGCTGAAACAAACAGAATGGGAGTGGTTGGCAGCCATGTTGAAATTCCATCCTTGCTATTTACTTTGAGCAAGTAGTCAAGGAGTACCACTAACTCCCTGTGACAGTGTAAAATGCCCCCTCCCCCGCTTTTTTTTTTTTTTAGACGGAGTCTCCCTCCATTGCCTAGGCTGAGTGTAGTGGTGTGATCTCAGCTCACTGCAATCTCCACCTCCCAGGTTCAAGTGATTCTCCTGCCTCAGCCTCCTGAGTAGCTGGGATTACCACACCCAGCTAACTTTTGTATTTTTAGTAGAGACGGGGTTTCACCATGTTGTCCAGGCTGGTCTCGAACTCCTGACCCCAAGTGATCCACCCGCCTTGGCCTCCCAAAGTGCTGGGATTACAGGCGTGAGCCACCATGCCTGGCCAAAACAGCCCCTCTCTGTGGAAACCTACCAAAGGTAAGGAAGTAAAACAAGCCATCTTTGAAATTTTAACAATTCTTTGAATGTCAAGTATGATAACCCCAGACAGGATGTGGAATGTAATAAGGTCTATAACTATGAGAGCTAATTAGATATGCCAGACTGTGTAACTTTATTTCATAAGCCAGAAACTTTTAATGGGCCTTTTTATTTCCCTTGTGTGTGGCCTCTTTCCTTCCAACACAGGTTGTTGTCCAAAACTCTCTGGTCATTCTTAATTACCTGTTTGCCTCGGGCAAGAGGTTCTGACTGTCATTCTGAAAGCAGCCTTGGGCAAAATAATTCACAGCTATATTTACCAAAAATTATTTCACCAGTGCATTTCTTCACTTCTCATAATCATACTTGCCTTGATGCTTTTAAGATTGTTCATTGCTTGGAGTTGTTTGATTCTATCCATACCTCTGTATTTTGAGATTTTGACTTGTTAGACTCTCTGGGTCCCATGGGTCTGCATCTATTCTTAGCTAACCTGGGAAATCAATACTCCAATATTTTTCAAGATCATGGAATTAAAAATTTATTAGCCTGAATTAGGGGAACATCTCATCTAACCTTCAGCTTTTTGAAACTTATTTAATGACTGCATACATACTATATCCTGATTTGTTCCAAAAGGAATTTTAGGCATCTGAAAAAATGAATACAGTATGAAAACATAATATATTGAAAATAAGTGATGGACATCTGAGAAGATAGACTAGAAAGTGAATATTTGCCTCACATCCTTCTTTATTTCTTTATGAAATAAGAGAACAAATTTATCAAAAAGGAATAAATCTGTAGTGGGGAAGAAAATGGGAGAGGATATCACCAATAAATGAGATTTTTTTTAAGTTTCCATGAAAATAATCGAATAGAGTTCAGAGGACACTTATAAAAGGGCACCTAAAAGGAGATAAGAATAATCAGAATATCATTAAGATCTGTTGGCAACATTGCATGTATACTAGAACATGATGAAGCAGTGCCTTCAAAATTATGACATATGTTTCCATACTGAGAAAAATTACAAATCAAATGTGAGGACAGAATTAAAAACATGCAAGAGTTCACAAATGTTTCCACCCACACGCCCTTTCTTAGAAAGTTGTTTGACGATGTGCTTTTCCAAAAAAGAAAAAAGGTAAGCCAAGGAGGAAGAATGCATGGGAACTGGGAAACTGTGGATCCAACTCAAGAGAGTGCTGGAGCAATGTTTCGATCTAATAGAGACTGTAGAAGGAAAGGTTCCGGGTAGTGGGATGAGGGATAGGAGAAACTGATAGAATAGAATGTATGATTGAGTACTTTGGGGAAAAAAGGGAAGGGCTGATAAAAGGAAACCATGTAAAAAAGAAAGGTTATTTAAAACTCCAGGAAAAAAACCAGAAAAGCTGTTTAGAAAGTCATGGTCTAACTATGAAGCCAGCTAAATTGTAATATGATATTCAGCAGTTAAAAAGTATAAGAAGACAGTACCTACTTACACTGGATGCTATAATAGAACCATTCCCCTTCATGTGGCTCAAGGTGAAGGAAATACAGTCCCAAGGTAGAAACTGACCTGCACAGAAAGTGTTGACATCGTCCTAATAATGAAATTGCTATTTATTGATTTTGAGGTTTTATAATCATCCTATCAAAAATACTTGAAATGTTGACATTGATTGAGAACAGAATTTAAATGTAAACTATTTGATAAAATAAATGTATGTAATTCAAATTAGCTAAGGCTAGGGCATGAGTGGAGGGTGGTTGGAAACATGGAAGAAATGGTCCATGTGCTAATAGCCTCAAAGTACAGAGGGAGTCAAGAGACACTGATGGAAGTTTGCAGAACAAGGAATTTAATGTATTGTTTAAGGTAACATTTGTAATTAATAGAAGAAATAAGTCTAATATGTATATCAAAAATTCAGAGGAGAAAAGAAAAAGGGTACAATTAGTAAACTAAATCTACATCTTTCCTAGATAAGAAAATAGAAGTATATGTATATTATTTAGAGATGTGGAGGTTATCATCATAAATTCTGTGAGGAGAAACACTCAAAATAAGTTGGTTTAGGGAAATGGTACTTTGATGGAGAGTTAAGGAGTGGAAATCTATTGTTATCACGGTTTTTTGGTTTCTTTTATTTGTTACTATGTGTATCATTTTGATTTAAAAAATAAATTCAGTGCTTCTGGCATTATGGAAAAGTAAGTGCTCTTGAGACTGCAGAGTAGTTAAAATTGGGATAGAACACACACTACTGGGTTTAAAGGAGGTAGGCAAGTATCCCCAGAAGCCCTATAAGTCCAAAACAGGTTTTGGGTATAAGCTAGGAATATGGAGTGGAAGAAAGCTGGGAAAGGGAGACTTCCTGAGCATGAATGACTATAGTAGCAATGTCTGTGTTGGTATGAATGAGCTTTGGTCTAGAGCTGAGAACGGAGAAACTGAATGTGGGACTCCGAACTAAACTGGGACTTTAAGAGAAGTAAAAATGGATCCTAGGAAGTGGGCATTGGCCATTAGCAGAAGGAGAAGCAAAGCCTTTATGAGGTAATCTTCCTTCATTTAGACAGCAGTCTCATACATTTGCATCAAGCAATGACTTCACAATCAAACAGCACACTCACACACACAAAACAGCAATGAGAAAAAATCAGCAGAAACAACCAGAACACATTATGACTCCCATAACTATTGATATAGAGATCGTAACACATGTAATATAAAACTGTTGTTTTTGAAATGATTTTTTAAAAGAAAGCAATTGCAAACAATAAGAGGCCATTAGTAATAGACTAGAAATTTTGGTAAGTTTAGAAGTTGTAGAAATTAAAATGTAACTAGTAGAACAGAAATGTGATAATATTTTCATAAAATAGGGTACTATTTAGTTATGAAAATGAATGAACTACAGCTGCTTCACCAAGTTGCCTTCTTGCATTCTTTCTATTCATTCCTTTTGGGATTCTCACCAGGATGTGAAATTTTCAGAAGTGATGGAAAATGTGAACAGATATAGAAAACACAATGAATTCCAAGCGTGATAAACCAAAAAATACTAATGCAAAGGCTCATTGTAGAGAACCTACAGAACATCAAAGACAAAGATATATTAAAAGTAATCTCCAAAATAGGAAAGATTGCCTGCAAAGGAAAGACAATTAGATAGATAGCAGACTACTAAACAGCAAAATCAAAATGAGAAAAAGCTTTAGAGAAAATGTAACAACTTAGAATTTTATACTCAGAAAACTATTTCTCTATAAAGCAAAATAAAGGTATTTGAATATCATCGTAAACTGTGAAACTTTGACCTCCAATGACTTACACTCAAAGAAACCTCTAGAGGATGTTGAAAGAGAAGGAAAACGTTTTTAAGCACAATAAATAGAAATAAAAAAGTAAGATACGGTAATGGAAACAAATCCTAATACATAGTAAGTTATTATAAATGGACTAAACTTACCAATTAAAAACAGAAGTTACTATATTGGATAAAGATGGAAAAATTACAACCATCACTAGGTCTTTTTGAAAGATGCACCTAAAGCATGAGCACAGAAGTAAAAAAACTACAGTATGAGACAAAAATATGCTGGGTAAATACTGACTAAAAGGAAAAGAATATTGCTATATAAATATCTGACCCAACAGACTTTAAGACAACAAAAAAGCCTATTAAAATGAAGAGGGTCACTACATAAAGTTGAAAAAGTTCAACTCATCAGGAAGATAACATAATTCTAAACTTGGGTGAACATAACAAATATGTCAAAATTGATAAGGCAAAAGGTTGACACAATTATATGGGGAAATTGATACATTCATCGTTGTATACTTAGTGGAAAATTTTAACACACCTTTCTTAATAGGTCAAGAGTGAAGAAAAATCAATATAAAGAAACAAAAACAAGAAAACTGGAAACAACCCAAATACCCATTTTACAGTAAAGTAGAGAAAAAAAAAGATATCTTTATTAAACAGAATACCATACAGCAATGACAGCTGTGAAAATAAATGAGCTATCACTATATCAACAGTATATGTAAATCTCACAGACATAACGATGGGAAAAACAAGCACAAAAGAGTCTATACTGTATGATTTCTTTATATAAAGTGCAAAGAGTATAATATAAGAAGTCAGTTTTTAAACTTAACAATCAGATCTTTGTCAGTCTGCAATGGGGACAGGAGAGCTTTCCCTTCCAAAAAATCAAGACTTATTATAAAGCTGTTATAACTAAGACGATGTGGTAGTAAAATGTGTTAAAACAAATTGACCACACATGCATTGAAGCATTACATTGTACCCCATAAATATATACAATGATTATTTGTCAATTAAACATAAAACTTTTAAAAACCAAATTGGCCAACAAATTAGAATAAAGGCCCAAGAAATGTGAATGCATATATAGAATTTTGATATATGACAGAGGTGTCCTTGCTTATAACTGGGCAATAGAAGGACTCTTTAGCAAACGGTACTGGGAGAAAATGGTTGTCCATGTGGAAAATGTAAAGCAATTGGATAGTTACTTAAATTGCAACATTCATAAAAACTAATTGCAGAAGCGTTGAAGACTCTAATGTGAAATGCAAAACTTTAAACATTTTAGAAAATATAGGATAACCTTTATGACCTTTGTGCAGGGACAGTTTTTTAAGACAGAAAAAAAGATCTGAGTATAAGATCTTGGACTGCTCTGTAGTTAAGTATCACTATTCGTCAAAAACAAACTAGAAAAGGAGGGAAAATGAAGCCACTAACTGGGAGAAGCTATTTGTAAAGCAAATAACAAAGGATTAGTGACCAGATCAAGTAAGAAATATAACTGAATAAGAAAAACATGAACAACTCAATAGGAAAGTGGGGTAAATACATAAAACAGGCACTTCACAGACAATGAAATATCTGTAGATGATAAACAATGAAAAGATTCACAAATCTTTTACTAATGCAAATACACAATAAGAATAAAATTATATAGCACCACGCACCCACCAGAATGGCAAAAAATTAAGAAGGTAGACAGAGGAAGTGTATCAATGGGAGCACTGTTATATTCCACTGGAGGGAGCGTAAATTAGAACTGGGGAAAAGAAATTGTCATTTTCTCTCAAAGCAAAACATTCACATACTCTATGACCAAACAATTTCATGTCTAGCAATGTCAGAGAAATTCTTGTATGTTTTTATCAGAAGATCTAAATAGGAATTTTCATAGGCCATTTGTCTATTTCATAGGCTATTTGTAACAGTCTCAAACTAGAAACAATCCAATCCAAATGTTTAGCAATTGGAGAACAGAGAAATATATATAAAACATAACATACCTGTATCTTCAAATATATATATTTTTCACATAATGCAATATTATCTAGTAGTGAAAAAGAAGTGAGCATAACTACACACAGAAACATGGATTAATCTTAGAAACATAATGTTGGGTAAACAAAAATACCAAGTCTCAACAGACATATATGGTATGATAGAAAACAACTTTTAAAAAAGAAAAACTGAGAAATGTGTTGTTTAGACTTACATAAATATGTGATAAAACTATTTCAAAAAAACAAGGGAATGGTAAAATTCAGGAAAGTAGTTATAGGAAGGTGGGTTTGTGGAAAAACACATAGGTAGAAGCAAGGTATAGGCAATGACCTATTATTTGGATGTTAACTATATTGTTATGCTTTATGATTTGCATATATGTTGCATTGCATATATCATTTCATATTAACATTTCCAAGAGGAAATGAAAAAGCACAGTTCCAAGAAACAGTGGCAGAAAACAAAGCACCACGAAATTGAAGAGTTGCAATATAAAATAGAGCCAGGGATGAGATTAGAATCTCAAATTACAGGAAGTCCTATAAGTTGCTCGGAGAAGAACATAAATTTGGACATAAGCTTCTTAGCAACTGAGGAAACAGGAGAATAATTGATTACATGGGTCATGAGATTCATAAAACCAAATTTTAAAAGAGAAACAACTATTCCTGCTACAGCACATCTATTGTTGACTTTGGAACTAAAGAGCTACTTCAATCCAAAAAGTAAACTATATAAAAGTATAAAAATAAACATATCCCTAAGATCCCAACTCCTAGCACATATTTCTCTAATTTCTCTGACTAGTCACACAGTCAGTCTTTAGGCAGCTCCAGGCTGCAGAGCCTCAGAAGGAAGAATGTGGTGGGGCTTTGGAGAAAACAGATCCTGCCTTTCCTGGCTGCACTCTCAAGTCCTTCCTCTCCTCTCAGTTAATATTCCAGAAATCTCGTGCACCTGTGAAATGGCTTAGCCAAGTCCATCGTAATAGAATTGGTATGCAACTCCCCTGGGTTTGTCGACTGTCCCAGATAGCAGGAAGAAGACATGGAGATGTGAGGGTGGTGATTGCTTTTGTTTTATCCGTCTGTTTTTAGAAAGTGTCACCAAAGGCAAAATGTGACTTGGTATAATAAGAATTCTTTATGCAGTTGGTCATTGGAACAATTATTTCTAGAGGAACTCTTTATGGATAGTTTGAATATCATTTCATATTATGTAATATATAATGTGCATGTATTTAATGCTAATCAGTTGCTATTTGGTGCTGGCCTTCACTTTTGTGAGGAATATAGAAGTATGAGATTTGGGAAAAATTCCAGGTCAACCTGCTTCACACACACAAACACACGGACACACGAAACTATATATTGTGTGAAGTGAAAATCCCCTTGCATGGTATCCATAACCCTTTACACCCTAGCCCCAACCCATTTCTCTAACATCTCATGCCATCCTCTTGAGTGCATTCTAAGCTCTCCTATACCTGAATTTTTACTCTCCCAGTAAAATTTCACGCCTTTCTTGCTGGGGCAGCCTCTCCACTTCTGACCTGGTATTGCCCTATTACCCCCATCTGGTACATTCCTATCTCCTTCAAAACTCAGTTCCAATTTTGGCTTCTTCATTCTCTCCAGACCAAGGCCAATGTTATTTTTTTTTTCTATTATGGTCCCAACAGCATCTTACATACTTCTATTTCTTTTCTGTCTCTCTTCCTATGTCTGAAGTTGGTTCTCCACTTCAGTGTTAGACTCAATGAGATGATGGGCAGACATTTGTGTGGCTACATGAATCACCTCTAACAATGGATTGTTATTTATTCATACTGATCACTGTATCTGTTTATTGTTTTACATTTTTTTCAAAGTGGTTTGATTTCCATTAGCCATTTTGGTGTCACAATATTTCTGGGAGGAGATATCATTACTGCTCTTTTGCAAATGAATCAGGTATGTATATATGAATTGTCTAAGAATGAAAATAGTAATTTTACAATATCTAGCAAAAATAAATATGCACTTACCCCTTGACCAGCAATCTCACTTCTAGAAATCAGTCTCAAGGCAGGTGTCACAAAAATAAGAAATGATCCAAGTAAACAGCTATTAATTACAACAGTTTAATTAAAAAGACTCTAGAAATAATATAACTATTTATCAAGAGAGAACTGGCTGAGTAAACTATAGGACATCCACCCATAGAAGTGTTATGCGGCTGTAAAAAGCAAACAGGAAGATCTATATCCTGTAGAGTGGTAGCTCCAGGACATACTGTCAAATGCAGGATGCAGAACAATCTATGTGATATATTTCATTTGTACATGTGTGCTATTTTTAACTTAAAAAAGAAAAGATAAACTAATAAAAATGGTTACTTATAGGAAAGAAGGGAGGTACAGCTTGGAAGAGAATATAATCTATATTTCTCTGAAACTAACTTTTTCTATAGTTTTGACTCTGTAAGTATGTCAATGATTTAAATGATTCTAAAACAAAAGATTTTAAAGGTAAATTCTTAAAAATGTAAAACATACCGAAAAATGTTTTACATATCTAGTTGGTAGCATAAACACACAAGAATTATTTTAAGTGACTTTATTTATTTTAAGTGACTTTAAAACACAGTATTTTTACACTACTTTCTTAGTAGCATATATTCAAAGGACAAAAATAAAACAAATAAATCTTAAACTGCAATCAGAAATCATTGTTAGAATATTACAGTATTAATTATTTTGAATCTATATGGAGAGAGAAGAGAGAGGGAAAGCAAAAAATGATATCAATATCATTAGGAACTTAAATTTTGATAAGACAAAAGAGATTACACTATATAATACAATTTCGTATTTAACATGTGATCTTGCATGTAAAATTGAAATATCACTATGTACTCAGGATTTAGTTTTCTTATTCTAAAAATTCCAATTTTCTCACCTCAACTTTCTGAATAAAAGCATTGAAGTAATGCTTACCCCTAGCTGCTAAATTGTCATCTTAAATACCAATCCCTATTAAATGAACCTGAATTCCTGGGAGAAATGGGATATTTCAGGTCTGAGACAGGGTATGTACAAGATGACCTTCGGGTATCTAGTTCCAGAAGCAGTATCTACTGGGGTCCTGTTAAAGCAACACAGAAGCTAACCTTAGGGAAATCCTGCTGTCAAAGTTAGAACAATTTGAGCATTATAGGACTAATGAGTGCAATGGACACATGAAATATATAAACAGAAGATAATTCATAATGCTAAAAAATAGTCTACTTTGGAGTTTACTAAGGAATCAACTCACTATTCTAAAAATTGGTAAATAAAGTATAATAATGCAACATTTAACCTGCCAGTTGTGTTTGAACTGTATTTCAGGATAAATGAATAGCTTGTAAGAAATCATTATTTTTAGAACTCAAACTAATAAACTCAGGATCAGAAAATTATAATTGTGTAAACTCTCGTAAAATGCTAGATTAGGTCCAGGCAAAAGTATCTAAGGGTGCTACAATTTTTAAGTGAAAAGTAGGTGGGCAAATTTAAGATAGATGGATCAGGCTTAAAACACTTGAACCCACTGATCAATCTTAGCATTACTAAAAGTAGAGGAGCCAGTCTTCATGTACCTCCCGATGGGATGCAATAGGCAGTTACATGCTGCTCTTGAAATATACTTGCAAAAAGAGAGGGGAGCTAAATTTAATGATGCCTTTACAGCTAACATCTAATTTCAGGAAATACAAAGAATGGAGGAACCTATTACATTATACCAGGATGATGCAATTGGCCAAATCCATAACTTAGTTAAATCTACAGAGAAGCATGGTCTGCTTTCTTTAGCAAATTCACTTCACAGGAGGGAAAAAAAAGGAATAGAGGAACTGTTATAAAGTAAAAGAGACTTATGAGACTTAAAAACCAAATGCAATGTGTGAACCATGCTGACATCCTGATTTAAACAATTCAACTGTAAAAAGACAGTTTGGAGACAATTATGACAATTTGAATATGGAACATGTATTAGAAGATATTTAGAAATTATTGTTAATTTTACTTGGGTCGTGATGGTATTGTGGTTGTACTAAAAACATTCTTCTGTAAGGTTGAATAATATCCCATTTTGTGTATATAACATATTTTCTTTATTCTTTATCCATTCATCCATCCTGGGGCAATTAGGTTGCTTCCATATCTTGGCTATTGTGAATAATGCTGTAATAAACATGGGAATGCAGATATTTAGATGAGGTGGTGATTTTATTTCCTTTGGGTATATATCCACAAGAGGGATTGGTGGGTCATGTGGTAGTACTATTTTTAATTTTTTAAGAACCTCCGTACTATTTTCCATAATGGTTGTACCAATCTACATTCCCACTAACAGTGTACAAGGGTTTCCTTTTCATCACCCCCTCACTAGCACTTGTTATCTTTAGTTTGGATAATAGCTATTCTAACAGGTGTGAGGTGGTAGATATCTCCCTGTGGTTTTCACTTGCATTTCCCTTACAATGAGTTATATCAAGCATCTTTTTACGCACCTGTTGACCATTTCTGTCTTTGGGTAAAGGTACATTCATGTCATTTACCCGTTTTTAAATCAGATTATTTAAAGGCTTTTTGCTATCAAGTTATGTGAATTTCTTACATATTTTGGTATTAATCTCATCAGATATAAAATTTGCAAGTATTTTTTCCCGTTTCTTGGTTGCCTTTTCATTTTGCTGATTGATGTCTTTGCTATGCAGAAGCTTTTTAGTTTGATGGAGTCTTATTCGTCTATTTTTTTCATTTTGTTGCCTGTGCTTTTAGTGTCATATCCAAGAAATCATTAGAAGAGTAATGTAAAATGTTATTTTCCTATGTTTTCTTCTAGGGGTTTTATGGTTTTAGGCTTTATGTTTAAATCTTTAATTCATATTGAGTTGATTTTTGTGTATGGTGTAAAATAAGAGTCCAGTTTCATTCTTTTGCATGTGAATATCCAGTTTTCCCAACACTAATTATTAAAAGACTATCTTTTCCCCATTGTGTACTCTTAGCAATTCAGAGTCTTTTGTGGTTGCATATGAATTTTAGGATTGTTTTTCTCTTTCTGTAAAAAATGCCATTGGGACTATTATTATTATTATTTTTTAGGGATGGGGTCTCTGTTTCTTAGACGGGAGTGCAGTGGTGCTACCATAGCTCATTGCAGCCTTGAACTCCTGTGCTTAAGCAATCCTCCCACCTCACCATTCTGAGTAGTTGGGTTTACAGGCATGCATTACCTCACCCAGCTAATTAAAAAAAATTTAGAGAGATGGGGTCTCACTATGTTGTCCAGGCTGGTCTCAAACTCCGTGCCTCAAGCAGTCCTCCCACTTTGGCCTCCCAAAGCTGTGAGGTTATAGGTGTGAGCCACTATGCCTTGCTACCATTGGGATTTTGATAGGGATGGCACTGAATATATAGATCAATCACTTTGTGCAGTATGAACATTTAAACAACCCTAATTCTTCCAATCCATTAACATGGGGTCCTGTAATTTATTTGTGTGTCCTTTAATTTCTTTCGCCAATGTTTTGTAGTTTTCAATGTTTAAGCTTTTCACCTCCTTGATTTAGATGATTCCCAGGTTATTTTATTCTTTTTGATGCTATTGTAAATGGGAGTACTTCCTTAATTTTCCTTTAGAATAGTTCATTATTAGCCTACAGAAACACAACTGATTTTTGTATACTGATTTTGTATCTTGCAACTTTACTAAATTTGTTTGTTCTAACAGGGTTTTTTTGATGGAGTCTTCAGGGAGATGTGTATATAAGGTAATATTATCTTCAAGCAGGGATAATTTCACTTCTTTCTTTCAGATTTAAATGGCCTTTATTTCTTTTTCTGCACTCTCATGTTCATTGCAGCATTATTTACAATAGCCAAGATATGGAATCCACTAAATATCCATTATTAGATGAACGGATAAAGAAAATGTAGTATACACATACACAGTGGAATATTATTCAGCCTTTAAAACAAGAAATCCTGCTACTTGCAACAGCATGGATGAACTGGTAGGACATTATGCTATATGAAATATGCCATACACAAACAGATAAATACTTCATTATCCTGCTTGTATAAGGCATCTTGAATAGTCAAACTCATAGCAGCAGAGTAGAAAGGTGGTTGCCAGAGGAAGGGGAAGGGGGAAATTAGGAAATATTGAACAAAGATTACAAAGTCTCAGTTATACAAGATGAATAAATTTTGGAGATCTACTCTATAGCGTAGTGCCTGTAGTAAGTGATACCGTAGTGTATACTTAGAATTTTGCTAAGAGAGGAGATCTTCATTGTTCTTACCATCTATACATACATACATGCATACACACATAAATTTAAGAATGAATGGATAAATAAATAAATGTAGCAGAGGAAGCTTTTAGAGGTGATGGATATATTTATAGCCTCAATTGTGGTAAAGTTTCAGGGGTATATACTTATCTCCAAACTCATCAAGTTGTACACATTTAAAATGTACAACTGTTTGTATCTCAATCAGACCTTAATAAAGTGGTTTATTAAATGAAGAGAACACATGGACACATAGAAGGGAACAACAGACACTGAGGCCTATTGAAGGGTGGAGGGTGGAAGAAGGGAGAGGATTCGGAAAAATAACTAATGGACTTAATACTTGGGTGATAAAATAATCTGTACAACAAATCCCCATGACACACATTTACCTATGTAACAAACCCACACATGTACCCCTGAACTTAAAATAAAAGTTAAAAAAAAGTGGTTTAAAAAACACTCTAGATAGGGGAAATAAATTCTAGTGTTTTATACACTGTAGGATGACTATAGTTAACAGTAATATATAGTTTAAAATAGCTAGAAGAAGGATATTAAATGTTCCCAATACAAAGAAATAATAAATGCTTGAGATGATAGATATGCTAATTACCCTGATCTGATCACTATATATTATATGTATGGAAACATCGCTATGTACCCCATAAATGTGTATAATTAGTATAAATAAATTCAAAATTAAAAAGAAAACATTCTTACTAAAA
Organism: Nomascus leucogenys; assembly: GCF_006542625.1. Taxonomy (NCBI): domain Eukaryota; kingdom Metazoa; phylum Chordata; class Mammalia; order Primates; family Hylobatidae; genus Nomascus; species Nomascus leucogenys. The sequence goes on along the minus strand of NC_044406.1, from coordinate 21,197,751 downwards.
TTGATACATTTTACTGTACATAAATTATATTTCAATAATTAAATCCTAATTTTTAAAAGGATTGTTAGAGATGTATACTTCTGATGTCTTAGATTTGCTTCACAATATTCAAGTACAAGGGAAAATAGCATTTATCGACGAGATAGGATTGGTAAATTGTTGATAAATATTGAAGCTGGATGATTGATACATGGAAATCGATATGGTTATTATGCTTTTGTGTGTTTGAAAATTGTCATGATAAAAAATAGTAGAAAAATAAATGAAAGAAGGCACATCCTATTAGTAGAATGCCAGCCCAGAGCATCTGAGCCTAATGCTCTTTATAGTAACTTTAAGAACTTGACCTAATATAGGCGCTATGGCTCACGCCTGTAATCCCCGCACTTTGGGAGGGTGAGGTGGGTGGATCAACATGGTGAAGCCCCGTCTCTACTTAAAATACAAAAATTAGCTGGGTGTGGTGGTGGAAGCCTGTAATCCCAGCTACTCGGGTGCCTGAGGCAGCAGAATCACTTGAACCTGGAAGGCAGAGGTTGCAGTGAGCTGAGACCGCACCATTGCACTCCAGCCTGGGCAATAGAGCAAGACTCTGTCTCAAAAAAAAAGAAAAGAAAAGAACTTGACCTAGGCCAGGCATGGTGGCTCATTCCTGTAATCCTGTAATTCTTGTAATCCCAGCACTTTGGGAGGCCAAGGTGGGTGGATTACGTGAGGTAAAGAGTTTGAGACCAACCTTACCAACATGGTGAAACCCCATCTCTACTAAAAATACAAAAAAATAGCCAGGCGTGGTGATGCGTGCTTATAATCGCAGCTACTTGGGAGGCTGAGGCAGGAGAATCACTTGAACCTGGGAGGCGGAAGTTGCAGTGAGCTGAGATTGTGCCATTGCACTCCAGCCCGGGCAACAAGAGTGAAACTCCATCACACACACACACACACACACACGAACTTGACCTAACAGCAGACAGGTGTATTAAAAATATAATACAGCATCCCAGTTCCTAGTACTCAAGAAAGAACTTGGGAAGATAAGACTCATTCTCAAACAACTCTAATGCAAGGCACCATTCCAGGAGCCCAGAGATTTAGATCCATTCTCAGTATAGGTTCTCTGGTTATCTGTACATGCCCAGGAACTCTGGGACTCCAGTCCATGAAGGAAGGACATTTCCCCTCTTGCTACGACAGACAGTTTGAGTGAGTATATAAAAGGCCCATGCTTTCAAATCTGAAAACAGTCTACCCAATAGGTACCCAAAGTCTGCGTTAGACCCATTGCAGTCCTTACATTCATTATGCTGCAAATTTGAGAGGAAAAGCATTTCCTTTGCCTTTCTGTGCTGACAGCTGAACTGCTTGTGTTAGTCAGCCCCTTCCTCTATAGAGGCAAACATAAGTTTTATTTTTATGACATAAGGGATCCATTGTTTTGTCAATGATCTGAGGGGCTGGGGCTGAGTGTGAATAGAGGTGACAGTATTCCAATGTATGTCTTGCAGCTGTTGTTTTGGGTTGGATTTTTGGTGAAGCTGGTGGTGACAAGGTGGGGTGTGTGTGTGTGTGTGTGTGTGTGTGTGTGTTCTGCTATTCCACTCACAAAATATTAAGTAAATGATGTGTTTTTACCATCTCTAGGAGGAAAAGGAGCAGTAGTGGTGCTAATGGTGAGAGTACCAGTAGTGGCATTGGAAAGGGGAAGGCAGAGAACTTTGAGGTGCTTCAGAATTAGCTGGCCATAGGCAGTGGGGACAACAGAAGGCCGGGCTACTTTGATTAGATGTAGTAGAGACTTGTCCTCAAGGAACCAAACCAAATAGTTGATCTGCTAAGACAGTAGTAGAGATAAAAATAAATTACCAACTGAGAAAAAAAAGTTTAACTGAACTCTGACTAAGGATTGGAGATAGATGGGGATAGAGACAGTCAAAATCTATCACTCTTTGTAGTGGTATATGGAAACTGGTGGAAGGACAGCAGAAAGAGGTTGGAAGAGCTCAATCCCCTGTCCATAAAGGACTTCTGGATCGGGGTAAGGGAGCTGAGCTCTAAGAAGCAGTTATCCCCCCGGAGAAGGAACCTGTTTGTTTAGATATTAAATTGACAGAAGAAGAATAGTCTTTCAATTGTCATATCTCCAAGATCTTCTTTTATTGCAATGATATATTTTATGTATTTTAAGTGTTAGACTGGCTTATAAACTTATAGACTTGAGTATCAGAGAAGTTTAAGACAACAAGAAATCATTTAGGGAAGAACAGAAAAGATTCATGGTTCACAAATAATTAGAATTGAATCTTGAAGTATAACATAATGGTATGATATAGCTGGAAACGAGAATAGATACAGTCTGTGAAACAGTATAGAAAGAGAACTCGGTAAAAGTAGAAGGCTGGATTTTGAGGAGTGTCTATCATAAGAGGGTGAGGAGGGAAAAGAGAGTGAGAAAGAAAGAATGGAATAGGTAGGCATCATACAGTATCATGGAAGCTAAAAATTAGAAAGATGCACTAATGGTTGATAAATGATGCCTAATATCATGAAAAGGTCAAGAGCAGTGGAGGATGGAGAACAGCTCAGCTTGATGGCTAGCCAGACTTTGACCTTGGAGGTGCATACACACATTTCTGCTATTTGATCTGTTTTTGTTCTATTGTTTTGGAACCTCAGGCAATGTATAATTGTCACTGGGAGATCTACGGTAACCAAACCTAGAGTACTTGCAAATGGAAAGGATTGGATGATTAGCTGGGTTACCTTCTCAGGTCCAGGGATAAAACCTTGAGCCTAAAGAAGTGTGAGGCAAGGGGCTCCTGGCACAAGAATTAAACAACTCTTGACAACATATATGCATTTTCTTTGCATCTCTGCGAAGTCATGGAGGCACTTTAGTCTTAATCCACCAAAATATGCCTTTCAAAATGATTAGGTAATTTTGTGCCATAATGTACTCCCAGGTAGAATTCCCTGGTTGAAGAAAATGTCCTCCCTCTGAAGTTATCCTTTTCCTAGCCTGCCTGCAATGCAAAGACTGCACAGAGCCAGGCTGTATATAAAGCTTTAAAGAAATACATTGTTAACAACAGAATGCTTCTGTGTGACAGAGTGAGGGAGGGATACAAACTAAAAGGGTAGCTGGAGAATGTGCCAGATCTCTGGAGTTTTTCCATGATGCAATCATCCTCAGGCTGTAATCACCCTCGCTGACACCCTCACCCCACTGTTTCTCCTCATTCACGCCACTTTTCGTCAGCACCTTCCTATTTAGCAGAGATCCCCATTTCTGATACTTTGCGGGGGCTAATTATCTTCCATTTATCTGTGCAGCCCTGCATTTGCCATCTATTAGTCCAGAAACATAAATGATGTAAATCCCTTTATATCTGGCTGCACCACCTAATTATTCGTCATTTGTTTTTATTCTCTCTCAATTTAGCATCATCTGCAAAGTTGGAAATCATGTTTTCATATCATAATTAGGGCTCTAAGAACCGCAGAGAAACTGGCAAATACACATGCCTTTGCTTTTCATTTTAATTGTGAATTTAAAAGTGAGAAAATAAATTAGGGCTGAATGATATAATAGAGTAAAATGAAAGTTTCTGGAATATAGATGAGGAAACGTGATAGAGCAACATGGGCTGAGAAACTTCCAGCATTAGAGTGCAAAAGCCAACCCCCAAAGTGAAGCCATCAAGTAGATCAGCATTCTTGCCTGTTTTCTTTGCTGATGAGCATCATCTTTAGATATTTCATTCTGTACATTGGATTATGCCTAGAGATGCACAATTTTGCTAATTGAATGAACACCTCTCCTTAAGTATGCAAAAGTTTTACTTTTTTCTAAGACAGCAATCTGGTTAAAATAGAACAGTATGTAAATTGAGAAGACATGGCCACTACTGAGTGGAACAGAAAGAATCCTTAGATCTGAAGGGCTGGGGGAGGGAGGGATGGGAATGACCTGGTGAGTAAGTTCCTGACATTCTTACCGTTGTTATTTCTATGTTCTCCCACAAAATAACACCTCCTTGGAGGAGCCTCTCCCATGATTCACTTAGCTTTTCTTCTCCAGAAGTTTCTTCAAAGTTCATTTACAGAACTTTCTAAGGTAACTTCACCTGAGTCTAGGTCACCTAGAGGTTTTTCTTCCCTGGTACATGTTTCCTTCTTATCTTTCCTCCTTCAACAATTCCATCTATATTTCTGTACTAGGTGGGATTTGAATTTGTATGTATCATTTATATAAGCACAGATATGTGTATTTGTCCTACCTACTACAGTAGTTAAAAATTTCAAGGGCAAGGTTAATGTATTGGTCGTAAAAAAATAGGTTATGGTCTTGTAACAGACAACTCCCAAATAGCAGCAGGTTAATAGAACAATGTTTATTTCTCACTCACATTTCATGTCTATTGCAGGTCAGCACTGGGGCTCTGCTCATGTTTTCTCACTGATCCAGGCTGATAATTCCAGATACTTGCTTCCATAATCCCAGAAGGAGGCATAAAAGAAACTGGAGAATTATGTCCTGACTCTTAAAGTTCTGTCGCTAAGTGATACATGTCACTTCTGTTCATATTTTACTGGTCAAAGGAACTTATCTGGTCATGCCCGAGTTCAACAGATAGTTGATGGTATAGGTAGGGTCTCTGAATAGCTGTGAACAATAATACAGTATATTCCAAATGGTACTTTCCATCTTTATCTCTTTTTGTAGAACTAGTAAGAGTAGTTCTCTAACCACAGTGACCACCAGGGTGTCAAAATATACAGCTAATCAGCCAAAGAAATAATTTCGGTATTTTTCTATAAGACATTACTACTTCTTTAACCAGAAATCTGCCTGCCAATTCTTTGAGCCCACGAACATTACTCTGTGATATTGTTCTGAACCATGTTTCAGTTCTATACAACTAGCAGTAGGCACACAGAAGCAAAGTGAGAAGTTTTATATGTACCTTTGACCAGAAGAAAGGATGATTCAGTAAAGTTTGAACTTATTCTTTCCCTTTTTAAAAGAAGTAAGCATAGGACACCAAAAGCACAGGCAACAAAATCAAAAATAAACAAGTGGGACTACATCAAACTGAAAAGTTTCTGCACAGCAAAGGAAACAATCAATAAAACAAACAAACAAACAAAAAACAGTCTACAGACTGGGAGAAAAATATTTGAGACCATGTATCTGGCAAGACGTTAATATTCAAAATATATAAGAAGCTCATAGAATTCAACAACAAAAAACAAAAACAAAACCAGATAATCCAATTTAAAAATGAGCTAATGACCTGAATAAATATTTATCCAATAAAAAAATAAATAACAAAAAACAAAGAAGACATAAAAATGGCCAGCAGGTATATGAAAAGCTGCTCAACATGGCTAATCAGGTGCTCAACATTTGCTAATTGCAAATCAAAACCACAGTGAAATATCACCTCACATCCATTAGGATGGCAATTATCCAAAGGACAGAAGATAACCAGTGTTGTCGAAGGTATGGAGAAAAGGGAACCCTTGTCCACTGTTGATGGGAATGTAGATTGGTACAGCCATTGTGGAAAACAGTACTGGAGGTTCCTAAAGAGATTGAAAATGGAACTACCACAGTAATCCCTCTCCTGTGTTTGTACCCAAAGGAAACGAAATCACCATCCTATAAAAATATGCATTCCTATGTTTATTGCAGCATTATTCACAATAGCCAAGATATGGAAGCAACTTAAGTGTCCGTCCACGGATGAATGGATAAAGGAATTGTGGCACAGCATACTATTTAGCTTAAAAATGGAGGTCCTACCATTTTTGACAGCATGGATGAACCTAGGGGACATTATGCTACATGAAGTAAGCCAGACACAAAAGTAAAAATACTGCATGATCTCATGATTCTGAAAAAAAAAAAAATCAAATACATAGAAACAGAGTAGGACAATGATTACCAGGTGCAGGGATGAGGGTGGCGGTGGGATGGAGAAAATGGAGAAATGTGGGTCAAGGGGTACAAAGTTATAGTTATGGAGGATGAATAAGTCTAAAAGTCTATAGTTAATAATATTGTATTGTATACAGAATATTTGCTAAGATAACAGATTTTAGGTACTTTTACCACAAAAAGAGAAAGGTAACTATGTGAGATGATGGATATAATTATTTCCTTGACTGTAGAAATCTCTTCACCATTATATGTACTTCAGTACATCATGTTGTATACCTTAAATGTATACAATTAAAGAAAGAAGTAAAATAATTTCAACAAATTGGGACCATTACAGAGATCAGCCTTTGAACTTTAATATAGTAACTATCTTTATTCTATTTTTAAAAACTTCAAAATGTTTAGATTTTCTTGTCTGCAGCTCTATATCCCTGAATGCTTTACGCCTTGCTCTAGCAGGCCTAGAAATTGAATTCAGCAGCCTAGCCAACACCTACCAGAGCTGCTGCCATCAGGAATTATTTTCAAAAAAGGAGAGCTTGTTAGGGGAGGGAAAAGGGACAATGAGAGCATTGTCATGAGAAAGCATGACCTCTTTTATTTTTATTGGAAATAGCTTTAATTAGAAGTACCAACAACGGGAGATGGAGAGATCACAAAGAAAAGAATCAAATATCCTACAATTACAGTTTGGCTTGTTTTAGTGTTAGCTTTCCATTCTTTGACAGTGCTCCCTTAACCCTCTAATCATCATGAACTCAATCTCATAATCCATTCACTTTTGCTTGAAACATTTAAAAGCCCTGGCATGAGAACATAGAAATCTTATTTTGGAAATGTTGAAGCTATTCAAAATATTGAGCCCTCAAGCAAAAATGTCAGAAACTTGTTTACCCCTGGTTTTCTACAGAATTTCCATCTCTAGCCTTGTCCCAGCTCCTCCGCCTCGGGGTCCCTGGAGGGGGCTTGAAAACATGGGCTGCTTCTGAGAGTCCAGGTTCTGCCTTCATAACCAAGTGCATCTGCAAGGCTTGCGTCAGCCAATGCAGGCTCTGGGCACAATGGGGACCCACGTGTCAGAACTGACATCTCCTGCAGCTTCTGCAGCCTTGGCTTTCGGCTGCCCGTGATCACAAACAACAGTACTGGCCATTGGAGGTTAGCACCGCTGAGCTGGCTGCTGCTTCCTGTTTTTTTGGAGGGAAGACATAAAAAATGCAGCTTGGTTTGAAAGTTCTTGCCATTAGGTAAAAAGCAGATGGATGTTTTCTGGAGAGGTGCCAGAGCATTCATGCTTGAAACCAAGAAAAAAAAATACACACACACACTTTTTTTTTTTTTTTTTAACTATTCCCAGCCTCAATATTTGGATTGAATCATGTTTTAGGCATTTTGCTTACTTACTGGGGTGTATGTGAGGTCATTTAACACTGGAAAATAAGGATTTCACTTGTCAAAAATATTTTATTTAGAAAGAACTCAGTAGTGATGTTTTAGAAAGTTAATCTAATTTCAAAAATGGTCAAACACTTGACCATATAAAATCACAAAACTAAAATTGAAAGAAACCTGGCAGTCATGTGGTCCAATCTGTCCATTTTACATATAGAAAAACAAAGCCCAGGAGGTGAAACGACTTGCCAAAGGCCACCCGGATTGGGAGTAGTAGTCAGTAGAGGAACTCAGAACTCCTGAGTTAGCTTTACTCTTTCTATAAGGCGACACTAGACAATCTACAAATATCTGTTTATTTTGGAAAATATCCTTTGATTTTCTGAGAAACAATTTTTATTTTTTTTATTTTTATTTTTTATTATACTTTAGGTTTTAGGGTACATGTGCACAATGTGCAGGTTTGTTACATATGTATCCATGTGCCATGTTGATTTCCTGCACCCATTAACTCGTCATTTAGCATTAGGTATATCTCCTAATGATGTCCCTCCCCCCTCCCCCCAACTCACAACAGTCCCCAGAGTGTGATGTTCCCCTTCCTGTGTCCATGAGTTCTCATTGTTCAATTCCCACCTATGAGTGAGAACATGCGGTGTTTGGTTTTTTGTCCTTGCGATAGTTTACTGAGAATGATGGTTTCCAGTTTCATCCATGTCCCTACGAAGGACATGAACTCATCATTTTTTATGGCTCCATAGTATTCCATGGTGTATATGTGCCACATTTTCTTAATCCAGTCTATCGTTGTTGGACATTTGGGTTGGTTCCAACTCTTTGCTATTGTGAATAGTGCCGCAATAAACATACGTGTGCATGTGTCTTTATAGCAGCATGATTTATAGTCCTTTGGGTATATACCCAGTCATGGGATGGCTGGGTCAAATGGTATTTCTAGTTCTAGATCCCTGAGGAATCGCCACACTGACTTCCACAATGGTTGAACTAGTTTACAGTCCCACCAACAGTGTAAAAGTGTTCCTATTTCTCCACATCCTCTCCAGCACCTGTTGTTTCCTGACTTTTTAATGATGGCCATTCTAACTGGTGTGAGATGGTATCTCACTGTGGTTTTGATTTGCATTTCTCTGATGGCCAGTGATGATGAGCATTTCTTCATGTGTTTTTTGGCTGCATAAATGTCTTCTTTTGAGAAGTGTCTGTTCATGTCCTTTGCCCACTTTTTGATGGGGTTGTTTGTTTTTTTCTTGTAAATTTGTTTGAGTTCATTGTAGATTCTGGATATTAGCCCTTTGTCAGATGAGTAGGTTGTGAAAATTTTCTCCCATTCTGTAGGTTGCCTGTTCACTCTGATGGTAGTTTCTTTTGCTGTGCAGAAGCTCTTTAGTTTAATTAGATCCCATTTGTCAATTTTGGCTTTTGTTGCCATTGCTTTTGGTGTTTTAGACATGAAGTCCTTGCCCACACCTATGTCCTGAATGGTATTGCCTAGGTTTTCTTGTAGGATTTTAATGGTTTTAGGTCTAACATTTAAGTCTTTAATCCATCTTGAATTAATTTTTGTATAAGGTGTAAGGAAGGGATCCAGTTGCAGCTTTCTACATATGGCTAGCCAGTTTTCCCAGCACCATTTATTAAATAGGGAATCCTTTCCCCATTTCTTGTTTTTGTCAGGTTTGTCAAAGATCAGATAGTTGTAGCTATGCGGCATCATTTCTGAGGGCTCTGTTCTGTTCCATTGATCTATGTCTCTGTTGTGGTACCCGTACCATGCTGTTTTGGTTACTGTAGCCTTGTAGTATAGTTTAAAGTCAGGTAGGGTGATGCCTCCAGCTTTGTTCTTTTGGCTTAGGATTGACTTGGCGATGTGGGCTCTTTTTTGGTTCCATATGAACTTTAAAGTAGTTTTTTCCAATTCTGTGAAGAAAGTCATTGGTAGCTTGATGGGGATGGCATTGAATCTATAAATTACCTTGGGCAGTATGGCCATTTTTACGATATTGATTCTTCCTGTCTATAAGCATGGAATATCCTTCCATTTGTTTGTGTCCTCTTTTATTTTGTTGAGCAGTGGAACAGAACAGAGCCCTCAGAAATAATACCACACATCTACAACCATCTGATCTTTGACAAACCTGACAAAAACAAGGTCTCCTTGAAGAGGTCCTTCACATCCCTTGTAAGTTGGATTCCTAGGTATTTTATTCTCTTTGAAGCAATTTTGAATGGGAGTTCACTCATGATTTGGCTCTCTGTTTGTCTGTTGTTGGTGTATAGGAATGCTTGTGATTTTTGCACTTTGATTTTGTATCCTGAGACTTTTCTGAAGTTGCTTATCAGCTTAAGGAGATTTTGGGCTGAGACGATGGGGTTTTCTAAGTATACAATCATGTCGTCTGCAAACAGGGACAGTTTGACTTCCTCATTTCCTAATTGAATACCATTTATTTCTTTCTCCCACCTGATTGCCCTGGCCAGAACTTCCAACACTATGTTGCAGAGGAATGGTGAGAGAGGGCACCCCTCAGTATTCTCTGATGGTAGTTTGTATTTCTGTGGGATTGGTGGTGATATCCCCTTTATCATTTTTTATTGCGTCTAAGTGATTCTTCTCTCTTTTCTTCTTTATTAGTCTTGCTAGCGGTCTATCAATTTTGTTGATCTTTTCAAAAAACCAGCTCCTGGATTCATTGATTTTTTTGAAGGGTTTTTTGTGTCTCTATCTCCTTCAGTTCTGCTCTGTTCTTAGTTATTTCTTGCCTTCTGCTAGCTTTTGAATGTGTTTGCTCTTGCTTCTCTAGTCTTCTAATTGTGATGTTAGGGTGTCAATTTTAGATCTATCCTGCTTTCTCTTGTGGGCATTTAGTGCTATAAATTTCCCTCTACACACTGCTTTAAATGTGTCCCAGAGATTCTGATATCTTGTGTCTCTTTGTTCTCATTGGTTTCAAAGAACATCTTTATTTCTGCCTTCATTTTGTTATGTACCCAGTAGTCATTCAGGAGCAGGTTGTTCAGTTTCCATGTAGTTGAGTGGTTTTGAGTGAGTTTCTTAATCCTGAGTCCTAGTTTGATTGCACTGTGGTCTGAGAGACAGTTTGTTATAATTTCTGTTCTTTTACATTTGCTGAGGAGTGCTTTACTTCCAACTATGTGGTCAAGTTTGGAATAAGTGCGATGTGGTGCTGAGAAGAATGTATATTCTGTTGATTTTGGGTGGAGAGTTCTGTAGATGTCTATTAGGTCTGCTTGGTGCAGAGCTGAGTTCAATTCCTGGATATCCTTGTTAACTTTCTGTCTTGTTGATCTGTCTAATGTTGACAGTGGGGTGTTAAAGTCTCCCATTATTATTATGTGGGAGTCTAAGTCTCTTTGTAGGTCTCTACAGGCTTGCTTTATGAATCTGGGTTCTCCTGTATTGGGTGCATATATATTTAGGATAATTAGCTCTTCTTGTTGAATTGATCCCTTTACCATTACGTAATGGCCTTCTTTGTCTCTCTTGATCTTTGTTGGTTTAAAGTGTGTTTTATCAGAGACTAGGATTGCAACCCCTGCTTTTTTTTTGTTTTCCATTTGCTTGGTAGATCTTCCTCCATCCCTTTATTTTGAGCCTATGTGTGTGTCTCTGCATGTGAGATGGGTCTCCTGAGTACAGCATACTGATGGGTCTTGACTCTATCCAATTTGCCAGTCTGTGTCTTTTAATTGGAGCATTTAGCCCATTTACATTTAAGGTTAATATTGTTATATGTGAATTTGATCCTGTCATTATGATGTTAGCTGTTTATTTTGCTCGTTAGTTGATGTGGTTTCTTCCTAGTATCAGTGGTCTGTACAATTTAGCATGTTTTTGCAGTGGCTGGTACCAATTGTTCCTTTCTATGTTTAGTGCTTCCTTCAGGAGCTCTTGTAAGGTAGGGCTGGTGGAGACAAAATCTCTCAGTATTTGTTTGTCTGTAAAGGATTTTATTTCTCCTTCACTTATGAAGCTTAGTTTGGCTGGTTATGAAATTCTAGGCTGAAAATTCTTTTCTTTCAGAATGTTGAATATTGGCCCCCACTCTCTTCTGACTTGTAGAGTTTCTGCCAAGAGATCTGCTGTTAGTCTGATGGGCTTCCCTTTGTGGGTAACCCGACCTTTCTCTCTGGCTGCCCTTAACATTTTTTCCTTTATTTTAATTTTGGTGAATCTGACAATTATGTGTCTTGGAGTTGCTCTTCTGGAGAAGTATCTTTGTGGCATTCTCTGTATTTCCTGAATTTGAATGTTGGCCTGCCTTGCTAGGTTGGGGAAGTTCTCCTGGATAATATCCTGCAGAGTGATTTCCAACTTGGTTCCATTCTCCCCGTCACTTTCAAATACACCAATCAGATGTAGATTTGGTCTTTTCACATAGTGCCATATTTCTTGGTGGCTTTGTTCATTTCCTTTTACTCTTTTTTCTCTAAACTTCTCTTCTCACTTCATTTCATTCGTTTGATCTTCCATCACTGATACCCTTTCTTCCACTTGATCAAATAGGTTACTGAAGCTTGTGCATGCATCATGTAGTTCTTGTGCCATGGTTTTCAGCTCCGTCAGGTCATTTAATGTCTTCTCTACACTGTTTATTCTAGTTAGCCATTCGTCTAATCTTTTTTCAAGGTTTTTAGCTTCTTTGCGATGGGTTCAAACATCCTCCTTCACCTTGGAGAAGTTTGGTATTACCGATCGTCTGAAGCCTTTTTCTCTCAACTCATCAAAGCAATTCTCTGTCCAGATTTGTTCCATTGCTGGCGATGAGCTGCATTCCTTTGGAGGGGAAGAGGCGCTCTGATTTGTAGAATTTTCAGCTTTTCTGCTCTGGTTTCTCCCCATCTTTGTGGTTTTATCTACCTTTGGTCTTTGATGATGGTGACGTACAGATGGGGTTTTGGTGTGGATGTCCTTTCTGTTTGTTAGTTTTCCTTCTAACAGTCAGGACCCTCAGCTGCAGGTCTGTTGGAGTTTGCTGGAGGTCCACTCCAGACGCTCTTTGCCTTGGTATCATCAACGGAGGCTGCAGAACAGGAAATATTGCAGAATGGCAAATGTTGCTGCCTGATCCTTCCTCTGGAAGCTTCGTCTCAGAGGGGCACCCGCCTGTATGAGGTGTCAGTCGGCCCCTACTGGGAGATGTCTCCCAGTTAGGCTACTTGGGGATCAGGGACCCACTCGAGGAGGCAGCCTGTCTGTTCTCAGATCTCAAAGTCCGTGCTAGGAGAACCACTACTCTCTTTAAAGCTGTCAGACAGGGACGTTTAAGTCTGCAGAAGTTTCTACTGCCTTTTATTCAGCTATGCCCTTTCCCTGGAGGTGGAGTATACAGAGGCAGGCAGGCCTCCTTGAGCTGCGTTGGGCTCCACCGAGTTCGAGCTTCCCAGCTGCTTTGTTTACCTACTTAAGCCTCAGCAATGGTGGACGCCCCTCCCCCAGCCTTGCTACCACCTTGCAGTTCAATCTTGGACTGCTGTGCTAGCAGTGAGTGAGGCTTCGTGGGCCTGGGACCCTCAGAGCCAGGCGCGGGATATAATCTCCTGGTGTGCTGTTTGCTAAGACCGTTGGAAAAGCGCAGTATTAGGGTAGGAGTGTCCTGATTTTCCAGGTACCGTCTGTCATGGCTTCCCTTGGCTAGGAAAGGGAATTCCCCAACCCATTGCGCTCCCTGGATGAGTTAATGTCCTGACCTGTTAGTTGGGCTGCACCCACTGCCTGACGCCCCAGTGAGATGAACCTGGTACCTCAGTTGGAAATGCAGAAATCACCCGTCTTCTGCATCATTAGCACTGGGAGCTGTTGACTGGAGCTGTTCCTATTCGGCCATCTTGGAACCTCCCTCCCTTGACATTCTTAATAATTTTATCCTTGAACTTGTGTTTTATAAGTGAAGTCCTAGGGGACAAGGGAGCATGAATGAGCAGAGGAGACATGTGCAATATGTGTGTCCCCCACTCCTTGCTGCCCTGCTCACATATTAGCATTAGAGATGCTCTTATGAACACAGAATTCCAGTGGTCTCATGATGTGGGGGAGTTCAGTGAGAAATAAATCAAGTATAAGATAAGTGTGTTACATCTATGACTGAGTAAGCAGGAAAGTGAGGAACTGCTGACATCCTGGAGAGGGCACATTTTTCGTTCCAACAGGAACTTGCTTCAGACATGCTGCAAGAAGGTCAGGGCATTGTAAGAAACATATAGAACTGGGGAACCCTGTCGTATCCATTCTTACTCCTGTTAGTTCCCCATATTAGCCAACCACTTACACTGAAAAAGATGATATTTAAGTAAAGGGAAAAGATAGGGTAATCCCTAATTTCTTTTCCTTTCAGTCTTTCATTACCCATTATTAAGTTGAAGGTAGGGAGTGTTGGTACATATGCTCATATCAGGAAGTTAAACAAAAACTTGTGAAATACATATGCATGTATGAGCTATGAAATATGAACTGTGATTCTGTAAACAAGTGAAATGTTCCTATATTTCTATTTAAAACTGGCATTGCACAATATAAAGATGAATGGTAAAATATACGGGAATGATTAAAATTTTTGATTTTGCATTACTCAGAAGAACATCAAATAGCAGAGTTAAAACACCATGACAAGTTGAGAGAGATTGCAGAAGAAAGACAAAGCTTTATATTTTAGTACACTTCAGGAAACTTTTTACTGCTTTTTGAACAAGGGCTTCCACATTTTCATTTTTCATTGCCCCCTCCCACCCCCAAATTATAAGTGGTACTTCTTGAGGGTAGAAAACAGCAAGAAACATGCAAGTGAGGTTCTTGAATAGAACCCATCAGGAAAGAAGTGGTTGGATTGAAGAGAAGAGGATGTGAGCAAATGAATAGTGGACATTTTATTTGCCAAGCTGAAAGAATAAAATTGATTGCAAAAGCAAAAAGGATTAGCACATTGTTGAGCAAAAGAAATGTATTTTATGACATATTGTGATACATACAAATGATGGTTTTTAAAATACCGATAGAATTCTCAATGCAAACACTCAAGGAAGCAAGCAACCAGGCCAATAAATAACCAAGCAAACAAACAAGGAAGCAAATAGCCAACCAACAAAATAGTACTTTAAGTTCTAGATTGGTGGACAGGATGAAATAGAGATGAACTGGAGGCTGGGACAATAGGTGAAAGAAGGTTGCATTTGGTAGAACCTTCAAAATATTAAAGAGCCACTTAAGATCTAAGAATAAAACCACAGCAGCGGTCTTTTAATCTTAGAAGATCCATCATTTCACATTTAGAGCCCTTCCTTTAAATGTGTCTACTACCTGAAGTAACCTTTCCTTCCGGTCTTTTCTCAGAAGTCTCTTCTTGAAAGAAAATGCAGTTAGCCTTTTATTATTTTTTAAATGGGCCCACAGACCCTTCAGTGTAACAGCCCATGGACTGAGAGCCTTTTTCATAGCTACAGCCCTTGGGCAGAGTGTGGTCAAGCTGCACAAGGCCCTGTGGACAAAAGACAAACACCCAGATATCAAGGTAATTACCCTGGAGACCAAACATCATGCTGTTTGTTTTTCTGCCTTGTCTGCTCATCTCCTCCCCTTGTTGCTGTATTCATGCTTGAAGGAACAGATGTTATTCATGCTAAAAAAGCGAGCTTCTTGTCCTCCTTGCTCATCAAGCACAACTCATTTCATGCTGGTGCTCGCTCTGCGGGTAATTGGTGCGTTTAATAAAACTGGCCATCACTCCAGAATGACAGAAGAGCACTCTACAGAGGTCAGCGGCTTTGGGCCATGCCCTGTGTTAACAAGGAATGGGGCAGTGCTCGCAAGGAGTAAGCATTTTGTTATGACTGCAGCCTGACTTCCAACCTTGTTCCTTTCCAACTCCCCCTGGCTCTGAACATGGAAGACGCTTTCCTTCCAAAAGCGGCTTTATAAAGAGTGAACTCTCTCTAATTTATTTAGCTTTTCTTGTGCCAATATCCTAATAGTTAGACAGCAACTCCCAGTAAGTGGTTGATTACATTCAAGCAAATACACAGCTGAGCAATTAAGTGCATTCACTTGCACCTTTGAAGACATGAGGTGGTAGGATTATCTCATAGAAATAATTATGGCTGCTCCATCCTGCCTTTCTGTGGTTTGGGAAAAATTGGCTCTTGAAGTTGGCTTTGGGTCAAGTGAGGTGTTACCTGGCTGTTTCTGACTGAGAGGTATTTAGATGTATTGTTTTTTAAAAATTAGGTTTACACTAAATGTGATACCAGTCTTTCACAAAATGGACACTTACAGGCTGAGAACAGGGATCCCCATGACCACTATAGATAGACTTGGTGAATCAATCAGGTGATTTTGTATATATTATGTGTATTTTAATTTTCAAAGAATCGTTAGCAAGCATTTCTTTGGGAAACATTATAGTCTTGTGGAAAGAGCAGTCGAAGCAGGAAAACAGCATCTTCCAGCGCTTTCACTAATTGGATAGTTGACCTTAAGTAAGCCTCTAATGTCTCTGTGCCTCAGTTTCCCTTACTGTTATTACCTACCTCATAGAGTTGTGATGAGATGCAAATGAACAGTGCATAAGAAAGTGATTTATAGGCTGTTGAACATTGCAGATGCAATGCAAAACTGTTGAGTTTACATGCGAAACTTACATGCAAAACTGTTGAGTTTAGGTCTTGCACTGTTAGGTGGGTGCAACTAGTTAAAGAGAAATAATTTGTTCACCAAAGAATTTTGTCCTGCGGGAGTGAGGTGAGACTAGTCAGGGCCAGATACTGTAATAATAACTATAATTTATATAACAGGAAAATGGGGATGTGGGAGGAGAGACTACCATTTGTTAAATGCCTCTGTGACAGTCAAAAGCATTGTTACCTTGCTGAGTCCCCACAATGACTCAACACATTTGCATCAGAATCACCCTTCCCAGGGCTATTGCAGGAAGAGACAGAAAATCAGGGTACCTTGAAATAAAAATGAAGAACCGCTTTAGTATCTAGGCAATAAATAGTAGAAGTGTGTGAAATTGGTGATGATAGCTAAAATTTTAGAAAGCAGCATGGTGTAAGCAGGAGCAGTTGTGGCCAAGGCTGAACAAAAACAAACTGGAGAAATGGAGGGAAACCATCCGTGGGATAAAGATAAAAGAAAATTAGAAAAGTGGTCTTAAAATGCTTCATACCATGGTACATTAATTGTACGTAGGAGTATTGTCACCTTTTCTACTCGCTATTGTAGTCCTATTAGTATGCTTATGGTTATAGGCTGAATGTGAATTAATTTATTGGTTTTGATCCAAATACACTATAAGGATATATACTGTTACATCCTCATATCTTTCCATTATCCACACACAGCCCTGCTGTATCTAATTTATTTATCTAGAATCAATTTATGCCAGTTACACAAGGTGAAATTGTAGTACTGGACAGTTTCTGTAGGAATTGCATGGCAGCTCCCGAGTACAATGTAGAGACAGGCTTACTATAAGCAAACTATTACCCTATGAGGCAGGCCTACTATAAGCAAACACCTGTCTAGAGAGAGGGCAACAGAGAAGATTTCTTAGTAATCCAGACTGCCTTTCTCTTGGCAAACTCTTATTTTATAAGCCTAGGTCATGTTGTCTACAATATAATGTTTATGTTAAGGTATAAACTATTATAACTTTCTCTTGATAGTTAATCAACTAATATGTAAATTGCCTGGCACATAAAGCATTTCTTCCTTTTTGTTTATTCAGCCAGTTCTTTCTCATAATATCACACATTGTAGGTGCTCAAAACAGATGAACACATGGTTTCTATTGCCATTTTTATTAGTAGAATCCTTCCTTTTTGCTTTCTGAAAGTAGATAATCATGAAATTAAATGCATTCTTTATCAATTTATGTAATGTACAAGTACTTCTTTTAGTTTTCCATCATTGTTAAGCAGGTCAATAAATTAATCCATGTCAGAAGTCTAGAACTCAAACTGACCCAAACCATCCTTCTCCATTTCCCCTTTCTCCTTAACCTGAATCTTCTGTCCTCGTCCTCCAGGCTGCCCTGATTTCTTCCCAAAGGCCATATTGGTTTTTTTCCCCTGAAACTTTAACATCCTTCTATCTCTAATTTCGTACCTCCTATAGTATCAGATCAGACCTACCTCCATTACAGGTCTTTGTCTCAACTCTCCAGCCTCTCCAACCTCCTTTCATCCCTTCTTGCCTGCAACCATGATTCATACCTAATAGCATTCTAATCTGGGTTCGTTTGCAAATTGTTTTAGTCTAGTCAGGCTGCTATAACAAAACACCATAGACTGGGTGGCCTATAAACAACAGAAATTTATTTCTCACAGCTCTGGAGCCTGGGAAGTCCAAAATCAAGTTACCAGCAGACTTGGTGTCTGGTAAGGGCCCACTTCCTGGTTCATTGATGGCTGTCTTTTCATTGTAACCTCACGTGGCAGAAAAGGCGTGGGGTCTCTCTCAGGCCTGTTTTATAAGGGCAAGCTAATCCCACTCATGAGAGTTGTGCTCTCATGACCTAGTCACCTCCCAAAGGCCCCATCTCCTAACACCGTCACCTTCGGGGTTAGGATTTCAACATACAAACTTTGGGGAACAAAAATATTCAAACCACATTTGATGTTCTAGATCAGTGCTTACAAGCACTTGGGTTTCATATACCAAGAGCATTTCAAAGCCTAATTAGGCTACTGTGCATTAGATTTACATTCTTTCCTGCCTTAGGAGAGACTTTTACAAATTATTTGTGATCCTAATTTCATTTCTAATGACCAATTTCACTTTAAAAAAGTGAGGAGGCATTGCACTCCGATGCTTAGATCTTACAGAAGAAAAGCACTTTAATCCTAGTCATGAGAAAGCTCCTGAAAGCTTCATTGTGATCAGACCCAAATTACTACTGTCATTGCTGCATTTCTTCAAAGATATACACTGGTTAGTTACATAGCATGCAAGATACTAGGTGAAGGGACTGAGATCTATGAATCAGATATGAATGCTGCCCTTGAAAAATTTATTGTTGAGTAAGGGCAAAATGATGTAAACTCGTGTATGATAGGGGCTTACTTGTCTTAAGAGAGGTGCAAAGAGAGTGGAGTTCATTTTCAGAGTGAAGAATGGGTAAGTGCTTTCTGGAAAATCATGAAGAAAGCAGCAGTTAAACTCGGAGCTGAGGAGAAGGGCATTGCAGTCATTCCAACAGTCTGAATTATTGTCCCGAGTGTTCCTTTCTGCCTCCACCCCCTGATTTTTTAACCTTAATTTTAGGTACGTCATTGTATTAGTCTGTTCTCATACTGCTATAAAGAACTGCTCAAGACTGGGTAATTTTATAAAGGAAAGAGGTTTAATTGACTCACAGTTCCACAGGGCTGGAGAGGCCACAGGAAACTTACAATCACGGTGGAAAGGGAAGCAACACGTCCTTCTTCACATGGTGGCAGGAGAGAGAAATGAGCATCAAGGTGGGGAAAACCCCTTATAAAATCATCAGGTCTTGTGAGAATTCACTCACTATCACAAGAACAGCAGGAGGGCAACCGCCCCCATGATTAAATTACCTTCCACCTGGTCCCTCCCACGTGGGGATTATGGGAACTGCAATTCAAGACGAGATTTGGGTGGGACACAGCCAAACCATATCAATCATTTTACACACACACATGCTGACAGATTAAAGAAGAAAGTTATTGCCTGTGCCCCATATATCTGATATGTTCCTTAAAGACATTAGTTCCTGGGTGATAGTCTCCATGAGTGATGTACCAGACACCCTTCAGGTTCCCTACAAATATTAACAGCCATTACTAACAAGATTTGGGGAGGGGTAACTCATTGTTGTTTTACTTTATGAATTTCGCCATAGGTGCCCTCTGAGCTCAGCTAGTCTTCCAACTTTTTTCCTCTTAATGCTGTTTCATGCCCTCATGTTCTGCAGACAGCTCCATTTATAACAGTGTGATTGAAGGGAGTAGAGGATGAGTGGAACTGGGAACAAACCTAAGGGAATCTACGAATCTGGTAGTGCTTGTGCCTCGTGGGTCCTACTGGGGCAGCAATTCACAACAGTATAAGTGGCTATGGGTTGTGTATAGACATTTGGAGTTTGTTTAGTGCTAGAGGAGCAGCTACATAGAATTTCCAAAATGACTCCTGCATGCTCAAGAGTGACACAGAAGTACAAGTGGCTACAGAGTAATTTGAAATAGAGAGCACCTTAGACAATCTCAAGGAGTTTCCTGGGAATGGAGTAATCTCTGTCCTCAAAGGTAGCATGGACATAGAAGCAAACAATGCCAGACCCAAGAGAGTCTTGTGAACAGAATCAAAGTGCTGATGCATAGCATTACATGCCCCACAGCCTATTTTTTAAAATTATTTTTCTGTTCTTTCTTTTCATATTGTAAGTATTGGCCTACTATAACCCGATTTTTTTTTATTTATGATGTTTATTCGTGAACATCAGTGGTCAGCCTTGACATAGCAGACCCTTCTAACTGCTTATGAAATGCGTTTTATCACAAGAGAAAATGGAAAATTGTTCTTTCTTTCGTGCAGCTGCAGAAAGGCAGACAGTATTTTGCATTATAAAAGTATCCTAGAAATGTTACCTCTGCCTCAGGAATCTCAAAAGAGACTCAGACTTTAGAGAGTGTTGTTATGTCCTATGAAGGTTTCTGTTAGCTTATAAAAAAATCTGTAAGTGTAATTCCAATTATCTTTTATACAAATGTGGTGTCCTGGTATTAATATTTAAATTGGATTATCTGTTTTGCAAAAGTATAAAATCATGTGAGGGCTCTTCTTTAGAACAGAAGAGGATCACTGGCAGCACACATGGGGATTTAAAAAATATAAATTTTCATAGGTTGGGTTCCCCGGGAAGCACACAGAATTTAGCATATAGGATGTGTTTTTGTTTTGTTTTGTTTTTTGTTTTTGTTTTTTTTTTTGAGATGGAGTTTCACCATTGTTGCCCAGGCTGGAGTGCAGTGGCACGATCTCGGCTCACTGCAACCTCCACCTCCCAGGTTCAAGCGACTCTCCTGCCTCAGCCTCCCAAGTAGCTGGAATTACAGGTGCCCGCCACCACGCCCAGCTAATTTTTTGTATTTTTAGTAGAGACGGGTTTTCACTATGTTGGCCAGGCGTGTTCTTGGGACCAATCCCTCTGTAAGGGAGGGGAAAGGAAGCAGGGTTGGGTAGATGGGAAGGTTGAACTTTGATGCTAACCCGACGACAGCCTCAGCTGACCTAACCCCAGGAATGTCCCTTCCAAGTTGTCCTGAGTTCACCAGGCCGTTCTACTCCTACATAATCAGTCTTTTTCTACTCCCACATAATCAGTCTTTGGATATGGGCCACCATGCATGGTTTGCTGGAGCTAGCTCATACCAGCTCCCATGAGCTGACTGTGTGCATCAATTCCCATTCTGCATTCAGTGAAGTCAGTCATGTCAGTATCTTGAAATCGCAATGTAGGGAGTATTTACATCACAGAAATTGGAAATCGATCAATCCGGCCTTGTTTGTTTATTTTATTGAAGAGCCAGTTCTTAAATATTTACCAGGACACCACTGTTACCGTGGGGTCTTGAGTGAGGCATCTCTCCGAAATTAGGGCTGAGAGTGGAAGGCTGTGTTGTGACAGCGCTTCTAGCAGCTGGGGGTTACAAAGTGTCCACCACAACTATGATTCTGTTGGTTTCCTATTTAAATAAAGAGTTTGGTGAAGTTTTGATTCATTTAAATTAACAAATGATGTTATAAATGGAGAAATAAACTGAGCAAGGAACAGATGACTGAGTATGGTGAGCCCACACTGACCTCAGGTAGGAGCTGGCAAAGGCAAAAAATGAACCTCCTTCAGGGCCATGGTGAGGATTCTGGACACCTCTGGATTATACCTGTAGACTGTTGGGAACTATGTTACTAAAAGACTATTTTTGGTAGAAAGCCACTGAAGTATTTTTTTTTTTTTTGTAATTGCATAGTATGGGTTGAGGTTTTTGTTGCTATTATGATTTCTTGTGGCTTTTCCCAAACTTGTCGTGGGGATAGATTTACAAAATAGTTGGCTAACGCTGAACTCAGAGACCTGAAGAACTTTTTCTACATTTTAAAGGTGATCAGGTTAAAACACAATGTAAATTGAGAAGTGTGGGTTATCATGTTTTAAGAGAATGGAGACCCTTAGAACTGCAAATAGACCAGATTTTGTACCTTTGGTAAGCAGGCTGTCTTTCCTCACTAATAAGGAGTTGCCACCCCTCTGGAGGATGAATATAGGGCTTAAAATTTGGATGATGGAAAGCTCAGTGCAGTGGCATGAATGTGTTTTCTCTTCCAAATGCATTTCTTCCCATGTCTTGTAGTTTTAGCCATGTATTGTTGACAGAGTACAGGAGCATGAGAATACCAACACTGGAATAGGTGTGATTGACACACAACACAACAGCTAAGCCATGTACTTTGAATTAACATTTTCAGTAATCGAGTATATATGCTCTCCTGCCCCAATTGTGAGCCTCAACACACACATTCAAGATGGTTACTTGGGACTTAGACTACAGTTGGTAGTCCTGTGGTGGGACAAATCTAACCCATTCCATGTGGCAGTAAACATATTGTAAACTTAAGCTCACCCTTTGACTTGATACCTTGTCTCTAATTAATTAGCATCATAAGTAATTTGTGATGTCACCTATATTAAGCCACTCTTGCATTGCTATAAAGAAATGCCTGAGATTGGGTAATTATAAAGAAAAGAGGTTTAGTTGGCTCAGGATTCTGCAGACTGTACAGGAAGCATAACGGTATCTGCTCAGATTCCAGGGAGGCCTCAGGAAGCTTACAATCGTGATGGAAAGCGAAGGGGGAGCAGGCAGATGACGGAAGGTGAAGGGGGAACAGGCATGTCACGTGGCTGGAGAAGGAGCAAGGTGGGGAGGAGGTGCTACACACTTTTAAATGACCAGATCTCACAAGAAGTCACACACTATCATGAGGACAGTACCAGAGGGATTGTGCTAAACCATTCTTGAGAAATCTGCCCCCATTATCCAATCACCTCCCACCATGCCCCACCTCCAACAATGGGATTACATTTCAACATGAGATTTGGGTGGGAACACACATCCAAACTATATCATCACCCATAGTATCTCTGCTGTTACATCTTAAAAATGCCCAAAAATCTAGTTTTTAAAAAACTGTTGCCTATTAGTTTTCCAGTTCCTGGGAGCATACCTTCCAGCTTAATGTAAAGATTTCCTAAGAGTATTTCAGTTTTTTACTTTCACTCTTGGAAACAGAGATTTCTTAATGCCCAATAATAGTAATAGGTTTTTAAAATTTATGTAATTATTATGTGCTAGGCACTGGTTCTATACATTTTATATCTCGACTTCTTTATTTTTGTAACAGACTCATGAAGTAGATACTATTGTTATCATCCCCATTATGCATGGAAAGATTAAGTAATTTGCCAGAAGACACACAGCTAATGTGTTATGGAACCAGGCTTTGAATCCAGGAGTATTTCTTCAGAGCTCACACTGTTAACTACTATGCTATATTGTGTCTCAGCATAAATTTCCTTCATAAACTACATCGCCTCATTTTTGTCTGTCTCAAGAACCTAGCAAAATGCCCCTACCCGAAATTATTCCGTAAGATAATGGATGGAGTATGAGTGAAACTCAGAATCTAATAGTCACATAGTTAAGCCATTTTACCCACATTGAAAGAAAGTCGTCCAAAAAGAGATTACTATAATGTGGGATGTAACTCTTATTTGCTCTTCTCACTGAAGAATTCTGTCTACTAATGCAGTAGCCAGTCAAATTTGATCTTAAATTGTCTTCCCTTGAGCAAGAGTTGGGAAAGGGAAGGAAAAGGTGGAGCATGAATGGCAGTATTTCTCCAACTTTGATGTGAAAATGGTAATCTTGCTAAAATGCAAATTCTGATATGGTCCTTCTGGGGTGGGACCAGATGTTCTGGATTTCTGCCAAGGGCCCAGTTGGTGCTGTGGTTCTCCAGACTACATGTTGAGTAGCAAGAGCATAGTGCAGGAGAGCTCCCCCTAGAGGCCTGTAATGATGCGTTTTGGAAGTAAAAAAGCTATTGTGCGGGGGCCATGTAATCAACCGCACACAAACAGAATGGGGGAGGGGGCGGGGTGGGGCGGGGCGCGGGTAGGGGGAAGAAAAGCTTAGGGGAAATACAAGTGAAGAAACATGTAATGCATTTCAATTTACTGTACCAAAATAAGTGAGAGGAGAGATTTGGGCACATAAAACCTGGAGCAATGTATTTAGTTCTGGCTAATAAACATAAGTGTAAATGTTTCATTTCTAACCATAAGGTTCTAATAATTATAATGGTTATGACAGGCATCATGTTTATCACATATTCTAAACAGAAGAACATAACAACTTACTAGAAACTTTTAATTATCTGTACATAAGTAACCTACTTTGTGAATGATCCTCCAGAGATACGTTTATACTGCACTATGCTTTGGGTTGCCTTGTCTCACCATCACATCAGTTTGTGTGTGTCCTGAGATCATGAATTTGTTTTAAAATCATCTAAAGAAAACCTCAAAGTCTGTTATTTTATTTTATTTTAGATTTGGTGGAGGGGGGGTACATGTGCATGTTTGTTCCATGAATATATTGCATAACGGTAGGGATTAGGTTTCTAGTGTACAAACCTCGAAGTCTTTATGTGTGTATATGTATGTAACTGTTAGGAAAGATATAAATGAGTAATTTTATGCTGTTTAGTAATTCCTGAGCCATCAACCAAGGCCTTCAGATCTGTCTGTGCTGGATTGAATCAGCAGATAGATGTTTGATTTAGTTAAAAGTCTTGAATAAATTTAACTCGACTCTAGAAAAATAATTCCGTCCCTAAGAATGAAAATTCTCAAAGCTGCTGTTGTGACAGGTTAGATCATTTTGAAAATGAGGGATGGAATAGGTAAAGAAGCCATATTTCAGAGACACGCCCAAATTTGACAGTTCACCTGTATCAGGCTGTCATTCAAGATGTTAACTGAGAAAAGCAATTAACACTTCACCTGTATGGGCTAACATGTTTGTTCATTAATAAGGTTAAAAACCCATTTTGTGTTTTATGGAAGATTTATGCAAATAACAGACAGCAATTAAGATGCTTCTTGCCCAGATGTCACTATCAATTATGAGACAGATTCCTATAGATTGAAGATGAGCATGGGGTTGACTTACAGGGAACCTGAGAAACATAATCAAGTGTAAATATGATAGAACAGTGCTAGTTTGGGAATGTAAACAAACGAAAAAAGTAAAACAGAAAAGAAACCTAAACTCTGATCTGTGTGAAAGGTCTGCAGAAAATGACTTAACACTTTGAGATAAGGTAAAGCATGTCAGAATGAGCTGGGAGGGAGAAGAAGCTAGAGAAGCAGGCAGGCAAGCCAGAAGGCTGACAGCAGGAACCTCCAAGTGAATGTGAATGAGGCCTGGGTAAAGAGAGACATCGAGAAGCAGTGGAACGGAACCACTGAAGTGCAAAGATAGGAAAGGAAAATGTGTCAAGGAATGCTTCAGGTACCCATGGCACAAGTGATTTCAAGAACTCTTGAATCAGGGTAGATAAGTCCCTGTTGCTACAGGCATAGCTTACAGAAAAGCTGGAGATGGTTATCTGACAACTGCCTGGAGTGCCCAAGGAGACAGGGAGGAGCACTTGAAGAAGGAGGTCCTACAACCATCCTGGGTCCAAGTGGTGTCTGAGACTGAAAACAAACAAAAAAACACTTAACAAAGCTAGGCTTTTGTTTTCTTTTTAGTGTTCAAAAACACTTGGATGAAAAAACACAACCATGTCTGCCTCCATTTTCCAGGAAGGTCATTTATTCACAGAAATGTTTTTTTTCTCATTTGCTTGCTTGCTTTCTTGCTTTCTTTTTTTCTTTCTTTCTTTTTTCTTTTTCTTTTTCTTTTTTGGAGATGGAGTCTCGCTCTGTTGCCCAGGCTGGAGTGCAATGACATGATCTCGGCTCCCTGCAACCTCTGCCTCCCAGGTTCAAGTGATTCTCCTCTCAGCCTCCTGAGTAGCTGGGATTACAGGCACACACCACCCGCCACACCTGGCTAATTTCTTATACTTTAGTAGAAACTGTGTTTCACCGTGTTGCCCAGGCTGGTCTCGAACTCCTGAGCTCAGGCAGTCCACCTGCCTTGGCCTCCCAAAGTGCTAGGATTACAGGCGTGAGCCACCGCGCCCAGCCATTTTTCTCATTTTCACTTCAAATTGACAATGTTCCTGACTCTTTGCCTAGGTATTTATATTTTTATATTAATGTGTCTGGATATCCATCAAGTTTTCCATTGCAGGGGACTAGAAAATGATTTTGTGAGTTTCCAGATTTGATGATGTTTTACTTCTTCTGGGAAATACCAAAGGTTATTGATGTAGTTTGGATATTTGTCCCCTGCCCAAATCTCATGTTGAATTGTAACCCCCAGTGTTGATGGTGGGGCCTGGAGGGAGGTATTTGGATCATGGGGGTGGGTCCCTCATGAATGGCTTAGGCCAACCCCTTGGTGATAAGTGAGCTCTTACTGTGAGTTCACATATGATCTGGTCATTTAAAAGTGTGTGGCAACTCCCCACCACTCCACTCTCTTTCGCTTGTTCCTGCTTTCAACATGTGAGGTGCCTGTTCCGCCTTTGCTTTCTGCTATGATTATAAGCTCCCTGAGAATTCACCAGAAGCCAGGCAGATGCCAGCACTATGCTTTGTGTAAACCATGCAGAACTATGAGCCAAATAAACCTCTTTTCTTTATAAATTACCCAGTCTCAGGTATCTCTTTATAGCAATTCAAGAACAGACTAACACTGTTAAATTCAAGCTCATGAAATATAACTCATAAGCATAGTTTAGTTATTTTCATATCTCTGATTTGCAGCTCAGATATACATTAGAAACACTTGGGGAGCGTTTTGCTGATGCTGTGGTCCCCTTCCTGAAAAATTTTAATTTTGTTTCTCTGGGGCAGTGCCAGGATTTTAGCACATTTGAAAAACTCTTAAAATGATTTTAGTGCACAGCCAGAGTCAAGAAAGGCGGGTTTAGCTGTGGTGGGAACAATGTCAAATAATACTGTAATATATTATTTGTAATGAAAAGAAAGATCGAAATTTTAGACATGAAGTATTTATATCATGCCAGT
This sequence comes from Nomascus leucogenys, assembly GCF_006542625.1. Lineage (NCBI taxonomy): Eukaryota > Metazoa > Chordata > Mammalia > Primates > Hylobatidae > Nomascus > Nomascus leucogenys. The sequence goes on along the minus strand of NC_044406.1, from coordinate 21,171,153 downwards.
ATGAGTGACATCAATTTTAAAGTTCAGAAAAAATGGTAACAATTGCAAGAAGTTCTGGTGCTTAGAGTGAGCGCTCATTAAGAGTAGCAAGGACTTAACTATTTTTTGTGGGTCTTGCTTTTTGATGATTTTTTAAAGATTCATCTTTTTAATATGACCAGTTAACTAATGAAAAGGAAAGTATGATTTTCTCTTGATAGTTAGCATATTTCATTAGCTACAGATGAGATGATTCTTTCCTATCTAATAAAGTGTTATTTTCCATCAATGTGAAGTGTGATTTTATTAGGCTGGTCATACAGACCTTCTTTAATTCTCAAAAGCACTGTACTAGCAATTTACATAATTTGCCACAAGGTGGATGTGGATACCTGGATTATGACCTCATATGAATCGGGCCAATAAACTATTTCTGTAAAGAGTAATGCAGTAAATCTTTTTGACTTTGTAGGCCATATAGTCTCTGTTGCAACTACTCAATTCTGCCATTGCAGCCATAGACAATATGTAAACAAATTGGTGTGGCTGTGTTCCAATAACACTTTATTTACAAGAGCCAAAGTTTGTCATCTCCTAGTATAAATAAGAAAACTATTTTGTATTAGTGTGCTAAATGCAAATATCAACCATTCTTTTTCTATCAAAAATGTAACTTTCTATTAAAACATAATAGGCTTAAATATTACAATAATAGACCAAAATTAAAGAAATATGAGACCCTAGAAGCAACTTTTCCCATTAACTTTTAAGCACTTTAATTGCTGCTTAGTTTAGCTCCTATTCTCTTTTCAGACTAAAGTAGAAATCTTTTTTTTTTTTCAGTTACCCTAAAACATTTTAAAAGCCAGAAGCCCATTTGTTATACAAATACAGGCAACAATGGTTTTCAGATCTTAGTTTGGGGCTTTAGAATTCTTGGCCTTTACTTCCTTCTGTTTTCCCACCTTTAACTGCCTGTCTATAGTTATCACAGAGAAGATATTACATTACCATATACCTCTCAGTTGCTTTTGCTTTTGGATCACTTTCCTTGAGTCCCATTTATTTTTCCTGCCCTATGGCAAAACCGTCTGTAAATATATATATACAATGCGATATATATATATATATATATATATATATATATATATATCGCATTGTGGGACCATGACCTGAGTTTTCATAAAAATCTTATAACCCTTTTCCAACCATAGTTTTCCCTGGAACCCAACTTCAGAAGCTACCTGAATAAAAGGCCCAGTGCCTCCTTCACCCGAGATTCCTTATCATGGCAGTGGGGGGTGGATTAAAGGAACTGCAGGCAGATTTGACTGGGGGAGTTTATGAATACATATAAAAGGTCTGTGTTTAATTCTGTGAGTGGAGGTCATAGAGGTGAAAGCGTGGCAGTCCTCATGGGGAAGAGCCCATGCTAAAATGGTGTACCAGCTAGGGATGATAATATTTTATTTGTAATGAAAAGAAATAGCACTATTTCTTTTCATCCCTGGTTTCCTAGGGTAGCAGGCATGAAGTAACATGTAAAAGTTTTCTTCAGCCTTCCTTCCAAAGGGCATGGTTGTAACACAGAGAAAAGGAGCCAGCCCAGGACAGCAACAGACATCTGTATGGACACAGCCAGGTTAAAGGCCAGTGCCCAAGTTCAGAGGAAATGAGCAAAAGACAATGGACAACGGAAAGTACCTGCAGACAAAGTGCCCACATCACTTAATACCTAAGAGCCATGTAACTCTCCCAGCTCCATTTCCAGAAGCTAGCTGCCACTTCAGAGAGTGAGGGCAGAAGGAGCAGAACTCTAAATTGGCTTTAAAATATTGAAGTGCTTCAGTTATTCTGAATGTCTAATATTACATTTTTGCCACTAGCTGTAATAGAGTTTCAAGGTAAAAAATAACTTCAATTTTAGTAAATTATATGAGAATGTTGCAATTTGCACACTTCTTCTAACTCTACAGTTTGCTCCTACTGCCTATGTCTGGGGAGATTGAAAGGACCAGTGCTGGAAGGATCAGCATTCAGAATAAAGTGAATTTACTCATACATCATTGTGATATGTGTGTAGGCCAGCATGGGGATTCTGGCCTGAACACAACCATTCTCTACTGCTTTGCTGCTCTCATCCTTTCTAAAAGGATTCCTTGGTATATCTCATGTAGTGAAAAAGGCTTTGGTACAACCTTCATCATCCAAGAAATTTGGCAAGAATTATAGAGACAGGCATATGTGGGTCTGCAAAGCTGAAAAGAAGTGTCTCAGAAAGGAAAACGCTTAAGGCAGTGACAAATCCTGATAAGGCTGCCTCGCCTGCTGACAGTGGTTCAGACCTGGCTTCCGCTAAAGTGATTCTCGATCACCCTAATCCTACATCAGGAGCCACAAAACAACTCGGGCACCACATTCCTAAATCAGTCACACTCCTTGGAAAAGCTTCAAGGACCACTTCTTGGAAAACCTGCTAACAACCAGCTCAACACTTACACACAGCCTAAGGAATTAGCCTAGACGATGCCAGACAATCAGAGGGTCTAGTGGACTTTGCTTTCCCAATATGGGCCACAGAGACTGCAGTTTTCAGCTTTAAGAAAACCTATCCAGAATTTCTTCCTCCGAGCCTCTTGCCCCAGAGCATAAACTCTGTGCCCAATCAGCTTCCCTGCTGGGCAGGAAAGCTTTCATTCAGGATTCAGTCTTTACACCCAGAGTCTTTACTTTCTTTTGAACAATTCTTTTGGTTACCGCTGTACTGTTATCTACACAATATATTTGTTTTGATTTTATAAAATTTAACAAGAATATATTTTATTCTCTTTGGTTATATATTACAAATGATGTGTCACCATTATTAAAAGTGCAGAGAGATACCTTAGGAAGTATGTAGTCAGTATGAAGTTTTAAAAGGTTTTAAACTTCATTGTTGTTTGTAATTATAATTCTTAACCTAAGTATGTCCTTTCCCCAAGCTTTTGTGCTTACATTGATCTTTTTATTGAGAAATAATATTTTATATATTTATGGGGTACATGTGATCTTTTGTTATATTCATAGAATGTGTAATGATCAAGTCACGGCAATAAGGGCGTCCATCACTTTGAGTATTTATCATTTCTATGGGTTAGAAAGAGTTCAAGTAATCTCTCTAGATACTTTTAAATATATAACACATTATTGTTAACTAAAGTCACTCTACTCTGCTATGAAACGGTATAATTTATACCTTGTACCTAACCGTATGTTTGTACCCTATAACCAAACTCGTTATTCCACCTTCCGACCCACACTTCTAGTCTCTAGTATCTGTCATTCTACTCTTTACCTTTATGAAAGCAACTTCTTAATCTCCCCATATGAGTAAGAACGTGCGATATTTGTCTTTCTGTGTCTGGCTTATTTTATTTAATGACCTCCAGTTCCGTTCATTTTGCTGCAAATAACATGATTTCGTTCTTTTTTATGGCCAGATAGTATTCGAGTGTGTGTAAGTACCACATTTTTTAAATTCATTCATCCCTTGATAGACACTTAGGTTGATTTGATATCTTTACTGTTATGAATAGTGCTATGATAAATATGCGAGTGAAGGTATCTCCTTGGTATATTGATTTCTTTTCCTTTGGATAAATACCCAGTAGTATGACAGCTGGATCGTATGGTAGGTCTATTTTCAAATTTTTGAGAAATCTCCACACTGTTGTCCATAATGGCTGCACTAATTTGCATTCCCACCAATAGTGTATAAGCATTCCATTTTCTCTGCATTCTCACCAGCATCTGTTATCTTTGTCTTTTTAACAGTAGCTATTCTAACTTGTTTGAGATGATATCTCATTGTGGCTTTAATTTGCATTTCCCTGATGATTAGTGATGCTGAGTATTTTTTTATATACCTGTTAGCCATCTTTTGAGAAATGTCTGTGTATATCTTCTGTTCTTTTTGTTTGTTTGTTTTTGAGACGGAGTCTCGCTCTGTCACCGAGGCTGGAGTGCAGTGGCGCAATCTCGGCTCACTGCAAGCTCCGCCTCCCGGGTTCACGCCATTCTCCTGCCTCAGCCTCTCCGAGTAGCTGGGACTACAGGCGCCCGCCACCACGCCCGGCTAATTTTTTTGTGTGTATTTTTAGTAGAGACGGGGTTTCACCTTGGTCTCGAACTCCTGACCTCGTGATCCACCCGCCTCGGCCTCCCAAAGTGCTGGGATTACAAGCGTGAGCCACCGCGTCCGGCCTTCTGTTCATTTTTTAATGGAATTATTTGTTTTTATGTTGTTGTTTGACTTCCCTTTATATTCTGCATATTAGTCTCTTATCAGGTGAACAGTTTGTATATATTTTCTCCCACTCAACAGGTTGTCTCTTCACTCTTTTGATTGTTTCTCTTGCTGTAAAGAAGCTTATTAGTTTAATATAGTCCTATTTGTCTCTTTTTATCTTTGTTTCCTGTGCTTTTGTGGTCTTAGCCACAAAATGTTAACCTAGACCAATGTCCTGAAGTGTTTCCTCTATGGTTTCTTCTAGTTTTATAGTTTCAGGTCTTATGTTTAAGTCTTTAATCCATCTTGAGTTAATTTTCATATAAAGAGATAAGGTTCCAGTTTCATTCTATTGCATAAGGATATCCAATTTTCCCAGCACCATTTATTGAAGACGATATCCTTTCTTCATTGAATATTCTTGATGCCTTTGTCAAATATCAGTTGGCTGTAAGTATGTGGATTTCTTTCTGGATTCTTTGTTCTGTTCCATTGGTCTATGTGTCTGTTAACACCAAGCTGTTTTGGTTATTGTAGCCCTGTAATATAGTTTTAAGTCAGGTAGTATAATGCCTTCAGCTTTGTTCTTTTAGCTCAGGATTGTTTAGCTATTTGAGCTCTTTTTATTGTTGTTGTTTGTTTCATACGAATTCTAGGAGGTCTTTCACTTCCTTGGTTGTATTTATTCCTAGGTGTTTTATTTTTTGTAGCTATTGTAAACGGATTTCTTTCTCAGCTATTTCATTGTTGGTATATAGAAATGCAACAGATTTTTATATGCTGATTTTGTATCCTGCATCTTTACTGAATTTATTTAGCAGTTCTAAGAGTCTTTTGCTGGGGTCTTCAGGGTTTTCTAGATATAAGTTCACATTTACAAAGAGTGACCATATATAATCTATTTTTAATGGACACTTTTTAAATACATAGCCTCATCCTAGTAAATATGTATTGTCACAGTTTTGACATGTTCGTTTTATTTTTCTCGTATCCCTTAAAATAAATACCAAGCAATTTAAAATGTTTGTTCATGCATTAACTGGAATAATCACACACTGGGAAACAAAATTATGGCACAAGTTGTAGTTTAGGGTATATTGAGGTAGAAAACTGATGCCTACCTCTAGTCCCTACCACTTTTGGCTTTACCTTTGTTTCCCTATTTTTCAATTCACAAAGATATAAACCTTAAAAGGGAAAACCGTGTGGAGTATCTAGATATATGAGACCAGGCTAACCCTTCGGTTATGAAAATTTTCACATTTTCCACTGTGATGGTTAATTTTGTCAACTTGGCTGGGCCATGGTGCCCAGATATGTGGTCAAATATTATTTGAGATGTTCTTTGAGGGTGTTTTGAGATGAAATTAAATCATTTAATATATTTAAATCATTTAACTTTGGGGAAAGCAGATTGCTCTTCGCAATGTAGGTGGGCCTCATCCAATCAGTTAAAGGTGTGAATAGAACAAAAGACTACCCTCTGTGGAGCAAGAGTTTACAAAGCAGCTTTCAGACTTGAACTGTAACATTAGCTCCTTCTGGGTCTCCAGTCTGGCAGCCTCTTCTGTCAGATTCTTGACTCACTAAGCCTTCACAATTGCAAGAGCCAATTCCTTAGAATAAATCTTTTATATATATATATATATATATACACACACACACACACACACACACACACACACATCTTCTTGGTTCTGCTTCTCTGTAGAATCCTAATACAGCTTACTTATGTGGAAAAGTTTATTCGTTTTATATTATACCAACCAGTTACTGAACAAACATTGCTTGGGGAACTACTTGTGCTTTGGATGATACCAAAAAGTCCATAAACTATAATATAGCTCCTGTCCTCAAGGGGTTGACAGTCTGTTTGAGGGAACAGTATGCATGCAGTAAGATCGCCACTAACCCCAAACAGCAGAACTTGTGTCAATATGTCACCATGGAACACAGAAGCCGTATTCAATTAAGAAGGAGAGTATCCCCCGGCTTGGTGGGGTTAAGGCTGTGGTTCTCTCAGTGTGGTCACCAGACCCAGCATCATCAGCATCACCTGAGAATTTATTACAAATGAAAATTCTCAGGCCTCACTTTCAATCTACTGATTCTGAAACTCTGGGGTGGAGCTAGCAATTTATGGTTTAACAAGCCCTCCAGGTGATTCTGATGCAGGCTGAAATGAGAACCGGTGGGTTTGAGAAAACCTGGTGGAGGAGGTGACATTTTAACCAGGCCCTGAAGGCTGAGAAACATTCAGGGAAGGAGCAGAGAGGGGAGACAGTTCGGCTTGGAAAAACGTCTGGAAGAGACACGTGAGTAAAAGAAGCGTGTATAAATATTGGTCAAGAGGCAGGACAGTGACAAACATGACTCGAATGGTTTGAGAAGGAGTGTACAGTTAAAATCGGCTAGTTTGAAGGTGGATACATTCACAATGGAGGGAGCTATTTTGGACTTTCTGCTTAAGGGGGCCAGACTGGGTTTCAAAGATAAAACATGACCTGTATTCTATTTTCTTAGAAAAGTTTGCCTTCATCTTCCTGACTAGTGCAGTGTTTCTTAAAGTGCAAGCCAAAGGCTCCCAGCATCTGAATCACTGGGAGTCTGCCTAAATAAGCAGATCACCTGGCCCCACCTTAACTCTAGCTACCAAATCAGAACATCTGAGATATGGATGATAAAATGACATTTTACAAAAGAGTACTCCAAGTAATCCTTATGACTCAGTTGAATACTGCCCCAGGGGTCCCCAAACTACTGTCTGCTGCCTATTTTTATACACTCTGCAAGATAAGAATGTTCTTTACATTTTTAAAGGGTTGAAAAAAATAGGGCTCTTTTGTGACATGTGAAAGTTTTATGGTATCCACATTGTAGTGTCTGTAAATAAAGTGACTGGTTGGAACAGAGCCACAGCCATTCATTTTTGGCTATGGCTGCCTTCCTGCTGCAGCAGCAGCAGAGTTGAATAATTGCAGCAGAAACCTTATGGTCTATAAAGCCTGAAGTACTTACTACCTAGCCTTTCATAGAAAAGGTTCGCTTTTCCCAGCCCTAGGTGATCCACAAGATCTGTGTGATCTTGGATTCCTGATCTGCTGGTGCTGATAATGGGGATGGGTACAAATGCCCCCTTGGAGGTAAGAGGAGGTGAAAATCCTAGAGCTTCCTTGGCTTCCAGATAGCAGACACTTAGAGTCTCTTGATGCCAAGAAATCTCAGGAAGACACTTGGAGGGGCCCTGTGCAGATGAACATCTCCAGATTAGGAGTCTTACATTGGGAGGAACAAGCTATTTTATCTCCTAGTGACAGGTCTGGTTATTATGGTGATGGGAGAGGGCTAAATTGGGAGATATTGAGAAATACTGTAATTGAAGGCATTTTTCCTGTAAGTTATGAATGTGATCTGGAAGGAGATGCCTTCGAATCGGACAAGTTCACGATTAGGTAGGCTGCATGACGTCAGTAAAATTTTCTAGGATTCTGTGAACCAAGCCTGTCTTTGAATTTTTTACATTAACCCTAGAGCAACAATATGTATGGCTGCTGATAAAGGAGCTCTAGATCAAGAAATAGGTAAAAGGAAAATTCTGGAAGGATTTAAATTCTGCAGTAAGAGGTCTTTTTATTATGTGACCAGGAAAAATGCAGATGGTTTAGGGCTGGACACAGTCCATCTTAGAGTCACACACACACACACCCAGAGTGAGAGAGGGGACAAGCAGAGAAGAACACTGGAGTTCAGCTCAGACCCACAGATGCTAGGATGGTGGCTAAGATACCAGTGTTTTATACAAAACTGTTACCTCATTCAACCCAGGCCATAGAGTAGATGGGGGCTTTGCAGTCTCTAATGGAGTGAGCAGAAAAACCTCTCTTGACAGGCACAGTGAGTCTCAGCTTTAAACTTTGTGGCATAGCTCTGAACTCCCCAGAGAAAAAGGCAGCCAATGAAACTGCCCCGCTAAGAGCAATTAGGATTTCTGAGACAGAACTCAGAGCTTCCTCTGAGGCAAAGAGTCCTAAGCACAAACAGCACCAAATACCATAAGCTGTCTGCACAGAAGCAAAGCAAAGGTATTCTTTTCATGTGTCAGGGTGGGGCTCTCAGGCCTGCATTGGCCTTTCACCATCGTGATCAGAAACACGAGTTGCTGATGTAAAGGTCAGCAGCGTGCAGAGCTTGTTTCTACCCTGGTGAGGAGAGTTTTCCCCGACCGAAGAATCTAATTGGTTGTTGATGACTCACAGATGCTGAAGTCCACAGGCAGAAGCACTTGATTGGCTGTCAGTCTGTTTTCAGCATTCCCGGCCTTGCAGGTCTGTAATGAATGGTACAGAGGGAGCAAAAGCTATCATTTGGATCAATTAATATGATGAGAAGGGGGTAGAGGGAGCTGTCTTCTCCCACACACCTAACCTAATAGCTATTTCTGCTGCTTCATTTAATCATTGCTGCGTTAGAGGATGCCTTTAAGAAAAGTAGTTCAGTAGATAGGAAACTTTTGAATGCTCCGTAAATGTCAACTGTTTTTATTGTTGTTTTTCCCCTGCTTACATCAGTGAGGTGAGGGTTACAAGCAGCAGGACAAATACAGAAACAGTCGTGACGAAAAGCTCAAGGATGACTCTGGCCAACAGAAAGGCTGGGGGATACGAAATAGAGCCTCTGGGACCCAGTTCTAATCTTAGCCTGGTTTTGACGCTTGTCTCAGAAACCTGCAAGAGACATCTACAAGATAGATTTTCTTTCTTTTTCTCTCTAATCTCAGTGCTGTTAATTTCCACAGGACTTTGAAGCTGGGGCTCTCAGATCACACAGTGGAATCTTTCGTACATACACTGCGTTTCAAATGCTTAATTGCTAGATCATAAGAAAGAAAATTAGCATGTGTATAGGGCTCAACATGCAATATTTTGTACTCATGGCAACATGCAGGTAAATGCTATTATCCATATATGATGAAGAGACTGAAAATCAGAATGGCTAGGAAAGTTGCACAAAGTTTTTGGGAAGGTGGGAAAACCCATGGGGACCCCAGCACCTGCCTACTGATAGTGGAAAAACAAGAAAGCGATAACCCCGAATGGTCGGAGAGCCTAGCACTCAGGGTTCTGATTTATGGACACTTGAATCTGGACTTCTTTACTAAACACTTAGGGAGCCTTCTGTGTGTCACATCTTGTATGTGCTGGAGTATAAAAATAATTGAGACGTGGATTTCAGTTTCAATTTGCTCACAGTCCAGTGAGGGAAGGGACTCATATGTTAGGGCAAAGAGACGGCTTTGCCCAGGGTGACATGAGAGCATAGAGGACGAGCAGCTTACCAGCTGTGGAGGTTAAAATGTTCAAACCACTTGATCGTTGTGGATCCCAACTTTACGATCTTGATTTAACTTTGGCCTAGGCAGAGATTGTTGACATGGTGTCCATGGATAGTTATCAGGAATTCTTTGAAGCTCCTGAAAATGTCTATACATTTTGATCCATATGTGCATTTTTAGATAAGAAAAGGACCATGTTCATACTGATTAAGAGTTCTTCCACTTCTAACAACCTAGATATTTGTCTAAGTATCAAGCCAGGAGAGATAGAAATGAAATAATACTGTATTAACTCTGTCTAGAAAATATACAAAAGTGGTATATAGTTGAAATGATAATTTTTAACCAACTAGATATCCTTTTAGAAGACTTCAAATCAGAAGTCTCATGGTTACTGAGAGATCATTAAAACCAGAGTTTCTACAGAGAGGTTATGCCATTGAGAAGTTTTGCTGTAGAACTGCCAAAAAACAAAACAAACAACAAAAAAACTGAAGGGCACACCTGGGACTTCAGAATCACTTTATTTTCTGCAAAAGATATTAAAGGCTTTTATTTACTTTGGAGAGATAGTTAACCCTATGGAACCATTAGGGGCCAATAAGCCATTGAATCCAGATGAATTACCTCTGTGAAAGTTAAAGAATGCACTGAGGGAGGTTAAAGAGCATCTAGCTGAGAATCCTCTTATAACTCATAATCCCAGCCAGTCCAATTCTCGTTCCGGCAGTCTTCCAGGTCTCACAGCTGGAGCCTCCTAACCATGACCTACAGGCTCAGCCAAGCCTGGGCACTTGGAGGCTGGAAACAAAATGTTCTTAAGTTGGGAACAAATTAGGGATCCTGGATCATGAGTTTGGGAGCTTCGTGTTTTTTCAACTTTGTGTCCCGCTCTGACCCTGGATCAAAGTTCTACAGTTGTAGCTTCAGGTTGCTCTTTAGTGATTTTAGGTTTTGCCATTTGATGCGTAGGGCTCTGCTTTGGTTCCAGATAATTATCTAGCAGAATTCTAGAGTCCCTTGTTGATTCACCACTTTCGTTCTTGAGATGAGGGTCCGTACGAGAGGCGCACTCAATCATTGCTCCGTCTGCATTCACTGCTGTAAGACCACAGGCTGTCAAACAGCCTTCCTAATCTAGCCTCTATTTCTTCTTCCTCATTTTGATTCCAGGCTCTTCTAACCTCACAACTTGACTGCTCTTGGCTGTACCGTGATTTGTTTATTTAGTACCTTGGCCTTGGCCATGTCCTGTGTAGCCCCCTCCCTATGATGCCTGATCCCTTGTTCTGCCCCAAAGAAGGCCAGATGTGGTGTCTGGGCTGTTAAACAGGGAACACAGTACAATGCCAAATGGTGTATTATAAAACCATGCATTATGAGAAAAGACAAGAATTTGCTATATTCACAAAAGATCAGAAGCAAATTTAGGAAGTTTAGAGATCAGAAGATCCATTTTAAACCATGAAGTGATGTGGAAGAGTGTTTAGGGAAAGGATTATATAGCATTAGAAATGCATAATGGTTAACAAATCATTACTGATTTATAAAAAGTCTCACCCTGGCCGGGTGCGGTGGCTCACGCTTGTAATCCCAGCACTTTGGGAGGCCGAGGCGGGTGGATCACGAGGTCAGGAGATCGAGACCATGGTGAAACCCCGTCTCTACTAAAAGTACAAAAAAATTAGCCGGGGGGTGGTGGCGGGCGCCTGTAGTCCCAGCTACTCGGAGAGGCTGAGGCAGGAGAATGGCGTGAACCCGGGAGGCGGAGCTTGCAGTGAGCCGAGATGGCGCCACTGCACTCCAGCCTGGGTGAGAGAGCGAGACTCCGTCTCAAGAAAACAAAAAACAAAAAAGTCTCACCTTGATAAGCATGTGTTATTTTAATAAGTGCTACTCTAGAAGCAAGATAAAAGCAAATTAAGGGACCTCATTTATTTCCTCTAAAAGCCTAATGCCATTCCACCGAAAAGATTAATATATGATGACAATCATATACACATTTACATGGCATTAAATAAATGGCTTGAGAGCTATTATAGGGTTGAAAACCAAGAATGATGGACAGAAATCACTGTCAAATGATGCAAGCTGAGGACTTGGATGCTGAAAAAGACTATAATTTGTTGGCAACTATTCGTCTATTGGCTGGATAATAACGGAATATGTAACATTCTGAGTAGCTAAATATTTGCAGTTGGGAGGTGGGAGAGAGTGACTTGTGCCTGGAGTTCAATAAAAGCAATATTTGAAAGCTGACATCCTCTATTTAATCTCTTTAGAATGAAAACTAGAAGGAAGCATAGGCCCTCTGCAAGAGTGTGTTTTACTGGGATTAGTAAAGAGGGATGGATTTGCTTCAAAGAATTAATAGCATTCATTAAATAAAGGGCATATGAGACAGTATTAAATATTCAGAAGCAGACTGGGAGAATAAAAAAATCAGATTCCAGAACGAAATCCACCATTAACCAGCTATGTGGTGCTGGATTACCTCATGCCTCAGTTCCCCTATGTGTAGAAAAAGGTGATTGGTCACTAAGCTCTATAAGAACCTCCTGCCTCTGAGACTTGTTTTGATGGAGTGCCCATGGCATGCATGTGAATCCTATTTAGTGACTCGTGCTCATCCCTGGGTTGCTATTTCCCCCAACACCAGCACAAATTTCAATATTTATTGCCTGATCTTCCCTCATCTCAATTCTGCACCTGTTTCCCCCATTTCAGTAACTACAGCGTCACTGTGCCACCACTGCTTTATGTCTACTGGAAAAATAATTTACACTGAGGAACTATTGGACAGATGAGTCACCCTTCCCACCTGCATTGATTTTTCCAAAGAAGATCAGGAGGAAAGCAATGCATAACACCAAGAAGTGCCTGGTTAGTGCAAAGAATTCAGGCATCAGAGAGGAGGAGGAGGAGATACTTTTGAGAGGGAACCTTCCAGAAGACCATTCCACTACTGTAGATTCCCTTGCCCATCTTTCTTCTGCCTTCTATCCCAGAGCCTGAATCATAGTACCTCCACTGGTTCAGCAGTGATCAGTATTAACATAGACATAATAATGTAAACAGCATTTTTATTCAAATAGAGGATGGGGATATGCAGAGGGCTATAAGTGAGTTCAAGCTTTACTATATTTAAAAAGTCATAGATTAAATTTGGTAAATACAAAGTAGCAGCATTCATAAATTAACAGATATTTGTTAAGTACCTGTCATGGACCTGGCATTATTCCAGTCACCCGTGCTACAATTGAATGATGCAGACAAAAATTCCTGCCCCCATAAAACTTACACATGGGTAGAGGAAAGAGATTAATCAAGAGAAATACATAAAATACAGGGTGTATTATATAGTAATAAGGGAAAGAAAGAAGCCTTGCCACAGTGAGTGCCAGTTGCCACTTTAGAGAAGAAAGTTCATTGAGATGGCTACTTGTGGGGAAAGACTTTGAGAAGGTAGGGGAGTGAGTCTTGGGTATAGTACCAGGAAGAGCATTCCAGGCACAGGTAGCAGTTCGTGCAGAGGCTTCCTGGTGTGTTGAGGAAAGCGGCCTGCCAGCTATGTTTGATGAACACATGCCTCCTGTGTTTGTGGAACAGCAAAGAAGCCACTGTGGCTGTAGAAGAATAAGTAAAGGGGAGGGGTGGGCATTGAGGTCAGAGAAGTAAGAGGTTATGTCAGTAAGGGTTCATAAATTAGAAATAGTAAATACCAAAAGAAATACCTGAGTTCAGTATGGTGGTATCTAGAGAACAGAATAGTTATACGGGGAAGGGACAGCAGTTTTGTGTTACAAGCCTCTCAGCACTGAAGTTATGTGCTTAAAGTCTTTGAGAAAAACAAATTATTTTTCTAACACATACAATTATGCGCAGACAATAGTGTGGTAGAAAATGCACTGTAGAAGTTTAAGCTACAAGTGATCCCTAAAAGCTGGGCTTATGGGAATTCTCAGAACATACGGAACTTTCACTGAGACTTGAAGGATGGCTATCATTTGGATAGATGGAAAGGAATTTAAGAATGTCACCACAGGACTCCAAAAGACCTGGGAGAGAATGTAGCCCAGCTCCCTTATTTACCTGGTTATGAGGACAAGAAGATTTAGAAGGGAATAAAGTAATTTGCAAGGTCTCACAGCTGGTTACCAGCACAGCTAGGACAACAACCTGTGTCTTCTTTCTCCCGCATAAATGCTCTATCCCATTAGCCACAAAGGCTTTTCTTCAAACCTTCTCCATTCTCCTCAAACCTTTGATCTCATCACCTGCTCCCCTCACCCTCTGCAGCTGATCTAGCTTCTTCACAGAAAATGGAAACATCAGGCTGGAATTACCTCTACTTCTGACCATCAAGTCTGGATTCCCTCTAGTCCTTTCCTCCTCCCATCCTTCTTCAACAGAAGATGTCTGTCCTGCGTGACTGAGGGTTCTAATCTCACCTTTCCCTGTGGAAATTCTGGAAATTACTTATGTGGCTGCTGTTTCCTAATTTCCTTTATGGACTACTGTTTTCTAGTAAATTTGTAATTGTTGATCTTTTCAGGGCTATAATTGGGCCTCTTTGTGTGTTCTTCATATGTCCTATGGGCAAGTTCACCCATAAACACAGCCTTCTCCTCTTCGTGCTGATTAACTCCTAAGTTCATAGCATCTGTTCCTTTTTCTTTCAGACTTGTCACCTACAACCTATCAGATATCTTCACTTGAATAATTCATGAGCACCTCAAATGAGTCTAATGGAATTATCAATTCACCTGATTCTCCTTTGTTCCTTATGATAACTTATTACTTAGTTCCTTAGTACTATCTACCTAATGGCTAAAGTCAGAAACCTGAAAATCATCTGAGATTTTTTTTCCTCATCCTTCCATCCATTCAACCAGCAAGCCCAGTCCATTCCACTTCCCAAACATCTCCAACTGTTGCCACTACCACTTATATTACCATTAAACTAATTCAGACTTCTCTCTTTTTGCCTGGATCACAGCTGTAACCTCCTAACAGGGCCCTCAACCTTTTTTTTTTTTTTTAACCTTTTCTTTATCAGATGAGGGTAAGGTTAGTGAAATGGAAGCCACTCTTTATGCAAGGTATAAGGGGTTTAATGTATGAAATAGTCCTCCATAATTGTTGGAGGAACTGGAAGAGCAAAGGATAAGGAAGCTGACATTGAAGACCAAGGAAGCTGATGCCTAAAGACTCAGCCTGAGGCACTTAAGTTGGTGGCTCTTAGTAGCTCACCAGGAAGCTGCTGCGAATGTCACATTTTCCCATGGTTTTTACTGCAACTGCTTCAAGAGAATAATTGCTTTGCCTTCTTTTCTACCTTCAAAATCCTGCATAACTGCCTCTCATTAGCAAACTATAAGGTAAATAACATAATATTCTGGGAAATGTAGTCTTGTCTTCTGTGATGGAGAAAAGAACTCAGAAGGGGGTGCAGTGAAACAGAACAGTCAACAGAAAATCCATCTTTCCCCTAAATTCTATTTTTCTGAAGTGCAGTCAGATCTTTCCATAAAAATAGGTGATCATATCATTCTGCTTAAAAACCTTCAACAGTTCATCATTCCTTTTAGGATAAAAAGAGATACTTTAATATCACTCGTAAAACTCATATAATCTTGCCTCAGCTTATTTCTCTTACTGATTTCTACTTCTTAGTTATCTTTAAAACCTCCCAAGCTAGTTTTAAATGAATGTCTGAATGAAGAATCCTAAATGGAAAAAGTTACTACATTATTGGTTAGAGGTGATCAAGTTTGGCCAGAGAGGGACAATCTTTTGAATAACATATAAAACTAAACCAATAAATTTGGACTTGACATGATAGGAAATAGGTCATTGAGTAAGAGGATGACTTTAATGAAAGAAGTATCTTTAAGTAATTTGGTCTTGGATATTACAGAGTAGAAATCAAAAGACATATAACTAGGACTTTAATAGAGTAAAAATGATGTGTTACTACTCTTGTGTTATTACATTCCTAAGGTGAGGGAAACCTCCTCATAATTCTTTTGATAGAATTAACTGGCCTTGGTAGCAAAATACCTGGAGAGGAGGAAATCGACAGGTTTCTGATTTGCAAAGATGCTAATGTGACTGACTTAAGGAAGTCTAAATTGGGGAGAAACGATAGATATAACAGATTTGAGGGGATGCTGCAAACAGATTCAGTTATTCAACTAAGTAATGCCCAAAAGTTAGCTGCTAATTATGCTAAAACCATCCAGTTGATCTGAATTACCCATATAATTGTGTCACTTCATACTCTCACTTTGCCCACGTAAAAGAGCCTCAGAACTGAAAATGCTTGATTTTACTCTTTGCCAATTCCACAGCATCTTGTTAAATAGAAAACATTCCCCAGCACAGCAGAGTTTAAGCTCAGTGCTCTCTCTCCTTTTATGGAATGTGCACTCTTAACTACTGGTGCTGTCAAAAGCTAAAGAGAAAGTCACTTGGATTTGCGTGACAGGACTTCCTTTTTTGAACTTTCTTTTTTATCTTCCAGAGAGAATCCACAAAATCATTTGAAATAGAATCAACAGTTCAAAATAAAAGGTGGAAGCTTAGGAAAATTGGCTTCTTAATTGACAGATAATTTATTTTAAAATAACACAAGTAAATGCTAATTAGGTTTACAGCAATATTAAAAAGGAATGTTCAGAAGGGATAAAATTCTTTATAATATTTGTTAATAATATTGAATTAGCATATTAAAAATAACAGAATCATTCTTCTACATCCTTCCGGGATTTTGCGTCATTATCATTCAGTACTTCAAAGACACAGAAGTCATTTTCTTGCCGTACAACCACCAGTGTATGAGGGGGAGGAAACACTAATGTCTGCCCTCATCAGAGAATAAACATGTACCTGGACTTCCTAGGGAAATCAGAGATGGGGAGAGGGCAAAGGAACTAATTCTGTCTTACCGATTGTTTGTGTGTGGCTTCCTGGACTAATTGAAAGGGGGTAAAGCCAGGATGTGCTTAGGATACCAGTGAACCGAGTCTCTCCAACCATGGAGCAGTCTTCAGTCTCTCTGCATGGCTTGGGGAGAAACCAGAGGAGATGCCCCCTTGCATTAATGTGGTTATATCTTTGTTCAAGTCAGATGTTTGCTCTTAGAGAGTCAGCTTAGGAGAAGGGTTCATACCCATAATGACACCCTCCTTCTTCCTAAGATGCCAGCAGGGCCACTAATGATTGAAAACACGCACAAAATCCTTTCACATTGATCATTATGGAGAGAATGATACTTTAAAATATGGTAGCTAAACTGATAGCCTTTTATTATTATTTTAGTGCCACTGTTGTTATATGACCCATTTCTTTGCATGACTTTTAACCATATTGACCTTTGGGTTGCCATGCCATCTACACTCCCTACAGAAAGATAACTTAGGACCTAGAAACATATGATAAATATGGTGGTGTAAATCCATAGATCTGTATTCTTTACAGAGTATAAATAATAAATTTCCCCTTGTAAACAACAGTGGAGTATGGATTGGTGATATAGCCTGTGGGGCTTGTCAATCCCAGCAGTAAGCACATTGACATTGGCAGAAATGTTTTTTAAAAAGTTTTGTGAATGTCCCTGAAGTAGAGTTGGATCTTTACCAAATTTCTGGAAACCTATTCTTACATAGGCATAACAGTCTTTTGAAGAAACAGAAACGTATTCTTTAGTCAATAAAGCAACCAAAGACTGGTTTATTGCAATGTAGTTATAAACGGTGTGACTGACTTAATGTCACTTTTGAAAATAAAGGCTTTAAAACACCAAGCTAATACCAATGCATGACCATCACTACATGTTTTCAATATATACTGTTATATAAAATTGTTTATTTCCTGTTTCCTAATACAGAGCCTAACATAGTTAGTAGGTAACTGGAATGAGATATAATAGAAGTCAGTGTGCTGGAGTAGACCGTGCCTGGACTAGGCCTCTCAAGACCTGGATTCAAGTCCTGGCTCCACCACTTCATGGTGTATAGCAGATGTGCTCTCAATGCCCTGCCCATACCTCCTCACTCTTACTGCATCAATGCACAAGGCCACGCCTCCTGTCTGCCAGCATCTGTACCGGTACCTTTTGAGAGAATTTAAGAGCATTCTTGTGCTACTGGAGCTGACCCCACTACCAGTGCAGCAGGCTGGAAGTTCTGAGGTGGTATTGCCTCCCGGGAGCAGCCCTCAAACAATGGTATACAAACTCCAGCTCCATCACTTTGAGGGGGATAACTCTGAGGCACCAGTTCTACATTGGCTCCCAGAGTTTCTCCAATAGAATTAAGTTCAAACCCTCACAGTTGCAGCTGCCTCGTGTACCCTGTATTGGCTTTCTGCCCTTCCTTGTCTCACTTTTTGACTCACAGTTGCCTACGGTGGAACTCAAGACATAGTTATTGGACCTAGAAAGGTCATGCAACCACTCATTGTCTCATGTCATAAATGACAAAATTTAACAAAGCTTCTTCCAAGTATAAAATTCTAAGATTTTTATTATCCTCCCTGCTTCTTATCTGGACTTTGAGAGAAGTATCTGAAATTTATAACGAAAGACTATTTACTGACAATGGTGACTAATTTGTGACTTTCTTAACACCTTTCCAAACTGCAGAAAATAGGGGAGAGTCTCCGCTTAGACAATGGAGATGCTCAAAAGCGATAGCAATGGGAAGTCACAGATGATGATATTTCCCAGCGTATAGTCCCAGTGTTTAGTTTCTGCATAGTTTGATGGCAAAATTAAACCTTAACAAAAACAATTCATCATTCTGTATATATCATAAAAGCCATTGAGACTGTTTTTAGAAAATATGACAAATACAGTCCCTCTATGACAACTCATATACTTGACAACATGTATGCTTTATATCCTTTAATTAGTGTCATCCTTGCAGCATTCCTGTGAGGTAGGGAGGGCAAAGATGAGTAACTCAGTTGTCAGATAAGAAAACTGAAGCTTAAAAATGTTTAGTGACCATTCAGGAGCTGAAGCCTTTTGTTTCTATGATTTGTACATTTTCTGCCACTTTCTATTTCTTCATGTTACCCGACAGTTTTTTTATATACTAAAAGTGTCTCTATTCTCTTTGGTAGATTTTCTTTTTAGGATTCCTGTTTTGTGCAATGTAGTAATAATAACATTTGAAATCTATTTTGTGGGAAAGATCATTTCCCACTTGGAAGATGAGCTGGAAATGAATGTTCCAGTGCAGATTCTTTTTGGTACTTCTTGGCACTTTATTATATTAAGTGTGTTCTTATCCACAGTATCTCATAGCATTACTATTTAGACATATTATGCCTAATATTGGACAACATACTCAGAGAAAGATGTAATAAATGAGAATTCAGGGATTCAAAGAAGAATCCTATTTACCTCCTTCACCTGTCCTACCTGCTAGTGGATTTCTGAAATGTTCCACCACTTTAGCTGAACAGTTTGATCCCTGCTAAAATAAAAATATCCTTGATATGTGTCACAGTGGAATCTGTTTCTAGTCATTTTCACTATGAATAATTTAAAGTCCGTTTCTGAAAACAGATTTGACAGAGGAAAGGGAAGCACCATATAAGGAAGAAAGGTAGAGGAACAATGGGGATGGGGATGGAGACCAGTAAGAACATGGAACAGCATACTGGCATATCTGACTTCGCTATCTGCCTGAATCCTAGACAGAGACTCACAGAATAAATGTACTAGGTATGTTGTTATGGGAAAGTCATTTACTTTTGTGCATCAAAGTTTTCTTATTTATAAATGATGGGTTAGGACTACATGATCTGCATGTTCTTTCAGCTCTAGGATTCTATTATTCTTTGATTCCATTTATCACATACTCTCATGGACATGGTAACAAAGATGAATGATAAAATCCAGTTGGCTTCTGTTTTCCTGAATATTAGCTAAGAATCAAAAAATGGTAGTGAGATTTTTGTGTTTGAGCATGTAATCCACAAAAGAGTCTTCGAAATGAGAAAAGTAAAGGCAAACTAGAGAGCTAACAGTATGCATTATTCACAAATAGTCTTGTGTACGTGCTTATAATGGGCCCCCAGCAATTTGACAAGGTACAGAAAACTGAAGGGTATGTCTGGTATGCTGTGCCTGATTTTTCATCCAGCTTTAACTTAGAGGCAAGTAAAGGGCTGTATGAGATACCTAACCAGAAGGAAGCAATATGTTGCTTACTATCACTCATCATTCACTCACCACTTTCTATTTTCCGTGTGCCAAGTGCTGTGATCAGTGCTTGAGTTTTCCCAGACATGAGGCCTGAAACAAGGATTGAAGTGCTAGTGGTTTCTGGAAGTTTCAGGGAGTGTTGGTAGAGGAGTAGGCACGTGGTACAGGAAACGGATGGCAGCTGGTAAAAGGTACATTATAAAACCAGCTACCACTGCATGTGACTAGAGCTTAATCCTGCAAAGAAACTCAGGGAAACTCTAAAACATATGCATCAGATTTATCCTATTGAAGGGTCAAGGGAAATGGGATATTTATTCCACAGCTCCCACTAGTTACTAACTATAAGCTACTCTTGTGAGATGGTAATTCTCCAGCACTTCTGGCCTCCACGTGGCAGGCAAGGTAAGCACTGATGGGCAGACAAAGCATAGCTCTTCAGCAAAAAAACGCAGGTAAGAAGTAAGTAAGAGTATCCTTCACTGAAGCAGTAAAGGTGAGGGGATGTGGGTAGGATACCAACAACATTGCTACACAAGAATCTTCTCAATACATCCTTACCACTATCCTACGAGATAGATACTATCACTCCATCATGCACATCAGAAGACTGAGCTTCAGAGGCTGTAAGTGCCTTATAAGATGTAGAGTTGAGATTGAAATCAAATATGTGACAAAAACCATATTGTTAGATACTTCTGTATGGTGCAGAAAGGAGAAAATATGTCATCTATGTCGTTACTTGACCCAAATGCTCCTCTTTCTGTGAAGTACTCTTTGATTTTGTCATCATTCTTCCTTTGTTACCACAGATCTTTCTTAGTTCTGTAAGAACAGTTGTCGCAGCTCTCTGTAATTAACTGTTTCATTTTACTCTCCTTACTAAACAGGACTTTCTTGGGGAGACAAGTAACATTGATTTCTTCATTTTTATATTCCCTTATATGCAAAGAATTGGCATATAGAAGACTCTCAATTAATGCTTATAAAATGCCTATGCCAGATTTTTTTGGTAGAGGCTCAAATTGGGCAGCCAATATTGGTAGAATCCCTACTATGTGCTAAGGAAGAAATAGACACAGAAATGAAAGAAAATAAATGTTGCTGAAATGCAGAGTTATATGCGTAAAGCTTGTTTGTCTCTTTTCCAAATATATCTACTCAGTCAACTCAGGTTTGATTAAATTTTTGTAGGTCTTCCCAATGTCAAGAAAAAGCAGTCTTTTAAATCTCATTTTACTCATGTGTGATAAACACCAAG
This sequence comes from Nomascus leucogenys, assembly GCF_006542625.1. Taxonomy (NCBI): domain Eukaryota; kingdom Metazoa; phylum Chordata; class Mammalia; order Primates; family Hylobatidae; genus Nomascus; species Nomascus leucogenys. Next base: position 21,150,095 of record NC_044406.1, on the reverse strand, counting down.
AAACATGTAAATGCTGAAGTCTATTTAATTTGTTTTATATCAGCTGGGGCTGTGTATGAATACCTGGTTCTAAGATTCTACATTTTATGACACTATTTATTTCTGGTGTCAAAATGGACCTATTGAAATATACACTGAAATTCTGTTTGCAAACTGGGGCCCATGCTTCTTTTGGCTGCTGATATACCTCATTGAGTATAGGGCAGGAGGGCAGCAATTTTCTACATATTTCTACTGCACAGCAAGATGTAGCAAGATGTAGTTAATTTCCAGGTGCATATTGCTTTAATTTCAGTTAGTCCAGTAATTTTTTGAATACAGTGCCAGGGTCCTCTCTGCTGGAGGCTATAATTTTATAAGAGCAGAACTCATGAAAGTATGTGGGAGAGATTAGTGGGCGGGCCTGAAACGCTTGCTTTCTCACTTTGTACTGTGCAAAGCCTCAGGCAGAAGGTTTAGGAAGTAGTTTCATTTGGAGACATTGATCGAATTTGGATGAACTCTGGAGAAAACTCAGATTTTCCTTGAAGTGTAGTCACTGGAATCGGGAAGGGAGTCTCATGTGCGGGAGATGATGTGTGAAGAACGTTCAGGCCCCACGTTGTACTTCTCTTGTACGGGTCTCTTGTACTTCCTTCTTTTTCGAAGGAATATTGATTCTTAATTTGATTGGAGTTAAAAATGAAGAGTAAGTTTATTCCACGCCAGTCAGAACCTCTCACAGAACACGTGAGAAGTAGCGAACCAGTGATAATCCTTGGAAATTTTTTTAAAAAGCCAAATGTATGCACAGAGGACAAAGTGCCCAGTACTGGCCCAGAACCCTAAGCGGTTTATGTAACTGGCTGCAATGGCACAGTGGCAAATGCCAGCAGGAGGCCAGTGTGTCATGATACCCGCTGAAATTGTAAGTGGGCTGTCAGAGATCATAGCATATTTATGCTGTGTGCTTTATCGAAAAGGACACATCCCAAATACAGACTGACCCAGAGTCCAAGTTATCAAGTTGGAAATGTATATCTCATTTGTCTCATCTTTTTTGGCAGGGAGATTGCCAGGGAGACTGGGAAAAGACACTGTGAAAAACATTTCCATGTCACAAGTACTCATCCAGCAATTATGTGGTGCCCACAATGTGATATTTCAGTGTTTTCACTGATTAGAACTCACGGTCAAACCCATTAGAGAGTCATAAAATCAATTTCGTGGGTAGCAACTGGATTTTTAATGAAATATAGAATAGAATAGAATGAAAGAGAATAAAGTACAGCAGATTGCATCTTATACAGGAAGGGTATTATTTTATAAAGCTTTGAAAAATGTGTTTATATATGTGAATATATGTTTATATGTTCATTTATATGTAGATGTAGATACATATTTGTTATATGCATGAGATTGACAGTGGGCTAAGACAGTAGAAATGCATTTTTCTTACTATGGATTACTGTTAAGATAGGATCTACCACAATGGCTTTTAAACTAACACAAATACAAATAAATGTAACCCACACATAAATCCCTGCTCCTCAGAATATTACAATCTAGTTAGAAATAAGGCACATGAAGGAAAAGGAAACAACTGTTTTATTCATCACTTACCAAAATCAAGGTGCATAAGTTATCCCATCTTGTTCTCTTGAAAATCTTAGACACAGGAGTTATTGTTATCATCTTACAGAAGAAATGAAATAATTTGATCAAGGCAAGGCAACCCAACCGAAATACGTAGAGTCTATAGCCTGGCCTAATGGTTAACACCACAATTTCCTCTATATCTTACCACCTTCCTGAAAAGGTGGCAAACATGTGTGAAATGAGTAATGTGAACAGGAAGAAACTTGGAAATTTTAAGAAGATAGAGGATGTTATGAATCGTCAAGGCGAGGAAGGGGGAGGTTTCATGGACCAGGTAGGATTTGATTTTAATTGGAGTCAGGAGGAAAGAAAACAGAAATGAATTCCAAACAGTGGATAGGAGATAAACAAAATCTTAGAGTAGGGAATAAGCATGGAATGCTTAGGGCCCAGGGAAGTAGACTGATCTGATACAGGGGAAGATACATGTTTGGAGAATGAAGGGAGAAAAGGCTGGATACAAACTGGCCCTGTGTGAGACTTATCACGTACCATGTGCCAGGCACTGTCCTAAGAGCTTTTTATACATTATTTAATTCTCATGACAAGTCTGGGCAGTAGATATTACAGTGCTCTTTGTAAAGAGGACTAAATGAGACTTAAGGAGTTCCATAAATTGTCCAAGATGTTGTTACGGTACTGGGATTCAAAGACACACATGTCTGAGTCTAAAGCCTAAGCTGCTAGTCACTCTGCCATACCTCATTCTGTGGAGGACACTGGAAATGATTCACAGATAAAGCTTATAATATAGCCTCCCCACCCCCAACGATACTACACAGCCCCAGCAATGTCATTCCCATGAAGCTGTGTTGTGGCAACGCTTGCATGATTATACATGTGGGGACCCTCTTTAGTCGAATGGTGGAAATAGGAAAGGGAGGTGAGGAATAAATGAATGTGACATATTGAAGAAAGAACTGATGCAAAAAAAAAGAGCAGAGCAAAGGAATTGCCAGAGGTCATGTGGAAGTTCCAAGCCTGAGTAAATCAAATGATAACATTGGTGAGATGGAGAAATTAAGCTTTACATTGAAATTATGGTCATACTGAAAGAATGCCATCCACATGCGTTTTAAGATAACCATAAAGTAACCATATTTGTTGTGTGCTTACAACATGCCAGGCACAGCACCAAGCCTGTTGTGTGAATTTATTTAGTGCACACGATAACTCATATGAGGAAACTGAGGAATGGGATAGCTCAGCAACCTGCCCAAGATCACACAGCTTGTAAAGGTCAGAACCAGGTTTCAAACTGAAATGCTTAACTCCAACCCAGACTTCTCTTCTAAACTCCAGCCTGTATCCGTCAACCTTCTTAACATCTCTATTTGAATTATGTTAAGTATCTCAAACTTCACGTGTCCAAATAGAACTCCTGATCTCCCACTACGTGCACCAGCCTCACCAGAACTGCACTTCCCACATTTTTCCCATCTTACATAATGGTAAGTGCATCCTTCTAATTACTCAGACCAAAAACCTTGGAATTATCCTTGACTCTTTTCTTTTGCTTGCACTCAATGGAAACATCAACACATCCTGTCTGATGTTCTTTCAAACCATATGCAGAATCTGATACTTCTCACCACCTCCCTGAGCAAGACACTACATCTCATACCTAATGCAGTTGCTTCCTAACTAGACTCCCCAAGCCTTCCCTTGCCCCTCTTTCAGTCTACTCTCAAACTAGAAGCCGGTGTGATCCTTCTGAAACATAGTCAGATGAAGTAACTCTTCTGCTCAAAACCTTCCAATGACTTCCCATCTCAGAGTAAAAGCCAAAGTGTCTGGAATGGCCTTCATGGTCCTATAAAACCTCTAACCCTCAACCCTATGGTCTTATCTCCCACCTGTCCTTTCTCATTCAGCTCCAGCTACATGAGACTCTTCATGGTTCCAGAAATGTTACGGATGTATTCCTGCCTTGGAGCCTTTGCAATCGCTGTTCCTCTGCTTGGAATGCTTTTTCCAGTGTGTGCACAGGGCTTACTCTTTCATTACCTTCAGGTCCCTACTCAAACATCCCCTTCTTGATGAGACCTTGCCAGATCACCTATCTAAAATTACGGAAGTGAATTTTGCTATTCCTCATTGCTACTTTGTGTTTGTCCTTAGCTCATACTGTTCTTCAACACACTATGCATTTTGCTTATCTCATTATTATTGTCTCCATCAATGGAATGTAAGCCCAATGAGGGTAGGGGTTTTCTGGCCTCTTTTGTTCCCATCCACAGTACCTGTAACAGCACCCAACATATGTTAGGCACACAAAGACATTTGCTGAATGAATAGATAAAACCCAAGCAATCTGATTCCAGAAACAACACTCTTAGCCCCTAAGCTGAACTACCTCTCAGAAGTTGAAGAATGTTTCTTGGACTGAGAAGTTCTGAATGTTTTTACCCAATGTTAATTATTTGTCAAGTCTAGCGAGGGTTTAACTATTTCTACATAATCAGTGCAGCAAAACTATACCATCTATAATATAGTACATGTTTTTGTTTGGTAAGTAAAATGTCCCCTTCGGAGTTGTTAATAAAAGGGTTGTTATCTGGTTTGTCTTCTTACTGCAAATTTCTCAGGATGGTTTTATTTCTCTCTATGCAGTAAATGTACTGCCAGAGTATGCATAATAGTTAAACATAGAGTATTTTAATTAGAACATATACTTTACTTTTTATTTCATGATTTGTGTATTAAGTGTTTTGTAGAGTTTCTTATTAACTCCCTGTTAGCCTCCTTTTACATTTAAAGAAATAGACTGAAGTTACTTTGGATTTTCTACCATGGTTCTGGCATGAGGAATGTACTTAATGATGAGTAAGAAGAGTTTGTTCAATTCCTGTCTTTAAAAACCTATTTCTCAAGCATCTAAAATTATGAAATACTCTATCGTATTAAGTTTTCTGAAATTCTTTAATGTGTGTTAAAAATTCTACTCCCTTGGTGCTCATCCATAATGTGGGGTTTTCTTTTCACTTCCAATGTCCTGCCCAGTTTGGAAAACTTGCACTAACATTGGAAGTTTATTTGTATTTAGTACATCTTAAAAAGTGCCCCTATATGTAAAATCTACAGTTGCATTTAAACCTGGGTTCCTTTTTCCACATAACAAGATAAAGCATGAATAAAACTATGTCCTTATTAGTACTTGGTGCTATTAAGTACTTTTTTAGAAGGATAAGTTTTATCCTTCTAAACATGTTCATTAAAAATTAGCCCAGGGCAAATTTGTTAATCTAAGCCCTTACACAGGGAAGCAACAAACTTTTTAAAATACTTAATCAATCTGTTAGTAAAATGGTTCAAATGCCTCCTTCTCAGTTCCTCTATATGTAAAATGGTTGATTTAATTGCATTTGATCATTCCAAGTTTCTTGATAAATGTTGAAAAGACTCACGTTCTGGCTTAGGTTAAAACAGTGTTCCCCAAAGTGCATTCCACAGAATGCTAATCCTACAAGTGTTAATTGCTGATGTTCGGGGGGGGAATAAAAAACCTCTTTCCATGGTCACATGAATTCTAGAAGTGCTCAATTAGACTGAGAACAAAGTTTAACATGTTTCTTATTGTGGAACTTCTCAGAATCTTTAATAGTATGAATTGTGAATCCCAAGAGGAAGGATAAAATTTACAGGGATTTCAAACTGCTTTCACCATGGAAAATACTTTCTATGGGCTACCTAGCTATAGTAATGTTCCTTAAAACACAATATAGGAAACATTGGGTTAAAGCCCCAGCAAGAAGTAGGATTATTTAATCATCAGGAGAATATCTGCATAGAGTTTAAAATGCTTGTTGTTCAGAGACATTAAAATTTCTGTTATGTGTGTTACTGATAATACTTTCAACTTGCAATTTTAAATATTTGACTCTCTGTGGGAGGGAAGGGTGACCTAGCCATGATAAAATGAGAGAACACAGAGCAATTACAAAGCGTTTTTCTGTTCTGATTACTCTTTTTTAAACAACTTCTGATGTCTGTGCATTTTGTCTCTGTGAGATAAAGGTTCTGAATTCCGATGAGGCAGATCACAAAGGTGGTGTATTTTTAATGAAATCTTCAGGTAGGAGATGTCCAATCCAATTCTTAAGATTAGTTGCCCTATTACCAGAGTGACCATATGTCGTGGTATGTCCACTGTAATCCAGATTTTTACTTGTTATCTCTGTGTAATTACTAGCACCTCCTTTTAGTCTAAAAAAAAAATAGTACTATTTTGGATAACAAATTATACTGTCACTATTCCAATTACACATGTGTGGCAGATTATATTTTTCAAAGAGGTTGCAGCAGTATCTATCTCCTGTCCACATGCCACTCTCCCATCAATAAAAGGGGTCTAATTTCTCTCCTGGAATCCAAAAGGGCCTGTGACATACTCATAACCAATAGAATACAACACAAGGGACACTGCCTGACGTTCCCGCTGAAGACATAAAAAGCAATTCTGCTGCAGTCTCACTCGAACTCTATGTTGGAGCCTTTAGTCACCATGTGAGCAGTCTAACTGCCCTAAAGCAGAGTCATACTGTGAGGAAACCCAAGCTAACCCATGTGGAGAGATCACATGGAGAAGCCCTGAGATTACAAGGAGAGAGATGCCCAGCCAGCTCCCCGATTCTCTAGCTCTAGTCATCATCTGACTGCAACCACGTGAGAGGTCCTGAGCCAGAAGTGTCCAGCCACAGGCTTCCTGGAATCCTAATCTGCAGAAATCATTAAATAACAAAATGATTGTTGCCATTTAAAGCCACTGTTAGCGGGTGATTGGATATGCAACAAAAGAGAAATGGAGCACTGTGGAATTTGGATCAGACATAAAGTTAGAGTGCTAGGGGTCCACTTACCTTGTTTTGAATTTGAAATTAGGCCACAGATATTTAATTAACTTTCTGAAATTCAAGTTAAACTGGAGACTGCGTAGAAATGTTACATCCAAGTACCCCCATCCAAATATGAATTTGCAAAATAACATAATTTGGTAAAATGCAAAAGTACCAAAGAACAAGTCTATTGCCTTTCAAGCTCTAATTATACCTCTTGTTTGTTTTTATTATGTATAGAAAAAAGAATATAAAACATACCTATTTAGCTTAAATACTGACAGCAAGATGAATATGTGTGTACCTTTGCCACCCAACTATAAAAATGGAGCATAACTAGAACCTTTGAAGTGCCCACCCCAAGTTTCTTTCTGAATTGGCCCCTTCTTCTCTTTCCCAGAGGTAAACACTATGCCACAATTTGAAAATTTTTTCCCTTAATTCTCTGTGTAGTTTTCCAGCTCACATACTTTTCCTGAGACAACCTATTTAATTTTTCTAGGTTTTTAACATGAAAGCATGCAGTTATTTTTTGCCACTTAGTTGTTTTGCCTAAATGTATGTTTTTTAGATGTATCCAGGTTAATGTGTGTAGCTGTAGTTCTCTCCCTCACTTTTTACATAGCTCTTATTTCAGTTAACTAAATCGATGGGGAAAATGAGACACGCTCACTTGCTTCAGAAGTTTCTATAGAGTAAAATGAATGAAAGACAAAAGCAAGAAAATACAAAACTGATTTGAAAACCTTTACAATTCATGCATAAAGGAAAAAATCATCTGTTCATCTCTCAGTTCTGAAGTACTCAAGTCAAACCACTTTGGTATCTGAGACAAGTTTGTATGGCGTCTAGCTGAGAAAGCAGCCTAATATTTGCATCATGTTAACCCAGCAGTAATAAATTTCTTAACACACTTTCATCCTCTCCTCACTATGATCATCATAGTGACATAGGCTTCCTAGATGTTCACCCATACTACTACTTCCTCTTGGGTTCACAGTTATATATTGGTGCCATGTGACTGATTCTGGCAAGTGGAAAGATAACAGAAGTGGTATATCCCTATCCAAGGCCTCACCATGCTTACCCTTCCGTAAAAATTCATGCTTTCTATTCCCCACAAGATGAGAAACTCAGAGATGGCCATATTATAGGTTGCAAGAAGCCTGGATCCCACAGTTGCACTGGGAGATCTGTCAAGGAGAGTCAGTTGTCCAACTGACACTGGGCTATGAAAAACTGAGGTTTTAGAATTCTTTGTTGCAGCAGCATAACTTTGCCTTGTCCAGTCATTATTATGCATAGGTGTTGTAGGACACAATGATGAGCTAGAGGACATTAAGTTTTTTTTGTTTTCTGGTGGTGTTTTTGTTTTTGTTTTTGTTTTTGTTTTTTTTTTGAGACGGAGTCTTGCTCTGTGCCCCAGGCTGGAGTGCAGTGGCGCGATCTCGGCTCACTGCAACCTCCGCCTCCCGGGTTCAAGCAATTCTCCTGCCTCAGCCTCCCGAATAGCTGGGATTACAGTCGCTGGCCACCACACCCAGCTAATTTTTTGTATTTTTAGTGTAGATGGGGTTTCGCCATGTTGGCCAGGCTGGTCTCGAACTCCTGAACTCAAGTGATCCGCCCACCTAAGCCTCCCAAAGTGCTGGGATTACAGGCATGAGCCACTGTGCTCGGCCTCTGTTTTTAAATTCTCCTTTCACAGAGGCCCAGCACTTTTGGTGAGGTTGGAAGAGAGTGTAAGATAAAATCCTAGTAAAAAAATAGCAAATACCATTGATTGAACGCTCATCATTTGCCTGGCAATGTGCCACACAATTTACAAGCAATATTTACTTGGTTACTCATAGCAACCTATGAAAGAGGTACTATTTTAATCATCAGCATTCCATTTATGAGGAGCGTGAAGGCTACATATGGGAAGAAACTTAAGGTTGTAGAGCAAATGAATTCCAGGGTCACAGCTTGAACTCAGGTCCTTTTTTCTCCAAATTTCATGCTATGAACAAGGATACTTAACTTTAAAGTTTCCAGGGACAGATCAGTTTAGTAAAATGTAATTCCAACTGGAGGCGGTGATTGGAAAGATTCCAGTGTTTCCCTGCCATAGTTTCCACATTTTTGATACTCTCACTCTGCCACAGCGAGTGGGCTTACCGAGGGAGTGTGGGATGGGAAATATCCTTAACTATGGCTACTTGCCTGCGGATGCCTCATTATTGTCACTGCCAGGAAAGCAAACTCGAAAGGGAGAAGAGGCAGAGAAGTCTAAGAACTGGCTCTGTGATGTGCATCAAACGGCTCTTGGTCTCCTCCAGAGCTGCTGGCAACCCAAAGATATATGGAGTTGCTTGTGTCTGTGTTGAGTTTGAAAGTCCAGTGTTATTTTACAGATGAGGATTTGAAATGTCCAAAAAGTATGTCAGGGCACCATGGCTGTTTAGGTATTCCAAATTGTATGTGGAGCTTGATATGTGATTGTCGCTTAATAGAGTTTGCAAGTGACATATTTATTAGACATTGATGAATCTCAAAATTTGGAGAGGTTCAGATAAGCATCCTGAGAATCAGAAACTCATCAGTTGCACTGCTGACACGTTAAGGGTTTCCTTTTTTAGTTTAGAAGCAAGTTACTTTCATGATGCCTTATGAGTGTGAAAAATTTGTGTAAGGAAACTACTTCTCATTAACTAGAGGAAGGCAGGACTATATAGTCTGTGTAGAAAATAAGGAGCCTTTTAGGGTAAGATAATGCAGTGAAAAGAAGCACAACAGAAGAGAGGTGAAATGGAATAGGAAAGAGATATGAAAAATCATATGTAGAAGCAGAGGGGAAGAATGACATCCAGAATGGGAGGAAGACATAAAGGAAGAATATTTTTTTGAAAGGAATGTGCTTAACCATTGACAGTTTCCATGAAGAAATATTGTGGGGGATGGATTAAGAACATTCTACATTAAAGAAGGCTTAAGGAAAGATAGTCAATCTGTAAATGTTTTTCTTACTAGAGGAAAAGGTAAACATTAATAATTCAAAACAATAGCTGAAATCATTCACATTGTACTTATCCTTGGGATGAAGTTAGAGGCCACTACCTCTTATACATTTATACATATAAACACAAGCACATACATTTTGTATCCCCTACTAGTTCTTGCCAACTGTAAGCAAGGGTATGCATGGAGGAATTCAGCCTCACTCACATCCCATATCAACACAGATAAACCACTTAAGAAGGGTGGAATTAATATGGTTGCCTCATAATCCTCAGTAAGCTATAAAGGTTGTTTTTTATTTCCTTTTTGAAAAGCAGATGATATAATATGCCTATGGTATCAGGATAATGTTCCCTGTCAGCAGAGGGAGAAGGGGGAGAAGAGATAAAAGAGGAAGTCCCTTTAATCTGAATTGCTTTGTGGCTGGAAATTCACAACTATAGCCTGGAAGGTCTGGACAGCTATTGCACTGCTGCTCACATGGTGCTGATAAGCAATGCAGTTTATTTCCATCATTTCAGGATAACTATAAGGTGACCACCCACAGGCATGGGCGAAAGGAGCAGGAAGAGGAGAGGGAGCAGAAAGCCTCAGAGAATATCTCCTCTCATAGTCTGGCTGTACCAACCCTTTATTTTTGTTCTTATTCCCAACCCTATCCCCCTGTGCCTCCTCATCCACCTTAGTGCACAAGTGCAAGCGTTAATAGTAAAGCCATGACTAGGAAAATGGAATGATGCACTTATAGCTGCAACTGAGGTTAATTCCGAAGTCTGCCCATAGATGTATGTCACGTATCTGGCTCAGCTCTAAGCACATAGCTAGCATACACAAAATATTAGTTTTCTTCCCTTTTAATCACTCCTGTTCCTTCTAATCTCTGGTTTCCCAGATTGATTCATTTGGAGTTGGCATCTGGGAGTAGGTTGACTAGATGTCTTTATGGTCTTTTTCTCAACAAAGAAGACTACAGACACCAAAAGTTTGAAAACCCCAATCCATGAAATGTGCGATAATTCATAAAAAATGAAATTAGTCTTTTGGGCCTCTGCTCTTCTTAACATTTGAAAAAATAACAAATAATAACTCTTTTCTCTTACCTAACTTGTTTCTAGTAAAAGAATTTTGTTACTGAGATATTTTGTCTCAAAGTTATTATCTTGTATTTTTCTAGAAACAAATTGATAATAACAGAAACAAAAACAATGAATTTTGTACATCGAGAGCCAGCCAGTGGTCAGTAACTGAAGTAATTTACATATATTACCTCATTTGATCCTTACAACAACCTTCAAAGTGGTTATTTTTATCACTAACTTATAACTTTCTGATTTTAATTAAATTAATAAGAACCCTGGTAAATTATCAGAAAAATTGCTAAATATGTTGCTAAACCCTACTAGGACTTCCATTAGTCTTTACTGAAAAGCAAATTCAAGATTGCAATGTTGCTTTAATAAGCATGAGCTAACCATAATACAGCTGAGCTGGAAAATGTGGATGACTCACTTTACAATCACCCCTCTTTGCCTGCCTGTAGCTAACACTATCAAGCACTTCCTTATGTTAGCATTTAAACTCATCCAAATAAATTAATTGATGGAAAGATATTGGAGATTATGTAATTACTTCCTCTGGCTCTGGTGGTGTTGCCATCTGACTTCCAGGCAGCAAGATGAGATCTAAATTAAATGCAAATAATTGTTCACAATTAGAAAATGAAATGCCTGGAGAACCCCAAGATATTTTAAACGAGCTGATGTACTTGCCATCGATCAACAGTTGAGGCTTTCTAGCATGTACTTGGCTTAAGTCCCAATGATGACATTGCGCATAGCAACAAGATACCCTTCTACATCAGAGACAAGAATTCCCAAGGATTCATCCTTCAGTAAGAAGTGAACTTTTACGAAGTTGTATGCATAAAAAGTATTCTTAGTTCAAATTTCTGAGGGTTACTGGGTAGCTGATTTCAGGTCATACGGGGTCTTGCAAAATAAAAGTACTTAAATAATTATTTAAGTTAGGCAAGTTGGATAGATTAGATATGTCTAACCTTCACTCAGGGCAGTTAAATGGGTGAGTTTTGTATTGCTTTGATTTAATTTCCAGCTCCCCCACCCCCCAAAAAAGCCATTCTTTTCTTTTTCAAGATATTTCTCAGGATCTTTGGGGATGAGGTTGATATGAAGTGATCCATCCATACCTATAATGACGACATCTAACGGAAAAAAAAAGACTTCATTGCCTTTGAATATGCTAAAAAAGATGCTATCTTTTCAATAGAGACAAGGGCAGAATGATGAAGGAAAGACATAGCCTGAAATAAGAAAATGGTTCCAAGAAAATGCCCTTAACAGGCTAACAGCTTAGATGGATACAAAGGTTTTTATAAACACCATTAGTATTCATTTAGTATAGGTAGCAGACAGCAACAAGAATTGGAAAATAACTTGGATGTGATCACGGAAGGGACAGAGGGAGGCAAAAAATATAAGCTGCTTTCTGAGCACAAATCTCTGTCACCGGAGAGCACAGTTGGAATGTCCTCCTTTCCTGATTAGCAACCATCTAATCAAGGACACCGAGTGCCTGCCAGGTCTATATACATGTCACACAGAGAAGAAACAGAAGGGTTCAGGCCAAGATGTTTTCTACCTATTATATGCACCAGGTTAAGAACAATTTTAAAAACAATTTTTTGTCATAAATTTAATGGGATGAAGTGAGGATAGTTATTTTTTTTATTTTTTTAATGAAGAGAAAGTTATTTCCAGAAGTCTTTACAAAAGAAATCCAAAACCTCAACATTTGTCTATATATAGCTAAGGTAAGAGGGCATATGAATAAAGCAGAGAAAATCCAGAATGCATATATACAAGTATAACTACGGATTTAAATGGAACGGTTGTCTAAAGAAAGTCTTCTCAGCCTGGAGAGGCAGAAACTACATTATACAAAGGCCTTCAAGTAGAATATTTGGTAAGATTTGCTCACAATGTTACTACATTATGGTTAAGTCTTTAAACTGCAATACTCACCTCTTTGATTGCAGTGTGAAATATCACTGCTCAAGTCCCCCACCCCTGGTGGGTATGTAACTGGGGTCATAGAGTAAAAGTGTTTTCTCCCTATTGTCATATTACACAGGAAAGCATATTAGTATAATCAGAATGCTTTGTGAGTAAGGAACAAGAGCAGGAGGAGAAGTTATTCAGAGATTTCTTATACCAGCGTCAGATGGTCCAAAATAGGGATATACCTGCCAGATGGGCAAGAGTGTAGCATCTGCTTGCCTGGGCATCCTCTCTGTTGTTCGGCATTTGGAAAAGCTTGAATATTGCTGGCTTTTCAGTGTCTCCTTTTTCTCCTTGTATTCCCAGTGCCTGCGTAGCATACCCCAAGGCTCAAAGATAATCTCAATTGTGATTGAAGAGTAGATGAATTAATGAATGGCCTTCTTGTCCGATGGATAGTTTTTTCTTTATATTTCTTTGAGACAATCTTGTTCTGACCAAAAAACAATAGTCTGTGCCTTAAAGTGACTTTGCGTATCTCTCTTCTAATCCTGTGTGTGTTTTTGCGTGTGACAGTCAAGCTGAATTTAGAGCTAAGTAATTCACATTTGAGAGAAAAACAGGATGGAAAGTCTGGTAGGCATTATAGTACACAAAAAATCTACTATGCAAAATAAAAGAGCACTCAAGGAGGCTGTCATGCTTCTCAGAGTATCTTTGGGTTTATTGATACATTTCTTGATCTTTACAAGCTGACCCTTTATGTAGTTGCTTCTCTAGTTTGCAAAAATTTATTAAAATGACAGCAGTCTTGGAATGATCTTGGACTTTCAAAGATCACAGGATGGTTTTTATGTACAGTCATGACTTCCTCAAGTCAACTTTTAAATATGTTAAGGTCTGCACTTAACAGGAAAGAAATGTAGACTTCTGTTCAACCTAAAAGGATCACATAAGAATTAGGACTTACTTTGCAAACTCACTTTGCAAAATGAATTTGATTCCCCTAGCAGCTCTCAACCAACTGCACTTTCAACTTACATCTCGATGTAAGACACTTGAAAAATTGTGATGCCTTTTGAGGTCATAATGCAGTGTTGGAAACAGAACTGCATTGTGGAAGAAGCCATGATGTTCAGGCGCTTTCATTCTTAAACCCTCTATTTCTTACTGGTCACTCTATTTAATGATGTTTCTTAAAAGATTTGTGGGTGTTTACTGATATCCAGCAGGGAAATTGTTTAGGGCTTTTTATTCTCTCCTTTAATTCAAAAATACTTATTTAAAAGGTAGCAGACACACATGATAGCTAAAAGCGCCCTGAAGGAGATAAATTTGTGTTGAATGCTACTTGCTTGTCTTTTGTAAGATTCGTAAGAGTACATTTCAAACTCTTTACAAGGATATAGTTGAGGTATTGATTATTTTAAAGCCTGGACAAGAAATGGTGATTAGAGTATTGAGAACCCTAAACTAGTGATGGGCTATTTCCATCTGTCTCCAATATCTGACCAAGCCAATACTTCAAGGTTTCTTATGTCTCGGTGATTTGTGCATTATTTCTCTCATTCTTTTCTGAGTTTCTGTTTGCTCTTTATTAAAATAAAACATAACCGTAGATTCTTATACGGACATGTATAATATGTTTTGCATGTATAAGAAATAACATACGACAAACATAAACACATCCAAAGATCTTTGATATTTGGCATTAAATATTATCCCTTACAAATATCTCGCTAAAGGGCTCTTTGTCAGTTTTGAAAAGGGAGGCAAAACAATTTCAAGCAGCTATGTAAATACATCAAGTAAAAATGAAGTTAATATTTATTTTAGAGGCATTTACCATATTTAGGTGCACAAACATTTGACCATTTTTAGTCTTCCTTCAAATTGAATGACTTCCAAAGACCACAGAAATACTATTATGGGGAACGCTGTCAGTGGATATGTCTCAAAGTGAAAAAGGGTATTGGAAGGGCATTTTAATTCTTGAGCAAATATAGAGAATCTTTCAAATAATCTAAGGAAGGAAAAATCATACCTGAACGTAAGTCAGTTAGGAAAAATTCATTTGAATTCCATCACTGGGTGATACTTTAATGGATCTCAGAGAGAAGCAAAACACAGTAATTAAAGATGAAAAGAAAGGCAAATTAAAGAATGCCAATAATATTAGCGTGGAAATGGGTACCTTGGATGAAGCAAGGCAAGAATTTAAATAAATGATTTTGTAGTGGACCCATCTGTCTGCTCTGCAAAACTACACTATAATCTGGCACAAATTTTTGTATGTTGGGCTGAGAAGAAGCTAAGACATTGAAATTTCTCATGAGCAGTAGGTAAACACTCTTTGTTCTCATTTGTCTTGAATTACAACTGATCATGATGGCTTGAGCATCTCAGTGAATAATTTTCCAAGTCCAGGCTGCCAAATTCCAAAGGACAATACTTGTGATACATCCATTCATTTGCATCCTTTCATGACTCAAAACCAATCATCTATAGTCGGTTATCCTAATGAGTCGAGAGTCTCAAATTCAATCATTATTATAGGTGATGTATGTAGCCTTACAGAATGTAAGAAACATTTGCTTGGTGCAAATAAACTAGCATCTTCTTATGTATTCAGATTTATAGGAATTATCTGCTCTACTAGTGCTTCTCCTTAACACCATTTAGTCTACCACAGTCACAGAGCACCTATATTAGGCTCAGCTGTACCCAAGGCACAAGGGCCACAAACATGAAAAAACAGGTTTGCCACCCTCAAGAAACTACCTACATAGTGAGAAAGATGGACATACAAACACATAATTACAACACAGTATTAACTGGTAGTAAAATAAAGTTAGATATAAGAGCCTACGAATACAAGGAGGAGTTCTAAAGAAAGCTCCTCAAAGAGAATGATGTGCTAAATTCGTTTTAGGTCTGTAATATGACAATAATAACGACAGCAATAGCTGCAATTTATTGAGTGCTTCATACATTTTAGACACAGTGGTAAGCAGCTAGCATGATTAATTTCATTTCATCCTTTTAATGACCCCAGGAGATTGATATTATTTTCTTCATTTACATAGGAGAAAACTTGAGCATGGAGAATTTAGGTAAGATTCCCACTGTCACACAGCTAATGAGCGGAGCCAAGGCTTGAGTCAAAATCTGTCAATTGTCAAGCTGCTCTGTTCTTATAATATTTTTAACTTTTTATTTTGATATAATTTTAAAGAAAAACTGCAAGAATAGTATAAAGAATTTCCATATGTCCTAATCTAGGTTCTCCAATTGTTAATTCTTTTATCATATTTGCTGTATCAATATTCCTCTCAGTAGATAGACAGAAGATGGATACATCTATAATTTTGTAACTACATCTATAAGTTTTCTTCTAAATCAATTGAGAGTAAGTTTCCAGCATGATGCCCCATTATCTCTAAACACTTCAGGGTTTATTTCTAGAAAGACAAGGATATTCTCTCATATACTTGCACTGTAATTACCAAAATCAGAAACTTAACAAAGATTATACACACACACACACACACACACACACATATATACACTTGTATGTATGTATTTTTTTCTTCTAGGAGTCAATAAATCCAGGATCATGTGTTTCTTTTAGGTGTCATGTCTCTTTGGTCTCCTTTACTCTGGAAGAGTTCCTCAGTTCTTCTCTTTCATGACATTGACATTTTTAAAGAACACAGACCAGTTATTTTGATGCCTAGTTTTTCGAATGGGAGCAGTCTGATATTTCCTCATGATTAGATTCAGCTTGTGTATTTATTGGTAGGAATACCACAGAAGGGAGGCTGTGTACTCTAGAGCCTTATATCAGGAGGCCGTCGTGTCAGTTTGTTTCATTGCTGGTAACGTTAACTTTGATCATTTAGTGGAGGTGGTGTCCACTAGGTTTCTCCACTGTAAAGTTACTATTTTTCCTTTTGTAATTAATAAGTGTTTTGTGGAGGGCATAAATACCCTGTTCCCAAACAAACGTTCACCCACTAGTTTTAGCATAATGACTGTTGACTGAATTAATTATTGGTTATGATGTTTACCAAATGATAATTTCCTACTTCCATCATTTCTTCTGCATTCATTCATTGGAATTCTACTGTAACAAAGAGGCTTCCCTTCTCCCATTTTTTTCTATATCATTTATTCATATTTGTATGAACTCATGAGTTTGTATTCAGTGAGTTATAATTCGTTACTATCATTATTTACTTTGCTGCTGCAATTGTCCTAAATTTGGGCAGAGTATCCCCTTCAAGCTTATTCCTGTGTTCTATGAACATGTCTCAACATTCTTTGAGGCTACTTTCTGGCACCACAAAATTTTCCAGGTTCACTTGGACTTTCCCTGCCCCATCCCTGGAATCAACCATTTTAACAAAGTAAGTCTTTGTTCTTCACTGCTTCCCTTTTGTTTTGTTTTTGTTTTTGTTTTTGAGACAGTCTCACTCTGTCACCCAGGCTGGAGTGCAGTGGTGTGATCTCGGCTCACTGCAACCTCCGCCTCCCAGGTTCAAGCAATTCCCTTGCTTCAGTCTCCCAAGTACCTGGGATTACTGGAAAGCGCCACCACGCCCAGCTAATTTTGTATTTTTAGTAGAGATGGGGTTTCACCATGTTGGCCAGGCTGGTCTTGAACTACTGACCTCAGGTGATCCGTCTACCTTGGCCTCCCAAAGTGCTGGGATTACAAGCTTAACTGCTTCTCTTTTTGACCCCTCACCAGTTTTTTGTTTTTATACATAGATAATACAGGTGTTTTAATATCCAGAAATATCTATTAAAGAGTCATTTTCACAACTACTACAATTATAATAAAAGCTGCACCAAGCTAGTTTGGAGTCAATGTATAAGTCCTCGAAACGCCTTTCAAATCCTCAAATAAAGGATGACTTGAGTCCTAGGAAAGATAAAAGGAAATATGAAGAAAAGGAGAGCCTGAAAAAAAAAGAAAGATAAAATATACACAAGAAAAGTAATAAAAACAATTTTTTGGTACCTTCTCTGGGTCAGGCACTGAGATAAATACTTTCACATGTAACCTCTCACTATATTCCTGCAACAGTTTCTTGGAATAGTAATTATGAGCCTCACTTAATAGATAAGAAAATAGAGGTTCAGATATTTCCGTGACTTTCCCTAACCTACACAGTAGGTAAGAAAACTAGGAATTGAATCTATCCATGTCATATTCTAAACTAATCTTCTACCTGGTGCTGCCTTTATACAATTTTAATGCTAATTCATGTCCTATATCCTATTTTTGTAATTGGCCAGCCCTCTACAACTTACATAGTAGCTCTTTATTTACCCATTTCCCAAATACCAGAACACCTTATGCTCAGACAGATGATAAAGACTTTCCTTAGCTCTAAGAACAACCTGTTACAGCATACATCTTTCCCTGAATTAGGATTCACCACCTGCTTTTTAGGTTGGCTTTATTTGCTGAACTGTGAGGCAAAGTATTCTAGAACCACTTGACATATCACAGACAACCTTTATTCAGCAGGCTATTATTAATGCCTCTTGTAATAAACACTATACCTAGTGTCTCCATTTCTTAAGGGCTATAAATGTTGGGGGAGAAATGCAGTTCACTCATCAGTAGACAATTTAAGACCATAAGGAATTTTCATTTCTCTAACAGGGCAAAAAAAAAAAATGTCTGATTATATAGCAAAGCAAGGTGATGGTTATGGTGTTTCCTCTGTGCATGAATCTATTATAGATCAAAATGAAGATGCATCCACAGATACGTACAAGTAAGTTAAAGCAGTCAGGATTCAGGCAGGCTTATGTGAACCTTATGGTAAAATATGAAGAAATACTCCCCAGTAGAACAACTGGGAATAGATAATAGCTAATATTTGCACATTTTAAAAGGCCTATTCATGTACATTTGCATCTCACGTAACCCTCTGAAGGAGAATGGATGCATCATTTCATCTTCATTTTACAAGGAGAAATAGTGGGATTCAGAGAAATGAAGTAACTTCCCCAGGATCTCACAGCGAATTAACTGGCAGTTGATACTCAAACTCTGCCTAGTGCTCTTTATACAACACTATGATTAAAGTTCTTCAAATTAGATTTTTGCTAGAACCTCACTAGGTTTAATCAAATCAATGTGAGCAGATGGAAAGTAAAGGAAATCCATTCCCACTTTATTCCTTGAAGCCTCGTAATAAAATATAGAAGAAGTAACGTGGGGCTCTTTCTTCTATCCTTTTAGTCAAAATTTGTTTTGTCTTTTAGTAGGTCACGATACGATGTATGAAAGATATTTTCACCAAATTAATCCTCCTCTGCGTCAATTAGAAACAAGATGCATTCTTGCAATTTTACCATTTATTATTTTTTAAATTTTTTTTAAGTTTTCTGGTATATAGTAGGTGTATGTATTTGTGGTATACCTTAGATGTTTTGATACAGGCATGCAATGTGTAATGATCACATCATGGAGAATGGGGTATCTATCCCCTCAAGCATGTATTCTTTGTGTTACAAACAATCCAATTATACTGTTTTAGTTATTTTAAAATGTACAGTTAAATTGACTGTAGTCACCCTGCTGTGCTATCAAATGGTAGATCTTATACATTCTTTCTAATTATTTTTGTAACCATTAACCATCCCCACCTCCTCCCAACCCTCAACCCCCGACTAGAGGTTTCCCAGCCTCTGGTAACCATCCTTCCATTCCATGGGTTCACTTGTTTTGATGTTTGTATACCACAAATAAGTGAGACCATGCAGTGTTTGTCTTTCTCTGCCTGACTTATTTCACTTAACATAATGACCTCCAGTTCCATCCATGTTTTTGCAAATGACATCTATCATTTATTATTAAAACAAATCCATAGTGACATATATTGTTACTCCTATTTTTTAGATAAAAGTCCTGAAGCTCAGATGACACAGCTGATAATCAGGGAAGCCAGGACAGACTCTCATTGTTTTGAACACCAAAACCCATTCCCTTGACAACTTGGCTATACTACACTATTAGAATGTTGCAGATACTATGGTAGGTATGAGTCTACCATTGATCCCCAATCATTTCTCACACAGGAAGTCAGAGAATTACCTCCAACCAGGAGTGCCTGGTCCCTTTTTCCATCATTCATTTGGATGTGCTGCCATGGTCCCTCTCTCCTATCTTCTGCAGCCTTCTGAGTGCAATTAAAACATGAATTTTCCTTTTGCAGGAACCTATTAGTTCTCAACATTTAGTCCATATAAGTATCACCTGGAGGAAATACACAAAATTTTGGGCCTTATCCTCCAGAGATTCTGATTTAATAGGTCTTGAAGGAGGGATGGAGCAGATCTTGAGACAATGCTTTTCTTTCTTTTCTTTATTTTCAAACCAAATTAGTTCTGTCTTATGGTTGAAAATTTATTTTTTATTTTAAATTCAGGAGTACATGTGCATGTTTGTTACATGGGTATATTAGGTGATGATGCTGAGGTCTGGGCTTCTAATTATCCTGTCACCCAAGTAGTGAACATTGTATTTGATAAGAAGTTTTTCAACCCCCTGCCCTCAATCACTTTTGGAATCTCTAGTGTTTATTCCCATATTTGTGTCTGTGTGTACCCAGTGTTTAACTCCCACCTGTAAGTGAGAATAAGTGGTATTTGGCTTTCTGTTCCTGCATTCGTTCACTTAGGATAATAGCCTCCAGCTTCATCCATGTTGCTGCAAAGAACATTATTCCATTCTTTTTTATGGCTATGTAGTATTCCAATTTATATACATACCACAATTTCCTTTTCCAGTCCACTGTTGATGGGTACTCGGGTTGATTCCATGTCTTTGCTATTGTGAATCGCAATGCAATAAGCATATGAGTGCAAGTGTCTTTTTTGTAGAACAATTTATTTTCCTTTGGGTATATACCCAGTAATGGGATTGCTGGGACAAATGGTAGTTATATTTTTAGCTTTTTGAAAAATTTCCATACTGTTGTCCATAGAGGCTGTACTAATTTGCATTTCCATCAATAGTGTATAAGCATTCCCTCTTCTCTGCAACCTCACCAACATCCATTATTTTTTGACTTTTTAATAGCCATTCTGACTGGTGTGAGATGGTATCTCATTGTGGTTTTGATTTGCATTTCTCTGATGATTAGTGACATTGAGCATTTTTCATGTTTATTGTCTGCTTGTATGTCTTCTTTTGAGAACTGTCTGTTCATGTTCTTTACTTACTTTTTAATGGGATTATTTGTTTCTTTATTGTCAATCTGTTCAAGTTCCTTATAGAATCTGGATACTAGTCCTTTGTCAGATGCGTAGTTTGCAAATATTTTCCCCCATTCTGTAGGTTGTCTGCTTACTCTGTTGATAGTTTCTTTTGCTGGGCAGAAGCTCTTTAGTTTAATTAGGGTCCAACGATCAATTTTTGTTTCTGTTGCATTTGATTTTCATAACTTGGTCATCAATTACTTGTCCAGGCAAAGAGATAGTGCTTTCTACCAGATTCTCAGATGATATTTATATTACAAGTCCAGAAACCACATTTAGCAATGCACTGCTTTAGATTGGGAGGAAAACAGAAAGTCAATTTACCTTATTCCCTATCTCATAGTACTCCTGTTGGGAACTGAAATCGTTTGACAATTTTTTTTTGTTTTTTTTTTTTTTTTTTTTTGAGACAGTCTTGCTCTGTCACCCATTGCTAAAGTGCAGTGGTGCGACTTCGGCTCACTGCAACCTCTGCCTCCTGGGTTCAAGCAATTCTCCTGCCTCAGCCTCCTAACAACAGGCACAGGCTACCACACCCAGCTTATTTTTGTATTTTTAGTATAGATGGGGTTTCATCATGTTGGCCAGGCTGGTCTTGAACTCCTAACCTCAGGTGATACGCCCACCTGGGCCTCCCAAAGTGCTGGGATTACAGGCGTGAGCCACGGCACCCAGCCTGACAATTTTTTAAAAAATCATCCATCATATCTCAGCAAATTTTTAGCCACTGTGTATAAAAAGATAAGCTATTACCCATGATTTCAAGGAGGTCATAACTTGATAGGAGACAGGCATGTAAACAAATAAATGCAATGCAGTATGAGAAGGCCTATGATGGGGTAAAACAAGATATAATCAGAGGACAAACAAGTGGTGACTTCTCTCCTTAGAGGTTACATAAAGGTACATAAACAGAAGGTAACAGTTAAAAAAGAGTCTTCAGTATAGGTACAAGAGGTACATTCTAGGTGATCGGAAGTATGTTCAAAGTCACAGAAATATAGTATTTGGGGAGTTAGAGGGAATTGGTAGGTTTTTTTGTATGGTTTAAATGCTGAATGTGCTGGTTAACAGCAAGAGAGATATTAAAGGAATATGATTGAACAAACAGTGACATTGGGTCTTGTGTGTAATCTAACATACCCTTTTCCTAGGGTTGGGAAAGTAATAGTGTTTCTATCAGTGGAGAGCTTTGTAAGACTTGAGCTTTAGAAATATCACTGTGGAAAGTGGTTGGGACGATGAAAGAACACGGTGACAAGGAGCACAAAGACCCTTGAACAAAAAGAGTGAGACTGTGGACTGGGATACCAAAGATTTTAATACTAGGTATATTTCTGCCTAATTTGGAAATGCCTGTACACATTGTATTGTAATTATTTCTTTATAATAGTTTCTCTTACACAGTAGACTGTAGCTCCTTTGTCATCTGTCATCAGCACCCGTGATAGGGCCTGGCTTTAGTAAGAATTGAAGAAATGTGGACTGAATGAATAAATAAATTAATGAAAACCTGTATACAATTTATTTTCCTTTGGACTTCAATCTCATTCTCTTTAAAATGAGGAGAATTCATTTTATCCTCCCCAGCATGTAACAAATGAATGAATGAATATTAATAAAGTGATATGTAATTATTAGGAAGCAAGTCGAAATGGGTAGCATTCTGGTGATGGGATTTATCACACAAATGATAACCAGTTGAACCTTCATTTATTTGAATAAAATTTCTGAAATTATCTCCAAATTGCTTTGGTATAGATAGCTGGACTAAATTAAAAGTGTTATTACAGAAGTCTTCAAATGTCCATTAATTCTTTTGTGCAAGTAGGTTAATTTGCAGAAGATTTACCTATTCCTATATGAAACCAAGGCACTGCTGGTTCTGTCAGATAATTTTCTCAATTACATTTCTAGGCAATTAAATAAATTGCAAAAAATACACTTTATTTCTTCTGGAAACTCCCATTCTGAAGGGAGTGAGATTCTTACCCATAAGAGACTCTGTGTCTGTGGTCTAAAAAGAAATTTTAAATAAATTTAAAAACAACTGATTTTAATCTTACGTACTTACTTTCCTGATCAATTCTTTTCCTAGCACCACGGTGTTTTCAAAACCAAGACATTTTCATGCTTCTGTGGTTTTACTTGTTCCTCCTATTGACAATGAAAAAGTTCAAGGATACAGATTCTAAATAACAAAAAGAAATAATCACATGAGAATTTGGCCGGGCATGGTGACTCATGCCTGTAATTCAGCACTTTGGGAGGCCGAGGGAGGCAGATCACTTGAGGTCAGGAGTTCAAGACCAGCCTCTCCAACATGGTGAAACCCCTGTCTCTACTAAAAGATGTTAATATAATACTATAATATCAATTTGTGTGCTTAACCGTATTAAGAGTTAAAATAAGAAAACATAAATGTCTTGACACAGTAAAAGTTGATAAAATTGAATTCTGTGTTACATAATAAAACATTGCAATCCTTGAATAAATCAAAACTGGTCACGATACTAAGCTCTTCCTGCCTTTGGTAGCTAGTCACCATAAATTTCCATCCCTTGGTGACCTCAGACAGCGGAAAGAACAGCAAGCACCACTTCAGTGTGCTTTCACCCAGGCACAGAAAGATCGTGTCCTTCCAATTTTTTAAAGAGCTGTGGCAGGGCTCTAATGACCACTCCATACCCATCCACAAGAGAAGTTCTAGGTGGTTTGAGGATACTAAAAGGGGAGATAATTGGCAAGTCTGGTTTACAGAAAGAATCTTTAAGTATCCACATAAAGAGGGTACAGCATGAGAATGTTAACGGGGTAACTGTCCACGTTATTCACCACAGCACAGGGCTAATATCAGAGGCTAAAGCAACAGGGAAATTCTTGAACACAAAGCCAAATCTCAAGAAGTTAGAAAAGAGAAAGGCAAATATAAGAACTTAATGAGAAAATGCATAAAGGTAATCTTCTATGCAACCATGGTTAAACTGTGTATTTTTGGCCGATTGTGTGTTCCTTTGGAAATTGGCAATAATATTTCTCTGGAGTGTTTAATTTACTCTCCCATTTGATAAAATGCAGAGAAAAGCTTGGGGTTATCTGGAATATGACAAAGAGGTCATTACATTTCTTTTTTTATTCTATATTTTAAAATATTTTCTAGATTTTATTATCTTTCCAGATTTTATAAGTAATCATATGCCAGAGTCCAAATTACTACAATGAAATTTAGAATGCTTTGTATCATATTTTTACAAATTCTGTATATTAACTGATACTGTATTGAATTTATATTGATTCATAAATACTTAAAATTGTTACAGTATCAAAACTTAGCTATTTAAGATAAAACCATTTATAATTTTTTATAATTGGTCCTTCAGTGGAATTTTAATTTTTCTTCCATCAGTTGCATATGTATATTATATAGTTTATGTATAATAGATGACATATATGATAAACATATAGAACATACATGTAACAAACATACCTATATATGTTATAGGTATTTTTCTCAATTTGCTGTTACTATAAATGGGATTTTCTTCCCCATTATGTACTCTAATTTGTTAATGTTTACACACAGGAAAGTTAATACTTTTTTGTATTGAATTCTATACTTAGCCTCTTTATAATATTCCTTCCTCGATCTAACAGTTTTACAAATATAAAAGAATGCTACCTGGAGTGATTGTTTTACTTCCTCCTTTCCCATATGTACGCTTCTAATTTCTTCCTCTTATTTAATTACATTGGTGAATACTTTCAGAGCAACAGTATGAAACATTGATGATAACTGGATCATTGTCTTATTTCTGATTTAATGTAACGTCTTCTAGTGCTTACTCTTGTGTTAGAGATATTTTTTTCATCATGCCAGGGAAGATTCCATGAACTCATATTATTATTTTTAGCTTGTTGTGTCGGTTTTATTTAAAAACATGTTGAAATTTGTCAGACAGTTCAAGTAACTATTGATATCGTAATATATTTTATATGTGATGTACAATATGGCAATTGTATTAGACTGCTTAAATATCCCTGCATTTCATGCATAGTGTGTTAATTTTTAATGTACATTATTATGATGTTTAGTATGTATATAAATGTGCGTAAAATATATTTGGGCGATTTTATTTCTTCATAAAACACCTTTTAAATATTTTCGGGATTCCTTTTTTTTATCTCTTAGAAAACAAATTCTGCCAAATTATCTGTTCTCCATCCACTTGAATAGCCTTGATAACCTTCTTAATTTCTTCCATGAATATTGGTCTTCCCTGGTTCACAATTTCTGTGAATTAAAGTTTGGTGATTTATATTTTTTTTGTTGTTTTTTTCAATTCTTAAAGTTGCATTGTCTTTTTTTTTTATTTAAGTTTTAGGGTACATGTGCACAACGTGCAGGTTTGTTACATATGTATCCATGTGCCATGTTGTTTTCCTGCACCCATTAACTCCTCATTTAACATTAGGTATATCTCCTAATGCTATCCCTCCCCGCTCCCCCCACCCCACAACAGTCCCCGGTGTGTGGTGTTCCCCTTCCTGTGTCCATGTGTTCTCATTGTTCAATTCCCACCTATGAGTGAGAACATGCAGTGTTTGTTTTTTTGTCCTTGTGATAGTTTACTGAGAATGATGGTGTCCAGCTTCATGCATGTCCCTACAAAGGGCATGAAGTCATCATTTGTTATTGCTGCATAGTATTCCATGGTGTATATGTGCCACATTTTCTTAATCCGGTCTATCATTGTTGGACATTTGGGTTGGTTCCAAGTCTTCGCTATTGTGAATAGTGCCACAATAAACATACGTGTGCATGTGTCTTTATAGCAGCGTGATTTATAATCCTTTGGGTATATACTCAGTAATGGGATGGCTGGGTCAAATGGTATTTCTAGTTCGAGATCCCCGAGGAATCGCCACACTGACTTCCACAATGGTTGAACTAGTTTCCAGTCCCACCAACAGTGTAAAAGTGTTCCTATTTCTCCACATCCTCTCCAGCACCTGTTGTTTCCTGATTTTTTAATGATGGCCATTCTAACTGATGTGAGATGGTATCTCATTGTGGTTTTGATTTGCATTTCTCTGATGGACAGTGATCATGAGCGTTTTTTCATGTGTTTTTTGGCTGCATAAATGTCTTCTTTTGAGAAATGTCTGTTCATGTCCTTCACCCACTTTTTGATGGGGTTGTTTGTTTTTTTCTTGTAAATTTGTTTGAGTTCATTGTAGATTCTGGATATTAGCCCTTTGTCAGATGAGTAGGTTGTGAAAATTTTCTCCCATTCTGTAGGTTGCCTGTTCACTCTGATGGTAGTTTCTTTTGCTGTGCAGAAGCTCTTTAGTTTAATTAGGTCCCATTTGTCAATTTTGGCTTTTGTTGCCATTGCTTTTGGTGTTTTAGACATGAAGTCCTTGTCCATGCCTATATCCTGAATGGTATTGCCTAGGTTTTCTTCTAGGGTTTTTATGGTTTTAGGTCTAACATTTAAGTCTTTAATCCATCTTGAATTAATTTTTGTATAAGGTGTAAGGAAGGGATCCAGTTTCAGCTTTCTACATATGGCTAGCCAGTTTTCCCAGCACCATTTATTAAATAGGGAATCCTTTCCCCATTGTTTGTTTTTGTCAGGTTTGTCAAAGATCAGATAGTTGTAGATATGCGGCATTATTTCTGAGGGTTCTGTTCTGTTCCATTGATCTATATCTCTGTTTTGGTACCAGTACCATGCTGTTTTGGTTACTATAGCCTTGTGGTATAGTTTGAAGTCAGGTAGCGTGATGCCTCCAGCTTTGTTCTTTTGGCTTAGGATTGACTTGGCGATGCGGGCTCTTTTTTGGCTCCATATGAACTTTAAAGTAGTTTTTTCCAATTCTGTGAAGAAAGTCATTGGTAGCTTGATGGGGATGGCATTGAATCTATAAATTACCTTGGGCAGTATGGCCATTTTCACAATATTGATTCTTCCAACCCATGAGCATGGAATGTTCTTCCATTTGTTTGTGTCCTCTTTTATTTCATTGAGCAGTGGTTTGTAGTTCTCCTTGAAGAGGTCTTTCACGTCCCTTGTAAGTTGGATTCCTAGGTATTTGATTCTCTTTGAAGCAATTGTGAATGGGAGTTCACTCATGATTTGGCTCTCTGTTTGTCTGTGATTGGTGTACAAGAATGCTTGTGATTTTTGTACATTGATTTTGTATCCTGAGACTTTGCTGAAGTTGCTTATCAGCTTAAGGAGATTTGGGGCTGAGACAATGGGGTTTTCTAGATATACAATCACGTCATCTGCAAACAGGGACAATTTGACTTCCTCTTTTCCCAATTGAATACCCTTTATTTCCTTCTCCTGCCTAATTGCCCTGGCCAGAACTTCCAACACTGTGTTGAATAGGAGTGGTGAGAGAGGGCATCCCTGTCTTGTGCCAGTTTTCAAAGGGAATGCTTCCAGTTTTTGCCCATTCAGTATGATATTGGCTGTGGGTTTGTCATAAATAGCTCTTATTATTTTGAGATACATCCCGTCAATACCTAATTTATTGAGAGTTTTTAGCATGAAGGGTTGTTGAATTTTGTCAAAGGCCTTTTCTGCATCTATGGAGATAATCATGTGGTTTTTGTCTTTGGTTCCGTTTATATGCTGGATTACATTTATTGATTTGCATATGTTGAACCAGCCTTGCATCCCAGGGATGAAGCCCACTTGGTCATGGTGTATAAGCTTTTTGATGTGCTGCTGGATTCGGTTTGCCAGTATTTTACTGAGGATTTTTGCATCAATGTTCATCAATGATATTGGTCTGAAATTCTCTTTTTTGGTTGTGTCTCTGTCAGGCTTTGGTATCAGGATGATGTTGGCCTCATAAAATGAGTTAGGGAGGATTCCCTCTTTTTCTATTGATTGGAATAGTTTCAGAAGGAATAGTACCAGCTCCTCCTTGTACCTCTGGTAGAATTCGGCTGTGAATCCATCAGGTCCTGGACTTTTTTTGGTTGGTAAGCTATTGATTATTGCCACAATTTCAGAGCCTGTTATTGGTCTATTCAGAGATTCAACTTCTTCCTGGTTTAGTCTTGAGAGGGTGTATGTGTCCAGGAATTTATCCATTTCTTCTAGATTTTCTAGTTTATTTGTGTAGAGGTGTTTCAGTATTCTCTGATGGTAGTTTGTATTTCTGTGGGATCGGTGGTGATATCCCCTTTTTCGTTTTTTATTGCATCTAATTGATTCTTCTCTCTTTTCTTCTTTATTAGTCTTGCTAGCGGTCCATCAATTTTGTTGCTCTTTTCAAAAAACCAGTTCCTGGATTCATTGATTTTTTGAAGGGTTTTTTGTGTCTCTGTCTCCTTCGGTTCTGCTCTGATCTTAGTTATTTCTTGCCTTCTGCTAGCTTTTGAATGTGTTTGCTCTTGCTTCACTAGTTCTTTTAATTGTGATGTTAGGGTGTCAATTTTGGATCTTTCCTGCTTTCTCTTGTGGGCATTTAGTGCTATAAATTTCCCTCTACAGGCTGCTTTGAATGTGTCCCAGAGATTCTGGTATGTTGTGTCTTTGTTCTTGTTGGTATCAAAGAAAGTCTTTATTTCTGCCTTCATTTCGTTATGTACCCAGTAGTCATTCAGGAGCAGGTTGTTCAGTTTCCATGTAGTTGAGCGGTTTTGAGTGAGTTTCTTAATCCTGAGTTCTAGTTTGATTGCACTGTGGTCTGAGAGACAGTTTGTTATAATTTCTGTTCTTTTACATTTGCTGAGGAGTGCTTTACTTCCAACTATGTGGTCAATTTTGAAATAGGTGTCGTGTGGTACTGCAAAGAATGTATATTCTGTTGATTTCGGGTGGAGAGTTCTGTAGATGTCTATTAGGTCTGCTTGGTGCAGAGCTGAGTTCAATTCCTGGATATCCTTGTTAACTTTCTGTCTCATTGATCTGTCTAATGCTGACAGTTGGGTGTTAAAGTCTCCCATTATTATTGTGTGGGAGTCTAAGTCTCTTTGTAGTCTCTAAGGCCTTGCTTTATGAATCTGGGTGCTCTTGTATTAGGTGCATATATATTTAGGATAGTTAGCTCTTCTTGTTGAATTGATCCCTTTACCATTATGTAATGGTCTTCTTTGTCTCCTTTGATCTTTGTTGGTTTAAAGTGTGTTTTATCAGAGACTAGGATTGCAACCCCTGCCTTTTTTTGTTTTCCATTTGCTTGGTAGATCTTCCTCCATCCCTTTATTTTGAGCCTATGTGTGTCTCTGCACATGAGATGGGTTTCCTGAATACAGCACACTGATGGGTCTTGACTCTTTATCCAATTTGCCAGTCTGTGTCTTTTCCCTGGGGCATTTAGCCCATTTACATTTAAGGTTAATATTGTTATATGTGAATTTGATCCTGTCATTATGATGTTAGCTGGTTATTTTGCTCATTAGTTGATGCAGTTTCTTTCTAGCCTCGATGTTCTTTACAATTTGGCATGTTTTTGCAGTGGCTGGTACCATTTGTTCCTTTCCATGTTTAGTGATTCCTTCAGGAGCTCTTTTAGGGCAGGCCTTGTGGTGACAAAATCTCTCAGCATTTGCTTGTCTATAAAGGATTTTATTTCTCCTTCACTTGTGAAGCTTAGTTTGGCTGGATATGAAATTCTGGGTTGAAAATTCTTTAAGAATGTTAAATATTGGTCCCCACTGTCTTCTGGCTTGTAGAGTTTCTGCTGAGACATCAGCTGTTAGTCTGATGGGCTTCCCTTTGTGGGTAACCCGACCTTTCTCTCTGGCTGCTCTTAACCTTTTTTCCTTCATTTCAACTTTGGTAAATCTGACAATTTTGTTTCTTGGAGTTGCTCTTCTCGAGGAGTATCTTTGTGGCATTCTCTGTGTTTCCTGAATCTGAATGTTGGCCTGCCTTGCTAGGTTGGGGAAGTTCTCCTGGATAATATCCTGCAGAGTGTTTTCCAACTTGGTTCCATTCTCCCCGTCACTTTCAGGTGCACCAGTTAGGCATAGATTTGGTCTTTTCACATAGTCCCATATTTCTTGGAGGCTTTGTTCGTTTCTTTTTATTCTTTTTTCTCTAAACTTCTCTTCTCCCTTCATTTCATTCATTTGATTTTCCATCACTGATACCCTTTCTTCCAATTGATCGCATAGGCTACTGAGGCTTGTGTATGCGTAACATAGTTCTCATGCCATGGTTTTCGGCTCCATCAGGTCCTTTAAGGACTTCTCTGCATTGGTTATTCTAGTTAGCCATTCGTCTAATTTTTTTCCAAGGTTTTTAACTTCTTTGCCATGGGTTCAAACTTCCTCCTTTAGCTTGGAATATTTTGATCATCTGAAGCCTTCTTCTCTCAACTCGTCAAAGTCATTCTCCATCCAGCTTTGTTACATTGCTCGTGAGGAGCTGTGTTCCTTTGGAGGAGGAGAGGTGCTCTGGTTTTTAGAGTTTCCAGTTTTTCTGCTCTGTTTTTTCCCCATCTTTGTTTTATCTACCTTTTGTCTTTGATGATGGTGATGTACAGATGGGGTTTTGGTGTGGATGTCCTTTCTGTTTGTTAGTTTTCCTTCTAACAGTCAGGACCCTCAGCTACAGGTCTGTTGGAGTTTGCTGGAGGTCCAATCCAGACCCTGTTTTCTTGGGTATCAGCAGCGGAGGCTGCAGAACAGCGGTTATTGGTGAACAGCAAATGTTGCTGCCTTATCGTTTTTCTGGAAGTTTCATCTCAGAGG
The DNA here is from genome assembly GCF_006542625.1 of Nomascus leucogenys. Lineage (NCBI taxonomy): Eukaryota > Metazoa > Chordata > Mammalia > Primates > Hylobatidae > Nomascus > Nomascus leucogenys. The sequence goes on along the minus strand of NC_044406.1, from coordinate 21,119,601 downwards.
AGTACCCGGCCATGTGAGTTTTCAGTGTGCCCCTACTGGGGGATGCCGCCCAGTTAGGCTGCTCAGGGGTCAGAGACCCACTTGAGGAGGCAGTCTGCCCGTTCTCAGATCTCTAGCTGCGTGTTGGGAGTACCACTACTCTGTTCAAAGCTGTCAGACAGGGACATTTAAGTCTGCAGAGTTTTCTGCTGCCTTTTGTTTGGCTATGCCCTGCCCCCAGAGTTGAAGTCTACAGAGGCAGGCAGGCCATCTTGAGCTGTGGTGGGCTCCACCCAGTTCGAGCTTCCTTGCTGCTTTGTTTACCTACTCACGCCTGGGCAATGGAGGCGCCCCTCCCCCAGCCTTGCTGCCGCCTTGCAGTTTCATCTCAGACTGCTGTTCTAGCAATGAGCGAGGCTCTGTGGGCATAGGACCCTCTGAGCCAAGCGCGGGATATAATCTCCTGGTGTGCCGTTTGCTAAGACCTTTGGAAAAGCGCAGTATTAGAGTGGGAGTGACCCAATTTTCCAGGTGCTGTCTGTCACCCCTCTCTTTGACTAGGAAAGGGAATTCCCTGACCCCTTGTGCTTCCTGGGTCAGGTGATGCCTCGCCCTGTTTCGGCTCACGCTCGGTGCGCTGTACCCTCTGTGCTGTACGCTCTGTCCAACACTCCCCAGTGGGATGAACCCGGTGCCTCAATTGGAAATGCAGAAATTACCTGTCTTCTGTGTCACTCGTGATGGTAGCTGTAGACTAGAGCTGTTCCTGTTCAGCCGTCTTGGCTCCACCTATATTTTCTTACAATCATAAATTTTATCTAAGTTCACTAATTTATTTTAATGGAGTTTGGCAAAATGCTCTAATTCTTTTTTTCTCTAGTTCTGTTTCCTCCTTATTATATCTTTGTTTACATTCTCTTCTTTCTTCAGTTAGGCTGTAGGTTGATTGATCTAATTAAGCTTATTGAGAGTCAACTTTATATTTTATTCATTCCATCTATGCTTTTCTGTTTCATTCATTTATATTTTCACATCCTTTCTGTTTTCTTTGGACTTATTTTATTGTTTGCTTCCTAGCTTCATGAGTTGAAGGCTTGTTTAATTTACTTAAATTTTCTCCTCTTTTTTAAAGTAAGTACTTATGGCAGTAGGTGCTATCCTGAGTCACTTTTAGATATACGTCATATATTTTGATAAAAAATTTTCCCTTGCTGGGCACGATGGCTCACGCCTGTAGTCCCAGCACTTTGGGAGGCCGAGGTGGGTGGATCACAAGGCCAGGAGATCAAGACCATCCTGACTAACAAGATGAAACCCTGTCTGTACTAAAAATACAAAAAATAAGCCGGGCATGGTGGCAGGCGCCTGTAGTCCCAGCTACTCGGGAGGCTGAGGCAGGAGAATGGCCTGAATCTGGGAGGCGGAGCTTGCAGTGAGTCGAGATTGTGCCACTGCACTCCAGCCTGGGCAACAGAGTGAGACTCTGTATAAAAAAAAAAAAAAAAAAATTCCTTTATTGTTATTGACTAAGGATGTGACATTTTACCTTTGATTTATTCTTTAAACGGAAAGTGAAGTGAGAGTTTAAAATTTTCCAGCTGGAGACTTAAGAAAACATAGTGTAATCAAAATGAAACAATGCAACAACAAAAACAGAGTGATGGGATTTTTTTTTTAATTTTACTTTAAGTTCCAGGGTACAAGTGCGGAACGTGTAGGTTTGTTGCATATGTATATGTGTTCCATGGTAGTTTCTGCACCTATCAACCGATCACCTAGGTTTTAAGCCCCACATGCATTAGCAATTTGTCCTAATGCTCTCCCTTCCCTCACCATCTACCCCCTGACTGGCCCCAGTGTGTGTTATTATCCTCCCTGTGTCCATGTGTACTCATTATTCAACTCCCATTTATAAGTGAGAACATGTGGTGTTTGGTTTTCTGTTCTTGTGTTAGTTTGCTGAGGATGATGGCTTCCAGCTTTATTCATGTCCCTTCAAAAGACATGATCTCATTCCTTTTCATGGCTACGTAGTATTCCATGGTGTATATGTACCACAGTTTCTTTATCCAAGCAGTCACTGATGGGCATTTGGGTTGGTTCCAAGTCTTTGCTATTGGAAATAGTGCTGCAATAAACATACATGTGTGCATGTGTCTTTATAGTAGAATGATTTATAATCCTTTGGGTATATACCCAGTAATGGGATTGCTGGGTCAAATGGTATTTCTGGTTCTAGATCCTTGAGGAATCACCACACTGTCTTCCACAATGGTTGAACTAATTTATATTCCCACCAGCAGTGTAAAAGCATTCCTATTTCTCCACAGCCTCGCCAGCATCTGTTGTTTCTTGAATTTTTAATAATCGCCATTCCAACTGGCGTCGGATGGTATCTGGTTGTGGTTTTGATTTGCATTTCTCTAATGATCAGTGATGTTGAGCTTTTTTTCATGTTTGTTGGCTGCATAAATGTCTTCCTTTGGAAAGTTCGTTCGTATCCTTTGCCCACTTTTTGATGGGGTTGTTGTTTTTTTCTTGTTAATTTCTTTAAGTTCCTTATAGATTCTGGATGTTAGATGTCTGTCAGGTGAGTAGATTGCAAAAATTTTCTTCCATTCTGTAGGTTGCCTGTTCACTCTGACGATAGTTTCTTTTCGTTTGCAGAAGTTCTTTACTTAGATCCCATTTGTCAATTTTGTCTTTTGTTGCAATTGCTTTGGGCATTTTTGTCATGAAGTCTTTGCCCATGCCTATGTCCTGAATGGTATTGCCTAGGTTTTCTTTTAGGGTTTTTATGGTTTTGGGTTTTACTTGTAAGTCTTTAATCCATCTTGAGTTAATTTTTCTGTAAGGTGTAAGGAAGGGGTCCAGTTTCAGTTTTCTGCATATGGCTGGCCAGTTTTCCCAGCACCGTTTATTAAATGGGGAATCCTTCCTCCATTGCTTGTTTTTGTCTGGTTTGTTGAAGATCAGATGGTTGTAGATGTGTGGTGTTATTTCTGAGGTTTCTTTTCTGTTCCATTGGTTTATATGTCTGTTTTGGTACCAGTACCATGCTGTATTGTATACTGTAGCCTTGTAGTATAGTTTGAAGCCAGGTAGCATGATGCCTCCAGCTTTGTTCGTTTTGTTTAGGATTGTGTTGGCTATACAGGTTCTTTTTCAGTTCCATATGCAATTTAAAGTGTTTTTCTCTAATTCTGTGAAGAATGTCAATGGTAGTTTGATGGTAATAGCATTGAATCTATAAGTTACTTTGGGCAGTATGGCCATTTTCATGATATTGATTCTTCCTATCCATGAGGATGGAATGTTTTTTCTTTTGTTTGTGTCCTCTTTTATTTCCTTGAACAGTGGTTTGTAGTTCTTGAAGAGGTCCTTCACATCCACTGAGGGATTCTTATGCATTCAGCCCATCAGCCTAAAATCTTTAGCATTGGCCATGTGGCGCAGCTTGCCCTGGGGTCCTGTACTCTCTAGGATTCTTTGGTTCCAGAAATTGATCATCTATATTCATGTTTATGTCAGACATGGCTTGAGTCTTTCAGAAACATGGGGTCACTCCTTCTACCTCATTCCATCATTAGAAAGTCACATTTCTTTTTTTTTTTTTTTTTTGAGACGGAGTCTCGCTCTGTCGCCCAGGCGGGAGTGCAGTGGCGCAATCTCGGCTCACTGCAAGCTCTGCCTCCCGGGTTCACGCCATTCTCCTGCCTCAGCCTCTCCGAGTAGGTGGGACTACAGGCGCCTGCCACCATGCCCAGCTAATTTTTTTGTATTTTTAGTAGAGACGGGGTTTCACCGTGGTCTCGATCTCCTGACCTCGTGATCCACCCGCCTCGGCCTCCCAAAGTGCTGGGATTACAAGCGTGAGCCACCGCGCCCGGCCTAGAAAGTCACATTTCTTTAGTGAAAGAAGAAAAGCTGATTCAAGAATACTTTTGCTGAGTTTCCCCAAGGCCTCTGATAGTCTTCTTGTTGAGACCAAAGTACATTTTCATGGGTTTGTACAGCAGGGTGGCATAGGGAGGGATGTATGAGGTTAAGAAAGAGTAACAGCTCAAACATCTCGTTCTCTTGCCAACACTCTAAAATTCTCCTGCCTTCATTCCAGTGTTAGTATGAGCAGTGGATGGAATGACAAGAGCTGTAAAAGCCCCTATTGTGTCTTCCTTGATTCTCCTCTTTGACTCTGTTTGACTCTCCCACTGACTTCCTAGGGAAGATGTCAGAAGTTGGGTTCTGGGATTAAAATTAGATTGGGTGGGGAGTTTTAGCCAAAGTGTCTGGGGGTGGGAAATCCTGGAAGTTAAGGGGAGATAAAGTTGTTCAGAAAACAAAGACTTAAGGAAATTAAGATCAACTGTTAAATCCAGGTTTCAAAGCAAGGCTTTAAGGAACAAAATAGATAAAGGAGAGCAATATAGCAGTATTTCCTGAACAATTGACAGAAAATTGTCCTTGATTCCCCTTGTTGAACATCATTTTTAAAATTTTTTAAAATTTTATGTATTTATGTATGTATTTATTTATTTATTTATTTCGGCTTCTGGCTTCATGGTGCCAGGGAAGATTTATTCTGAAGATGATTATTAACTGAAGCAAATTTTTCTATAAGATTCAAATGAAATTAATTGCCTCCAATTCCAGCTCACATGTTTTAGGAGACCTTCAGTCAATCTCAGATTTTGTAGGGATCCTTGGAAAGTACCATATTTTGTTTCTCAGGGACTCTGGTTTTCAAAATTTTTTTATTACTATTTAAGGAATATCTCTATTTTATACATGTAGTCTCTTTTCTGTATAACATCTTCCCAAAGGTGATATGTAGTCTTTCTCCTTAATTTACGTCAAAAACTCTTACCCAGGGCTTTTGTATATATGGGAAGCTTTGTAGAGTGTTGGGTTGAAAAATTTTCCATCACTTTGTTGTTCACCTCGTACCTCGTAGAGCAGCACTATCCAATACAATAGATACTAGCCACCTATAGCTGTTGAACACTTGATATAGCTGGTGTGTGACTGAGGAACCAAATTTTAAATTTAAATTTATTTGAATTCAAATACCCAGTGTAGCAGGAGAATACCATATTAAACTGTGGAGGTCTAGGGTCTTTTATTAATGTTTTCTCAGCATTTTTCCTCTTTATGTCCTCCCCCTAAAACTCAGTTCCTCTCTTTTTTATGCAAAAAAACCTTGTTTTCCATCTATTATATTTAACTTGGGATCTACTTTTGCACTCCTAAAACTCATAAATATGTTCTGCTAAATGATGGTCCATCCCCCGCAGATCCTACCTATAAGAAGCAGAGAACTAGCCAAAGATTTGAATTTTTTTTCCTGAACTTGTCTCTCCCTCATCATATCTGAAAGCAAAAACGTCCGGTGTAGGAGCTGTCTACCAATTTATATGAGTTAATAGCTCCCCTCTCCTTAGCAGAAAGGGCTACTCAGTTTTGGTTTTACGTAGTCAGTTCTCTTCTCCATTACACTCCTTACCTTTGTGTGTGTAAGTGTAATACATAGGTAAAATACTACAATTGCCTGCTTCTGTTTAAACATTATAATACTCTTAATCCTGACCTACAAGATTTGAAATAAACCTGAATTCAATTTATGAGAGAGCTTAAATTTGGAAGACACTATCACTGGCTTATATGGATAAAGCCATAATACAGTGTTGTCATTAACCATCCATAGACAATAATGAATACCCCAAAACACATGAGCAGGCTAATTATCACTGTATTCTCTGGAATCACTTAACAAGCATTCTGAGTAGACTGATAAAAATTAATGTAGATAGGCCGGGTGCGGTGGCTCACACTTGTAATCCCAGCACTTTGGGAGGCCGAGGCGGGCGGATCACGAGGTCAGGAGATCGAGACCACGGTGAAACCCCGTCTCTACTAAAAATACAAAAAATTAGCCGGGCGTGGTGGCGGGCGCCTGTAGTCCCAGCTACTCGGAGAGGCTGAGGTGGGAGAATGGCGTGAACCCGGGAGGCGGAGCTTGCAGTCAGCCGAGATCGCGCCACTGTACTCCAGCCTGGGCGACAGAGCGAGACTCCGTCTCAAAAAAAAAAAATAAAATTAATGCAGATTTTCCACACAGTCATGAAGAAATATATATGAGTATTTCTGAGACAGAACAGTTTTAATTCAGGTAGCCAAAACTATACCAGAGAACTGAACAAAGATTTATTTCAGATTTCAACTAAAACTCATCTCTTGGGATTTAAATTCTAGAGCTGTAAATTACAGCTTGACATCTGCTGGTCTCTTACCAACAGATTATACTTGAGAGTCCTATGGGGTGGAAAAGTGATTAGGTGCTTTCACACTTTTAAACAAATCTAATGGCACTTGTTCCCTTGAAAATTATTTAATCACATGTCACCTTTATCCACATTTTAACTTCATTTTATTGAGGTGCTTGTTCTCTTTTATTATGAACCAATTTTTGGCTACAAATATTTAACGAGAAATGTGGTAACTTCTTGTTTCCAATTCAGCACATAAGAAGCTTGAAAGTCGTCACTCTGTCCTAACAAGTAAAAAGCTGCACAACTGAAATTCAACAACTCACAGAAAAAACCATTGCCCCTCAAACTGGAGAGACACACAGGCAGGTAGAATCACAGCTTATCAGATCAGAAACCTGTAAGCAGCAATCAGTGCTATGGTAGGAAAACCTAAACTGTAATTGACAAATTTCTGGAGGCTCAATGTAAGCAAATATGAGATTTTAGAACTCCAGGGTGAGGGACATCAGCAAGATGGCACAACAGGAAATCTCAGCCTTCATACCTCCATAGAAACACTAATTTATCAACTATCTATGGACCAAAATACCTTTATGAGAACTCCAGAATCCACTTCAGAAGTTGCAGCACTCATAAGAGCAACCCCCCTCCCAAAACAAAAGTACATTAAAATCAGTGAAAGCAATTTCACTTTACCCAAGTTACCCTATCCCTTCACTTGGCACAGCTCAGCACCAAGAGTTACCCTTGGCCCACAATTTCCCCCATGGGAGAAAGGGAAGACTATCCATTCAACTTCCCCAGCCTTTTGGGTCATCATTTGGGAGACCTGCTTCTGTCTTGCCTCACCCAGAGTTCTGAGGAAACTGACTTACATAGAAGGCCTGGGAGCAGATAACCACAAAGAAAAGTTGGTGGAGTGGGGGTTGGGGGGGTGGGGGTGGCGGGGAGGGCAGTTCATGGTCTCAGCAGCCAATGCACAGATCTCAGAGCCAGCATGGCTCTTAGCAATCTTAGCAGCTGGTGCAGTTCTCAGCAGCCAGTGTGCAGACCTCAGCAACCAGTGTATGTGGCCCTCAGCAGCTGGCACTTAGCTCTTCTCAGCCAGTGTGAATCTCAGCAGCCAGCTTGGTTCTGCAGAATTGGCAGAAGGTGAAGAATCTTGAGACTTCTCCTTCAGGAGGAAAAAAAGAGTAGTTAAGCTTGCACCCAAAGTCCCAGCATCTTATTCTCTTGCCCTAGGGAAAAGTAGTGGGTGGCTGTCAACTGTAAGGATTATGCACCATGATCAAGTGGAATGTATCCCTGGATCATTCACCATGATCAAGTAGAATGCATCCCCGAAATGCAACTATAATTCAACATATGCAAATCAATGATGTGATACATCACATAAACAGAATGAAGGATTAAAAGCGTATGATCATCTCAATAGCTGTAAAAATGCATTTGACAAAATTCAATATCCTATCATGATTTAAAAAAAAAACATGCAACAAACTGGGTATGGAAGGATGTACCGCAACATAATAAAGGTCATATATGAAAGCCTACAGCTAACATACTCAAAAGTGAAAAGCTGAAAGCTTTTCTTCTAAGATCCAGTACAAGGCAAGGATGTCCTCCATTGCCACTTCTATTCAACATAGTACTACAAGTCATAGCCAGAGCAATTAGCCAAGAAAAAAGAAATAAAAAGCATTCAAAATGGAAAGGAAAAAGTGAATTTATCTGTTTGCAGATGTCGTGATCTTATCTATAGAAAGCCCTAAAGACCCCAACAACAACAACAAAAAAAAACTGTTAGAAGTAATAAATTCAGCCAGGTGCAGTGGCTCACGCCTGTAATCCCAGCACTTTGGGAGGCCGAGGTGGGTGGATCACAAGGTCAGGAGTTCGAGATCAGCCTGGCCAACATGGTGAAACCCCATCTCTACTGGAAAAAAAAAAATTAGCCAGGCATGGTGGCATGCACCTGTAATCCCAGTTACTTGGGAAGCTGAGGCAGTGGAATTGCTTGAACCCGGGAGGCGGAGGTTGCAGTGAGCTGAGATCATGCCACTACACTCCAGTCTGGGTGACAGAGCAAGACTCCATATCAAAAAAAAAAAAGTAATAAATTCAGTAACGTTGAAGGATACAAACCAACATACAGAAATCAGCTGAATTTTCATTTTTTTTTGAGATGGGGTCTCACTCTGTTACCCAGGCTGGAGTGCAATGATGTGATCTCGGCTCACTGCAACCTCCGCCTCCTGGGTTCAAGTGATTCTCTTGCCTCAGCCTCCCAAGTAGCTGGGATTCCAGGCACCCGCCACCATGCCCAGCTAATTTTTATTTTTAGTAGAGACGGGGTTTCACCTAGTTGGCCAGGCTGGTCTCAAACTCCTGACCTCAGGTGATCCACCTGCCTTGGCCTCCCAAAGTGCTGGGATTACAGGCGTGAGCCACCACGCCCGATCCAATCAGTTGCATTTTTATACACATTTACAAAGAAATTTAAGAAGACAGTCCCATTTTTAATAACATCAAAAAGAACAAAATACTGACAAAGGAAGTGAAATATTTGCATCTCTAAACATAGAAAAGGTACAGTAAAAATACGGTATAAAAGATGAAAATGGTACCCTTGTATAGGGCATTTACCATGAATGAAGCTTACAAAACTAGAAGTTGCTCTGGGTGAGTCAGTGAGCAAGTGGTGAGTTAATGTGAAGGCCTAGGACATTACACTACTGCAGACTTTATAAATACTGTACACTTAGGATACAGTAAATTTATTTTAAAATATTTTTCTTTTTTCAACAATAAATTAATCTTAGCTTACTGTAATGGCTTTTATTTTATAAAAATTTTACTTTTTTAACTTTTTGACTCTTCTAGTAACCCTTAGCAGCTTAAAACACAAATACAATGTACAGCTATCTGAAAATATTTTTTATATCCTTGTTCTGTGAACCTTTTTCTATTTTTAAAGTTTTTATTTTTTGAAAACTTTTTGTTAAAAACTAAGACACAAACACACATTACGCTAGGCCTACACAGAGTTAGGATCATCAATATCATTGTCTTCCACCTCCACATCTTGTCCCACTGGAGGTCTTCAGGGGCAATAACACCCATGGAGTTGTCATCGCCTATGATAACAGTGCCTTCTTCTGGAATCCCTCCTGATGGACCTGCCTGAGGCTGTTTTACAGTTACCTTTTTTTATAAGTAGAAGGCATACACTCTCATGATAAAAACTACAGTCAAACAAATATATAAACCAGTAACACAGTTGTCCATAATCATCAAATATTATATACTGTACATAATTATATGTGCTATACTTTTATAAAATTGGTAACGCAGCAGGTGTGTTTATGACAGTTACAATGTCACTAGATAAGAATTTTCCAGCTCCGTTATAATTTTATGGGACCACTTTCATATATGTGGCCTGTTGACGAAAATACCATTATGAGGTACATGACTATAATAAAATTTAGATCAGATATCAGTAAAACTAAAAAACCAAGAGAAAAAAATTAAAACTGGTTATTTGAAAAGATCGATAAAATTAATAAGCCTTTAGCCAAGCTTAGAAAAACAAGCGAGAAGACACAAATTACAAATATCAGAAATGAAAAAGGGCATCATTACCTTCCCCAAGGACATTAAAAAGATAAAGGAATATTATAAACATCTCTATGACTACAAATTTGATAACATATGTGAAATAGACTAATTCTGAATATGTTGTATATGATAAAACAGAGAATCTGAATTAGTCTATATCAGAGAAATTTAAAAATTAATAATCCAAAACAAAACCATCAGGTCCAGATGGGTTTACTGATGAATTCTACCATACATTGATGGAAAGAATTACATCAGTTCTCTACAATTTCTTCCAGAAGATAGAAGCAGATAGAATACTCTCTAACTCATCCTGTGGGACCAGCATTACCCTGAAACCCAAACCAGACAGAGGTATTACCACAAAACTACAGACCAATATCTCTAATGATTCTAGATGCAAAAAATTCTCAACAATTTATGAAAAAATTGATATACCACAACCAAGTGGGAATTATCTCAGGTACACAAGGCTGGTTCAACATTTGAAAGTCAGTTAATGTAATTCATTCACATCATTAGGCTAAAGAGGGAAAATTACACAATCGTATTCATACATAAAAAGCATTTCGTAAAATCCAGGTTTTTTATTCATAATAAGAACTCTCAGCAAATGGGAAATAGAGGGATATTTTCTTAACTTGATAAATAGCATTTACAAAAAAAAACTGCTAAGATCACACTAAATGATGAGAAACTAAAAGCTTTCCTATTAAGATCAGGAACAAGGCAAGGATATCCCCTTTCACCACTCATTGTCAACAGCGTTCAAATATAGACCCACGCAAATGTACTCAATATAGTTAACACTACCCTACTTCAAGCCTTACTCTAAAATCCCAGTAAGCAAGCCAGTTTGATATTGGCAAAAGAACAGAAAAAATGCATCAGTGAAACAATACAGAGCCCCAAAATAAAACCACACAAATATAGTCAACTGATCTTTTAGAAAATAACAATGGAGAAAAGATAGTATTTTCCACAAGTGGTCCTGGAACAACTGGACATCCACATGCAAGAAAAATTAATGTGGACACACACATTACACCCTTCACCAAAATTCACTCAAAATGGGTCCCAGACCTAAATTTAAAATGTAAAACTATAAAATTCCTATAAGATAACATGAGAGAAAATCTAGATGGCCTGTGTTCGGCCTTGACTACTTCTGATACAACACCAAGGTAAGATACATGAAAGAAATAAGTTTTTAATTTCAGTGAATTCCAACTTATCAGTTATCCGCAAACAAAAACTTAAGAGAATAAAAAGACAAGGTACAGATGAAATAAAATATTTGCAAAAGATATATCTGATAAAAGAGTTACCGAAATACACAAAGAACTCTTAAAAATCAACAATAAGAAAATAAGGCCAGGTGCAGTGGCTCACGCCTGTGATCCCAGCATTTTAGGAGGGCAAGTGAATCACTTGAGCTCAGGAGTTCGAGAGCCTGAGCAACAAAGTGAGCCCCTGTCTCTACAAAAACTGCAAAAATTAGCTGAGCATGGTGGCGTGTGCATGTAGTCCCAGCTACTTAGGAGGGTGAGGTGGGAGGATGGTTTGAGCCTGGGATGCAGAGGTGGCAGTGAACTGAGATCGCACCACTGCACTCCAGCCTGGGTGACAGAGCCAAACCTTGTCTCTCACACACACACACACACACACACACACACACACACACACACACAAAGACAAAATAAACAATATGATTAAAAAATGAGTAAAAGAGCTGAACAGACACCTCACCAAAGAAGACACAGATGGCAAATAAGCCTATGAGATGATGATCAAAATCATATGTCATTAGGGAAATGCAAATTAAAACGAGATACCACTACCCCCCTATTAGAATGGTAAAAATCCAAAACATTGACAGCACCAAAAGTTGACAAGGATATGGAGCAACAGGAACTTTGATTCATTGCTGATGAGAACAGAAAAAGGTACTGCTACTTTGGAAGACAATTTGACAGTTTCTTACAAAGCTAAATATAGTCTTGCCATACAATCCGGCAATCATGCTCCTTGGTATTTCCCCAAAAGAGTTGAAAACAGCCACACAAAAACCTACATATGGATGTTTATGGCAACTTTGTTAATAATTGCCAAAACTTGGAAGCCACCAGTAGATGAATGTATGAAATATATGTCTTATTCAGGCTGCTGTAGCAAACTACCATAAACTGAATGGCTCATAAACAACAGAAATTTATTTCTCACAGTTCTAGAGGCTGGGAAGTCGAAGACTATGGTGTCCAAAGATTCAGTGTGTGGTGAGAGTCTATGTCCTGGTTCATAGTTGGTGCCTTCTTGCTGTACCTTCACATGGTGGAAGGGACAAGGCAGCTCTCTGGTAGCCCTTTTATATGTGCACTGATCCCAATTAGGAGGGCTCTACCCTCATGGCCTAACCACCACCCAAAAGGTTTTACCTCCTAATGTTATCACCTTGGGGGTTAGAATTTCAGTATATAAAGGGGGAAACACAAGCATTTAGACCATAGCACTGTGGTACATCCATACAATGGAATATTAATCAGCACTGATAAGAAATTAGTTATCAAGTATGAAAAGACATGGAGGAAACTTAAATGCGCACTACTGAATACTACATAAGTTTCTGAAAAAAGGCAAAACTATGGAGACAGTAAAAGGATCAGTGGTTGCAGGGGAGGGCAGGATAGATGAATAGGCAAAGCACAGAGGATTTTGGGGGCAGTGAAACTATTCTGTATGACACTATAATATTTAATACATGCCTGTGTAATTATGTCAAAACCCATAGGATGTACAACATCAAGCATGACCCCTCATGTAAACTATGGACTTGGGTGATAATGATGCATCAGTGTAATTTCACCAATTGGAATAAATGTACCACTCTGGTGTGGGGTATTGATAGCAGAGCAGGCTGTGTTTGCTGCTGGATGAGAGGGGAGTTAAGTATATGTGAAAACTCTCTGTACTTTCAGCTCAATTTTTCTGAGATCCTAAAGTTCCGTAAAAAATAGTCTATTTTTTAAAATTTAGTGAGAAATAATTTTCCTTTTACCAATGAAAAGTGGCCTAAAGGAGACATAGTTAAAATATTACTTTAATTAAGCATGTTAATTAGAGAACGCCTGTATGGTGAGCCAAGTGAACTTTCTGTCAGGATACTCATTCCTGCTGGGCCACATTTTTAATGTTCCCAAAAGTCACTGGAAGCAATTAATGGCAAAAGATACTGAATTTTCTCTGAGACTGTGTATGTTCCTACAAGATTTGCATAGTGAGGCCCAATTCTTGCTATTGCAGCTGTAGATTACATTATTAATTTATTACAGATTTATTACAAACTTCTACAAAACATAGCCACAGAGCTTGATAATATTGGAAAGAATGTCACCATAGCCCCTGCCTTCTGTATACTCCAAACCTAATATTATGCCACTTTATGTTCTTATAAGGGAGTGTCATGCAGGAGAGGTGCCCAGAGGATGACTTTTCTGAGATCTTTCTGTCTAGAAACAATGGGAATATAATTTTCTCGATAGCAGAAAAATGACTGGTAGGAATGATGCCTCCAGACCTGGGTGAGAAATCTGTTCTGCACACAACCCTGGAAAGATAAATCTCAGAGAAATGTGCCGATAGCTAACCTGGTGAAACTCACTTGTTTTAAAGGCTATTGGTATCTCTATGAAACTTGGAAGCCTCCTGTATTATATTTGTACTGCTGAATGTGAAGGCTAACATTTCTTCTATCACATTGCTGTCTAGGTGAATACAATTGTTTCGTGGTGTTCTTTTTTTTTTTTTTTTTTTTTTTTTTTTGTGAGACGGAGTTTCGCTCTTGTTGCCCAGGCTGGAGTGCAGTGGCACGATCTTGGCTCACTACAACCTCCGCCTCTTGGGTTCAAGCAGTTCTCCTGCCTCAGCCTCCCCAGTAGCTGGGATTTCAGGCATGCACCACCATGCCTGGCTAATTTTGTATTTTTAATAGAGACGGGGTATCTCTGTGTTGGTCAGGCTGTTCTCAAACTCCCAACCTCAGGTGATCCACCTGCCTCAGCCTCCCAAAGTGCTGGCATTACGGGCATGAGCCACTGTGCTTGGCTAATGATTTCTTTTATCAGCAAAATAAATTCATATTTTACTAAATGTCTGCATCTGTGTTTTAATAGTAGAGCACAATTCATAATGTTTTTGGTTTCTGTTCTAAAAGCAAACCAAACTGTTTAAAATAAAATTTCCTTAATTCCCCAAAACTATAAGGCTAGTTTGTTTTAATGTCACTTCATTCATAAGTTCATTCAACTGTAATTGCCACTTCATTCATTCCTCCATTCAACTATTCAAAAATTGCTTTTAGCATCTACTATATGGCTTATGTTTTGCCTAGCCTTCAATGAATTTTGTGACCACCATTATCTTTATTCTGGCACACGAAGAGAATGACCTGATAACCTCCTTGGAAAAGGGAGAATGTTGTGCCTCATCCACTTCCGTCTGTATATTTGATATGTCTTTCTATTCGTACCCACCTTATCTTTGAATAGCATGTTTAGATTATGTAAATATATGGGCCAGGCATGGTGGCTCGTGCCTGTAATCCCAGCACTTTGGGAGGCCCAGGCAGGCAGATTACTTGAAGTCAGGAGTTTGAGACCAGCCTGGCCAACATGGCAAAACCGTTTCTCTACTGAAAATACAAAAAGTAGCCAGGCATGGTGGTGCATGCCTGTAATCTCAACTGCTTGGGAGGCTGAGGCACAAGAATCACTTGAACTCAGGAGGCAGAGGTTGCAGTGAGCCACGATCTCGCCACACTCCAGCCTGGGCTACAGAGAGAAGCACTGTGTCAAAAAAAAAAAAAAATTATATATATATATATATATGTAAATATGTATATTTTCTTCAATGTGAAAGATTTTGGTTTCAGTATAATATTAAATATAGAAGAAAATCACTGTACTAACTCTAAGGAAACATATAACTATTAATATTGAAACATATTTTCCTTGACAGGGCTTAAGTTTCACAAAATAAAAGGGGAAAATTATCCAAAAAACCATAATTCGTGCTCTTTTAAAATCTGCCACATCAATGAAACATTGTGAATACACATCTATATCTCCTTTCCACATTTAGAAAATATGATTGTACACATTTATTGTCTTTGGAACTCTGTCCCTGCTTTTGTGATGATTGTCACCTTGTTTTCAGTGCAAGTTAGTCTTCTCCATATAGTCCCAGACTTTATTATCAGGTAGCCCTATTCATTCTGAGGGGAAAAAATTACAGAAGATTCTAAGACAGCTAATTCAGAATAATGTAATGATCTCCTATAGGTTTTCTCTTTTATATGTTTTGAACCAGAAGATTCTGCTTTTTTATACCATTTGTTCCATGAGATATATGCATGCCTGACCAGATTATGTGTGAAACTAACTGCCAAACATGGGTGACCTTGAATAATCGCCCTTTTCCTGTTTCTCTCTCGTTTATTCATTGTGATTTTTTTCGTATCTCATCCATCTAATTATATTGATCTACTTCCCCAACAGAGGAAGTGTCTCATGGAGGGTGAGAGAAACAACTTCAGAGAAAAATAAAATACAAGGAGGGCCCAGAGTCAAAATAAATGGAAGCATAAAAGGCACTAGCAACAAATAACTACTTGCCATATTGAGACACTGTGGGAGATTCCCAAGTTGCCCAAAGATGCTATTAAATTCACACTGCCTGACTTCATGCCATTCTCTTAGGATTTACAGCAACTGCCAGAAGCCAATTGAAGTTTTTCCAGGCTATGCTCCACCTCCTCTTCCATATTCTTAATGTTCTTAAAAGCCATTGAAAGAAGTTAATGAGAAAGGTTGTAGAATTTTTTTCTTTTAAACCTAGGGTGAAATAATGGTGTCTGAGGGACCGTTTGGGTTCTACGTGAAGGCACAAATACCTAAGTAATCTCTTAAGGATTTTTTGTTTTATCAATTACACAAAAATATTTTTAATTAAAATATTACAATAGAAATAATAGTTTTAGTGTGTGGAAGATAAAGCATACAATTTTTAAGTATGCAAATATAGGCAAACTAACATGCCAGCTATATTGGCAAGAGATGCTTTTGGCTGAAAGAAGTGCAAATTTTACCCAAGAAGATGATGGTAAGTAGTGTTGGGGCACATGCCCCTTAACGTCACTAAAGATCCAGATTCTTGATTTTTTTGTGCTCCACTGTCTTGGGTGCATTGGCCTTTGGTCTTCATGTTTTGGCATCACTATATCGAGGAGAGTTCTATAGCTGCAGTAATGAAGTCCATGAAGAAGGGAAAGGGCTGGTACTGCCACACTTGTCTGATTTATTAGAAAAGAAAAATTTTCCTAGAAGGGCACTGTCATACAACCCCTTACATCTCATTACTTGGACTTGGCTCATATGTCAACTTCTAGATTCAGGAAGGTTGGTAAGCTGATTGAGGGCTATTATTATCCTTTATAATGAGCAGAAAGAAAGGGATGTGAAGGGTTGGGATGACCATTGGGCCAGACAACCAGGAGTATCTGCCACACAAACTAAATTCATTGGATTTTATGAATCTTCGTTTCATGCACCATAAGTATGTGACTCTTGCAGATAAATAGGTATTATGACAGAAAACTTCCTGTACAATTCCTTATCATGATAAACTATTCTTTCTGTATATAAATCCTTGGGTTGGTTACTAAGGGAAAAGTTGCTGTAAATTAAAAGTGAGATTACAAATGTCAGTCATTTTATTAAAGATACAAAGAATGATAGAAATATGAAAAAATTATTGGAATTTTTTTAATTTAAAAAATTAGCTGCATAAAGTCTATCAAAAGTTTTAAGTAAAAAAATGACTAAATGTCATTGTTTGAAAAACAATGTGGTAAACAGAGATTTGAAAAATTAAATGTCATTGGACTTTATAATCATTAGATTTCTAATGTGGATGCCTGTGACAAACAGTTAAGCTTCAACAGTTGGATGAATCATTATCATTCTTTGACTTTGTTACATGGGGCATTCTCTTTTTTAATTGCAGACTGAATATATTTCAGATGATGTTGATAATAATTATTGATGAGTGAATTGCACGGGATTGTGAAATTGGGTTTCACTTGGATAAGAAAAGTCAAACAATTGAGCGATTAAATTCCTTCCAATAAACTGAGCTTCTGGAAAATCAGCTTGAAATGACATTGAGGAATCTAATTTAATTCCTACATATTGTGTGCTAATGTAACCATGGACCAAGCGTTTTGCATCACAGACTAATATTTGAAGTTAGAAAAGAGTTTAGAGATCATCTTCTGTCACCCCAGATCATGCATGGTGGAAGTAAATGAGGTTTAAATTAACTCCTTTAATTCTTTAGATAAAGAACTTTATCTTAGAGGAGATTTAGCAATTTGATCAAGAGACAGTACTATAACTAGTTAAATCAAGAACTGGAAGCAAACTGGCTTAACTCTTGCATCAATACGCAATCTACTAGTTTTACATTTTTCTGTAAATTAGGGTCACATCATTATTTCACTTGCTACTTTATATACTACATCAAAAAACTGATAGGAATAAAAATTGCAGATCAGCCACAATTTCTAAATGATGCTAATGTATGAGAGGTGTAAGGTAAGGGACCTGCATATGCATATTAATATAGCCAATTACTACAAATAATCAGTAATCCACCTAGCTAGAAATAAACAAAATGTTGGACTTAAAAACAACAAGATAGCTAATCAAAATCAGATAACAGTGTAAAAGATGCTCTGTTGTATTTCCTCTATATTGTGTTCTCCAAGAAATCTATTTGAGGGGAGGACAATGAAAATATTTGTTGCAGTCAGTTGATTGAGTTCTCATCTGCGGAGTTATAAAGGTAGTTAGAGAAAGAAAGGTTTTCTGTGAACCCCATCTGTATTCTCTTACATTTGCTGGGGTCAGAGTTTCCTTGGAAGTCTAAAAATAGTTTTCCATTTTTCCCAACAGGAGTGTTTTTTTGTGTGTGTGTAATTCAATATGGGATAATAACGATAGCTAGTATTTAGTAAGCTCTTTGTTTCTAGAGCTGTAAGTCATGCTTTGGTTTTGCTTACTTGATTTTCACAAAAATTCTGTGAGATAATGTGGTAGTCATTAGAGCTGATCACGAATATTTCTTGTTCTTCTGGGCAATGGTAAGAGTGTTGTCCTTCCCCTCCCTTGGAGTTAAGTATGGTCATATGTATTGCTTTTAGCCAATGACATGTAAGTGAAAGTGGTGATTGTCATATCTATGTGGCATCTTTAAGAACCAATATGCAATTCATCAGGATCTCTCTGTCCTCTGCTAGTGCTACTAGCGATGTTCCAGAAAGTGTGCTCTATTAGCCTGTGTCTTAGAGTGAGACCCACTGGAGCACAGTTCTTGGTTGCCTTGCAGTATGAATGTAGAGGAAGTGAAGAATAAACTTTGGATTATTTGTTACTGCAACAAAGCCTACTTCATTCTGACTGGTACATGTAATTATTATTTCTATTTTCTTTAAAGAGGAAGAAAATGAAGATAAGTGATTTGTCAATGATGACACCATTAGTTAAGTAGAACCAGGATACAATCCAAGCAGTCTGACTCCACGGCTCACACTGTAACCACTATTTTATATAGCTATGGTAATACACTTTATTTTGAACAAGATTGTCCACTAATATGGTGCAGAGCCCTTTACTTAATTTCTGAGCATAGAGAGGTGATTATTACTTTTAATTCACTTATGCTTGATATACTTTTAATATTTACAAATCACACATGCATAAAGCCCACTACTCGTTCCATCAATAGTATATGGCTGAATGTTGTTGCCCTCAGGGAAGAAAAGAGTATGGAGAGATCATCAACACATATTTCTAGGGGTCTTTTGCAAATATTCTGGTATTAGTCTATTTGGGCTGCCATATCAGACTGAGTAGCTTAAATAACAGAGATGTATTTTTGCACAGTTCTGGAGATAAGGAGTTCAAGATCAAGGCACTTGTCAGTTTGGTTCCTGGTAAGGGCTCTCTTCCTGGCCTGCAGACAGTCACCTTCTTGCTGTGTTCTCACATGGCAGAGAGAGTGTGTGTGGGGGGGTGTCTCTTCCTCTTCTTATAAGGGCACCAGCCGTATCGGATTTGGGCCCCACTCTTATGACCTTATTTATCATCTCCTCACAGACCCTATCTCCAAATACATTCACACGGAGGGTTAGGGCTTCAATGTATGAGTCTGGCAGGCAGTGGGGATTGGGGACACAAACATTCAGTCTATAACAATCTCCTAGGAACTATGAGCAATTTAGGACATTTTAATAATAAAGACTTGTTCCCATCTATTGTCCAGTATATCCTGTCTCTGTACATGCAACTGGAAGGAAATTCCAATGAGAAGTATTCTATTAATTCATTTATTCAGTTATTTAGTACATCTATTGAGCATCTATCATGTGCTAGATTATTCTAGATACTGGGGTATAGCAATGAACAAAACATTTTTTATCTTTCGTTTAATTTATATTTTAATGGAGGGAAACGTGTGTGTGTATATATATATAAAATATTACACTACTCAAGAGAGTGATATATTAATAAAAATAAACAGAATAAAGGTGTACAGAATGATAGAGTCCAGAAATGCTGCTTTGTCAATTATACACAGATACATTCTCTCAGATCAGGTGACTTTTTTGCAGATACCAAAATTTGTAACTTTAACAT
Source organism: Nomascus leucogenys (assembly GCF_006542625.1). NCBI lineage: Eukaryota > Metazoa > Chordata > Mammalia > Primates > Hylobatidae > Nomascus > Nomascus leucogenys. The sequence continues at coordinate 21,099,980 of NC_044406.1, read as the reverse complement.
TTTAAATATCAAAATGGAAAAGATAATGAGAGAGCATATTCTTAGATTCTTTCATTTTACAGATGGATAAAGTGTTGTCTAGAACAGGGGTTGGCAAACTCTTTAAAGGGCCAGTTAGTAAATATTTTTAGTTTTGCAGGCTAGACAGTCTTTTTCATAACTAACCAATCCTGCTGTTGGAGCACAGAGATAATACATAAACAAAATGTGACTATGTTCTAATAAAACTTTATTTATGCACACAGGTACTTGGTAAGATTGTCTTTCAGGCTCTACAGCTTGTCTAGCCCTGATCTAAAACAATGAAATGACTTTCTCAGGGTCACACATTTGATGGCTGATGACAGAAGAGATGACAAACATGTTTCTTCTGTCACTGAAAACAACAAAGGCATCTTTAGAGCAAGTTATCACAAATAAAAAACAGGATTAAATAAAAAAGAATATGTCAGGGGTGAAAAAAATTACCCACTGAACCGTGGCACCTGAATTTATTATAAAGAGGGAATGGTCTTTGTTTAGGAAAACAGGTGGATAAGTTGTTTCTGGGAGAAGGTGGTACCCTGAGGGCCTGGTTTAGCAGGAAGCAATAAAACAGAAGGGATAGCTCAATGGTTCTGCATTAGAAATGATAAGAAATTAAGGGAAAAGGAGGGAGTAGACAAGAACAGACAAAGTAGAGAAAGGGAAGAGTGAAGAGCCAATCAACAGAACAGAGTGAGCAAAGGCATTTTAAGCAAAAGATGTGTAATCAATTTTAATTGACTGAATTGCCACAATGCAGACCTCCTATTGTCCTTCAAAATTAAGTAAATTGATGCACAAATCAAAAAGCTTTTATGAATGGGTTTTTGAGGATGTATGTGTGGGAGTAGGAAGAATTAAGGAAGCTGAGTGTCTTGTCTGGGCCAATTCTTTTATGTGTGTGGCATTTAATTAAATCCCAACCTTCTATAGCACAACCATCTGTTTTTGCTATTCCTGTAAATGTTGCCAGAGAAAGTCCTTTTAATAGAGCGTATTGGTCCAGTCATAAATAGAAAAATCTCTCCAAACTCAAAGGGGCCCTCAACAGTGCCTATAGACTCTCCTACCCTTTGCAACAGCTATTTCAAACTTTCTTTGCTCAAAGCATCAAGCTTTCTCCTCCTTCTCTCCAGTTTATCAGGCTTAACCTGACATTTTAAAAGAAAGGAGAAGGCATCAGTCAATAACTCTTTTATCTTTCCCTCACCTACCGATCAAATCTCTACCCTTGCAGTATCCTCCTCTTCTGTGAAAAGAGAAGGCTGGCTCTTCTCCTATATAAGTTCATGCCACCTCATGAACTATACACGATTTGTTATCCCCCATCACTGTCATATTCCACACTCTCTCATGGAACTGAATCCTTCACATCAGGACTTAAGTTATTACTATTAAAAAAATACCCTTCTCTGTCCTACATGCCACTACATCTACTACCCTTTTCTCTTCTCTACCACTTAGCTTCTTGAACAAGTTGCTGGAACAACTCTTTACCATCACCTTCAGCTTAAATTCTATTTTTTTGGATCACATAATAGTAATTTTTTTCGGGGATGCATCTCTAATCTCCTACACTAGATAAAATCTACTTATTTTATGTTTTGGTACCACCATACTCTGCCCCATCATAGCACTTATTCATAATGTTCTATTTATTGTGCAATCATTAATGTCTTTTCCCCACACTAACCTATTGTTTCCCCTACAACCAGCCCAGTTCCTCACACATACTATAGCGTAACAAATAACAGCGTCTCAATAAATAATTGTTAAATGAATGAATGAATGATGCCATGCAGAATACACTGGATAAACACTTTGTAAACACTTTCTACTATGTACTAATTCAGAATAAACAGGAGGGTAAAGCCAGTGATGTCCATGACATTATGACCTCTTTGTGAATATGCAGAAATTTAGGAAATGGCATCGAACTTCCTATAAGCCATGAAATTAAAGGTTAAACTTTTCTAAGCTATAGCTGACAACTGGATTGTAGTAAAATTTATCCAGTATGTTCAGAGTGCAATTCAAATGGAGAACTAAGAAAAGGTGAAAAATGTTTAACTTGGTGATGTTACACGGGACCACTGTTGGGGCACAGAATGAGATCTGGAGTAATCTCTGCAGTTGCAAAACAAGGACTTCACCTGCCAAATGGCTCAACAATTTTGTGAATTTTTAATAGTGTTCACCTCACTCTAATATTTTTTAAGGGTATATTGTTTTTCAAAAGTAATTCTCATTAAAAAATAAAAAGTTAATTAGTATGTATTATAAAGTAAGGTCCAAATCCAATTTTCACTGGAGTTATCTCACAGAGGGACATCACACCTGCTACATTAAGAGCCAGTGATGCTGAGCAAAACCTACTTAAACAGATCTTAATACCCCTTTTTGGCTGGAAGGGCTCATTGTAGTCATGGAACATGTCATATTTTACATATTTTATGTGTTGAGTTTTGTAAGCATTAGATAAAGCTATGATTCCCAGGTATTAATCCAAGTCTTTCATCAGTTCTCTGACAGGCACCCAGTGTTCCGTGAGTTGGTTCCCCCAATTTATCATCTCCCTTTTTGACTCAAATTACTCACAGCTGTGATCCAACATTGGCATAGCTCCTAAGAAGGAGGGGCATATAAGAGCTGTTATTGGGCAAATAATAGAAGCTGTCACACAACCTATGTTTAGTTACAAGAAGTTTGCAAACTTTGAAAATGCTTGCTGTCGGACTTGTGAAAGATTCTCATTGGGAAGGGAACCCCGTTATTTAGATTTGTATAGCATTCCTGCCCAAGATTGGGAACCATACCACTTGGGCTATTAATCATTTTTAGAAGGTATATAAATACTTCATGAATGACTGTTTGAGGGCAAATCTAAATAGACAAAGTAGAAGAGATCTGACAAACACATTCCTACATATGATTAATGTGCAAATGTCTAAGGGCATTTGAAACAATATAGATATACTTGTCTTTTTACGATAATTAATCTTTAGGGACAAAAGTAAAAGTTGTTCTTCCTTCTGCTGACTTTATTTTCTCTGTATGAAGAAAAATATCAAGGCAAATTTATCTGTTGCCATACTAGAATCAAGGAAATTAGGAAAGCATCCCTAGAAGATCACAACGTCTACCCAGTTCTCAATTGTACTTTATTTTCAAGTCGAAAACTTAAGAAATTCATAAATATTCCAGATCCCTGAGCCTCAGAGAGATAATTGTTGCATGTTCATATAGCTAGTAGTGACAAATCTGGGATTCAAACTCAAGTGAATGGACTTCAGAAATCAGGCTTTTACCTGGTCTGTCAGTCACCCTCTTATTTTATTTCATATGTTGACAGAACTTAAATATGATTTAAACAAAGGCAAAACAGAAGTCAGCAGGAGTACAGATACTGACTATAATAACATGTTTACTCACTCCATATAAAGCCAATTGTTTTATGGAATTATTCGGTTACTAAAGGGGATCTTCCTACAACCCCAAAGTTATTCAGAGCTTTAAATTCCATAGATTAGCATTTTACATCAAAGGCCTATTAGTTTTATCCAATAAGAAGATACAAGTTCTGTGTTTCCAAATATGTGGAGAAGCAGGAATTCTCATCCTGAGCTGAAGGAAAGTGTTCCAATATTCTCAATAGGCATGTAAGAATAAAGTTAATTCTGACATTTTATGTACACAATTGGCTTTTTTGTTTAAAAGTATTTTATAGGATTCACTTCCACAGTTTTTGAGTGCAACATAATCTTCAAGATTACAATTGTTTAATGTAGTTAAAAACCAGGTAGGTAATATGCAGTAATACTTTTTAACTCAAAGAAACTTCCACACTCACTAAAACTAGGCACTAGTGCAGAAGTCTCTTGAGAGCAGAGTGGTTTTATTTTTACCGCTGTAAAAAACTGACTTTGGAAATTTTCAATATATTTCTGAAATTATTCTCCCAGGAATTGGAAGCTTAAAAGGAGGAGCTAATGTTATTCAATTTGTCTTAAGGTATTGATCCAGATCACTTTGAGGTCTACACTTAATCCCTTTGGAATTTCTTTTCTTTTTTTTTTTTTTTTTTGAAAAATAGGCCAGGGGCATAATAGATACCCAGAAACATAATCTTCAGCAATAAAACAACCAAAAATGTAGATAAAACATATTTTAAAAATTTTTGAAAATGTGTGAATGAGTCAGCAGAAAAGTAAGGGAAATCCTAAGAGGTCAAAAATAAAGTAATAACTCCAGAGATGCAAGCAAGCTCCCAAACAGGTGCTTGCCCTACAACTTCAGCCAAATGGAGAGTGTAGGTAAAGCTGAGGGTTCAGAAAATAATACAGAATCATATTTGATGTTGTTGAATAACATAGGGCCCCAAGGGTTACACCTCCAGTGAAAGATTATTAAAACATACCTGACAAAGGGAGACAGTAAGGAAACTCTTCTGTCTCTAAACCTTGGATCTGTATCTCCCCTAACGTGTTTGGGGCCTTAGTTTATATTTTCGGGGTGGTCCAAAAAGCCTCAAGCCAAAGAATTATATTAGCATTGTCTTGGATGGTAATGCTCATGAGTGCTTGACAAAATAAAAATTTTTAAAATCATCCCTAGAAGATCACAGCATCTACCCAGTTCTCAAAATATCCCCATAGAAAAAGTTCATACACATATGAACTTGCAAAAAAATAAAAAAATCACAAAACCTACACAAAAGTAAAACATTGTGAAGGAAAGAAATAAACATCAGCTGGTGCCCAAAAGCAGAAGTGGAAATACACAAATGCTTTTTCAAGTTTATTATTGTCCCATTAGCAAAAACCAGTTTCATGACCTAGCCCAGGGTCACTGTGGGTGGGCACTACCATAAATGCTCAACTACATGAGCAATCAAGAAAAGAGGCATTACAAAAAGGTTATACTTTTTTATACTTTTAAATTTTTATCAAATTTATCAGAAGTTCACATATGTTAGAGTCAAATGCTTGTATTCTGATTTTTATGAAACATAGTTTCTTACCATCACCCTACTTTCCCCTTCCGGAAGCAACATGCAACTCTTTCTGGCTGATTCTTTCAGTGTTTTGTTGTCGTTGTTGTTTTGTTTTGTTTTGAAGGTAGATGGTGCAAGAGAGTATTATTTGGTATTATTTATTTACAAATAAAAATTATAAGTAAATCTGAAAGAGTAGCAATGAAAAATTCAGTCTCTTTAATGTAAAGAGTATTATTACATTTCTTCTTAATGCTGTTACCCCCTAGAATGAGATTGAGAGCAATATGCATCTATTTATTTTTTAAAAAAACACTTTGTTGAGGTACACTTGACAAAATAATAGCTGTCCATACTGAATGTATACAACTTGATGAATTTGGAAATAAGTAAACACCAGCGAAACCATCACCACATTTAATACCATAAACTTAACTATCACCTCCAAAAGTTTCCTCCTACCCTCTTTCTTTATTTTATGATAAGAGCACTTAGCATAAGATCTACCCTCCTAGCAAATTGTTAAGTATAGAATACAGAATTGTTAAGTAGGTGTTACGTTGTACAGTAGATCTCTAGAATTTATTCATCTTGCATAACCAAGACTTTGTACCCTTTGACTAATACCTCTCAATTTTCCCCTCCTCCAGCTCCTGGCAGCCACCATTCTACTCTCTGCTTCTATGGGTTTGATAATTTTAGATTTCTCATATAAATGAAATCATGTAGTATTTCTCCTTCTGTTTCTGGCTTATTTTATTTGGCATAATGTCCTCCAGGTTCATCTATGTTGTCACAAATGTCAAAAACTATAAAACATTGATAAAACAAACAGAAGATACAAGTAAATGGAAAGACATACTGTATTAATGGATTGGAAGAATTAATATTGTTAAAATATCCATACTACCCCAAACAATTTACAGTTTCAATACAATAACTATCAAAATTCTAATGACCTTTTTTACACAAATAGAAAAAAATACTAAAATTCATATGGGAACAACAAAATACCCTGAATTGCCAAAACAATTTTGAGCAAAAAGAACAAAGCTGGAGCGTCACATTTCCTGATTCTTTCAGGATAGACTCATTGATATAAGGTTACCTCCATACTTCTAAATAATGTGGGTTTGCTTTTTTTAACTTATTTCTTCCATTTTATGGTATGTCATTCTCATGCTCTGTATCAACTGCACATGTATACTTCTTGTCCCCTCCTTTACTTTCCAAAATGTTTCAATTTTCTTTTGATCACTATTCAATGTTTGAACTGTCATAACTATGAAAAGCTTTTTCATTACATAATTATAAAAAGATACTGTGCCATGCTTTTCCTGCCCATTTTTTTCCCTTGGAGATAATGATGGTCTAGTTTTTTGTTTGCTTTGGGTTTTTTTCTATATTATTAGTAATTCAACCTAAAACTCTCTAGCAGTTATGTAAGTCATACCTCAATACATTCATATGATACCATTCTAAGAATTAAATCATTTTAAAGAAGTCACCTCTGTCTTCTGACAACAAGCAGGAGTGGTTGCCCTCTACTCCTGGGGCATAGCTATTACCCTGGGATATCCCTTCATTATTATTCTGATTCCCTTTACTTACTTCCTTTTGAATAATCCATTTTGTGAGGGCAGTTTCCTCATTTGCCTCATGTTGTTGGACCATAGCCTAAATAGCTTCCTGAGAAATGGGGTATAGTAGATAAATTTTCTTGAGACTTTTTGTGTGATAAAATTTTCTTTTTGTTCTACTATATAACTGGACATAGAATCTTAGGTTGTAAATATTTTTTCTCAAAAATTTGAAGTTAGAAATACTGCATCCATGGATTAGAAGACTCAACGTAGCAGAGATGTCAATTCCCCCAAATCGATCTCCAGGTTTAAAGCAATTCCTACTAAAATCCAAGCAAAGCTTTTTGTGGACATATACAAGCTTATTCCAAAATTGATATACAAAGACAAAATCACTAGATTGGCTAAACAACTCTTAGAAGAATGAAGTGGAAGGAATCACCCTTCCTTCCTATAAGGCTTAGCATATAGCTGCAGTAAGCAAAATGCTGCAGTATTTTTTGACAGGAGTAGAAACGTAGATCAGTGGTATAGAAATAGAACCTAAAATAGAGCCACACAAATAAGCCTAATTATTTTACACAATGGGAAAACCAAATTCAATGTAGGAAGAAGATCCTTTTCAACAAATGGTGCTGGAAAAATCAAACATCTGGATGCAAAAAAAAAAAAAAAATGAGTATAGACGTAAATGAGCATCACACATGCACCCATGACCCAGCCTAAGAAACTGATCATTACCAAAACAAGTGAAGCTCCCTGCTTGTCTATCTCTTTTCACAGACATTCCCTTCCTTAGCTCTAGTAGTAACCATCAATCTGAAAGAGGTATTATTTGTGAGATCAGTTGAACTAAACATAAGCAGCTTTAGAATGTAGTTCTTTTGAAGCAGTGTTTCTGTACTTGAATGAGGAATGTTAAGTTCAAATACTTTTCAGAGTTTTTTTTAGTAGATGCACATTTTGCATTACGTTTTACTTTATAATATATCAAATATAAATTTCTTTTCAAGTTGGAAAAGAAACATCAAAGTGATTCTTTTGCCATCCTACAGAATAATCTTTAAGACTATTTTGGTGCAGATGGAGTGATAGGAAGGTTGAAGTTTTTTAATCCCCGAAGACTGACAAAATCTAGTCCATGTTTTTCACCCATTAAAGACATAGAACATTTCTGCAAGAGACTGCCTTAAGGAAAAATACCACTCTTCTTTCAAATACTGAAGTGGAAGAGTTTTCTCTAAATCCCAAACTGTCCTCATTTATTTTATTTTATAGTTGTTTTGAATACTTAAAAAAGAGTAGCACAGTGATTCAAAAGACCAAAAGTGGCAACAATGTGTTGACCATTCTGGTCGTATTCTCCAAACCAAGTGTCAGATCATGCCCTTGTTAGTACCAAGAGGGAACGGTTCTGGTGCAAAGCTGGACTATGTGAATACTTCTAAATTATGTACAAAGTATTCACTAAGGCATTCTAAAAGCTCCAATTAAAGCCACTGTTAGTGCTTACCTTATATGAATGGAGAAATATAAAATATATTCTCAAGCATAAAAAGGTGTCTAGTTTTAGATAAATGATTTATCATTACAGTCTCCCCACAACCAAAAAGTAAAACTTGTTTGTGTTTCTTTCTTTCCCCAAATTAAAAAAATGAGATTTCATAAAACAGTTTAAATAGTGCATAATAAATACATATTTGCTAGTTTGAAAGTAATGCTAGAAAATATTTTCTATGTCAGTAAAGCGATACTACAATTTTCCAATTATAATTTTCCAACTGGTTCCCTTTTTTGTAGACACTTGAAAGGTTTTCATGTCTTTGAATTAGTATGCAAAGTCCTAAGCTATATCAGCTTAGAGTTTTGAATGATGGTATTTTAATTTCCTGTGAGAATTACATTTAATTCATACACACATACACACACACACACACACACACACACACACCCCTCATAATCCTCTTCTGGAAAAGAACTGCAATATGGGCTAAAGAGAAATGTGTAATTCTAAAAGAGAATGAATCTGAGTTTGGGGCCAACATTTCTACTTTCAAGTAAAGAGGTAGAAATCACAACGTAACAGGATCATACAATCTTCCTCCTCAGTAACAGAAATGCCAATAATAATATACTAGTACTATTAATAGATAACATTTATTCCATTGCACTTCCTTCCATCATTTTATATATATAATCTCATTTGAACATCATGAATGCTCTATGAAGAAAGTGGGCTGGATCATCTATTGTTAAGCTGTCTTCATCATCGCTCCCATCTAAGTTCTTCTAGAGCATTCCAGAGGAGAAAACTGACACTCCATTTCCCAAAATGCTGCCTCTGTTTTGGGTTGCTAAATTGAGTCTGCCCAAAAGTGGCACCCAGGTAAGATTTCAGAGATTTGGGGGAGATGTATGAATAAACACTATATTCACAGAGCTTCTAGGGGAGTCCTTGAAAATGTCTCTTCTCACTGCTGTAGATTAAGGTGGTCGTTGACATCTTCCAAAGATTCTTTCAGTTGCAGCAGTTTACAAGTTTGTTCTTGTATATATATACTTTAAGTTCTGGGTTACGTGTGCAGAACGTGCAGCTTTGTTACATAGGTATACATGTGCCATGGTGGTTTGCTGCACCCATCAACCTGTCATCTACATTAGGTATGTCTCCTAATGCTATCCCTGCCCTTGCCCCCAACCCACTGACAGGCCCCAGTGTGAGATATTCCCCTCCTTGTGTTCTCATTGTTCAGCTCCCGCTTATGAGTGAGAACATGCGGTGTTTGGTTTTTTGTTCCTGTGTTAGTTTGCTGAGAATGATGCTTTCCAGCTTCATCCATGTCCCTGCAAAGGACATGAACTCATCCTTTCTTGTGGCTGCATAGTATTCCATGGTGTATATGTGCCACATTTTCTTAATCCAGTCTGTCACTGATGGGCATTTGAGTTGGTTCCAAGTCTTTGCTATTGTGAATAGTGCCCCAATAAACATACGTGTGCATGTGTCTTTATAGTAGAATGATTTATAATCCTTTGGGTATATACCCAGTCATGGGATGGCTGGGTCAAATGGTATTTTTGGTTTTAGATCCTTGAGGAATTGCCACAGTGTCTTCCACAATGGTTGAACTAATTTACACTTCCACTAGCAGTGTAAAAGCATTCTTATTTCACCATATCCTCTCCAGCATCAGTTGTTTCCTGACTTTTTAAGGATTGCCATTCTAACTGGGGTGAGGTGGTATCTTATTGTGGTCTTGATTTGCATTTTTCTAATGACCGGTGATGATGAGCTTTTTTTCATATGTTTGTTGGCTGCATAAATTGATAAATTGATCTTTGAAAAGTTTGTTCTTAAGAACCATCTGCTTGGGTGCTTCATTCTGAAGTTTTTGCTGGCCACTTCCCTGAACTATGCTCCCCCAGAACGTCCAAAGTTTTTATAAGCTTCTAGTTTCCTGTTTTAAAACCTTTCATACTTGATATAGACAGAGCAACTCTGTTTTCTTGGCTGTAAGTGGAAAGAAAAGTGATGTTGGACTTGACATCTTTCAAGGCACGCGTGTGTCTGGAAAATAAGCCAAACCACGAGGAAGTGGAGTACATCTCTGAGCAGGTGGAGGAAGTCCTGAATATTTAATAAAATAGAATTAAAAGAATATAGATCCTATGTCTTCCCCAAAATTAACCACAGCCTCTTCTACATAGGCTCTCCTCATCCTCTACTCCTAAGATCTCCAACTACATAAAAATGAATAGAAAAGAACATGTGACCATCATATTATTGCCACAGGTGTGTGAATACCAACTTTTGTCTCTCAAGTAAAGAAGTGACCTGCAACATTTTCAAGCTAATGGAATTTCTAGACCAGTGATTCTCAAGGATGGGGTAGGTTCTACCACCTCTTAGGATACTTTTGGGAAAATCCTTGTTGCTATTGTAAGCAGCATTGCCTTTTGTGACCTTACACCAAGAATCATGCAGCTTCATGTTTATTGAATTACATTGATTACAAGTGAGTCATGAAGACCATTGCAGATTCAAGGATGGGACATAGGCCCTTCTCTCCATGGGAGGTGTGTCAAAGAATTTGTAGATGTGGCTGTATAGTATCCCATGGTGTATATGTGCCACATTTTATTTATTTATTTATTTTTTATTATGCTTTAAGTTTTAGGGTACATGTGTACAACGTGCAGGTTTGTTACATATGTATACATGTGACATGTTGGTGTGCTGCACCCATTAACTCGTCATTTAGCATTAGATATATCTCCTAATGCTATCCTTCCGCCCTCCCCCCACCCCACAACAGGCCCCGGTGTGTGATGTTCCCCTTCCTGTGTCCATGTGTTCTCATTGTTCAGTTCCCACCTATGAGTAAGAACGTGCAGTGTTTGGTTTTCTGTCTTTGTGATAGTTTGCTGAGAATGATGGTTTCCAGCTTCATCCATGTCCCTACAAAGGACATGAACTCATGCTTTTTTATGGCTGCATAGTATTTCATGATGTATATGTGCCACATTTTCTTAATCCAGTCTATCGTTGATGGACGTTTGGGTTGTTTCCAACTCTTTGCTATTGTGAACGGTGCCACAGTAAACATATGTGTGCATGTGTCTTTATAGTAGCATGATTTAAAATCCTGTGGGTATATACCCAGTAATGGGATTGCTGGGTCAAATGGTATTTTTGGTTCTAGATCCTTGAGGAATCGCCACACTGTCTTCCACAATGGTTGAACTAGTTTACAGTCCCACCAACAGTGTAAAAGTGTTTCTATTTCTCCACATCCTCTCCAGCACCTGTTGTTTCCTGACTTTTTAATGATCGCCGTTCTAACTGGTGTGTGATGGTAGTTCATGTCCTTTGCAGGGACATGGATGAAACTGGAAACCATCATTCTGAGCAAACTTTCACAAGGACAGAAAACCAAACACTGCACGTTGTCACTCATAGGTGGGAATTGAACAATGAGAACACTTGGACACAGGGTGGGGAACTTCACACACCGGGGCCTGTTGTGGGGTGGGGGGAGGGGGGAGGAAGAGCATTAGGAGAAATACCTAATGCTAAATGACGAGTTAATGGGTGCAGCACACCAACATGTCGCATGTATACACATGTAACAAACCTGCATGTTGTGCACATTTACCCGAGAACTTAAAGTATAATAAAAGGAAGAAAAAAAGAATTTGCAGATGTGTTTTAAAACTACCACATGACTCAATGTAAAATTACTCCTACCCTCAACCTTCATAATCTCTCTCTCCTGACTTTGTTTTTTTTCTTTTTTTTTTTTTACAAATCTCTTAATATTATCTAACATACCATTTGCCTAGGTTGTGCATTTTAAAAGACATTAAAACAGTATCTGGCACATAGAAGGCATTCAACAATATTTGTTGAATGAATGAATGAATTTCAGTACATTAACTTGTAATAGCTCAGTGCTACTTTTGTAGTTGTTTCAAGTTTTCTGCTGATAGCTGCTCTAATAATGCTGCTGGCAGAATAAAGAACAAATGTGGTAAATTTGATCAAAATAACTTAGTCATAAACTTGTATAATTAAATCCAAATCTTTTTCCTTTTAAATTGGAAATTATTTGCCTCTTAATCCAAGTAGGGCTTCATCCCTTATTGATTCATATTTGTATCATCCACTGATTCCTAAAATGCTGAGTTGACCCCTAATAAAAGCAACTGATCCCCTTCCCTTTGTAAACCAGAGAAATAAACAAATTTAGAAACGTTTCAAAGAAGGAAAATAGAAGACAAGTTAGAGTTGTGTTCATTGTTTAGTTGAAGCAACATAAGTTACACTGTAAAAGATTAATGCAAAATGATCTTCAAAACTGAGACCATGGTATCACAAAAGTCAGTTGAACCACTTTGCCAGAGGTTATTTCCAGTCATTTCAATCAGTATTTCTGAATGTCAGTCATGCTGCTATCACTGCAAGCTATAGCAAGTAAGTTGTCCAGACCTGCATATTTTAACTTGACCAAGTTAGAACAAAAAGCACTTTCTATTATTGCACAGATGCCTGTATACTTCGGAAAATGTGAAGAATTTAGGTGACTAGGTGAATCTATAAAATGAAGAATGTTTTGTATGCAGACAAAGACACACATACCTGGGAATTTAGTCAGATTCTGCCACTTTTTATCTGTAAAATATGTGATAATGAAACTTAACATCTGTGAGCTTTTGTTTCCTCATCTGTAAAATGCCCATCGTGGTACCTTCCTTTTAGAGTTTTGTGATGGTTAGGTGAATAATGAACATAAAGCCTGTTAGTAAACAGCTTGGCAAATGGTAACACTCAATACACAGTAACTGTCATGATGAGTGATAGGAAGTTTCTTTTTTTTTTAAAAGATGGTATTTTTCCCAAAATATTCAGATACATGAAGCAAAATTGGTTTTGATAATTTAAATGTTCCTATAATGACCACCATCTCCTGCTTTCCTTTTACTGTAGAGAAACAGTTGTGATTAAGAAATGCGGATATAAGCTGAGGACCCAGACTTCCCCAGTCTGATGTTACAATCACAACCTCACTGGGCCATTTTGTATCAGGAACAAGCTATAGGTTTGGGAAAATGAAAGGGGTTCCTGCTATTATTTCTTGACCAAAGATATCAGCACCGTCCTGCAGACATTTTCAAATTCATTTTCCCATCATTCTAACCACAGGGATAATGTGGATTGTTTCACTGAAAGAAAACTGTAGGGCTTTACCCTGCTATGAGTACTTGTGTTTTTTAGGCTTTATGGGAATATGTATAGTCATGGAGTTTAAATCTCCCTTGAGTCATTTCTTTGTCTGCCTTGGCATACTCTGTGCTGGTATTTTCCAGCTGCACACTAATGAGCTCGGCTCCACAGCTATGTGACACTAACACCTGAATCGATTACCCTGGCTCATAAGTGCTTCCTTTCTTGTGTGACTAAGTTTTGACCCTAAACATATACCTACGTTTAATCAAATCCCCTTTTTTAAATGCAAAGATAAAGAGGTTTTATCACTCCTTTGCTTTAAAAAAGCATTTCAAGTTATTTTCCTGCTCAAATAGAAATGAAACTGAAAAAAGCTTTATCCAGATCTTAATTTTCTAGTATTCCCCCCAAAAATGTGTGTCCTAGAATAACACAATTCTGATTTAGTTATATAAACCTACCTTTTTTACACGGACCATGTGCAAGTTTGAAAGAACAAGGCTTGCAGGATAGCTCAGGAGTCTGGAGAACACAGGTTATTTTGTTTATTTGTTTGTTTTGAGACAGGTCTTGCTGCGTCACCCAGGCTGGAGTGCAGTGAGCACTCATGGCTCCCTGGAATCTCGACCTCCCTGCCTCAAGTGACCCTCCCACCTCAGCCTCCTGAGTAGCTGGGACTACAGGCATGCAGCACCACACCTGGCTTATTTTTAAATTTTTTAACAGACGGGTCTCACTATGTCGCCCAGGCTGGTCTCGAACTCCAGAGGTCAAGCGATCCTTCCATCTTGGCCTCCCAAAGTGCTGGTATTATAGGCATGAACCACCACACCTGGCCAAGAACACAGGTTAAAAGTCGATTTGAGGTCAAGGGCCATCAAGTTGATTTTATTCAAGTCACTTTCTCTACAAACGTATCAATACTAAAAGAGCTAATATGAGAGAGTTTAAGAGTATAAAAGAAGATTCTATTTTGTTTTCCTTAATGCTAGAAAAACCACAAATAGAGAACCATAAGATAGTCCATCTCTAAAACCTGAGGATATAGTGCATTTTCTTTGCAACTAGTTTTATGTGTTGCTCTGTATTAATCAGGTTTTCCTTATGGCCTTAAAACAACCAAATTCTCAGAGTCTCACATTAGTACAACCTGATACTAAAGTGTGGGTAACACATCAGCTCAAAATTAAACCATAGGCATTTATTATTGATTCATAATTCTGTTTTATAAATAAAAATCCACTACTGTTTTTCTTTCCGGCAGTAGTACTTTCTTACATGGTTTATAAGAACTATTAAAAAGAACAAGTTATTTCATTGAGAAATACCTTGACCATTTCATCCATGATCCAAGACCGTCACACTTCCCTGTATTTCCACTGTTTAACTGAGCAGTAATCTAGCTTCTCATTAATGAATAACTTGACATTTTCTGTTTCTGAGAGTTGGTATTTTCAACTCTTCACATATCTGCATCTATCATTTGTACAGGCATATCTTGGAAATATTGTAGGTTGGGTTCCCCACTACGGTAAAACAAATATAGCAAATAAGTCACACAAAGTTTCTGGTTTTCCAGTGCATATAAAAGTTATGTTTACAGTATACTACAGTGTTAAGTGTGCAGTAGCATTATGTCTTTAAAAATGTACAAACCTTAATTTAAAAATACTTTATTGCTAAAAAAGAAATACAATCATCTGAGCCTTCAGCAAGTCGGTTCTGGATCCCGCCCCAGTGTTGATGACTGTTGACTGATAAGGACGGTGGTTGCTGTGAAAGTTGGGGAAGCTGTGGGCATTTCTTAAAATAAGACAACAATTGTGTCACATTGATTGACTCTTTCGTAAAAGATTTCTCTGTATGTGATGCTGTTTGATAGCATTTTACCCACAGTAGAACTTCTTTCAAAATTATAGTTCTCTCCAACCCCGTGGCTGCCTTATCAACTAAGTTTATGTAATATTATAAATCCTTTGTTTTCATTTCAACAGTATTCACAGCATCTTCACCAGGAGTAGATTCTTTCTCAGTAAATCACTTTCTGTGCTCATCCATAAGAAGCAATTCCTCATCTGTTCAACTTTTGTCATGAGGTTGCAGCATTTCAGTCACATCTTCAGGCTCCACCTCTAATTCTAGTTCTATAGCTATTTCCATCACATCCGCAGTGACTTCCTCCGCTGAAGTCTTGAACCCCTCAAAGTCATCCATGAGGGCTGGAATCAACTTCTTCCAAACTCCTGTTAATATTGATATTTTGTCCTTCTCCCGTGAATCGTGAATGTTCTTTATGGCACCTGGAATGGTGAATCTTTTCCAGAAGATTTTCAATTTGCTTTGCCCAGATCTATCAGAGAAATCACTATTTATGGCAGCTATAGCTTTACAAAATATATTTGTTAAATAAGACTTGAAAGTCGAAGTTACTTCTTGATCCATGTGCTGCAGAATAGATGTTGCGTTAGCAGACGTGAAAACATCATAAATCTCCTTGTACATCTCCATCAGAGCTCTTGGGTGATCAAATGCATTGCCAGTGAGCAGTAACATTTTGAAAGGAATCTTTTTTTTTTTTTTTTTTTTTTTCCCCAGAGCAGTAAGTCTCAACAGTGAGCTTCAAATACTCAGTAAATCATGCTGTAAACAGATAGGCTATCATCTGGGCTTTGTTCTTCCATTTACAGAGCACAGACAGTGGAGTTAGCATAATTCTTAAGGGCTGTAGGAATTTTGGAATAGTCAATGAGCATTGGCTTCAACTTAAAGCTACCAGCTGCCTTGGCCTCTTACAAAAGAGTCAGCCTGTCCTCTGAAGCTTTGAAACCAGGCATTCTCAACTTCTCTCTAACTATGAAAGTCTTAGATGGCATCTTCCTATATAAGTCTGTTTGATCTCCATTGAAAATCTATTGTTTAGTGTAGCCACCCTCACCAGTGATCTTAGCTAGATCTTCTGGATAACTTGCTGCAGCTTCTACAACAGCACTTGCTGCCTCACCTTGCACTTTTATGTTATGGAGAGGACTCCTTTCCTTAAACGTCGCGAACAAACCTGTACTGACTTCCCACTTTTCTCCTGCAGCCTCCTCACCTCTCTGAGCCTTCATTGAATTGAAGAGAGTTAGGGCCTTGCTCTGGATTAGGCTTTGGCTTAAGGACGTGTTGTGGCTGGTTTGATCTATGCAGACCACTCAAAATTCCTCTACATTAGCAGTTAGGCTGCTTTGCTTTCTTATCACTGGTGTGTTCTCTGAAGTGGCACTTTTAATTTCCTTCCAGAACTTTTCCTTTGCATTCGTAACTTGGCTAACTGTTTGGCCCAAGAATCCCAGCTCTCAGCTTATCTCGGCTTTCAACGTGCCTTCCTCGTGAAGCTTAATCATTTCTAGTTTTTTATTTAAAGTGAGAGACGTGACTCTTCCTTTCACTTGAACATTTAGAGGCTGTTGTAGGGTTATTAATTGCTCTAATTTCAATGTTGTTTTATCTCGGGGAATAGAGAGGCCTGAGGAGAGGGAGAGAGACAAGGAGCGGTGGAGCAGAGAGAACATATATGAAGTTTGCCATCCTTATATGGGTGCAGTTCATGGTACCCCAAAACAATTACAATAGTAACATCAAACATCACTTATTACAGATCATCGTAATAGATATAATGAAAAAGTTTGAAATATTATGAGAATTTCCAAAATGTGACACAGAGACATGAAGTGAGTACATGTTATTGGAGAAATGGTGCCAGTAAACTTGCTTGACACAGGGTTGTCACAAGACCTTCAATTTGTGTAATATGCAATATCTACAAAGTACAATAAAGTGAAGTGCAGTAAAACAAGGTGTGTCTGTATGTTTTTGGTTGACATATACATAACTGGATGAATAATTGATCACTTCTTTGGCTCATGTAATGCAGATTGGTTTTGTAGCTATATCCTTGCACTGCAAAGTAACTTTGGAAAATAATTTTACTAAAGAAACTTGTTTCAGAGTCTAATTACGTCTATTATCTGCTTCTAGATATGCTTTATTTTTCCTTAACCCACATTATACACATCAGTCAGGAACAAAGTAAAACTAGGTTTTGAAACCTTTTATGTGGGCTTGAATTTCACGCACTAATTAAAGTGTGGGGGCAGAATCACTGAACCATTGAAAGAGTGGGTTTTCCCCCTCCTCCTTGACAAACATAGGTAATACTTTACCAGGGACAAAAAATATGCAGCAAAATTCAGTGGGGGATACATTTACATAATGCATCTTTTAACG
This sequence comes from Nomascus leucogenys, assembly GCF_006542625.1. Lineage (NCBI taxonomy): Eukaryota > Metazoa > Chordata > Mammalia > Primates > Hylobatidae > Nomascus > Nomascus leucogenys. The sequence goes on along the minus strand of NC_044406.1, from coordinate 21,082,384 downwards.
AGGGACTGAATGAGGGCACATGTGACAATGCTAGCATGATGTTCTCTTCCTCCTGTCAATTATTCTGGAGCCACCCTGCAGTTTAAGCTTTAGGTCAATAAAATGAATTTCAAAGCAAAAGCCTTCAGCACCATGGAGGAATTAACTCTGTGGGGTTGCTTCAAAAAAAGCAATGAATTTTCTATTACGTTTACCTAATGCAATAATACGTTTTTTCAATTGTTGCCCTTTATCAGAAGGGCATTTTATTCACATTTAATTCCGTTTCTTGATCAGAATTCATTTCTAGAAACAAATACTTCTTTTTTAAAATATAGTAAAAATTGGGAACTTAAATTGCAATTTTAAAAGTAAAGTATACATAATGAATCCTTATCAAATATTTTCAAGTAACTGTTTTGGGTTGAACATCCCAATATTTTGTGTATTTATTTCCAATTTCCTATGTCATGCAATATGCTATCTTCCCACACTGAAAGAAATAGAGTTAATTTTCCGCAGATAGGAATCGGGGTTTAAACTGACTCTTCAGTTGTTGGGAATAATCTGAAACCATCTTGTTATCTTTCTTCAACAAATTCATTTTTTAAATCATACCACAGAAAAATGTGCAAACTAATCACTTCCATTTTTCTTTCACTTAGAGTGGGATCAGCAAAATTTTTCTTAACTTTTTATTTTAGGCCAGGCATGGTGGCTACTTTAGAACGGTCTTTATATATTTACAGAGAAATTGTGAAGAGAATACAGAAAGTTTCTATATATTAGGCACCCAGTTTCCCCTATTGTTAACATATTATGTTACTATGGTACATTTGTTACAGTTTTGAACCAATATTGATGCATTATTATAAACTGAAGTCCATAGTTCAATTTTTTATCTTTTTTTAGTTTTTATTTTTTTTGTAGAGACAGTCTCACTATGTTGTCCAGGCTGGTTCTTGAACTCCTGGGCTCAAGTGATCCTCCCATCTCGTCCTCCCAAAAAGCTGGGATTATAGATGTGAGCCACTGTGCCTAGATTCATTCAATTTTTTTAGTTTGTGGCTACTGTTTCTCTTTGGCTCCAGGATCCCATCCAGGATACCACATTACATTTAGTTGGCATTTATCTCCTTAAGATTCTCTTATTTGTGACAGTTTCTCACATTCTCATGTTTTTGATGACCTTGAGAATATTGACAATTACTGACCAGGTATTTTGTATAATGTCCCTCAATTTGAATTTGTTTAATGTTTTCTTATTATTTGGCTGGGGTTGCAGGTTTTGGGGAAGAAGACCACAGAGGTAAAGTACCATTTTCACCATGTCATATCATGAGTGTATACTATTAATATGACTCATTTTTAATGTTGATTCTTTATTACCTGGCTAAGGCAGTGTTTGTTAGGTTTATCCGCTCTAAAGTTACCCTTTTTTCCCCATTTCTATAATGTGATTTTTGGAAGGAAGTCAATATTTGCAGCCCACACTTACAGAGTGGGAGTTAAGCTACATAAATTGAGGGCAGAATATCTAGATAAATTATTTGGAATTCGTCTCCACTTAGTTACTTCTCTTTGTCTCATCTCCACTTACTCCATTATTTATTTATATCAGTATGGACTCATGCATGTTTATATTATATTTTGGTTTATAATCTAATACTACTTTATTTATTTGCTGAAATTGTTCCAGTCTTGGCCATTGGAAGCTCTTTCAGTAGTCTCCTATGTCCCTTTGATATCTTCAATTCTTGTGGGTTGCTTTTTTTCTCTTGAACACTTGCTTTCTTTCTGGAGCTATAAGATGCTCCAGTCTCATAATAGTTACTTCCTAACCCAGTCCTAGCTAGAATCAGCCATTTCTCCAAGAAGCTCTGGTTCCTTTTATTAGAGAATGTATTAGAAACCAAGAGCTGGATGTTAGTGCTACTGAGGTATCATTGCTTGTATGCCCTCATAGCTGGAAGAGTAAGGAAATATTATGTGTGTATCCTAATCTGGGATCATACACATATCTATAACTTGTATATGTAATCATATATATCTATATTAGCCTGAACATGAGTTTATACGTATGCTTCTAGCTCTAATCTATTACCATGAAAATCATTCTAGCCTCCTCTCCTTGCCTTGGCAGGAGTGAGCCACCATACCCAGCTGCCTTTATTATCCCTTTCTTGTCCATAGTATCAGTAATGATGATTCTTCATTCGTTTATAATATTGACAGTTTATTGAGTTCTCACTTTTTTTCTTGGTTAGCCTAAAGACATTTATCAACATTTTCATCTTTTCAAAGAATTAGCTTTTGGTTTCCTTGATACTCTCTATTGTTTGCCTGTTTTTCAATTTAAGTTATTTCTGCTTTAATTTTTATTATTTTCCTCTGCTTGCTTCTGGCTTAAATTGCTCTTCTTTCTCCAGTTTCTTAAAAGCTTACTTAAATTGTTGATTGTAAATATTCATTTTTTAAATGTATTCAATTCGTGCCATAAATTTCTCTCTGAGCACTGCTTTTGTTTCATCCCACAAATTTTGGTAAGATGTATTTTCATTTTTTAGTTCAAAGTAGTTTTTAATTTCTCTCAAGTCTTTCACCTATGTAGTATTGAGAAATGTCTTGTTTAGTTTTCTGATAGTTGAAGATTTTACAGCTATCTTTTTGCTATTGATTTCTAGTTCAGTTCATGGTCTATGTAATACAACCTAGAATGTGATCTCTATTTTAAGTTTGTTAATGTGTGTTTTATGGTCTCAGATGTGGTCTGTTTTGGTAAGGGTTCCATGTGAGCTTTATAAAAATACGTGTTCTGCTGTTGTTGAATATTTTATAAATACCAATTTGATCAAGTTGATTGATCGTGTTCTTTACATCAACCTATCCTTACCTATTTTCTATCTGCTTGACTTAGCAATTTCTGACAGGGGAAGGTGTTGAAGTCTCCAACTATAAATTGGATTACTCTATTTCTTTTTTAGTGTTTGCCACATGTATTTCTACAGTCTCTTGTTAGATGCACATGTGTTTAGTATTATATCTTCAGGGAGAATTTACTCCTTTAGTGGTTCTCTTTGCTCCTGATAATTATTTATACTGAAGTTGCTTTATCTGAAATGAATGTAGCCACTCCAGCTTGTTAAAATGAGTGTTAGCATGATACATCTTTCTCCATCCCGTTATTTTTAATCTATCTCTGTCTACATTTAAAGTGAGGTTCTTGTAGACAACATATAGTTGAGTCTTTTAACGATATGTTTTGACAATTTCTGTTAATTTGTGTATCTCATTTGCATAATATATCAATGCTATATCATTACACGATAAAGCAATTATTTATATGGTTAGATTAATATCTACCATGTTTGTAACTGCTTTCTATTGATTACATTTGTTCTTTTGTTGTTTCTTTTTTGCCCCTCTTACTCTTCTTTCCCTGGTTTTAACTGAGCATGAGAAGAAAGAACAGAGCAGAAGAAATATTTCAAGTAATAAGGTGAAGATAAAATTCCATTTTATCTACATTCTTAACACATCAATTATACTTATTTTTTATAATTTTTTAGTGGTCACTCTAGAGTTTTATATATATGTGTGCGTGTGAATAATATATATATATTATAGTTAACCTGAATCCACTTTCATAAAACACTATACTGCTCCAGGTGTAGTACAATTATGTTATAACTGAGGTTTCCCAATTCTTCCCTCCCATCTCTTATAACCTTGCTGTCATTCAGTTGACTTATATATGTGCTTTAATCACCTAACACATTGTTACTGTTATTACATTAACAAAGAGTTATATTCCAGTTCAATAATGACTAAGAAAAATAAAATATTTTATTTTGCTTTAATCTGTTCCTTCCCTGACTCTCTTCCTTTCCTTACAAAGACCCAAGTTTCTGATCTCTATCATTTTCCTTCTCCCTGGTGAACTTGTTTTAAGATTTCTTGCAAGACAGGTCTGCTGGTGATGAACCCTCTGAATCATTGTCTATAAGAAAGTCTTTATTTCTCTTTCACTTTGAAGGATAATTTTACTGGATTTAAATACTGGTTTGATGTTCTTTCTCTTAACATTTTAAATATTTTACCCTACTCTTTTCTCGACTGCACAGTTTATGACAAGAAGTATGCTATAATTCTCATCTTTGTTTCCTCTGTAGATTAGGTGTATTTTCCCTTTGTTTTATTTTTTTCTTAAAATGTCTTTGGTTTTCTGCAGTTTGAGTGTGACATAATGAGGTAATATTTTTGGTATTCATCCTACTTGGTGTTCTCTGAGCTCCCTGGATCCATGATTTGGTTTCTGCCATTAATTTCGGAAAGTTCTTGTCCTTACTACTTGAAATATTTCTTTTTCTCTGTTCTATCTTGTCATCTTAGTTTCTTAATTACTCATATACTACACACTTAAATTGTCTCACAATTCTTGAATATTCTTTTATGTTTTTTCATTTGTTTTCTCTTTGAATTTCCATTTAGGAAGTTTCTATTGGCTTATCTTCAAGCTCATTGATTGTCTACTCAGCCATGTCTAAGAAAGACTTTATTCCCAGCACAGTCCTTTCTTTTTTTTTTTTTAATTTCTATTATTTTCCATTTATTCTTTCTTAGAGTTTCCAGCTCTTTGCTCATGTTACACATGTTTTTGCATGTTGTCTACTTTTTTCATTAAAACACTTCATATATTCTAGTTATTTTAAATCCCCTGTCTGATAATTCCAACATCTATGTCATATCTGGATGTAGTTCTAGTATTTGCCTATATTCTTCAGATCATTTTTTTCTTGCTTTTTAGAATGCCTTCTAATTTTTTAATTAAAAGTTGTATATAATCTATTGGATAATAGAAACTGAGAGAAATAGGTCTTTGGTTCAATGTTTTATGTTAATCTGGCTAGGAGTCTGGCTGTGCTTAACGTTTACTGCAGCTGTATATGCCTGACAATTCAAAATCCTCTTGTGTCCTTGTTTTTGTCTCTCCTGTTGACTTTGGGCTTCCCTACCTACTCCTTCTCAGAGCGAGTCTGTGCCTTGCAGCTCTTTCAGCTGTGATCCACTGTTGTTACACTGAATTCCTGTTGTGAGTGGTGGTAAGGGGTGGGGAAAGGGAAGCATTCTATTGCCTTATGATTAAATTTCAGTTTTTACTGAACCTGTGTCCCTAGGTTGTGAATTTCGAAAGTATTTCTTAACTTACATGTCTTGGGTGAGAAAGGAAGGCTAGAGATAGCTGGAGTGGGAGAATGGCCTTCCCCTCTTTGGGACAGGGCTCTGGTACAGTCTTTTCTCCTGCACAGGAAATCTTTGTTGTGAAGAACACTCTGGGCATATTTAATTAAGGTTACTCTTCCTCTCCCCATGCCGGAGCCGCAAGGGCATGTTTCTCAGCTCTTCACACTGGGAGAATTTCCGGAAGTAAAATTCGTGAAAATGTGGGGGTCCCCTAAAATCCAAGGATTTTCTTACTGTCATGCTAGTTCATACTAAGGCTCCCGCAATTAGTCAAGATTACCATTTAGCTGTTTCTACTACTAGTTAATGGCCCATCGGCTTCTGCTCTGGGTAAAGAAATCTTGACTGTGACTATTTCCATTCACCTGTCTCTCAAGATTTTGAAATGGTAGTTTGCATTTTGACCTCAGTTATCTGACGGGTTCATGAAAAATTGTTGACTTTCAGTATACTCAGCTAATGGGACAGGAGTTGTAAGGACAGGTGTGACAACTTCCAAAATTTTTACATTTTAGATCTGAAACTAGAATTCTCCAGATAGTTTTTCTGTAAATGGCTAGATAGTAAATCTTTTTCAGATTTGTATTCAGAGTCATATAGTCTATTTTGCAACTGCTCAACTCTGTTGTAGTGCCAAAGCAACCAGAGATAATATGTAAATAAATGACTGTGGTGGTGATGTTCCAAGAGAACTTCATTGACAAAAACAGGGAATTGGCTGGATTTGGCCTGCAAGGCATACTTTGCTGACCTCTGGTTTAAAGCATGGATGAAAAATCCTGAAAGCCAGAAATCAGTTGAGTCTAATTTGTTGAATGGATCAATAAATAAATGAATCAGTCTGCATGTTAAAAATGTCTTGAAGAGATTTGATGATGCTACAAATATGCTTCTCTCTCAAAACTATCAAATAAGAAAGTTTCAATCACTGTATACACTTTTGCTGTTACAACCTTAGTCACAAGATTTACTATATGTACCCAATTTCAAATGGAAAGAGGAAAACGTTTACTTCATTTTCTCTTGAAATTACATTTATTCTCTACTTTGCCAAAGAATAATATTTGGGTCTAAATAATACAAAGCAAACAATGAGCTATTTCTCTTCATTACAATTCAAAAATGATAATTTTCCAATGCCTGAAGTAAGAAATGTAATAAAATCTTAAGCACTTGGGATTCAACTAAGTGTATCCTTAAATAAATCAGCACCTGACAAAATAAGAGGCCTTCACGGTGTTAAAGAATTAAAGCTTCACAGGATAAAAGAAGAAAGCAGCAGTATCTAACCTCATGAATTTAAACTGTTTGAAGAAGAAGAGTTATGGGAGTGAAAAGCATAAATTTTAGCGACTGTAATAACATAACAGGTTTAAAGAATGAGTTAACCAAGTTAGAATTTTCATTACCTAAGTTAAAACTGTCTAATGCCTACAGTAAAAATGCAATATTTTCAGGAAATCATTCATAGAATACATTTCCTAAAAACCCATAAGGTGAAGATGCTGCCCCATGAAATATGTAAAACAGTATTCCCAAACATTTCCCATTCTGAATCTACAAATTTCTCCTCAAATTGCAAATTAGGAACAGACAGAACTGATCTCCTCAGGTGTATAGTATTTAACTAAAATATTTTATGTATGCAATGAATTTGCTGTCTGCCAGCTTCTTAGACTTGGATCTCACTTTGATTTATTGTTCTCTGGCTTCTGGGAGCTAATCTGTCTTTCCTGAGATTGCCTAAATCCTCTCTTACTTATTCATTACCTCAACAATTAGTTCTAGTTACTAACCTATATAAAGGCAGACTACAGTCTAAGTCAGCAAATGAATATCTGCTGTCTGTCTCGTTGAGGCTGGGTGGTTCACTTCAATGACTACTATCACTTTTTATCCAAGTTAGGGTAATAGAGACACACAGGATAGCAGTAACTGAGTTCCAGAATTCATCGTCTAGCAGACCAAAATTGGATATTTTGCCCTTTTATTTCAATGGCTTGTCATTTAAATTATGAAATTTTCAGTTTTGTACATTCTTGTTAAGAATAATCTTTATGGGCCACATGTGGTGGCTCACGCCTGTAATCCCAGCACTTTGGGAGGCCAAGGTGGGCAGGTGACATCAGGAGTTTGACACCAGCCTGACCCACATGGAGAAACCCTGTCTCTACTAAAAATACAAAATTAGCCGGACGTGGTGGCGCATGCCTGTAATCCCAGCTACTTGGGAGGCTGAGGCAGGAGAATCACTGGAACCTGGGAGGTGGAGGTTGCCGTGAGCCGAGATTGCGCCATTGCACTCCAGCCTGGGCAACAAGAGTGAAATTCCGTCTCAAAAAACAAAGAATAATCTTTATTTAAGTTATGTCTTTTTATTATTAATGTGAATGAGCTCTGCTTTCCCACTACTTGTTGTAATTGTTTACTGCTGGTATGTAGGTAGAATTTAAAATGTATATCTAGAATTATTTTGATCAGTAGTAAACTTTCATGTTAATTCTTATTAGTTTCCTCCATAGACAATCATTATTGGTGTCAATGGAACATGGAATGTATGGAGGAAGTGACAAGAGATGAAGTTGGACAGGATGTTGGATCCATAGCTGCCATGTTTTAATACATGACTTCATCTCCCTGGCCACAGTTGGCTAAACCATGCATGGATACTTTACAAATGCTGAGTCAGTTACTCTCTTTCTTGGGAATTTAGAATTGGAACAAACAGCAAAATATTCTCTGCCAGCATATACAGCCATAATATATAAACTACAGAGCCTTGTGGCAGTCATATCGAAAATGATATTCTGCAGAATGGAAAATAGAGGCAGACCTTCTGAGAAAGGAAAGGAGAAGTAGGAAGCTCTGCCTTCTGTCCAGGTCTTTCCAAAGCTGACTACATTCCTACCCTTGAGCTCCAGGAAACACCTCTGTACCCTTAAAACATATTCCTCCATTTTGCTTACACCTGGTTTGATTTGGTTCTGTTACTTGTAACCAAAATAATCTAAGATAATATGCCTTATGATTATCACAGCATATTCACCAAACTCTACTATAATTATTTACCTCCCCGTAGAAATTATTAAAAGATGTGACTATAATTTAATTTTTTACATAGCCCTAGTATTGAGTCAGCACTAAATAAATTAACTGCAAAGCAATGAAAGAGAAAAGCTTGTCTGAGTGGGAGACACAGCATGATAAAGCTTGCTACAACCGCCGTTCCTTCTCAAGTGGAAATGTTTCTTTATGAACTATTGTTTTTTTTTTATTATACTTTAAGTTCTGGGGTACATGTGCAGAATGTGCAGTTTTGTTCCACAGGTATACACGTGCCATGGCGGTTTGCTGCACCCATCAACCCGTTACCTACATTAGGCATTTCTCCTAATGCTATCCCTCCGCTAGTCCCCCATCCCGACAGGCCCCGGCGTGTGATGTTCCCCTCCCTGTGTCCATGTGTTCTCATCGTTCAACTCCCACTTATGAGTTAGAACATGCATTGTTTGGTTTTCTGTTCTTGTGTTAGTTTGCTGAGAATGATGGCTTCCAGCTTCATCCATGTCACTGCAAAGGGCATGAACTCATCCTTTTTTATGGCTGCATAGTATTCCATGGTGTATATGTGCCACATTTTCTTTATCCAGTCCATCATGGATGGGCATTTGGGTTGATTCCAAGGCTTTGCCATCGTGAATAGTGCCGCAATAAACATACGTGTGCATGTGTCTTTATACTAGAATGATTTATAATCCTTCGGGTATGTACCCAGTAATGGGATTGCTGGGTCAAATGGTATTTCTGGTTCTGGATCCTTGAGGAATCGCCACACTGTTTAAAAACAAAACAAAACAAACAAACAAAAAAACACTTAGAAGAGGTTTTCACAAATTGCATTCGATGGTTGCCCACTGGCTCAAGGTGGGAATAAGTGTTCAGTGCAAAATGGTTTCACAGTAGTTACATATTTTTTATATCCCCTATTTTTTTATAGAGTTAGCAATTTGCTTTACAGTAGTAGTACTCAGAGCATTTAATATGATATAGGTGCACTGCAGATCTTCAAGAAGGTGATAGAACAATCATGGTTTCCCAAACTCTTTGACCATGTGATTCTTTTACCACAAAACTTCACAAAACTCAAGTCAACAATGACAACCCCCTCCACCCCCAAACAACCCAAGTTTTCTAATGGACAAAGACCTTGAATAGACATTTCTCAAAAAAATAAAAAGATAAACACATGGCCAACAAACAAATGAGAAAAATGCTTAACATCACTAATCACAAAAATACAACAGTGAATACCACAACACACCCATTAGGATGGCTACTATTAAAAAGTAAATAGCAAAGAAGTGAATAAATTAAATAAATTAGAATCGTTGCATACTGTAGGTAGGAATGCAAAATGGTGTAGCTGCTATGGAAAACAGTATGGAAGTACCTCAAAAAAATTAAACACAGAATTACCAAATGATCGAGCAATTTCACTTCAATGCAATATTATTCAGCCTTAAAAATGAAGGAAGTTCTGTGACATTCTATAGCATGGTAGCATGGATAAACCTTGAAGACGTGACGCTAAGTGAAATGAGCTAGTCACAAAAATGCTAGTATTGTATTATTCCACTTATATAAAGTATCTAGAGTAGTAAAATTCATGAAGTCAGGAAATAGAACATAGTTGCCAGAGGCTGGAGGGTAGGGGGAAATGGGGAGATGTTCTTTAATGTATACAGGATTTTTGTTTTACAAGATGAGGAGTTCTGGAGATTGGTTACATACACAACGATGTGAATATATTTAACACTATTGAACTGTACATGTAAAAAAGCTTACAATAGTAAATTTGATGTTATGTGTATTTTACCACAGTTGAAAATTAAAAAAAAAAAAAACAGTGTCTTCAGAAAAAATACTTACAGAAACAATGCCAAGACAGTTCCACAGTGTGTTGCTCCCAGAGTACATGCATGGAAGAGTAAAGTCACTCCTTCACTAAAAAAAAGTGATGGTTAAGTTATTTTCTGTGCAATTTCTAGCATAGTAAATTGCAGTAATCAGTGTTACTTCTTACTTGAGAGTGGGTAAAAATCACCCAGTAACCTTTTATTTCCTGATGAATAACTATGAATATTGTATTATTCTGTTGTCCTCTGCTTTCGATTTTAAATAGTGTCAGAGAATAAGGACATGGAGAGAAGTTTCAGGGCTGATAAAAGCAACCATCTACCTTTACCTACTCCCCCAATTTAGTAGCCTCAACATAAGATTAGTAGCCCCCAGAAGACCTCTAGGGGCAACTGTAGACTTCTAAGGGTCTTTCCATAGTGGGTAAGGTGCTAACTACCAAGGTTTAACAGGGTTTATCTAATCTGAGAGAAGTCTTCTAAATTTCCAAAGTCTCCCTTTCGTTTCTGATCATATAGTGCAAGAGACGATAAAAACTTAGTTATAATCCTACCACTGCCACTTCCCAGCTTCCATTCCATCACATAATTTTTCAGTGTCTGTTGTCCTCTCTGAAACCTGGGGCCAGTATCAGAGCAGCCTTCTTGAAGCCACCCTGAAGAGTAATGAATAGAAATGAGTTATAAATATAAAATGCTGTATAAATCTTTTAGCACCAGAGACTTGAGATGTTTTAAATACACAAAGGACAGACTAATAAGACTATCAATCCTGTCTCCAATGTATAGACATTTAGAAAGTGGGATACCATCCATCTCTGACTCTTAGAGCCTCAGTTTAAAAAAATCTATGATTTCCATCAATGTAGAGAAACGTGCCCTTTTGCCTTCCTTTCTAGAGCTAATACAATGAATTTTCCTGTATATACGAAGGTCATGTGAGATTACATTTTATCTGCAATGTAGCTATCTAGACTCATTATGAACAGTTTTCTTAATTCAGAGAGGGTTCGATTCTACATTCCTTTGCTAGCATTTGTCTACATTGGGGGCATCAAATTGAGTGAATATTAATGATGAGATTATTTGAATATTATATGGCTAACATGCTGAAAAAAGAACAATTTTAAAAGAATCAAGGGTGGCAGTTTTAAAACCTTAATGGGGTGCTGTTTTCAACTGTGGTTGTTTTGTTTGTTTGTTTTAAGAGTTGAGGTCCTGCTCTGTTTCTCTGGCTGGAGTACAGTGGTGCAATCATAGCTCAGTGGAGCTTTGAATTCTTTTGCTGAAGCGATCCTTCCACCTCAGCCTCCCAAGGAGCTGGGACAACAGGCCATGCCTGGCTAATGTTTTTATTCTTTGCAGAGACTGGGTCTTGCTGTGTTGCCCAGGTGGTCTTGAACTACTAGCCTCAAGTGATCCTTCCACCTCAGCCTCCCAGAGCTCTGGGATTACAGGCGTGAGCCACCACACTCAGTTGTATTATGAGTTTTAACATTAAATAAGTTGGTCTTCATTGAGGACCCAATATTTTAAATTACATTTCACTGGGGGTTCTGAAAATAGGATAGGTTTGACTGTCAATTTGTTGTTGAAGTAGTAACTGTCAACTGTGCCCAATTCCATTTATGTGATTTTTCAAAACAATCTATTAGCTTTTATGCACCAAAATATGACTTGTAAACAAGAAATCCATGCTAAAGAGAAATGTGTGCTGAGGTACACACATTAAGATTAAGATCCTTTGCACAGAGCCTTCTGCCATAGAGTTATAAGAAAGAAAACCATTTAGTGAGAAGTCCTGAAACCAAAACTACCTGCGTAGTCCGTTAAAAGAAAGATGTGTTGCTCTGATCAGCTGGATCAACCATGCTGATGCAGTGCTTTGGTAATTTGTCTTCAATGTCGGGCACCATTTTTTTGAAGAAATAATGGAAAGAAGATACATGTCCCTGCAAGCCTAGTCCCTGTGGCAACACTGGTCCCACTCCAAATAAATCTTCCTCTCCACCTCCCATTCTTATGCTGCTCTGGATTCCTAGAGGAAATGTTTCAGGAGTTTAGGAACATAGGACAGCATTAGAGACATTTTTCTCTTCGTTTTCCTTTATGAGCCTGAGAAACAGTGTTCCTACAACCTTCTAAGATGTAAAAGGAATAATAAAGGAGACCAGCCTTCTTTATTTTTTAAACTGTATATCAAAATTGAGCTAATAAAACTCTTTGCAGAAGGAATAAATATTCCTGACTTTCACTTTCCTTTTCTTTCTCGCAGTCCCCCTTTCCCCTGGGACTACTTTACTCAGCATGAGGTATGTACAAAGGTATATAATATAGACAGCACATTGGCTGCATTTAAAGAAAAGACTTAAGAGAAGCCATCATTTTACAGATTAGCGAACTTATCCTCAGTTATCAAGTAACTTCTCCAAGGCCAGGTTGAGCCACCTTCTCAATTGAATCAAATCCATTTGTGCCTGTATATTAATAAGCACATCCAACAAAGGCCACATAAAAACTTAAAACATTGTTAAATCCTCAGCTTCTTGATCAGAAAGACAGCTAGATACTCCTTTGTTGAACATTATCGGAGGCCATTTTGAGTGAAATATATCTTGTATTCTTTCCACATCTCAGCATTACCACCCAGGTTGATGAAACTACCCAATCCCCAATAATTTTTCTTCATCAGTGACTATTCTTCAAAATAGCAAGTCTTCTTGTTATAATTTCAAACCAAAGATCTTATTGAAAGACCAGCTACTTCTCTACAGAAATGCATTACATCAGGAACAATAGCAGATACACTCTGACCTCTAGATCTGAAAGAAGAATTTCAGTGATAACTGTAAAAATATTTTCAGTTATTAATACATAAGAAAACACATCATTTGTATGTACGGATCATCACTGCCATTTATAGTTAGGATGTTCTTCTCTCTAGTGATTTTTAACTGGAAAGGAGTAAATGGAAATGTGTAGACAAACACATTCACAAGAAACCTTACTTCTGAGCCCTTACTTCTAAAGATTTTACTTGGGTAGTCTTGAAGACAAAAGTTTCTTTTATAAAAGGCAAAAAAATCAACTTAAAAACTGAGGCTTCAAATCATCAAGGATTACTTCCTTCTCTTCTAACTAGATTAAACTTTTGGAGTCCCAGCAAAAGGCTTATCATATCCCGTTTGGCAAGAACTAGTGCCCTATAATTACAGTTTGAAAGTGTTTTCTAGGCTTCATACATTTGTCCAGAAAATGAACAGTTTAAGGAATCATAATAAGGCATCACTCAAGGGGAAAAAGGACTTCACCTGAAATTCAAGCCTTCGTGGCTTCTCTCAGACATCTGGCTCTTTCTCACTTTTTGTGGTCAGGGCAAAATCAGTTATTCAATGACCTGGGCATAGATATGGTTCTCTCTAGTTTCAAGGAGGGAAGAATGCCAGAACCACACTCACTCACATGTGAAAGGCTGTGCTTGCTGCGTTTATCATAGAAGTTGGATGTCTGAGGGCACGGATGCCGAGAGTTTTGTTTTGTTTTTTAATTTAATTATGCTATTAAAACCATTTTTCTTTCCATAAGCCCCTATACTGCCTTTGAAAATACTCATTCTCCTGAGTCATCCAAAAGGGGGGAGAACAGTATGAGCTTTGAGCTGAACAGAAGACTCTCCCTCCTCTGGCTGGTGGGAGGTGACTCTCTGAGTGCCTCATATGTTCAAACTTGAATTAATTCCACTCACACTATACCCCCACAGGTAATGAAGACAAATAGTGCTGCAGTCTTTGGGTACAGTTTCAATGTTTACTTCTGGTAACAACCAAGGATATATTGCTCAGACTCTGGAAACTACAAAAATCATTTTGGAGAAGGAAATTTTGGCTCTCTACCTCCTCGTTCTTTGCCACAGAGGAGAAAGACCACAGTAATAGTTAAGGCGGCTGAAACAAGAAAGGGTGCACAAAACCCGAATTCCCCCTTCATCTAACTTCAGACACCCTATTATGTAGAGTTAATTGCAACTGTTACTTATCAAGCATAGCAGATCCCCACACCTCCTCCCCATTCGTATCCCCTCAGGCCTTACTATTTCAGTACCCTACCTACTCCAGCATCTGCTTCTCTTTGCCTTTGGGCTTTCTTCAGCCTTAGGATCCTCACTGCTTCTATTCCCCTCACAAACAAGAGGCCAGGAATGCCAGGAAATAAATGCCTCCCCATGAGAACAGCCTTTGACCGATGACTGATGGAAGCTGGTATAAATACCTTAGTGCCCTCGTCCCTCAGGTGGAATAACTATTGTCCTACTCTGAGTCCCTCGGGTCCCCAGTGGAATTAGGCTCCAGTTGACCACAGTAATAACAACACAGAATTTATTGGCTGGATTCCCTTTCTTCTTTCACTTGCCCACAACCTAAATAAAAGGCTCACGCTTGAATCTATGGCTATGGGTCTGTTTTTAAGATGCAAAGTGTTGAGGTGTGGACTTTCAAAGAAGAGGATGAGCTGTTTTGCTAGATGAGATTCAGATACATACAGTCCATCCTTTTCTCTACACCTCCTCTGATAGATGTTAGCCTTTTGTAATAGCTTTTCCCCTTGTGGTTATACATACATAAAAGCTCATGGAACTTTAACCCTTATCCCTTCTCCTCATTTCCCCCATAAAGCAGTGGGGCTGATAATCAAATCATGATTTCACACAGTTGCTGACTTCCAGAGCTCTTCAGGCTCCCCATTGCCAAGATCAGAGTGAAGATTTGGGGTTCCAGAGGACAAGTCCTTATCCATGCTGACCCTAATTTAATGTCTCTCTCCCACCTTTCCAAAGGAGGTCCTGCTCACATTAGTGCCTCTTCCACGGACTGCTGAGTTGCCTGGCTAGCTTTCTGCCCTGACATGAGATTGTTCCCTACCTTGGATCTCTATTTGGTTGTGGTGACCTCAAATTTTTCAATATTTTGCCCAGCATGCCTCCCCATTATACCTCTAGCTCACTGGCTAAGGCCGTCTTCGTTATGAACAGAGATATTATTAATACTGTTTGTAACTTTTTTCTGTTTTCTAAATTTATTTTTAATTGACAGATAAAATAATGTGTATTTACCATATCAATGTGACATTTTGAAGTATATATACATTGTGAAATGATTGACTCTAACTAATTAGCGTGTGCATTACTTCATGAAGTTATTTTGTGGTAAGAACACTTTACATTCACCCTCTTAGCATTTTTCGAGAAAATAATATATTGTTAACTTTAGTCACCATGTTGCACGATAGATTTCTTGAATTTATTCCTCCTATTTGACTGAAATTTTGTATGCTTTGACCAACATCTCCCCTAACCACCATTCTGCTTTCTACTTCTATAAGATGGCAACTTTTTTAGATTCCATGTATGAATGAGATCATGTGGTGTTTGTCTGTCTGTGTCTAGCTTATTTCATTTAACATAATATCCTCGAGGCTCATCCCTTTTGTTGCAAATGACAGGATTTCTTTCTTTTTTATGGCTGAATAGTATTCCACTGTGTCTATATGCCATATTTTCTTTATCCGTTCATCCAGTGATGGGCACTTAGGTTGTTTACATATCTTGGCGTTTGTGAATAGTGCTGTGATAAATGTAGAAATGCAGGTGTGTGTTCAGATGTCTGTAATCTTTAAAATATTTCAGAATGGACTGTATAATACAGTATGAGTTTTACTAGAAGGAACAATCAGTGATCCTAATCAGGAATCCATATCCCAGGAATGAGGAGGTAACAACAAAAAAAAGACGTAGCTGGGCATGGTGGCTCACACTTGTGATCCCTGTCCTTTGGGAGGCTGAGGCAGGTGGATTGAGTGAGCTCAGGATTTGAGACCAGCCTGGCCAACATTGCCAAACCCTGTCTCTCTAAAAAAACAAAACAAAACAAAACAAACAGGTATGGTGGTACACACCTATAGCCCCAACTACTTGAGAGGTAGGATGGCTTGACCCTGGGAGACACAGGTTGCAGTGAGCCAAGATCACACCCTGTCTCAAACAAAAAAAAAAAAAAAAAAAGGAAAGAAAAGACACTCCAGAGACGACTGTTAAAAATGTCTCTACTTTCTTTCTCTCCCATCAACACTAGATATTTCTCTAATTAGCATAATTAATAGTAGAAATAAAGTTTCATTGACAAAATGTATAGCTTGCTAATTAGGGTAAGATGTCAGAAATGAGCTTGCATAGGTGAAATTAGTTATGTTCAAGATGTATTTATTGGCTAGAATCTTTTCAAGAGATCACCCATCTTTGAATAAGCAGAGTATGAAAATCAAGCAAGTTGTCTATATTTATCATGAGTTTTGGCACATTATGTTTAACCCTAAACCCAGAGCCCAGCTGTTGTTCTCAAATATTTTTGATCACCTCTATAGTGGATGGTTTGTGAAATCCCATCACTACAATAATACATTTGCCTCAGATAAACATTTTATGAAAATTCCTTGTGAAGCACCAGAAAAGACAGAATTCTAGGATTTCTTTGGTTTGGAATCACATGGCTCTTCTTGCCTGCTTGTGTGTACAGCAAAATTTGATCTGAGACTTGTTTTTATTACCAAGTTGCAGGGGACATGCCAACCCTCGCCTACCTCTACATATTTGGTGGTTTCTGAGATCTTTCAGAATGAGCCTATGAGTTGTGATGATCAAATTGCCTTACACCATCTCCCCCTACTCCCTAATCACAGAATAGTACAGATTTTCCGTTATGCATGAGACTATCATGTTGAATGCTCTGGTGCCAACCATTTTCTACAATGACAACTGATATTCTTTCATCTCATTGGGCTGACCTCTTTGGTCCCAACTCTGGTCTTGAGTGAGTCTTCCTTAACCCTAATCTTGTACTGCATGATAGCTTTGGCACTGTTATGGCTAGTTCCTTACCATTATTGGTATCAGATTCATTCATTGAATCATTTATTCATTCAACAACTGTTAAACATTTTCTGTGTATCATACAGTGTTGTAAACCCAGGTGATATTTCAGTCAAAAAGGCATACAAGATCTTGTGAGTAAAGATGAGTAAAAGAGTGAACAAATTAATCAGATAATTTCAGATCATAATAAGTACTGTGAAAAAAAATGATAAAACATGGAAAAAAAAGGGAATTACAGCAAGGAATTGGCTGTTTTGGAAAGGATGATCAAGAAAAGCCACTTAGAAGGATAATAGGAGGTATATTAAGCTAAGATCTTACAATGCTTTCCACTGAGACTTCCAGAGTTTTAATAGAGTTAGTAATCAGTGTGATTTGCAATGAAGGATGGCTCTGAGGTCTCTACAAGTTCATTTTTAACCTTTTAGGAGCAGCCAGATTGTCATCAGTGTCCGTACCTCACCTCATGGCCAATCAAAATGTGAAAGAATCCCTTAAAGAACCAAGATCCATTTAGCTATCTTGAAGCAATATAATGCACAATTGGCACTTTGACTTTTTTCATTGAACTGATCAGTTGGATCAGTTTGTATAAACTCACTGGTTTAGCATTTTGTAGTCCACAAATAGACAAAATCATTCAAAACCAAGCTTCACTTGTTAGTACTGATGGAGCACTGAGAATAATAAAATCTGAGATTTATTAATAGAAGGGCCTTTAGAGATCAGTGTGTCCAAGAAGAAAACAAGTTCGGCAGAATTAACCCAAAAAAGCACACCTTGCACACTGAACGCTCTCATGTTGATTTTGCTGCTCACTTATAAAGGTTTTTCAAAGATCCTTGGCATTGATATTTCACTTACTGTAAGACGGTTTGTCATGAACTGTTTTTAATTTTTTATATATGAAAAATAATATGAGAACATTAAAAATATGCATATAAATCACCCCCCATATTTACAAATGGTCCCTGACTTAATGATGGTTCAACATAAGATTATTCAGCTTTATATTGGTGCGAAACTGATATGCATTCAGTGGAAGCCATATTTTGAATTTTCATCTTTTCTCAGGCTAGCAATACATAGTACGATACTCTTTTTCCATGTTGGGGAGTGGCAACAAGCCACAGCCAGTCAGCCATGTGATCAGGATAAACAACCAATACTCTACAGTGTACTGTGTTGCCAGCATTTTTGGATATTGTGTGTTGTATTTTCGCATCTCAAATACCAAAAATGCCCATTTTTGACTTAATGATATTTTAGATTAATGATGGGTTTATCAGAATGTAACACTGTCCTAAGTCAAGGAGCATCTCTGTTTACCTTTCATGTTTGGTGCGCAAAACTACTTACATTGTTGTAACCATAGAATTCATAAAATGTAATATATTGCTTTGAAACCTAGCATTATATTTTATGCCTTTCCCATATTGCTATATAGTGTCTTTGTTATATTTAATGGTTTTAAAATATTCCATTGAGCAGTTATACCCCAATTTAATTAGCTATTCTCCCATTTTAGCTATTTGAACTGTTTTTAATTTTCATTGTTATTTGAAAAATATGTAAATGCATAAGACTGTTTCAGAATTTGGATTACTTCCTTAGGCTAAAGTCCCAGAAGGAAAATTGCTACAGCAAAGTATGTGAATAGTTTTACAGTTCTTAAAAACTAACGCTGTTACTTTCTGGAAAGTTTTTGCTAATATTCAAAGTAGCAGTAATAAAAAAGAGAGTATCAGATTCAAAGTATTCTTATCACCATTCAATAGCCTTGCTTTTAAGGCTTTATTAAGGGGGTGAAAAACGTTACCACTTTTTAAGAATAAATTTACTTGTTGAATTTCCTGTTTTGTGAATTGTCTATTCACATCTATTTCTTATTTATTTTTATTTTTTTTGAGGCTTTTGTGTAGTCTTTGTCCCCTTTCTTTTTTTTTTATTATTATGCTTTAAGTTTTAGGGTACATGTGCACCATGTGCAGGTTTGTTACATATGTATCCATGTGCCATGTTGGTGTGCTGCACCCATTAACTCGTCGTTTAGCATTAGGTATATCTCCTAATGCTGTCCCTCCCCCCTCCCCCTACCCCACAACAGTCCCCGGAGTGTGATGTTCCCCTTCCTGTGTCCATGCGTTCTCATTGTTCAATTCCCACCTATGAGTGAGAACATGCAGTGTTTGGTTTTTTGTCCTTGCGATAGTTTACTGAGAATGATGGTTTCCAGTTTCATCCATGTCCCTACAGAGGACATGAACTCATCATTTTTTATGGCTGCATAGTATTCCATGGTGTATATGTGCCACATTTTCTTAATCCAGTCTATCGTTGTTGGACATTTGGGTTGGTTCCAAGTCTTTGCTATTGTGAATAGTGCCGCAATAAACATACGTGTGCATGTGTCTTTATAGCAGCATGATTTATAGTCCTTTGGGTATATACCCAGTCATGGGATGGCCAAGTCAAATGGTATTTCTAGTTCTAGATCCCTGAGGAATCGCCACACTGACTTCCACAATGGTTGAACTAGTTTACAGTCCCACCAACAGTGTAAAAGTGTTTCTATTTCTCCACATCCTCTCCAGCACCTGTTGTTTCCCGACTTTTTCATGATCGCCATTCTAACTGGTGTGAGATGGTATCTCATTGTGGTTTTGATTTGCATTTCTCTGATGGCCAGTGATGATGAGCATTTTTGCATGTGTGTTTTGGCTGCATAAATGTCTTCTTTTGAGAAGTATCTGTTCATGTCCTTCGCCCACTTTTTGATGGGGTTGTTTGTTTTTTTCTTGTAAATTTGAGTTCATTGTAGATTCTGAATATTAGCCCTTTGTCAGATGAGTAGGTTGCAAAAATTTTCTCCCATTCTGTAGGTTGCCCGTTCACTCTGATGGTCGTTTCTTTTGCTATGCAGAAGCTCTTTAGTTTAATTAGATCCCATTTGTCAATTTTGGCTTTTGTTGCCATTGCTTTTGGTGTTTTAGACATGAAGTCCTTGCCCATGCCTATGTCCTGAATGGTATTGCCTAGGTTTTCTTCTAGGGTTTTTATGGTTACATGTAAGTCTTTAATCCATCTTGAATTAATTTTTTTCTTGTTTATTTATTGATCTTAGAATTGGTCCATTTGTTTGGACACTTTATAGAGATACCCGCACACATTTTTGCTACAGATATTTTCCCAGGTGGCTTTTTGGCATTTTTTCCTCTTATAGAGAATATACAAAATTATGTATCTTTTTTTATGACTATTTCTCTCTCTCCAATGCTTGAAAGGCAGCATCTTCTGCAAAGGTTTTGATAAATGATCAACACAATTCAATTTCTTCCCTTTATTTGTTAGATTTTGTTCCTTTATATTAGAACGTTATTTATGCTAAACTCTTCATTCATAGTGTGAAATGTTCATTTTATTGTCCATTTACTAACGAATTGTCACTATTATTATTATCTGTCCTACTCTTCCCATCTTAAGGTAAAATGACTTTTCGTTTATATTTAAATTTATATACAATATGTTATACACATTTTAATAGTTTTATTGAGGTATAACTGACATACAAGAAATAAGCATACTTTAAATGTACCACCATCATAATCAAAATGAATATATATTGAATAAATATATGCACCACTCCCCCAAAGTTGCCCTGTACCTTCTTTAATTCTCTCCTTCTTGTCTCTCTTCCCTTCCCAGCCTCTTTCTCCTATCCCCAGCCAACCACAAGCCACTCTAGATTAGATGGCATTTTGTTAGAGTTCTGTATAAATGGAATCATACAGAATATTCCTTTTTGGTGGGGCTTATGTTACTCAGCATAATTATTTTGCGATTTATCCATCATGTGGTACATATCAGTAGTTCGTTTATTGTATTGCTCAGCAGCATTCCCTTGGATGACTATACCCGTTTGTTTATCCATTCAATTATTGATGGACATTTGATTTATTTAAAGTCGTTGGCTACGACAAATTAAGCTGTTGGGAATATCCAGGTACATGTCTTTCTATGAATGTATGCTGTCTTTTCTCTTAGGTAAATATCTAAAAGTGGCATGGCTGAATTGTATTGTCAGTCGGTATGTGACTTTTTAAGAAACTGTCAAATTGTTTCCCACAATGGTTGTCTCATTTTACATTCCTACCAGCGGTGAAGGAGAGTTTTAGTTCTTCCACATCTTCACTAACACTTGGTATGCTCAGTCTTTTTGATTTTTGCCGTATTCTAATGAATGCATAATGGTATCTTGTTGTGGCTTTAGTTTGCATTTCTCCTAATAGCTAATGATGTTGAGCATCTTTTCATCTGCTTTTTTGCCATCTGTGTCTAAAAGTTTTAGAATAATTATGTTCTCTTGATGAATTGACCCTGTTATCATTATGAAAGAATCATCTTTTTCTAGTAATATTCTTTTCTCTGAAATATTTTATCTTAATATAGCTACTAGACTTTATTTGATTAGTGTTATCATGGTATATTTTTCCATTCTTTGTCTGTTAACCTATTTGTGTCTTTATACTTACAGTATGTTTCCTATAGGATCTTCAATTTTTATCTATTCTAACAACTCTACATTTTAATTGAGGCAATTAGAATATTTATATTTAATATAATTATTATGTTAGGTTTAAGCCTATTATCTTGCTATTTCTTCTTTATTTGCCTCATGTGTTCTTGTTCTTTTTCCTTTTCTTTGCTGTCTTTTTATTTAACTGAACATTTTTTTATTCCTTGTTATCTCCTTTTTTGGACTTACTAACTTATAACTGTTTTCTTATTTTAGTGATTGCTTTAGGGTTCATGTTATACATCTTTAACTTATATCTACTTACTTTCAACTGTATATCACATCAAATATAAATGTATATACCACCTCACATGTAGTATAAACACCGTCCTATAGTTTATTTATATTTTTCCCCTCCTAGTCTGTGTGTGTGTGTGCACATGTGTGCACATGCTGCCACAATACATTGTTATGACTTTTAATATATTTAAGTATCTCTTTTATTGTTGGAAAATAGACATAATGTAAAATTACCATTTTAACCATCTCTAAGTGTACAATTCAGTGGCATTAAGTACATTCGCATTGTTGTGCAACCACCACCACCATCCATCTCCAAAACTTTATCACACCCCAAACTGAAATGCTATACCCATTAAACAATAACTCCCCATTCCTCTCACCCTCCAGCCCCTGGTAACCACTATTTTACTTCTGTCTCTATGAATTTGACCACTCGAGGTACCTCATATAAGCAGAAGCATACAATATTTGTTCTTTCGTGTCTGACTTATTTCACTTAGCGCACTGTTTTCAAGATTCATTTATGTTTTAGCATGTATCAAAATTTCATTCATTTTTAAAGCTGAATAATATTGCACTGTATGTACATACCCATGCGACATGTTGTTCATTTACTCATCCATCAGTGTTCATTTGGGTTATTTCTACCTTTTGGCTATTGAGAATAATGCTGCTATGAACACTGGTGCACAAATATCTGCTCAAGTTCCTGCTGTCAACACTTTTGAGTAGATGTCTAGAAGTAGAGTTGCTGGAGTTTATAGTAATTTTATGAAAAACAGTTAATGATCTTTTGAAAAGATTTAGATACAAATTTAAATTGTGATTTAAATGGTGATTTGAATTGAAGATCTTCTCTGTTTGCCCATGTAGTTCACATTTCTGGATCTCTGCATTGTTTTGTGAAAATCCTTATTTCCAAATGTACATGTGTAAAGGTTAACTATTTGTTCTAACAGTTGAACTTTAGAATAAAATCGTCAACTTTCAGAAAAAAATTATTTGGGATTAAGGATTTAATTCCAGGTCATCTACAACATAACTTAGAACAACTAGAAAATATTCAGTCTTTCCATCCCATAATATGTCACAATTTTCCACTTATGCAGGTCCTCTTTTCAATACACCAATACAATTTTGCAATTGTCTTTATTTAGCTTCTATACATCTTTTGTTATGTTTATTCTTTATAGTTTTTAAGAGTATTATATTTCTATTGAATTGACCTTTTTGAAATTGTTTTCTTTTCTGTGAATGTACAGAATACTGTTGACTTCTGCGTATCGTTTACTGCTCCCCTAATTAAACTTTCATTAAGACTAAAGATTGTTATTTTTAGCTGAATGCCTTGGATGTCTAGGTGTATAATCTTGCCATTTCAAAATAATAATGTGTATTATTTTCTTTTACATGACTTGCTGTATTAATAAACGTTTCCAAAATGCTACTATATAAAAACAGCAAACATAGATATTTGTTATTTTTGTTCCTGAGCTTATTCTCTAGCAATCTGCTATTGACGGTAATTATGACAGATTTTTGATAAGAGCTATCAAAATATATATATATATATATACATATATATGGACAAATCTTCAATCCCTTTTTAAAAATGCCTTTAAATGTTCAATTTTAGAAAATGCCTTTCTGCTGTTAGAGTATTATCAACATAATTATATTACTGCATGTCCTTATATTTTATCATTCCTGCATTCCTGAGATAAGCCCTGCTTTGCTGTAACAGGTTATTCTTGTGTTAAATTGTTATAATCTCTGTGTTAGTATCTTCTTTAAGGTGTTAGTTAATGTGCATTATTGGTTTTAAGGTAGCAAAGAAGCAGAGAATCTCCTGCTACTCCACAACTAGTAATGAGTGAGAAAATCCATAAGAATAAAAAGGGTGATGGCCTCATTAAACAGCAAAGGAAAAGACATTCTTTCCGGTATTTTTCTTACCATAAGGCCTTAGAGGCTGCATTCCTTAAAATCATGATTATTAGCATGATGGCTGGCAAATACAAAGTCCAACTTAAAAATTGGAAAATTAGGTGAAATATTAATAAAAGAACATTAAATCCATTTTTAGGACTGCAACAGGCTCCTCTCCGCCCTACCCACATCGACCTATCGATACAGTCTGGATAGAGTAGAAAGCAGTGGCAAGAACTTGTTTTAAGGCTTTACAATATACATTTTCAACTGTACTATCTCAAAAGTAAGGTTCGTAAAATGACTTTATTGAGACATTTCTCTAGAAGTGAAAAACTCTAAACAATCCCTCCTCCTAATTGATAAAGTGCACCTTTTTGTCTATGCTTTCCTATCACTCTGTGCCATTTTTCTTGGAAACAAGAAATGAGGGGGGTTGTGTTTTTTTTTTTCTTCATATCTCCAGGGCCAAGTAAAAATTAAGAATCGTAGAAAATACCTGAATAAATTAAGAGAAAAATTGAAGAATAATAGATGTGTATTAGAGTTCAGCATAATGAGGCTCAAAACACAGCATGACAGCAGGGGAAGCGATTGGCAAGTAATTTTTTGTCCTATCAAATAAAATTAAACAGGGAGAAATACAATTTTCTGTACCATAATTTTAAACAATTATATTAGATTTAGCCAGCACTTGTGTCCATTTTCTTATATTGATAATTCAGGAATGTTTTTTATAATCCAAACATTCCTTTGGCAATTGAAATTGCAGGGATACCATCTCTTTTGTTGACATAAACCATGGGAACTTCAGTTGCATGATTTCATTATCTGATTACAGCTGTGACTTGGAAGTAATCTCTCAGAATGAGTACCTCTTTTTGCTAATAGACTTTATTTTTTTAGAGCAGTTTTAGGTCCACAGCAAAATGGAGAGGAAAGTACAGAGATTTCCCATATACCTCCTGCCCCCACACTTGCAGACTCCACCATTATCAACATCCCCCACCAGAAAGTACATTTCTTACAATTGACGAACCTGCATTGATACATCATTATCACCCAAGTCCATAGTTTACATTGGGATTCACTCTTGATGTTGTACATTCAATGGGTTTCGATGTCTAATGACAAGTATCTAGCATTATGGTATCATATGGAATAGCTTCACTGTCCTAAAAATTCTCTGTTGATCTATCTGTTCATTTCTCCCTTCCCCATAATCTCTGGCAACCACTGATCATTTTACTGTTTCCACAGTTTTGCCTTTTCCAGAGTGTCATAGTTGGAATTGTACAGTAGGTAGCCTTTTCAGACTGGCTTCTTTCACACGGTAATATGGAGTAAGTTTTTTCCGTATCTTTTCATAGCTTGATAGCAGAATGTGCGCTTTGGGAGGAGCTGTTGCTTACAGGCCAAGCCCAGGATTATAGAAGAGGATTTGCAGTGATATTCATTGACACTGTTATTTTGCTGTTGGCTTTCTCCTGCTTTACCATTAGTGCTTCATTTAGTTTCTCACTGGACTAGAAACTACAGTGGGATTTATTTTAGGTGTACATGCCAACAGCACTCAGCCAATATTGCTTTTCTAGGTGGTCATGGGTAGAAGAGCAATGGACTGCACTGCACACTCTTCTACAAGGATCCCTCATACCATATGGAGTTCAATCCTATAAAGTAATCTTAAGAGGAATTCCAGAACAATCGTGTGGAAATCACTGTTTCACCCACATCTTTGAAAGAGTAACTTTTTGGCTGTTATTAAGTAACAACGTTTGAAGCCATTATCCTAGGATCCATGGATTTGATTTTTTTTTTTTTTTTTTTTTTTTTGAGACGGAGTCTCGCTCTGTCACCCAGCTGGAGTGCAGTGGCGCGATCTCGGCTCACTGCAAGCTCCGCCTCCCGGGTTCACGCCATTCTCCTGCCTCAGCCTCTCCGAGTAGCTGGGACCACAGGCACCTGCCACCACGCCCGGCTAATTTTTTGTATTTTTAGTAGAGACGGGGTTTCACCGTGGTCTCGATCTCCTGACCTGGTGATCCGCCCGCCTCGGCCTCCCAAAGTGCTGGGATTACAAGCGTGAGCCACCGCGCCCAGCCCGGGATCCATGGATTTTCACTCTGATTTTTAATCACTGGTCTATGAAACATCAAAATCACCCACAAAGCTTTTTCCAGCATCAGCACTATGCAGGAAACGTGACCTAAAGTGCTCTCTGTTCCACAGCAAAGGAGAAGGCTAGAAGAACAAGCAGAACTGTACCATGTTGGCAGGCTGGTACCTAGAAATTTCCCCAAGGGCACCAGTGCAAGAATATGACTAAGGGAGAAATGAACCACAGCTTTGCAGCACACGGGATGGCTTGTGACCTAAAATATCCCCCAAAACTCAGTGGGCCGACAGATTAGCGGCCAGACAGGCACTCATGGAATCAGTAAACTTCAGAGACGGAAGCCAAAAGTGACAGAAGTTTGCCAGTAATGGGGAAGGCTGATGGCTGGAAGGACAACTGGAGACATAGCACATAGGCAGGCTGATGGCCAGAAGGTTCTCTGGGGGACAGGGCAAAGATAAGACTCTGGCCAAAAGGAGTCACAGTTCCTCAGCATGTCTGCAGGTTTGTGCCCCAAGAAATTGCTGAGGGAAGGCAGGCTAGTGACCAGATGGGTCCCAGAGCAGCAGCACACTGCAGGTGAGGTGGTCAAAACTTCACCCATTTCCCCAGCAAGGGGGAAGGTCAGTGAGCTTAAGAACAAAAGAAATCCAGGCATGCAGGTAGGCTGATACCTGGAAAGTTCTCTGGAGGCACTAATTGGAGTGTAACTGGCTCAAGTCCACGTGCTTGCCACTTAGAGGCTGAAAACACAAGAAGCCAGGTGTGGTAAAAAGGAAAGCAACTTTATTCAAATGTTAGGAGTTGGGGAATGGCCAGGTTCATGCCTTTATAAGATCATTCTAGATTTCTGGTCTGAGTGAAGGGGTTTAAGAAGGAAAACGTGGTCTAGGAAGCATGCACGAGTGATTCCAATGGCTATCTTGAGTAATCGCCCATCCATCTGGAGGTCTGGTTTGGTGGTGGTGGACTAACTGTTCATAACTCCTCCCTAAGTGGGAGGATTTCACAGCTGGATCTCCATGCCTGGTTTGTTTCAAAATTAGCCTCCGAAATTTCTTTTTTCTTTTCTTTTGAGACAGGGTCTCGCTCTGTCACCTAGGCTGGAGTGCAGTGGCACGATCTCAGCTCTCCGCAACCTCTGCCTCCTGGGTTCAAGCAGTTCTCCTGCCTCAGCCTCCCGAGTAGCTGGGATCACAGGCATGTGCCGCCACACCCAGCTAATTTTTGTCTTTTCAGTAGAGACGGGGTTTCACCACATTGGCCAGACTGGTCTCCAACTCCTGGCCTCAGGTGATCTGCCGGTCTCAGACTCCCAAAGGGCTGGGATTACAGGCGTGAGCAACCCACCTGACAGTCCCCGAAACTTCTAAGCAAGTGCATAATTAGTTAAATGAGCACTGTGCATGGATGTGCCTGGTGGGAGAGAGAGAGAAACAAAGAGTTTTAAAGTACGAGGCTACATGATGCAATTAGGAAGGAAAGGAAAGAAAAAGGTTTCAAAATGCATTTCAAGGGTGAGATACTTGGTTACAGGAAGATGTGATGGTGGCTGAAAGAAATTAAGATTTTCCATCACATGGTCAAGTTTGTGGCAAAGGATCACAGCAACCTCTGCAAGTGGATAGGCTATAGACCAGATGGGCACCCCACACCACCTTTCTCCCCTCCAAATCAGCACACTGCCGTGAAGGTGATCGAAAGTCCCCTTCCCCAACAAGGGAGAAGGCTGATGCTGTGAAGCTGACCGGAACCTTAGCAGCAGGGAAGGCTTATGCTGGAAAAATTACCCAGGGCACCCTCAATAAGGTATTATGGTGGCCAAGAAGAGCCATGTTTCCCAAAAACACCAGCATGGTTATGGCCTAAAGTATCTCCCACAACCTAAGCATACCGGTAGGCTGGTGACTGGATGGCCCACGTGGCATCAGATCACTGGAAGAAAGATATCTGAAAAGTTTCCATTTCCCCAGCTCAAGGGAAGCTTATGGCCTGAAGGACCACCGGAAACCAGAAGGTACCTCCCGGGCACTACCTTGAGGGAACTATGATGAGCAAAAAGAGTCATAGTTTCCCAGCACATGGGCAGGCTTGTGGAACAAAGTGACAGGAATCCCAGCAGCCAGACTAGTGACAAGATGGGCTCCCCAGACAGCAGCGCTATGCGGGAAAGTGGCCTAAAATGCTCTCCTATTCAGCAGCAAAGGGGAAGCCTGATGGCCAGAAAAACACCCAGAACCATAGCAGTTGTTCAAGTTGCTGCCCGGAAGTTTCTCCAGGTGGCTGGGGGAAGGATAAGGTGGTGGGTAAAAGGAGCCACCATTTCCCAGCGCGCAGGCCAGCTCGTGGCCCCAAAGAAACCCAAAACCGCATGGGGAGAGCAGGTTAGGGACTGGATGGATGCCAGTGTCAACAGTACCACAGAGATGAGGTGGCTGAAACTTCAGTTGGTTCCTCAGTAAGCGGAAAGGTTAGTAGCCTTAAGAAGACCAGAACCCTAGTCCTAGAGCAAATTGGTGCTGGGAATGCCCCCAAGGACCAATCATATATAAATGACAAAGGCTGAGAAGAATCTCAGTTCACCAGAAACCCGGACCAATTTGTGGCTGTAAGGATCCTCCCAACTCCAGGAGATGGGTATTCTATTGATTCAGTGGGCCCCAAGTGCTTCAGCACAGTGAAGGAAAGGTAGCCAAAATGGTTTCAGTTCCACAGCAAGTTGGAAGGCTAGTGGGCAGCAGGAGCCTGGAACCCAAGTGCTAGGGAAGTCTAGTGGCCAGGAGGAACTTCAAGACACTGATGGTGGCTGAAGGGGGCAGGGATTCCCCACACTAAAATCAGGCCGGTGCACACACTCCCATTTCCTGTGTGCCCATGAATATAGAGTCCTGCATGTGGCCCTGATAGCTGGCAAGTAGAGGGATGGTGGCCAGAAGGCCCTCGAGACCTTGAAAGGGCAGTTGGTGTGTGAGCAGAAGGTGCCACTGGGCTGCACCATGAGGGTCATACGGTAGCCAAAATGACTTTTGTTTCCCCAGCTTAGATAGAGGCTGTTGGTGGTCTGAAGGAGTCCATAACCTAGTGTGCAGACAGGCAAGTTACTCAAAGGCCTCTGGGTACCCCCTCATTGGAGGGAAGGTAGCCAAAAATGCCCTTGGCTCCCCAACAAGCAGGATGGCATGTGGTCAGAAGGAATACGAAGACCTTAGCACATGGGCAGGTCGATTCCTGGAATGTTTCCGGGAGCACCCAATATGAGGCTGTAATGGTGGACAAAAGGAGTCACAGTTCTCTAGCGCTTGGGCAGGCTTGTGGCCCAGAGGGTCCCCAGAATCCCAGCAGGCAGCCAGGAAAGGATTCCAGGGCCGCAGTGTGTGGGAGGACAGGTGACCTAAAGTGCTGTCAGTTCCTCAGTAAGTGGGAAGGCTGGAACCCTAGGGTGCACAGGCAGAGTGGTGCCTGGAAGGACCTTCAGAGCACCATCTGCAGGCACTGATGGTGACTAAAGGGAGCCAAATTTCCCAACCTGTGGCGTGAAATGTTCCCGATTTCTCATTCTGCCATTCAACCAGTGACCAGAGAACTGACTGATGGCCAGAAGGTCCACCCTTACCTTAGCGGGAGGGGAGGCTAGTGGCTCAGAGGGACCTCAGCTCTCTGTGCTTGGTCTGGCAGGTGACTGAAAGGGCCCCTGGGTTTCCATCACAAATACTTAAGGTGGCCCAAAGGTCTTAGGTCCTCAACATGATGGAAACAAGGGATTGGTGTCCTTGAGTAGAGTCTCGCTGGTAGCCAAAGGGGCCCTTGGTTCCCCAAAAGGCTGTTTTTTAGAGTTCCTTACTCCAACATTTTCACTAATGTCACCCATGTCAGTGTTTTTAAGGAAGCCTGCCAGAGAATTCTGACATGCAGCCTGGGTTTGAGAACTGGATTAAAAGGAGTCAAAAGGTGTGGCGAAAAGTGTATTCCACTTTCTGCTACTCTTCCACATAAATTAAGCAGAGAACTCCAGGATCTCAAAAAAGGAAACTAAGCCACGTATTCAAGTAGAGGTATCAAAGAAGGAAGAAGTACATCCACAATGCAGTTCCCCCAAAAGGTCCTCTCTCGAGCATTCTTTTGGGAGCTACTGTAGCTGGTGTTGATTCTTCTTAGACTGGAGCTCCCATTGCAGATTCATGGAAGAAGCCAAGGTGGTGACTCAGATCTCTATTCCACTGGTCCATTTTCTTCAAGTTTCTTCCATCAAAAATAGAGACGTCTTTCTCATTGAATTGTTTTACTCTGAATCCATTCAAAAGGAGTGGAGCAGGGTTTCTCAACCTGGACGCTACTGAAATGTTGGGTCAGATAATTATTTGTTGGGGGTGGGGAGTGGGGGCATCCTGTGCATTGTAGGATGTTTAATAGCATCCTGATTTGTATGCATTCAGTGCCTGTAGCACTTCTCCACAATGTGACAACCAAAAATGCATCGAGATGTTGTTGCCAAATATCCCCTGGGATCCAAGATCACCCCCTCCTGAGAACTACTGGAATGAAAATATAGTTCTTCATTTTAAATGCTTATCTTTTTTTTTGTTTGCTTTTCCTGAGGCAAAGCTTAGTAATTTTTTTTTTTTTTTTTTGAGAGAGTCTCACTCTGTCACCCAGGTTGGAGTGCAGTGGCACGACCTCAGCTCACTGCAACCTCCACCTCCCTGGTTCAAGCGATTCTCCTGCCTCAACTTGCCAAGCAGCTGAGACTACAGGTGTGCGCCACCATGCCCAGCTAATTTTTATATTTTTAGTAGAGATGGGGTTTCACCATATTGGCCAAGTTGGTCTTGAACTCCTGACCTCATGATCCACCTGTCTCAGCCTCCCAGTGTGCCGGGATTACAGGCGTGAGCCACTGTGCCCGGCCAAAACTTAGTAATATGAAGAATTAAAATGATACTGAAATCAGTGATTGTGGACCAATAGAAACTTTGCTTTTTTATAATACAGATTATTTAGACTTGAACACTTGCTCTCCTTTCCTCATCTGTGAGCTCCATATGGGCAAGGATTATGTCATAGTCACTACTATATTTCCTGTCCCTAGAAGATTCCTGGCACATCACAGTTATCAGTATGCATTTATTGAATCAACTGGGGCCAGGTCTCAAGGGGAGATCTTTATAATTATATATGTTGTATTCTTTGTCTGCTCAGAACTCTTCTCTTAGAAATGGCCACCTATTATCCACATATATAATAGATTCTTTAAGTATACAGGCTATGTTTAATTCAACAAATAGTTACTTAGCTATCTGAATGTTTCCTTCCCTCTAGGTGCCTGTATTATAAAACTTGATATGAAATATGGTTTTTGAAAAGCCATAAACTACTGCTAACAAATGCTCTAGAGAAGTGTTTCTCATACTTCAATGTGCAGGTGAATCACCTGGAGAACTTGTTACAAATTCTGATTTAGCAGGTCTGAGGTAGGGCCTGAGATTCAACATATCTACTAACTTCCCAGGTGATGCCAGTGCGGAGTGACCATTTTTGAATAGCAGAAATCTAGAGCTACAGATCCACTAGACCCATGCAGCTAATTACCTTTAAATTTAAGTAACTAAATTTAAATAAAATTTAAAATTCAGTTCCTCAGTCCTACTAACCACGTTTCAAGTACTCAATAACCGCATGTGGCTAGTAGCTGCCAGGCTCGAAAACAAAGATATAGAATATTTCCATTTTTCACAGATAGTTCTCTAATGAATAAATGGCCATATACTGAGTGATTCAAGAAAGTCTTTGTGGATTCTGGCTGCACCTGGAAATACGAGTAGGATTGTGATAGAATAAACATTCAATGTGGAAATACTGGAAGGCGTTTTGTGCATCAGCAATAAATGGGGCTCTAGATTGAAAGAGAACAGGTATTAAAACCTGCCTCTTACACTGTCAAGTTTGTAACTCTGGGAGACTTAAACTTTCCCAGCCTTGGTTTACTCAGTGTAAAAATGTCTGTCACAATGTAGGCTTGGCAGCCCTCATTTTTCTTCTCACAACTGGGGTCGCTTGATCCCTACTTGTTGTCTCATTCCTGTCCTTCATTACCAAGCCCGGAGTTATGAGTCAATGAAGCAATTCTGGCCCCACGTATTCTTTATTTGGAACTATTTATGAAACTTCCATCATGAGTGGTAAAATCCCGGAGTTGAGATGGAGAACCTTGAATTCCAAGGCTAAAAGGTCAGTCTCCATTCTACAGGCAATAAGAAGATGATGCTTTCGAGCATATTACTGTAAAGAGTGAGCTGTGCTTTGGGAAGATTAGCAAGAGCATTTTGCATAAATTAGTTTTTGAGTAATATAACTTAATAAGAGGTTAGAGATGAGAACAGAGAGGTTGGTGGGGCCACATCAGCGACAAGCCTTGCTTGCCTTTTATTAAGGAGTTTGTACTTTATCCCATGGGCCATGGGAAAGAGCTAAAGAACTCAAATTAGGGACATACTTATAGCCAGGCCATCTGAAGTGGGAAGAGATATTTGAAGGGAATAAGGTTGGAGGCAGGAGGGCTACTCAGACACTATTGCAATAGTCAAAGAAAATGAAGATGAAGACCTAAATGGGGGCAGTAGGTAGTGGGCAATGGTGGAGTTGAAGGAAGAGGCTGAAGAAATTTTTATGAGGCAAAACCAGCAGGATGTGGTGATTAAACAATGTGGGGAAGTAAATGGAGGTAATGATCTAAATCTGATGGTTCTATCTTGGGTGTCTACCAACTTCCAAAGTAAATACAGTGGAAGAAAGAGGTTTAGACATAAGACAATGAGTTCACCGTTGAAAATCTTGAGTTTAAAGTATGTGAGGGATATTCAAGTAGGTGTAAGGATCCAGTGAACGGGTGGAATTTGGGAGAAGGGTCAAGACTACAGCCTGAGATAAACAAGTCCCCTGTGTGCAGAAATATTTAAAGCCACGGGAAAAGACTAAAGCATTCAGAGAAACCCATGGAGAGGAAAGTTGTAAGGATAGATGCTTGGGAAGCAGTGACATTTAAGACCTGGTCAGAAGAGAAGCCTATAACTGAAATGTAAAAGGGGTCATCACAGAGATGAAGAGAATCAAGTTTTTAAAGGATAAAAATGGTAACTAGTGTTAATACAGAAAAAAAATCTAGCATTATAAGGCTTAAAATAAGTCCATTGTATGGGTTCCTGGTGTCTTTAGGAAGAAGGTATCAGTGGAGTGACGACAGTGGATGTCTTAATCTCTCTAGCTCCAGATGACTGAGATCCAGTGAGGGACCAAGCAAAGGAATCAGAAATGGCAGAGGGCGAGTTATCCAGGAGACGGAGTAACAGGTAGTACTAGGTGATTGCATATGCTGAGGAGTAATTTTATTTTTCAGAACACAGGCATTTAATAGAAACAGATATATCACAAGGTAGGCCTGGATGTGAGGGAAAGAACATGAGTGTGGTTTTGTACACTGGAATTTTAATGTTTCAGAAGGACATCAGCAAAGGGATGCCCAATAAGCGATTGGACATGCAGAATTAGAAGTCGCTGAAAAGAGTCTGCCTGAATTTATTAACTTAGATATGCTTGACATGGAAGTGATAATGAAGCTCTAAGGATGAATGGCATTGACCAGTATATGAATATATTGTGAAAGAAAGAATACGAGGAGGAAGTTTGAGTAATGATCCCTGAATCAGTCAAGATACACCAGGTTGCTTTAACTAAAAAGCTATGAAGTTTCAATGATTTAATACAACAAAATTTATTTCTCACTTGTGCGATGTTCCATAGAGCCTCAACAATTCTCCAGGGTATCTTTCCTCCTTAGAGGCCTCAGAGAACCAGAATGTGCTTCCATCTTGTGGCTGCAACATCTCAACATCTCACCAAGAAAGGAGAAGGGAGAGTTAGAGGGTCTCACCGTGACTTTTAACTTCTTCAGCCTATAAGTGACAGCCATCAGTTCCCCTCACAGTGTTTTGGGTAGAACTCATCATATGGCCTTGCCTAACCAAACTTTCTGCCTGCTGGTTGGATTTGGCCAAAGCTAAGCATTGGCAAGAAGTTCACACATATAATCCTTCAGAAACCTGAGATGAAGTTGAAATCTGAACATGAGTGAGAAGTGATAATGTCTAATACATCCATTTAATAAATTAGAATAAGATCAAGAAAAATGGGAGAGGATAGTATAGCGGCAGAAGAGTGTGGGCTCAAGACTGCCAAGAAAGAGGGAATCACAAAAAGAAAGAGACTATTGGTAAAATGCTGCGAGGACTTCAGAGGAAGGCCTACAACTTTTGGTCAATGAATTTGGCACCTGTGAGGTTACTGATGAACTTTGAGACAGTAGTTTCTGTACACTGATGAACCCATGGATGACAAACCTCAAGCCTAAACCTTTTCTCCTTCACTTGATTTGGCCAAGATAAACATTCTCATTCCTGGCTTTTCCCCTCATGGAATGTTATTATAGGCTACTCAGTAAGCAGGAAATAAAAGCGAATTCAAGGATAAAATTGGTGGGGGGTGGTGCTCAAGACTCGAGAATCAAGAACATATGAAGGAAGGGTTACTGAGAGTGTTTTAGCTAAAACCATGGGACATACATAATTTCCAGTTTCAGTCAGCATTCTTTCATGATTTTTCTCTAGAAATATTCAGTTGCCTATTAGTAGGAACTAGGAAAGTATACTGCCTACCAGAGGCTACTCCAATGATTCAGATTGCGTTAGTTTTCTATTGCTGTGTGACAAAAATATTTCACCTTAAAACAACGTATGCTTTATCAATGTTTCTGTGGATCAGGATTCCAGGCATGGCTTAACTGAGATTGCTGCTTCAGTGCCTCACTGGGTTTCAATCAAGATGTCTGCCAGGCTCAAATTCTCATCTGAAGCCTCAACTGAGGAAAGGTCTGCTCCCAAGGCCACTCACATTTTTGGCAGAATTCAATTCCTCATAGCTGTAGGATGGAGGCCCTCTGCTCCTACAGACTGCTCACAATTACTTGCTCTGTGGACCAGTTCATAGTTCACATAGCAGTTTACAACCTGGCTGCTCATCTCTTCAAAGCAAGGGAGAGAGAGAGAAATAGAGAAGCGGGAGGAGAAGGAGAAAGAGACTAGCAAGACAGAGTCTTATATAAAATAACTGTATTAGTCCATTCTTGCATTACTATAAAGAATACCTGAAACTGGGTAATTTATATAGAAAAGAGGTTTAACTGGCTCATGGTTCCATAGGCTGAACAGGAAGCATGGCTTGGAGGCCTCAGGAAACTTACAATCATGGTGGAAGGCAAAGGGGAAGCAGGTACATCTTCACATGGCCAGAGCAGGAAGAAGAAGGGGGGGGAATGGCGCTATACACTTCTAAGCAACCAGATCTCATGATAACTCACTCTCTATCTTGAGATCAGCACCAAAGGGGAAATCCGCCCCCATCATCCAATCACTTCCTACCATGCCCCACCTCCAACATTGGGGATTAAAATTCAACATGAGATTTGGGAAGGGACACAGACCCAAACTATATCAATAACATAATTACCAGATTCACATTCCCATCACCTTTGACATATTTTGTTAGTTAGAAGCAAGTCACAGGTTCTGCCCACACTAAAAGAAAAGGGATAATACAAAGACATGAATACCAGAAGGCAGGGGTCATTGAGGGTTACATTAGGGTCTGTCTACCACAGGAATTGATAATGGCATTAAAGGAGCAAAGGATTTAGTGCTATATGGAGTTTGTCAATCATATTGCCAGCGGGAAACAGATGGGACCCTGAAACCCTGTAATTTAGAGTTTAATAAACGATTTACAAGGTTGTAAGCAGATTTTAAGGAAATCATAAAAGACAGTACAGTATACCAGGGCTCCCAATACTGGGGAGCAGCTGCTGCCCTTATTAAGGAATAACCAGAGCGGGGAGAGCATGGTTACTGGAATCCACAGAGGATACTTGTGGGGCACCTGTTTGGAGATGTGCTCAAAGAACAGCTAACTGTGGTGACCTGACAAAAATGGAAGTGAAAGAATACCCCATTCTCACTCCTCCTCCCTTCTAGCTTCTTGCCAATGCTTCTCATTGACCATACCCAACCAGAAGGCAGAAAATTCAGATCAGCCTTCAATGGCAACAGAGCAGGGTGGAAAAGGGTGAGACATGGATTTATGGAGGTATTTGAAAGACATTCAGCACACAGAGTAGTCACTGAAATCTCTGATAGAATGGTGAATGAAATCAGAATGGAGGAGAGTGATCTGGGGAAAGATAGAATAAGAGTCAGGAGAAGAATAAAGGAACAGGCTCAGAAGAAGTGAAAACAGCAAGAAAACGTTCTAGTAAGAGGTGATTTCAGGTTTAGAGATTTTAAAATTAGATTGCTCTTCAGTAATGACAAGAGTCCTGTGCCTGTCCAGGAATTAGAAAGGAGTGAAATCAATTTAAATATAAGCCTAGAGACCCCTTTATTTGAGAAGGTAGGTGAAATGTGCTTATTTTATTTTATTTTTTTTAGTTGTCAGGGAAAGACTCTTTCCAAGGAAATTTCTTATGTTAGGCTTAAGGTACCTGAATTTCAAGCACTGTAATTTGAAGCACTGGGTTTTTCTGAGATAAGATGTAAACCTGTCATTCATGCTCTGTCTGTGCTTCTCATCCATTATGATGATGAAAATCTTTCCCAAAATTAGTTTTCTTAGTCACAGAAAGCTGAATGCCTTCACATTTGGGGAGGAGGCTTACTCATTTAATGGGTGCTACTGGAATATATATCATCAACGAGTTGACCTCCAAATATGTGTACATGGATATGTGCCACTGGGAGTAATGATGGCAGATACTTAATTACTGTTGGCCATTTTCCTGCTCCCTGAGCTGTTTGGTTCCCTCCAATATCACCCTCAAATTTGTCCCCCTCCGTATAATTGAATAATCCCTC
Organism: Nomascus leucogenys; assembly: GCF_006542625.1. Lineage (NCBI taxonomy): Eukaryota > Metazoa > Chordata > Mammalia > Primates > Hylobatidae > Nomascus > Nomascus leucogenys. The sequence continues at coordinate 21,045,501 of NC_044406.1, read as the reverse complement.
ATGCTAATATCAGTCCGAAAGAGGTACCACTGAGAAGGAAATACAAAACTGTAAAGATCCTGCAATGTACTTCTAAGCAAATAAAAATGACTTGGAGATCTGTCTCTAGTGGCATTATCTACCCCACATCTCTTCCACCATTGAAGAGTGACAAGGTATTTCTTTCTGCCTTAGTCTTCTTTGCAATCTTCCCTTCTCTCTCATTTCTGAGCAGAGTCACATCATGCTGTAATACACCATACCATTTAAACAAATGGGAAGAAATACAGTAGACTTACTGTCAAGATTTGTTTTTGTTGTTGTTGTTAGTAATGTAAAAACCAGTGACTAGTATTTTCATGATTACTTATGGCCTCAGCTTTAAAATATACCACTACAGCATTTTTTCTGTCTCAAATTCTAATATTTCAGCCCTATTCCAATTTTATATCCAGGACTGTTATTTGGAATTAAGCAGAAAAATGGAGGTGTTAAGAATTTGAACACCAAAATATTGATTTCCAACTACTGGTTTATGTGAGTTTTTAAATAGCCAAGGAAATTTTCAACACTTTATCTTTCAACTTTTATGCTTTCAAAGTTGATTTCCAGCCTCTCTCCAATCCTTGACTATCACTTTCTCTGAATTATTAATGCCACACATACACTTACATGACTATAGTTGTATTTTCTACACAGTGCAGAGAGGCTCCCAGGCTCATTTGTGTTCAGCTGCAAAAGAAAAAAAAAATTTGAAAAGCTACTTTTCTTCCTGGGTTTCCCACACAGAAGTCGCTGTTCTGTGAAGATTACCATTTGTAAGCTAATTCTGAAGTTGTTAATGGCAAGAATCAGAGCAATTGGCATCTGTTGTAAAACACACATTTAAGACAATCTCTCCCACTCATTTGTGAGAGCTATGTGACATAGCAGTGTGTTCTCTCTAGGGGGTTCCTGCGAAGTCTTGCTTCATTTGCTTTAACTGGCTTTTGGAGAATTTTTAGAGAGTGTAGATTAACTCCCAAACACAAAGCAAATCTGTGACACTTGATTTGTTGTAAAACCATAACCTGTTTTCCATTGATTTCCAGCCTAGCCACAAACATTTTTCCGACTTGCTTGCTCTCATTACCTCATTCCTGAGCTCAAAAAAAAAAGAAAAAAAAAAAAAACTTGAATGGTAAAGAAGCTGTGTTTTCTCTCTCTTCAAGAGATTCTGATTCCAAGTGCCTGTGGGACGAATGACAAGAAAAGGAGTTTGTTTTTAAAATAATAGGATTATTGAAGAGTCATAGAGGTTCTCAAATAATTTTGTACAAACTGCAATAATCTGTTAACAAGCAAAGATTTCCCACAGCCTACAAAATATCCTGAAACATTCCCACTCTTAGCAGTATCTCAAGGCAAAAACCAATAATGGCAGTGAAAAGCTAAGAGTTAAAATATTGTAGAATACCAGAGGTTTTAATATCTATTTTAATTAAAACCTTACCTTTCTGTTACCTAAATTCCTTAGGATTTGCTCTCATTTTTGTTTTAAGCCGTGGAGAATCTTTGCTAGTCTGTTCAGCTCTTCTGCAGAGGAAAAGGATCTCCCTAACACTGGAAACGTTAGGAATAGCACATTTAAAAAAACAAGTTGTTTATTTCCTCACTTTTCTCCCCTGTTTAATCAGATTGCAGAGATCTTAACTAGGAGTGCTTCCGTGATGACATACGTATCCAGATTTTACATATCAAGATTTCAAAGAGCAGAATGGGCAAAGATTTAAAGCTGAAAATGTCACACAGAAAGTATATGGAAAGTTCCAAAAAGCTTTGTCATTGTTGAGCCCTAGATTTGACAATCATTAATTTGCTATTAATAAGTATTACTCTTAAGAGGACTCATTTCACTAGCTGTAGGAAGAGTTTGTTCTTTAGACAATCATTGCTTTAAGCGGTATGTCAATATCATTCCTTTAAGCGGTATGTCAAATTGACGCAGACATTCAAGGTAAGAAAGAGATGTAATTAAATCTTTTCAATAAACTGGCTAAGAACTCATCTGCTGCCACTGATAGATACGGTTTGGGGGTTTCTAGGGTTTCTTTACTCTCTCCCTTAATACATTTAAAAAAATAATCTTTAATGCCCTAAACGCCTGTCATCCTATAGCAGAATTGGTATTACTTGGTAATGTTAAATCATTTCTCAGATGAATAAAGAAAATTCACCTCAAAAAGCTAACTGGATTGTTTTTCCCAACATGAACAGTGTATGACATATATTATATGTATGTATTACATATAATTACATGGTATATGTAAGTACATATATGTATTACATACAACATAATGTAATTGTATGTAATATATGTGATGTACAACATGTATATATGTAACAAATGAAGGTGAAGGTCACCTTGCTCCCTGTCCTGCTTGATCTGTGCCCTTTTGTGAAACATAATAGCAAATATATCAGCCCTTAGCCTTTGGGCAGTTCTAAATATCAGATTCATGGAGAAATCCAATGGGAAAATAGTGCTCTCTTCATAAAAGCTTTTTCAGACCGTGTGCTCCTGAAATCAGCAATTTTACCTTGAGAAAAATGGCCTTTTCAGTTATGTGCAATAACTGTTCTACTATGAATGGAAAAGTGTCTTAAAATGCCAGCAATGTCCCCAAATGAAGAATTCTCCACTTGCTCAATTTCACTGATTATTCTGTTGAGTTACTTAGCCTCTATGCTTCTAAAACATATTCTGAGATTGCTACTGAAATGCAGCATTTGTCATTGAGAGCTATCAATGGTACAGTAAAGACTTACTCCAATGCACGGTACAAGGAAAACATTGGTGACTGCAACTAGAATATATTGAGTGGTTATAGTGGTGTGTACTTTGGGGTCCAAATAAGTTAAAACATGGATCAAGCTGCACAGGTGTCTTTCAGTCTGATTGGGAAGGTAAAATACAGAGAAATGGAAAATCAGCAAAGATTTACAAAGTAACAAATGAAATAAGATATAGGACAACTATTGTATCAGTCAGCTACTGCTACTAACAACCAAAAAATCTCAGTGGAATATAGTAAGAAGAATTTCTTATGTGTGATTCAGCTGGAGTTTAGCTGACATTGGCTGAGCTCAGCTGGGCCTGGCTCCAAGCCATGGGGTTGATTCAGGCCTGTTCCACTTGTCTTTTGACAGTCCCCTTGCTTAAGCCAGGGTACTGCCTACATGTTCTTCTCATGGTGTCAGTGGTCAAAAGCTCCCAGAGAAGAGAACAAAACAAGTAACGCTGCTTAAGGCATAATCTTGACGTAGCACACAATCACATGCACCGACATAACACTGGCTACAGTAAATGACATGGCCAAGTCCAACATCAGTGAGGCATGGAAATATACTCCTCCTATATATAAGGGAGGGGAGGAGGAGTGAATATTTACTGAAAAATAAACTACCACAATTATTAATTTTTCAGTGCAAAGGTAACATGGAATACTAGAGGAAGCAGCATAGTTGGTAGTTAGGAGTTTTGAGAAACCTGGGAACTGCAGTTCCTTGGCAGTTATAGGTATCATCTATGACTCAGGGCCTATCTATAAACCATCTGTCAAATTTTTCATGACTTTTTCAGTCAGTGAGAAGGTAAGTTACAGTTTTTCTCATCTTCAATGAAAATGGGTAAAATACAGTAAGTTCCCTAAACTAGAACTTATTAGAAAGGAAAACCTATTTTGTCATCATCAACTTAGTGTTTAGGTATTTTTTTCCAGTGGTATTTTTATGGAGAAGTTTGCTGATATTTTAATCTGTTCATGAATGCTTCCTTAGTAGAACTTGCTAAATGTTACAGCCAGCCTCCAGGTTGCGCTGTCTCTGGGTTAAAATTTGTGTTCTGCTTACCACCACACTGGCTCTTTAAGTAAGTGCTCCCTGAAATTTATAATCACTTGATGTAGTATGAATAACACCCATGGATGCTTATATAGGGGAATATTTCTCTGATACTGCCGCATATTCAGCCTGTCTTCATTTAACCCTGTCAGTTGGGTATGCTTTAGAAGTCTGCAGGATATAGTTTAGAATGGGTATGTGTGTAAGGAGGATAAAGAAATATGTGGAGAGAAACTCTCACCATTCTCTTTAAACAGCTGAAGTGGGGTTAATTCATCTGGATGACAAAAATTCATTAACAGGAGGAGGTCTAAATATGAAATTGGGACACCAATCGGTGAAATTTTATTGTAACAAACTGTTTCTAACTGTGTGACCTTGGAGAAGACACATTTTTCTGGGCTAGAGTTTCTTCATCTGTGAAAAAAATACTTTGAACTACATGGGACTTTAGAATTTTTGTGCTAACATTCTGGTTCCTTTAAGCAGTGACATTTTATTTTCCAGGATCAAGTTAACATACAATATAGGTAGCACAGAATCCAAGATGACAAAGGGAGAGAAAAATATGAACCAGGTTTCTACCATCGAGGACAAACGTACTATATACAGAATAAGGGAGTTCAAGAAGCAGAGTCAGACATACAGGACCAGAGTTTCAAGATGAGCCCAGAGTTGCTCCTAGAAGAGCACTAGCTTCAGTACCATAGGCCACAACCGGTTGAATAATAGGGCTTTGCAAATAAAGTTATTTACCTCACACATTTTTGTTTGTAGCTTTAGATAATGTATCAAGTCCCTGGCTGCATATATCATAGACGATGTTTTTTTAAATCTGTTAGAAAAGCTTTATTTTTCCTCATTGTAAGATTGGGTAGATTCAATCTTTGAGTCTCTCCAGAGTTAGGATTTCTTTTTTTTTTTTTTTTTTTTTTTGAGATGGAGTCTCACTCTTTTGCCCAGGCTGGAGTGCAGTGGCACGATCTCGGCTCACTGCAAGCTCCGCCTCCCGGGTTCACACCATTCTCCTGCCTCAGCCTCCTGAGTAGCTGTAAATACAGGCGCCGGCCACCATGCCCGGCTAATTTTTTTTTTTTTTTGTATTTTAGTAGGGACGGGGTTTCACCATGTTAGCCAGGATGGTCTCGATCTCCTGACCTCGTGATCCGCCTGCCTCGGCCTCCCAAAGTGCTGGGATTACAGGTGTGAGCCACCACACTGGGCCAAGAATTTCTTAAAGAAAGTAGACGTTAGTGTCACTGAATCCTTGAAATGATATGGAAAATGTTTCCCGTCAGGAACTCCTTACTTTGTTTTTCAATATAAACCACCTGCATTTGGGTTTCTTTAACAATTGTAATAATTCCACTTTTATAAAGAAAATAATAAGAATATTCTGAAATTTGTATGCCGCTGTCTTCCTGCAGGAAAATGCAGGTGATGTGAAATATAGTATGGTATAGATTTTTCTTTTCTTTTTTAAATGTCCAGACTTTATTTACTGGCATTAATCTCTAAACAATACAGTATAAAAAGTATTTATATAGCATTTGCATTCTGTTAGGTATCATAAATAATCTAGAGATTATTTAAATTAAATGAGAAAATGAGTATAGTTTACATGCAAATATTAGACCATTTCATATAAAGAACTTGAACATCTTCTGATTTGGGGCTGCATGGAAGGTTCTGGAACCAATCCCCTATGGATATGAAGGGTGTGTACAATACTTATTTATACTTCTGTTGTATATAGCTCCCCTGAATGTAAATTTCACAGAGGCAGGAGTTTTTGTCTGTTTTTTTCAAGGGTGTCCTTTCTCCACTTTATGTTTTTGTTTGCTTTGTCAAAGATCAGTTGGCTGTAAGTATTTGAGTTTATTTCTGGGTTCTTTATTCTGTTCCATTGGTCTATGTGCCTATTTTTATAGCAGTACCATGCTTTTTTGTATTTCCAGCACAGTAGTACCTGTACATATTAAGTGCTCTTAGATATTTACTGAACATGAATCCATATATATTTAGAAACGAGTTTTCTAAATATTTATGATTATTTAACTTTTATTTTTAGGTTCAGGGGTATATGTGCAGGTTTGTTATATAGGTAAACTTGTGTCGTGGAGCTTTGGTGTACAGATAATTTCATCACTCAAGTACTAAGTACCATTAGTTATTTTTTCTGATCATCTCCCTCCTCCCACCTTCTACCCTCAAGTAGACTCCAATGTCTGTTTTTCCCCTTTTTTGTATCCATGTATTGTCATCATTTAGCTCCCACTTATAAGTAAGAACATGTGGTATTTGGTTTTCTGTTCCTACATTAGTTTGCTTAGGATAATGGCCTCCAGCTCCATCCATGTTCCTGCAAAAGACATGAGCGCATTCCTTTTCATGGCTGCATAGTATTCCACAGTGTATATGTACATTTTCTTTATTCAATCTACCATTGATGGGCATTTAGGTTGCTTCCATGTCTTTGCTATAGTGAATAGGGCTGCAGTGAACATACATGTGCATGTCTTTATGGTAGAACAATTTATATTGCTTTGGGTATATACCCAGTAATGGGATTGCTGAGTTGAATGGTAGTTCTGTTTTCAGCTCTTTGAGGAACTGCTATACTGCTTTCCACAATGGTTGAACTAATTTACACTTCCACCAACGGTGTATAAGCATTCTCCTTTTTCCACAACCTTGCCAGCATCTGTTATTTTTTGACTTTTTGATAATTGCCATGCTGACTAGCGTGAGATGGTATCTCATTGTGGTTTTGATTTGCATTTCTCTAATGATCAGTGATGTTGTGCTTTTTTTATTTTTTAAGTTCTGGGATACATGTGCAGAATGTGCAGGTTTGTTACATAGGTATACACATGCCACGGTGGTTTGCTGCACCCATCAACCTATCATCTGCATTAGGTATTTCTCCTAATGCTATCCCTCCCCTAGCCCCCACCCCCTGACAGGCCCCTGTGTGTGATGTTCCCCTCCCTTTGTCCATGTGTTCTCATTGTTCACCTCCCATCTATGAGTGAGAACATGCGGTGTTTGGTTTTCTGTTCTTGTGTTAGTTTACTGAGAATGATGGTTTCCAGCTTCATCCATGTCCCTGCAAAGGCCATGAACTCATCCTTTTTTATGGTTGCATAGTATTCCATGGTGTATATGTGCCACATTTTCTTTATCCACTCTATTATTCATAGGCATTTGGGTTGGTTCCAAGTCTTTGCTGTTGTGAATAGTGCTGCAGTAAACATGCGTGTGCATGTGTCTTTATAGTAGCATGATTTATAATCCTTTGTGTACATACCCAGTAATGGGATTGCTGGGTCAAATGGTATTTCTGGTTCTAGATCCTTGAGGAATCGCCACACTGTCTTCCACAATGGTTGAACTAATTTACACTCCCACCAACAGTGTAAAAGTGTTCCTATTTCTCCACATCCTCTCCAGCGGCTGTTGTTTCCTGACTTTTTAATGATCACCATTCCAACTGGCATGAGATGGTATCTCATTGTGGTTTTAATTTGCATTTCTCTAATGATCAGTGATTATGAGCTTTTTTCATATGTTTATTGGCCTCAAAAATGTCTTTTGAGAAGTGTCTGTTCATATCCTTTGCCCACTTTTTGATGGGGTTGTTTGTTTTTTTTCTTGTAAATTTGTTTAAGTTCCTTGTAGATTCTGGATATTAGCCCTTTGCTACAAAGAGAATAAAATACCTAGGAATACAACTTAAAAGGGATGTGAAGGACCTCTTCAAGGAGACCTACAAACCACTGCTCAGCAAAATAAGAGAGGACACAAACAATGGAAAAATACTCCATGCTCATGGATAGGAAGAATCAATATCGTGAAAATGGCCATACTGCCCAAAGTAATTTATAGATTCAATGCTATCACCATCAAGCTACCATTGATATTCTTTACAGAATTAGAAAAAACTACTTTAAATTTCATGTGGAACCCAAAAAGAGCCTGCGTAGCCAAGACAGTCCTAAGCAAAAAGAACAAAGCTGAAGGCATCATGCTGCCTGACTTCAAACTGTACTACAAAGGTGTTGTGCTTTTTTTCATATGTTTGTTGGCCACATGTATGTCTTCTTTTGAAGAGTATCTGTTCATGTCCTTTGCCCACTTTTTAATGGGGTTGTTTGTTTTGGCTTGTAAATTTAAGTTCCTTATAGATGCTGGATATTAGACCTTTGTCAGAGGCATAGTTTGCAAAAATTTTCTCCCATTCTGTGTATGTTGTCTGTTTACTCTGTTGATAGTTTCTTTTGCTGTGCAGAAGTTAGTTGAATCCCATTTGTCAAGTTTTGCTTTTGTTGCAATTGCTTTTGGCATCTTCGTCATGAAATCTTTGCCAGTTCCTATGTCCAGAATGATATTTCCTAGGTTATCGTCCAGGGTTTTTATAGTTTTCAGTTTTACATTTAAGTCTTAAATCCATCTTGAGTTGATTTTTGTATATGGTGTAAGAAAGGGTTCCAGTTTCAGTCTTCTGCATATCGCTAGCCAGTTATCCCAGCACCATTTTATAGTGATTCTTTCCCCATTGCTTGTTTTTGTCAGTTTTGTGGAAGACCAGATAGTTGTAAGTGTGCAGCCTTATTTCTGGGCTCTCTATTCTGTCCCCTTTGTCTATGTGTCTGTTTCAGTGCCAGTACCCTGCTGTTTTGGTTACTGTAACCCTGTAGTATAGTTTGAAGTAGAATAATATGATGCCCCCTCCTTTTTTGTTTTTGCTTAAGATTGCCTTTGCTATTTGGGCTCTTTTTTGGGTCCATATGAATTTTAAAATAGTTTTTCTAGTTCTGTGAAGAATGTCATTGGTAGTTTGATAGGAACAGCGTTGAACCTGTAAATTGCTTTGGCAATGTGGCTGTTTTAATGATATTGATTCTTCCTATCCATGAGCACGGAATGTTTTTCCATTTGTTTGTGTCATCTCTGATTTCTTTGAGCAGTGTTTTGTAATTCTCATTGTAGAGATCTTTTACCTCCCTGGTTAGCTGAATTGTTAAGTATTTTATTCTTTTTGTGGCAATTGTGAATGTGATTGTGTTCCTTATTTGTCTCTCAGGTTGGCTGTTGTTGGTGTATAGGAATGTTAGTGATTTTTGCACATCAATTTTGTATCCTGAAATTTTGCTGAAGTTGTTTATCAGTTCAAGGAGCTTTTGGGCCAAGACTGTGAAAATTTTTTAGATACAGAATCATGTTGTCTGCAAACAGGGATGGTTTGACTTCCTCTCTTCCTGTTTCGATGATCTTTATTTCTTTCTCTTGCCTGATTGCTCTGGCCAGGACTTGCAATACTATGTTGAACAGGAATGGTGAGAAAGGGCATCCTTGTCTTTTGCTAGTTTTCAAGGGGAATACTTCCAGCTTTTGCCTGTTTAGTATGATGTTGGCTGTGGGTTTCTTCTAGATGGCTCTTATTATTTTGAGGCATATTCCTTCAATAACTAGTTTATTAAAAGTTTTTAACATGAAAGGATGTTGAATTTTACCGAAAGCCTTTTCTGCATCTATTGAGGTAATCATGTGGTTTTTATTTTTAGTTTGGTTTATGTGATGAATCACATTTATTGATTTGCGTGTGTTGAACCAGCCTTGCATCCCAGGAATAAAGCCTATGTGATTGTGGTGGATTAGCTTTTTGATGTGCTGCTGGATTCGGTTTGCAAGTATTTTGTTGAGGATTTTTGCCTCTGTGTTCATCAAGGATATTGACCTGAAGTTTTCTCTTTTTTATTGTCTCTCTGACACGTTTTGGTATAAGGATGATGCTGGGATCATAGAATGATTTGGGGAGGAGTCCCTCCTTACGAATTTTCTTGCAATAGTTTCAATAGGAATGGTACCATCTCTTTGTGTATCTGGTAGAGTTTGGCTGTGAATCCTTCCGGTCTTGGGCATTTTTCAGTTGGTAGGCTGTTCATTACTGAATCAATTTGGGAACTTGTTATTAGTCTGTTCAGGGCTTCAGTTTCTTCTTGGTTCAGTCTTGGAAGGGTGTATGTGTCCGGGAATTTATCCATTTATTCTAGATTTTCTGGTTTGTGTGCATGGAGGTGTTGAGAGTAGTCTCTGATGGTTGTTTGTATTACCGTGGGGTCAGTGGTAACATCCTCTTTGTCGTTTCTAATTCTGTTTATTTGGATCTTCTCTCTTTTATCCCTTTATTAGTCTAGCTAGCAGTCTATCAATTGTATTAATATTTAAAAAAAAAACAGCTCCTGGATTCCTTGATCTTTTGAATGGATTTTTGTGTCTCAGTCTCCTTCAGTTCTGCTCTGATTTTGGTTATTTCTTGTCTTCTGCTAGATTTGGGGTTGGTTTGCTCTTGCTTCTCCAGTTCTTTTAGTTGTGATGTTAGGTTGTTAATTTGAGATCTTCCTAACTTGCTGATGTGGACATTTATTGAAAAATATGGAATGCTTCATGAATTTGTGTGTCATCCTTGCACAGGGATCATGCTAATCTTCTCTGTATCATTCCAATTTTAGTATATATGCTGCTGAAGCGAGCATGGTATGGATTTTTCAAAGTGTATAATGAGTCACTATTAATTTTTATATTGAAGACAATATCATTATCATGCTCAAGATCATTTGTAGGGCTTTTATCCAGAGATGTGATGAAACAATGCTCCAAATTCTAGGACTCCTTATGCAGTGATAGGAGAAAAACAATGACCAAACCCTTATGAAACATAGGTAGTTAGATTTCTTTGAATACAATTACCATTTTTTAAATGTGAAACATGTCTTTAAGACTCCTGCATGTTAAGGTCAGCAGTGATTAATTTAGAAACTGTGAATGTTAATTGAAGGCACAGTTTCTTCTGAAACCTTTTAAATGTTTGACTCATGCTGCTTAATTAGAAGGGCAAAAATCACTCCATTGTGTAGATATAGGGAGAGCTTCTTTTCCCCACTAATGTGAATACATATTTGTTGGGTTGTATGAAAAGAGAGGAAGTAATTAGCCAGGTGAAATGGGTAAGGTGACAATGACTTTGAGATTTCAAATTATTTCCAATCTTAGGTTTTACTAAGCTGTACCAGTGTACCTGGTCCTAATCCAATAGTTAAAAGCCAATGTTCTAATGCTTTAATAAGGTTGGAATTACACACCATGGTTTTGTATCCATAGATAGGTAGCCAAAGCATTCTAGGATTTCCTCCTGCCATAATTTTTAATCTAACTAGTAAAGTATATAATCTACAAAAGACTGCAATGGCCAAGTCTTGGAAGTATCAGTTATTCAGATGAAGCCATTTCTTTGTATTTATTGTTGGTTTGACCAAACCTAAAATTGAAGAATTTTTCAGAATTGTCCTTGCTTCTCTTTCAGATACCCCTTATAAATTGGAAGACATTTATAGAGTATCTAAGATTTGGAATAAAGTTTTCACACCTTCTCCAAATCTTTCTCATGAGGTAGATGCAACCTAAATAATCAAAGGGAAATAATATCAGGTTGAGAAATGTGTAACATTGAATTATTGCGGTGTTTGTGTATAAAGTGAGATACACTCACATAAGAGTTGTTAGGCTTACATGGCAGACCCCTGGGGCCCTTCCTAGGAAAATTCACGGCAAATCACAGTAGTTCAATATCCCTCCTCACCACTACCATCCAAAAGAGGTAAAATCTATTAAAATCAGCACAGAGGGCAATAGTGGCAGAGAGAAGGCTGAAAGAGATCATGGCTGTAATGCTATGGTAATGGAGATCAGGGTGTGGTTATGAATTGATGAATTGTGTCTTCTTGCATCAGTGCTTTCTTCTTTCCTCTTTTCTCTTCTGTACACTCCCATCCTGAGTCACTGGAACTCTTTGAATGCCTGGTTTCCAGAGGAGAAAATCATCTCATAATGTCTCGATTTGTCATAACTAGACATAATGACTAAGAACCAATTTCAGTTTTCTAGCTTTTGTTTTTTGTTTGTTTTAATTCACAGTTATGTAGATACAGCCATTGAGTAGAAGTTATAGAGTCAACCCACTTCTATTTTGGATGTGTTTCCTCCTGATAAGTTGAGCATGAAATCTAAATCTCACGAATTTTGAGTATTTTGAAGTCTGTATACTGTTTAGAGTTTTGACCAAAATAGTTTGTTACAATATGCTTTGTTTTACTTAAGAGACTATATTGTCAAAATATAAATATACCTAAAACTATAATTTCTAAGTGCACCCATTAGGAAAAAAAGCATTTATCAAATATTTTCACATATATATTAAAAATGTCACTTGATACTAGAATAAAATTCCATGTGTTTTATTCCCTCAATATGTCATTAAAGCAGAACATGCTGTGAGGAAGAAATAAAAAGAGTGAAGCACGTTTTCATTGTGGAGTTCCACTCTCTATGTCTAGAACTCTATATGATGGTGATGGGAATTAAAATGAATTTGATGTTAGCAGTAATTAATTTGCTTATTCTAATAATATAATGAATTAACAGAGATTTTTGTTCTTATATCAAGTGGGAAATGATTTTTTCGTTATGTAAATATAACAAAATGTAAAAATTTTAAGAAAGGACTGCATTTAATAATGATTTAGATAAAACAATGGGGTTTTTATTTGGTTTTGGGGGTAAAGATTTTTTTGTTTTGGGGTGTTTTTTGGTTTTTTTTTAACACTTTAGGTTTGGGGGTACATGTGAAGGTTTGTTACATAGGAAAACTCATGTCATGGGGGTTTGTTATACAAATTATTTTATCACCCAGGGATTAAGCCCAGTACCCAATAGTTACCTCTTCTGTTCCTCTCACTCCTCCCTCCCTCTACTCTCAAGTAGACCCCCAGTGTCTGTTGTTTCCTTCTTTGTGTTCATAAGCTCTCATCATTTAGCTCCCACTTATAAGTGAGAATACGTAGTATTTGGTTTTCTGTTCCTGCGTTAGTTTGCTGAGGATAATAGCTTCCAGCTCCATCCATGTTCCTGCGAAAGACATGAGCTCGTTCTTTTCTATGGCTGCATTGTTTGCTTTTTAATGTGGAATGAAACTATTTCTTTGCCTGTTGAGTTCTGTTACATAGGTTCACAGGCTAAACACATCACCATCACGGTGAGTTGTGTACAAGCTATGAGTAAAGGAAGGCACCAAATCTCTGTTCAAGGTTCCTATTCCTCCCATGAGTTAGAGAGGGAGGCATAAAAGTAGTCCTTGAGTAACGGAGAGGTTCATATATACACCTTATGCTCCTAGAACCATACCACATTCATGCCTAGCCATCTATATATCTAGATTTTTAATGAATCATCTAAGTGAGCAATAAGATAGAGGGCTGTAGTAAAGGAGTCTTTCAGTCAGTGTGAATAATTACACTGAAAGTATTTGCTTTGTCAAATATATTATTAATATATCATAAAAAGTTTCGGGCTAGGTGGGGTATCTCATGCCTGCAGTCCGAGCACTTTTGGAGGCCGAGGCCGGTGGATCACCTGAGGTCAGGTGTTTGAGACCAGCCTGGCTAACATGGTGAAACCCTGTCTCTACTAAAAACAAAAATTAGCCATGCGTGGTGGTGGGTGCTTGTAATCCCAGCTATTCGGGAGGCTGAGGCAGGATAATCTCTTGAACCCAGGAGGTGGAGGTTGCAGTGAGCCGAGATCGCACCATTGCACTCCAGCCTGGGTGACAAGAGTGAAACTTCATCTCAAAAAAAAAAAGTTTCTGAGAACATATGTGAATTTATAAGACCTGTCAGGGAAAATGTATGGTCATAAAAGGAAAAAGCATGTGCAATCATTGCTTAGTGTTTTTGGTGTTTCATGAGTAATGGAAAAATAACTGTACAAATATTAATGTGATCAAATGAAACACATTTAAGCAGATTAAAAAACCATAGCAAGTCATCTTTTTCATTAAATAACAGAAAAATTGTGTCCTGACAGTGAACTCCAAACATTTTTCTACCCAAGTATTGTTTAATTTTATGTCATGTATGCTCAGTAGAATTCTTCAATTACACTCTAAATTTTCTAAGTGGGTTTCCCTTGGAATTTTATGGAAAAGGGGAAATATCTTTGGACTATTTTATTATTTCCAATAGAAAAATACATATTTTAGCACTAATACTTTTTCCCCAGGAAAATTTAAGGTCCTGCATAATAAAATATTAGGGAAAAATTGATGTGAGTTTATATAAAATATTAGGAAATCAAGATGGTGGGGCATAATTTAGGGGTTTTGAAATCCACATGGAGAAGTCAGTGTAGAGTCTCAAGCTGTGTCACAAAATGACGTTGTAATCCACAAAGCTAGTTGAAAATGATTATTTAGCTCATAGACACACACAAAAGTTCTCATCTGCCCTTCTGAATGACTGTAAGAACAAGCCCATGCTGCCCTCGGGGCAGGAAAATGGTCCAGATTCTCAGGGCAAAAAGGTATTGTGAACCTCTTTGGCACAGCTTTAAAGAGCACTCCCATTACCTTCTTAGTCTTCCAGGCAGGATCTTCTTTTCTCCTACCACCTCCTTAATTAAAGCAACTCTAAGTTTTCAAACTGTGCCTCCCACCAAGCTTTGGTTTAAAGGATTCTGAGAACAAATATGTAAAACTATTAAACCGACCAATCACCAGCAGCTCATTTCCTTGCCTTCGTTTCTCCCAGAAATCTTTCCTCCATAAGGAAGTATTAACATATATATATATTTTGATGAAACATTGTATAAAGACATCCTTTTATTTCTTATTTAATTTTAATGTTGAAGTCTACACATCTTCAGAGGTGAATTGTAATATAAGTAAAAAATCTAAAAGATTGGAGATATTTTTACTAATTCAAGTATGTTAGCCCATACAGATTATTTATCCCTTTCTAAATGAGTATGTGTGGTTGGGGAGGTAACTCATCTTTTCATCCTTCATATATATTCATTTAAGTATTTCAGGTTCAAGCATAGCATAGCTATGAAAAACCAAGTCCTAATAATATTATACATGGAAAATAAGCTTTAATATACCATGTACTTTATAACTTTACTAAGACTTTTACTTTCAAAATGTCTGACCTCCTCTGTAAAGATAAAGACAAAGTGGAGAAAGTGGCAGAAAATTCAAATGATGAGAAAGCATGAAACTTGTTAAGTGTTTATGAGTGTGCTTGAGTGTCTAAGGCAGAGGATTTGCATGAGGAAACAATAAGATATAATATTGGAAAGGGGCTTAGAGCCAAATTGTGAAATCATTGACTCAAAATTAGAAACACCTGAAAAGGTCATTTACTTACACCCTTTCTCTGATGCACAAACCTCCTCTCCAGCATCACTAAGAAGCAATCATCCAGTCTGTTACATATTTCCCATGTCATCCAACACATGACTTCAAAGGCAATCTATTTCATTGTTTAACAGCTCTAATAACTAAAACTTCCTTCTATTAGAACTGTAACTCCCACCATTGCTCTTAGTTTTGGCTCTGGAATGCCACATTTTTTTATCAATTATTTTGAATGTTAATCATTAAAAATAACATTGTGATACACTTCTGTGTGATTTATGTCAAATTCCATAAGCTATAACAATTTGAATTCATTTTGCTCATTATCCAGAAGAGATGTATGTATTTCTTATTATGTGTCAAGCACTGTAAGTAATTTTCATATGCAAATGTATTCATCCTCATAACCTATGAGGTAGGTACAATTATTATCACCAATTTTCCCACATAAGGAAACTGAGATACAGAGAGGTTAAGTAACTTACCCAAGGCTGTATAGCCAGTGAGAGGCAGAAAGAAACAGGGCTACAAGTTAGCATACCCTAGTAGGAATGACTTATTTACCAACTCATTTCCAGTGTCTTTGCATTTAAAGAGGGAACTAGAAGAGATAAAGTAAAATACTAAAAATGGAAAAATCCTTCACTGGATTGCCATAAGTTGAGCTTAATGCTTTTTTTCTCGTTTCCAGGTGACTCACCCGTTGATCCAATTCTTCCATCTTATATATGACTCTCCCTATCCTTGTTCTCTTTCAACTCATATTTCCATTTAATTTCTTATTTTCAGTTTCAAATAAAGAGTTGGGAGGGCTACTTTACTATGTCTTAAGCATCTTGTATACTGGTGTATTCATTTTCTTTTCTTTTGAAATCAACAACTAAATATTTATATTATGTGTAACTCACAGATCTTGGTAGTGTAATTTTAGGAAATGGTAACATTTTGGAGTACAGAATGTGTTCTTTCTCCAGATACATCTGAGTTGCTTTAACAGTTTAATTTGAGTTTTCATACCTATCTTTATAGTTTCAGCAGTTGTTCAAAAGATTCCATCACCATAGATCACCATTTACTAATGTTACCAACATACAATGGACACAGCCTTGAAATTTGAATCTTGTAGATCCCAGTAGGTCTATACAGAGAGATAGGTTCAAAAAGATGGAAAATCTGCTTCATAGAGAGAAGTAACTTGTCTAATTTTAAGTAAAACTCTACCATTTGAAACTCAAAATACAGGTACAATAGATGTACTATCCATATTAGGGTGTGTGTATATGCAGGAGTATCTGTCAGAACTCTGCTCATATCCTTTTGGCATTCATAGTTCCAACAACCACAACTCCCTGTCTCAGGGAATTCTTTGCCCAATGCAGTATGCATGACCAAAAAGCCCAGGGCTGGTTGGAAGTGTCAGGAAGTTACCATTGGTTAACCCAGTAATCAATGACAAAGTAGAACTGGTAGATGAATACTCAATGCTCCTTGCCCTTCAGGTAGAACAATGATGAGGCATGTTCTACCCAGTTTCCCAGAGGTTCTCAATAGGATTCAGTCCTAGTTTCCCACAGTGGTAACCAATCATTAACACACTCCATATTGACCACTTTTGCTTTTCTTTCTTGTTTTTCCACTCCCTGCTGGTAATTACCTCCTAAATGTGGGCTGAAACCTTAGTCTGAAGTTTTGGTTCTGGGGAACCTAGGTGGATATTCTCTTTACAGAAGGAAACTCTGTATAGGCATAGTCATCTATGCCTTGGAGCATAGGTGCCTTGGAGGCATGCCTTGGAGGTATATACTGCCCTTGGAGACAATGTTGTCTCAGTTTTTCATGCCGGTACTTGGCAACTGTGTTTACAGCTATGTGTACTATCTTTATAGATGGTTCCTTTTTCCTGCTGTCACTGTCATTAGCACCCAGATTTTTGTTTTCTTTACTTCTGTTTGTTTTTTATTTTCTCCTATTGTTATATTCTAAACACAGAAACATTCTGCTTAGTGGGGTGAGGCTCTGGGCATGCAATAGTAAGATAGGCATTAATCTTTCTTCTCCTCTGTAATTTACTATTATAATCAACTCAGTCCCCAAATTGATTCTTCCTTCACCCTCATATCTGTTAATATTGCTATGTTCTATCAATTAGGCCACACAAACATCTCCTAAACTCAGCCACCTACCCTCATAGACACACTCCCAGCTGCAGACCTTATTGTTTCTTGAAAACCTCAGTTTCTACACCAAGTCCCTCAAATCTCTAACTACCCTCACTCTCTTTACATTTCAGTCTGTCATCTACCCTACTTCCAGAGTATTTTTCAAGATTATCAATTTTACTGTGTTATACTCTTGTCTTAAAACCCTTCAGAGGTGCCATATTACCTTGATAACTGTTCAGTTCCTTCACATGGAACACAATATCCTTCATTATCTGGCTCCTGATCACCTCTGCAGACATGTCATTGTTCACACACCCAACTAAGCACTACTATCCAGCCCCGGTGAGCCATTTTCAGTTTCCTGAACACATCATGACTTTTCAAAGGGCCTTCCAGGTATGCCTGAGTCTGAAGCCTGTTCTCTTTCACCTATACCATGGCACCTCCCATGTGCTATTTCACAAATGCAGCTTTAAGCAAAAATTTCCTGGGAGCGAGAATGAGAAGGAAGGGAATATTATTTCAAGACTTTTACAAAATAATTGTAGGCATTTCACTTGGGAATTTCTAAGTGCAATAGAAATCTGAGTGAGTAGGTAAAATAGCTACATAAATAAAATGCACACCTTTTAGGTCACATGGGGAGATTGCCTTGAGGTTTAAATAGCTGAGATCATTTCCACATTCCTCACAGCTAGCCATCTATAATTAAACAGTGATACCAGTCGGCACACATTCATCATCTCCAAAGAAAAGGAAAGTCACCTCTATAAATCTCAAAATATGGGATATTAAAAGTTTGTTTTTATAATAGCTGGTACGAAACAGTTTGTGCAAACACCAATCAAAAGTAACTTCTACTTTAGCTGAATCCATGACCCAAGATTCAGAATTTACTCCTGTAATAAAATCTACTACTACTCTTTTCCTTTCTAAAAGCAAACATAAATAGACTAATAATTTAAATCATTTTTAAACAAAAAAGTTTGGGTTTGATTGGCATTAGTAAATTCGCTATTTAATTTATTGGGTACCAATCAGCTTCTTACAAACACTTCTAGAATGTTATGCCCTAGTTCACACCTTCACCTCATGCAATTCTCCCTCTCATTACCTTGATTGACTGTGGAAAAACAATGCTTCTAAATATAACTCCCCTTCTGAAATGCTCTTGGAATTTCTTCTGTCTGCCTCCTATTTTCTTTACCAAAAAACACTCTTTCTCCCTCAAATAACAACAGGTCCCAAGATGTCAAATTTCTAGAAAGAAACAGGACAACACACTCTGTATTGCTTGTTCCTTGGTCATTTTTCAGGGACTAACTATATATAATTGTCTAGGCCTACGGTTGGTAAATTTTTTTCTGTAAATGGTCAGGTAGTAAATATTTTAAGCTTTTCAGGCTGTACATTTCTGTTACAACCACCCAGCTCTGCCACTGTAGTACAAACACAGACCTAGACAATGCATAAATGAGCATGGCTGTGTTCCAATAAAACTTTATTTACAAAAGTAGGCAGCAAGTAGATTTGGCCCATGGAACATAGCTTGCTGACACCTGTTCCAGGCCACTTAAATCCTCTGTAACATCCCTTACACCAACAACGAAAGGTCATTCAAATTATTTTAATACAATTTTGTTGAGCAAAGCTTATGGCAGTCGCCATCTTTCTTTGAGGACTTCTGATCTCAAGGTAGACATAATAATGATAGGTACATCCACAGCACATGAAATGATTAGAAACGACAATAGAGAGATTGACGTATACACTATCAATTGCACGTCGAAGGGAACATATGATTAGAGACAGAGCAGAGACTGGGAAAATTCATTCTGGCTATTCCCTGTCAAGACTGAATGGGGATGTGTTAATCCAGTCAATCAATTTGGAAGAGTGGAAAAGGATGAGATTAGGTTACCAGGCTGGCTTCTTCCAGTTACCAATGACCATCAGAATTTGAAAAAGTCGTAGCATCTCTCAGACCTCCATTTTTTCTTCTGTAAAATAGAGATAATACCTGCCTTGATGTCTTTATCAAGGCTGCTGGAAGATTATATATGTGAAAACACTCCTTAAATAGTAATTGTCAACTACAAATGCTAGCTTTATAAACTCATTCAAGTGTGAAGGAATCTATAAGTCTGATGATTCTTTTGAAGGCTTTTACCTGATTCCAATACACTGTGGGAGCCCCCTGATCATTTTAGTTGCTACTCTTTTGAACTTTTCCGTCTTTTTTACATCTTCCTCCAGGAACAATGACCAGAACTAAACTACATAATACGAATGTACTTCCTATTCCAAATAGCAAAACCTTTTAGGGGTTATGGTTGTTGTTTTTTTTTTTTAAAATGGTGGTGTCCTAACTCGATTTGTAGTCATTCCTGCTAAATAAGAAAAGAGGGATGGAGTCACCTTAAAGCTAATACCCAGACAGCTCCTTCTACATAAAGGAGAGCAAGAGAAAGGCAAGGCTATGAAATTGAACCTATGCTCTTTCTCAGCTCTCATTTTAAACCTTATTGGCCAAACCTTATTAATTAAAACTAATTTATTTATCTATAGAAAGATCAGCTACTGGCATGTAATAGTTCCTCAAACCGACAAGGAGAAGATATATGAGTCAACCAAAATACACAAATCATTAGTGGGGATGTTAGGGCTTCAACAAAGCTCAGTCAGTTGGAAGTGTGGTTAATTCAACCATTCCTGGATGCCTCACAACATCTACCTTGGTAAAACCTTAAAGATATTTCAACAAATTTCTCTGCTATTTCTTTTTTAATCCCGAGTACCTCTTGTTCAATGATTATCTCTGCATATCATTGAAAACATTACATTATTGGTTTTAAGAGGCTCTTGAAATTATGTTTTTGGGCTTGTCTAATTTCTAATTTGCTCACACCTGCAACCATTTCTGAACTTCCATATTCGCTTGAGGAAATCTTTAAAAAATAAAGAAGTTAATCTTCAGCTCAAAACAAGGTTCTGATGTTTCACTCTTGTATCTGTTAAATAGGCAGTCTTTTTAGTACAAGGCGCTGAACTCAAATATAAACCAGAGGGGAGGTCTTAGAGAAAACTTCACTAAGGCCCTAGAACCATCTATATCTAGAAAAGGTAGGTTTAGTTAATAGAAATGGAAGATTACCAAAGTCCCTTTAACAAGAGACTATTGATTTTAGGCTTATAAATTATATTTCCCTCCTGTTTCATCATGCACGTGAGTATTGCAAGAAAAGTCTAGGCAGTCTCTTTTAAAATATGCTAAACAAATCTAAGATAGATATATTTTAGGTATGCCAGCCTTTATACCTTATAGTAAAAGGCAAGTCCATCTTAAATTTTACTCCAGGGGCTTAATTGCTGAAGTACCAAAATGACATGGCTACGAAACAATACCATGTGTAAAACTGTGGCTTGAAATCTGAGGAAAAAGACAACCTGAATTTCAATATCTCACATTCAGTAGGTTTGCATTTTCTCTCTTTGACATTTCACTGCACAGCCATGTTTTGTCTCACTGAATTAGAGATTCTCCTTGCTGCTCTTACTCAAATATTCTTGCTAACCATCTTTTGTTTCTTTTGGGGCCTTGAAAGACCAACAGTCCAAAAGTGCATCTTCTTCACATCTGTTCATCGTTCTGTGACAGCTGCGGCATAACCTGGGTGGCATACTCGTATACATCATATCCATGTTGATCGCAATGTGTTTCAGTAGCTTAAAAGCACATTAGAATTAAAATGATCTTTGTCAACCCCCAGAAATTGTGCTGCTCACCAAGGAACACTTTACCAGTGACGAAAGGTTCTTATTTTGCTCTTCCCCTCGTGATACACTGGGGAGTTTTTTCTTGTAAGCTGAGTGAACGAGCTGCCAGACATATCTCCTAGAAATGCCTGGAAGAGAAATGAGCTAAGAGGAAAACAGCAAACTTTGAAAGAGAGATCTGCCAGCCTGCATGAAATCAACCACCCCATCCTGGGCTCCTCACACGGACTCAGTAAGTGCAGTCTACTGGCAAATCATACGCCATAATTAACTATCCTTAATTCAAATGAACATTTTTATGGGCCCACAGGGTCTACAGAGAAAATCGTTAGCTTCACTCACTAATTTTCAGTTAATCAGCAACAGTTCACTCAACAGAACACTAATAGGGCAGCCTTGATTAGAAGTATAGGGATATGATATTAATTGGCTTCTTCTAACAGGGATGAGGATGCTAAATGGCAAAGACCATCTGTAGCTCTGGAAAGGAAACACTTGAAAAGCACTTTTTGAAGGTAAATGATAAGACAGGAATGCTTTTTAATTTATAACTCAGTCTACAAATTATTTTATGTTTCTTTTGTCATTATTGTTTTGATTCTTCCCTTTAGAGGCAAAAACTTCTTTTGAAACCTGTGGTTTTAAGTGACATACAAATGCTGAAGCCAGTTGCTATTTGACTAAATATTTTAGATTTTGACTTGAGGGCACAGTTTAAGATTATTGAATATATGTATAAAGCTTATGCATATGTACACATGTTTACATATATGTGTGTGTGTGTGTATCCTAGCAGAACACCAAATACAGAATTTCTTGAACAAAATCACTTGATAAAAGGATGAAGCAAAGGCATTCTTCATAGCTGTTTTTTATTAGATATGTCTTTGAAAAATTAAAGACAGATGCTAAATAGCATTTATACCAAGCTTTGAATGAAAGCACAAGGAGAAATTTCCTATTCAGTAAAAATCCAGTCAGAATTTTATTTACTACAGTAAAATCTCAATTATCCAAAGTACTTTGAGAATGGAGGATTTAGTTAATTTAATTTTCCTACTAATTAAACGTTAAATCTAGTCTCCCCTTACTCTAATTCTAATTGTTAGATATTTTCTTAGTAAGTTGAGCAAAGGGAATGTAATTGAATCATTGATCATTTAGGATTTTCACTAGGGTCATTAGGAAGATCGATTTTCATACTGTAATACAATAGAGGTAGGTAAAACCAGCAGATTTAAATGAGTAGTAACTTTCTTTTGACCCCAGGACTATTAGGTGAGCACATTCCCTCTGTCTCTCTGTGTCTGTCTTGTGCTATCTCTGTGCCTCTTTCCCTCTCTTAACTAAATCTCTGAAATAAACTTGCTTTATTCTCCTTCCCCTTTAGTTTTTTCTAATGGATTAAAAACGTACTATTATTTGAAAATGTCTTTATGGTATTTAAAAATTAATAAAAATAGTAATTTTGTAGTTCCTAAGGAAAATATCTCTTTGTCTCAATATCTTGCATAAAAATAAGTCAAAGAGCCAAGGTTTGAATCTATTATTCATTTGAGGGGAGCAGTACTTTAACACAGAGAAATTAGAAGATAACTGGAAATTGAAGAATCTATAAGATCCTTTCCAAGTGTAACAACTAGAGTCTAGGACCAAGTGTTAACCTCTCTCTTTTTACCTGATAGAATGTGTGATTTCTAAGGATTATTGAGATCTTCATTTCTGTATCTTCTGAAAGGATAAATGATCTTGTTCAGATTCGGTAACATGGCATTAAGCTAATATCTACCCCTCAACTAAAAACACACAGAAATTCTGAATAGAATGTGAAGCAAAATAAATCTACAATCATATCAGAATATTTAACATAACTATTAGAAATGAACAGATGAAAATCAAAATGAATAAACATATAGAATATTTAAAAATTTCAAACTCAATCTAATATGTATGTATATATGTATATGTGTATATATGTATATATGTGTACATATATACAATATATATGTATATATGTGTACATATATACAATATGTATGTATATATGTATATGTACATATATACAATATGTGTGTATATATGTGTACATATATGCAATATGTGTGTATATATGTGTACATATATGCAATATGTGTGTATATATGTGTACATATATGCAATATGTGTGTATATATGTGTACATATATGCAATATGTGTGTATATGTGTACATATATGCAATATGTGTGTATATGTGTACATATATGCAATATGTGTGTATATGTGTACATATATGCAATATGTGTGTATGTGTACATATATGCAATATGTGTGTATGTGTACATATATGCAATATGTGTGTATATGTGTACATATATACATGTGTGTATATATGTATATATATGTGTGTATATATATGTATATATGTATATATATGTGTGTGTATGTATGTGTATATATAACCCTGCATCCACTATAAAGGGCTATAAATTGTTACTAAAACACATTAAGCATCTGAAGACAAAAGAAATCTTAAGAAATCCTCCCCCAAATTATATAACACAAACAAAATTCTCTAACTACAAGTCACTTAAATTGAAACTAACAAGAAAATGATAGTCACACAAAAGACATACAAATTTGGAAACTGAAATAGGCACTTTTAAGTAATATGTGAATTAAGAGTGAGTCCGAATTTTTAAAAAACTGTAAGTACACAAAAAGACAGTGAAAATCCTCCATAGTAACACTTGTGAAAGGCAAACAAAACAGTACTCAGACGTAAATTTATAGCTTTATGTGCTATAAATATGTGCTTATTTTTTTAAATTATACTTTAGGTTCTGGGATACATGTGCAGAACGTGCAGGTTTGTTACATAGGTATACATGTGCCATGGTGGTTTGCTGCACCCATCAAGCCATCATCTAGGTTTTAAGCCCTGCATGCATTAGGTATTTGTCCTAATGCTCTTCCTCCCCTTGCCCCCCACCCCCCGACAGGCCCCGGTGTGTGATGTTCCCCTCCCTGTGTCCATGTGCTCTCATTGTTCAGCTCCCACTTATGAGTGAGAAAATGCGGTGTTTGGTTTTCTGTTCCTGTGTTAGTTTGCTGAGAATGATGGTTTCCAGCTTCATCCACATCCCTGCAAAGGATATGTACTCATTCTTTTTTATGGCTGATTTTTTAGGTTTTTAAAAATAAGAATTCAATTGGCATGATATGGAAAAAAAAATAGTGATGATGATGATATTAGTTAATACAATAAAGCTAATACTGTGCTATTATTATGTACCAGAAAAAAATATAAGAATTCAAACTTAAGAGAAAAATATGTAGCAAACTTAAAGGAAGAAATAGGAAGGAAATGATGACAACAAAAGCAAAATATATATTTAAAATAGAATAGGGATAAAAAGAGAAATAATATAACCCAGATTTGGTGCTTTTAAAAACTGAATGAAATGGACAAGCCCATAGCAGTCTCATTCGATAAAAAAAAAAAAAAAGACTGAAATTTTTAAAAAGTAAGAAAGAATTTTTACAGATTCTTGCAGGCGGATACAATTAGAGTGGGGATTTTAAAAATAAGAGAATCATAAACAATTTTATGCCAATACATTTTTAAACTTAGAACAAAATGATTTTCTTAAAAAGCACATTACAGAATTGGTTAATGAAGATAAAACCTAATCAAATCAACAATTTTTTTTTAAATAAGAAATCAAAACTATTCCTCATCCCCACCCAAGGTATCAGTTGCACTTTCACAGGAAAAGATACTCATCTTATACAAGCACTTGCAAAAATATAAAAGGAGGTAAATATATTCAATTATTTTTATAAAATATATTAAAATATATTAAACCAGAAATAAAACAGAAAATTTCAGTACAATTTAAGGATATTATAAGCAAATATAACTTAAGATAGATGCAAAAATACAGATAATTATTACAAAATATAATTCAGCTATGTATTAAAATGTATAATGAACAAGTAAAGGAGTGTGTATTCTCCAAATTCAAGAATAGTTCAGGTTTTAAAATCTTGAATATAATGAAATATAATCTTTTAATAAAAGATTAAAGTAGAAAAGACAATCATCCCAATAAATGTAGGTAAAAATAATTCAATAATATTCAAAATCCTTTGTTGTGAACTTTAACTGTTATAGTAAATAGTATAGTTAACATTAAAATTTTAGAGTTGTCGTAACTATTTTTACTGTGATCCTTAACACTTATCGTTGTAATGAAGATCTTAGCCAATTCAATTGCTCTAGAAGAGGGATAAAGTCTGAAAATAAAAAGGGAAAATTGTTTATCATAAATAATATGGTTGGCTACATGAAAATTTAAGACATTTCTAAACTCTTAACACCAACAGCAAAGCTTCTGTATATAAGATTAGCCACAAAAATCTATGGCATTGCCATAGTTCATTAAAATAGAAAATATCAGAATAAATATTTCATCCATGATAACAATTACATTTTTAAAAAGACAAGAAGTAGCTCCACCAAATTTTGTATAATAATATTTCTAAAGTCTTTAAAATCTAATTGAACAATATAAACGATGATATGATTGAATGGAAACTCATACCATGTTTTATGGTGGTAAAATTCAACATTGAATAGATTTTTTTTTTGCTTCAGAGTAATCTATAAATTCAGTGTAATTTTAACAAAGTCCTGAGAATTTGGCAAGTTAGCTGAAATTCATATGGAAAAGGAAAGGACCCAGAAAAAACAACTTGGAAAAATAAAAGAGTAAGAATAAGATCAGATTCCTTCCTCCCTTGCCATGTATCAAGGCTGATTACGTAAACATCTATTAATCAAAACTCGATGATAGTGACAAAGTGCTAGACAAACGTTAATGGAATAGAATAAAAGGCCTACACACACACACACACACACACACACACACACACACACACACAGAGCAAGCGAGTGAGTGAGCGAGAGAGGTTAATGTTTTACGTAGATGACTTTCAAAGAAATGCTTATATAGAGTATGCTTTCGTATCTTCGTGAAAATAAAATCAAGTCACTATAGCTCCCATCATAAAATGTTTTCCAGATGGATTCCAGTCCTAAACAAGAAAGACAAAACATTATGACATGATAATGAAGAATTACTTAAGATACAAAATCCTGTATTACATATCCTATAAATTAAAAAAGTGGATAAAGTCCATGTTAAAATTAAAATTTGTAAAATGAGAAAAGAAGTCATAAAATTTAAAATCAGGAGATATTTGCAGTACATATGACCAATAAATAAATATTTTCAAGAATA
Source organism: Nomascus leucogenys (assembly GCF_006542625.1). Lineage (NCBI taxonomy): Eukaryota > Metazoa > Chordata > Mammalia > Primates > Hylobatidae > Nomascus > Nomascus leucogenys. The sequence continues at coordinate 21,019,163 of NC_044406.1, read as the reverse complement.
TCTTTTTAAAATTCCTAACATCATTACAGAATAAGTTACAAACCTGGTGGAGGATTGGACAGAAAATTCACAAGTGAGAAAATCTGTATGACCATTTAATATGTGAAAAGATACTTAGCCTCACTGACCATCAGTGGAATTGCAAATAAAACAAAAATGAGATATAACTCCCTAATTACCAAATGAGCAATTATAAAGGATAATTAAATAATACCGGGCATCTGAAATGTAGAGAATAGAAACTTTCACATACTTGTGGGGAAAGCGTAAGTTGGTATAAACACTTTGGAGGATAATATGGCAATAGCTAGTGAACTACAGGAGATTATCATATGTCTTAGCAATTATACATCTGTTTATATACCTTGTGTATATTTAATCTACTTTGGAAAAGGCCAATTTCAACCTACTACAAAGAATTCACATAAAGTTCCAAAGAAAAAAGAGGAACTCACAGTTAAAATAAATTTCAAAATCCATGAGGAAACAAGGCATAATGGATGAGAACAAACAAAACACAAGCAATAGAAACAGATCTAAAAAACTTTCAGATATCAAAATTATCAATACAGAATATAAAAGAGCAATATTAATAAAAAAGCTCAGAAATATGAGCAGTATACAAACTAAAAAAAAAAATTAAGCAGTCAGGCGCAGTGGCTCATGCCTGTAATCCCAGCACTTTGGGAGGCCAAGCCTGGAGGATCACTTGAACTTGGAGTTTGAGACCAGCCTGGGGAACATGGTGAGACTCCACCTCTGCTAAAAATTTTTAAAATAAGTCTGATGTGGTGGCGTGCACCTGTGGTCCCAGATACTTGGGAGGCTGAGGTGGGAGGATCGCTTGAATCTGGGAGGTCAAGGCTGCAGTGAGCTATGATCAAGCCACTGCACTCCAGCCTGGATAACAGAGCAAGACCTTGTTTTTTTGTTTTTTGTTTTTTTTTTCGTTAAGTAAATTTGGCCAAGATTCAAATAGAATATTTTAAGTAAAATAATTAAAAATTGAAGTGAATTTTTGATAACAGATATGAACTAAATGAAAATAAAAGATATTGAATAAAAACACAGACCTAAGTATAGCCATTGTGGAAAACAGCATGGAGTTTTGTCAAAAAAAAAACTAAAAATAGAACTACCATATGATCCAGCAATCTCACTGCTGGGTATATATGAAAAGAAAGGAAATCAGTGTATCGAGGAGATAGCTGTACTCCCATGTTTATTGCAACACTACACAATAGCTAAGATGTGAAATCAAACTAAATGCCCCCATCTACAGATGAGTGGATAAAGAAAATGTGTGTATACATAATGGAATATTATTCAGCCATAAAAATGAAGTCCTGACATTTGCAGCAACATGGATGGAACAGGAGGACATTAAGTGAAATAAACCAGTCACAGAAAGGCAAATATCACATGGATAGCACATGTTCTCACTCATATATGGGCGCTGAAAGAGTGAATCTCGCGGAGGTAAAGAATAGAATGGTAGTTGCCAAAGGCTGTGAAAGGAAAGGGAGAGAAAAGGATGAAGAGAAGTCAAGGGGTGCAAAAATACAGCTAGATAGAAGAACTAATTTGTTGCATATTTCAAAATAGCTAGAAGGCTTATGTTCCGAACACAAAAGACAAATATTTGAGGTGGTGCATATCCCAATCACCCTGATTGGATCATTAGACAGTGTATACAGCTATCAAAATATCACATGTACCCCCAAAATATATACAACTATTATATATCAATAAAACATAAATGATATATGGATCTAAGCAAATGGCACAAAATGTGGCCTAAAATGATCAAAGTTGGAAAATGTGACAGATTAAAATACATGAAAGAGTGAAAGTTTGAATAAGAGATCTAATTGGTAATCCAGAAGGAGATACTAGAAAGTAGAAAAGGCAATATGCAAAAACATAATGGCTGAAAATGTTCAAAATGTGGTTAACAAGGGAACACCAGTTCTCTAATCTGGAAAGCCCAGTGAAGCTCTACAGAATATGTAAAATTAAACGTATATCGAGACACATCATAGTGAAGCTGTAGAACACCATAAAAGGGGGAAAATCTTAAGATCAACCAGACAGGAAAGACAGATAACCTACAAAGCAAGAGTAATTAGACAGATAGCTACCACCTGAGTAGCAGTAATGTAAGCTAGAAGACACGAATAATATTGTCAATCTGCTAAGTGAAAAAACAACTATATGGAACAAATAAGTATTTTTGGAGAAACAACCAAATGAAAACATTTTCAAACAGAACTGAGAGAGTTTACTTCAAAAAGACCCTATCTAAAAGAAAATTCAAAGCATATATTTTAGACAAACGGAAATGGTCCCATATTCAAGGTCCAAGATTGGAGATGGTATAACTATAACATCCAATTTGTGCTTGTGTGGGGAAATAGGTAAAACCAGAACACTTGACAGAAATAACATACCTTAGGAAGGATAATCACATTAGAGTTTTCTAAGGTCCTTGTCTTGTTTCAAAAGGATAAATATTGATTGCCTCCAGATTTTCTTAAGAAGGAATGTTAAGGCCGGGCGCAGTGGCTCACGCCTGCAATCCCAGCACTTTGGGAGGCCGAGGCGGACAGATCACGAGGTTAAGAGTTCGAGAGCAGCCTGATCAACATGTTGAAACCCCGTCTCTACTAAAAATACAAAAAAAAAATTAGCCAGGCATGGTGGTGGGTACCTGTAATCCCAGCTACTCAGGAGGCTGAGGCAGGACAATCGTTTGGACCCGGGAGGCGGAGGTTGCAGTGAGCCAACATCGCACCACTGCACTCCAGCCTGGGTGACAGAGTGAGACTCTGTCTCAAGAAAAAAAGAAAGAAAAAGAATGTTAAAATAATTGGGATAATAAGTAAAAAAAAAAAAAAAAAAAATTTAGCTTATTGTCTCCAAAAGGTAGGGACAATGGAATGAGAAAAAAGGTACAAGAAGGTATGAAATAAAAAAGAAACAAAAAAGTAGAACAAAGTAAATAATTTACTTAATTTACTTATATAAATAAATATAAATATGTCAGTAATTATAAATATTGTTAAATGTTTCAATTAAGAAACAAATACTGCCAGATGGATTTAAAACACATACATTTATAAAACTCTGCTCTATACTATTGACAATAAACACATCTAAAACATAAGGACGTGGTAAGGGAAAGACATACCAGGTAAATACTAAGTAAAAGAAAGCTGATTTCATTGTATTCACGAAAGGTGGGGTGGGAGAACAATAAGTCTTTTGGTAATGACAGAAAGATCAATTTGCTAGAAAATTTAACAATTTGAAACTTGTACATACCTAAGAATGCCATCTCCAAATAACCACAGCAAAAATGACCAAGCCTCAAGATAAATTGATAAATCTACCATTATAGCAGTTTATCTAAACACTTCTCTATCAGTAATTGATAAATGAATGAGATGCAAAAATAGGGCCAACAGAAGCTCTCATTTACTTTTAGTGGAAATTTAAGTTGGTGTAAATATTCTAGAAACAAATTGTCTGCATTATGTGCACATATCCTGTGACTCAGCTATTCTATATTTGATTATATGTCCTAGAAAAAAATTTGTACATATAATCAGGTGATATATACAAATATGTTTATAGCTACCTTGTACACAATAGCAAAAACCTGTGGGAAAACAAATGTGCACAGAAGTAGAATGGATGAATATATGTTGATATATTCGTGCATTGGGATAACATAGGGCAATGAATTACTGCCACACATCAGCACCTGTAAATCTCAGAAACATAATGGGAGCAAAGGAAGCAAGTCACAGAATAAAATATTGTATAATCCCATTTATATAAGTTTCAACACCAGGTAAACAAAATAATGTATATTTTAGCTATGTGTATATAAAAAAATATAAAAGAAAATCCTCATAAGCCTCAACTTTAGGATACCTGTTACCCCTGTTGGAAGTGACAGGAGAGGTAAATACAATTGGTGAGAGGCACACTGTAAGCATTTAAGATACTATAAATTATTTTAACTTTAGTAATAAGTGCAACGCTGTTTATTCTTAATCTTTATATAGATTTTTAATCTAAAATATTTAATTGAAATACGACATATACAGAAAAGTATTCAAACCGTAAGTGTACAATATGGTGATTTGTCATATGGTGAATAAATTTATGCCTGCATATGTACAAACATGTACAAAAATACCTACAAGATACATTTTATGCATTCTTTTAAGGTATAATATATTTCAAAATGTTTTAAAGGGCAATAGTATGCAAAGATATGGACACACACATAGGTAATTATAATAAGCATTGACTGAAAACAATTAATAATGATTAATTTGAGACATGGTTAAAGCAAAATGGCAGGCTAGCTAGCCTGTAAGTCCAATAGTACAAGCAAGCAAAACTAGGAAAAAAAACAGTGCATAAAAATGTTTTTAGATCTGTTTAAAGGTATTAGAGAGCTGCCAAGGCAGAAAGAAATGACGAATCAATAACCCAGAGAGAAGCCCATAGAGAAGAGAAGTCTTATAATTGGTGCCACTTTTCTTCTTGAGTGTTTTCCAATTCTAAACTTGGACAGACTGAGAAGCTATGCATAACTACTGTTATCTCATGAAGATGGGGAGGGAAGAAACGAGTTCGAAGCCCACCAAGGTAAAGATGCCCTGGTAAATACGCAAGAATTTAGTTGAGGTTCTCAAAGCGTATACCCTAGGATTGAGAATAAAATGAAAAGTAGAGGAGGTCTCACAGCTGTACCAATTCAGCCTTGAATCAGCTCAACTCCTAATTGCATTAATGTGATCTGTTCCTGCCTAACTTACATGCCAAGGGGGAGAAAAAGCATATCCTTTTTGAGGGACAATAACATCATCTCAAAAGTCAAATTATATCTGCAGTTGTTCGTATACAATACCTCGTATTTAATCAAAGCCAACTACCCTGCAAAAGACCAGAATTCACCAAAATTCAAGGGAAAATATGAACAATAAAAGCAGACTAATCTGAGACCTAGCTAAGTTACTTAAGCTTTATCATTATTTTGATAACTGTATTTGAAAACTTAAATGAAAATAAAATATGAACAGACAACTAGTAGGTCTTAATTAAGATTCTAAAATTTAAAAATACAATAACTGAAATAAAAACTCGGTGGTTAGGCTTATTAGGGGATTAGACACAACTGAAGAGAGAATTTGTTAACTGTGTGTAATACAGGGCAAGAGTAAATATCCAGACTGGATCACAAAGAGACAAAGGATGGAAAATACAAAAATAGCATAATAATATAATAGTGAAAAGGTGGTGCATGAATTCAACTGGAATCCCAGGAGAGGAAAGAGCCAAATATGGAAAAGGCCATGCTTAAAGATACAAAGGCAGAGAATTTTCCAAAATTGATTAAAGCTGTGAGGTCACATTCAAAACAAGCATTACAAACTCCAAGCAAGTTATATGCAAAGATAATCATATTATTATTTAGAAATAAAACAACATCTGAGCACATCATAAAACTGGTAAAAATGAAACTCAAAAAGAAAATCTTAAATCTGAAGCAACCATAGAAGGAAATTAGATGTGCTTCCTTCAAAGAGCAAAATAAGACTGATAGTTAACTGTATAACAAAATAAAGTATTTCCTCAGAGTGCCAAAGAAAAATAATTGCCAACCTAGAAATCAATATCTAATCAAGATGTTCTTCACAATAAAACTAAATGCAGATATACACTATAGAGACTACAAAAGGAAAATCTTCAAAGAGAAGATAAATCCCACAGAGAAGGATAGAGATGCAATAAGGAATGAAAAACAGTGGAAAGAGTAAATATATGGGTAAACCTACATAAATCTGACTGTGTAACACAGTAGTAATGTCTTAAACTGTTTTGAATATAAACAATTAAAATTCAAAAAAGAACAGCATAAAAGCAGGAGAGGAGTAAAAGGAGTTAAAGTTTTATAAGGTCCTTGCATTATTTGGGAAGCTGTAAAATTACTAATTTATGTTAGAGTTTGAAAAGTTATGAATGCAGGTTATAATTCCTGGAGTAAATTGTGAAGTGATGCTAAAAGACAGCATACTAATAAATTAATAGAAGGTAAAAAATGAAATATTAAAAAAAAACCCACAAGAAGCATGAGAGAAGAGCAAAGGGGACATACAACAATGACAAATAGAATAAAATAGTAGATTTGATACTAAATATATCTGTAATCACATTAAGTTATATGTACCAAATACTTCAATTATGTATGAAAAACTTCAACTAAAAGAAAACAATGACTAAACTACTTATAAGAGATAGAGTTTAAATTGAAAGATACAGATAGGTTGAACATAAAAGAGTGAGAGGGAACATTTTAAACACTAACCAAAAGGTGAAATAATTTTACTAAAATAACTAGAGAAAAGGAAGAACAATTCATAGTGGTAAACTATTTAGTTTACCATGAGGATTAAACAATTTCATATTTGTGTGCATCTAACGTATTTTTTTTAAAGCACTGAGGTAAACACTAGGAACAATAAACAAATGTACAATCATGGCAGAGAATTTAAACACATCTCTGTTAGTAACTGATAAACCAAAAGAAAATCGGGTAACATGGAAAGTTAGAACACATGATTCACAACTTAATTGACACATACAGAATTTAGCACTCAAAATTACAGAATATACATTCTTTTCATGTGCAACACTAGCCATATACTTGAGCATAAAGTAAGTCTCAACAAATCTCAAGAGGCTGAAATGGCACAGAGTATATTTTCTGAACCTAATATAATTAAGCTAGAAATCTGTAACAGAAAGTATAACCAAAAAAGGGCCCGTGTATTTGGAAATTAAGCGATATAATTTTAAATAACACATGGATCATTGAAGGAATTACAATGGATATTAGAAAACGGTTTGAACTGAAAGATAATGAAAATACTACATATAAAACTAAAGCCATACATAGAGTAAAATGTATAGCCCATAAAGACGTTATTAGAAAAGAAGCAAAACTGCTGATCAACAATACAAGTATTCTTCTCCAGGTATTAGTAAAATTAAACATCAGATTAAATTCAAAGGAAGTAAATGACAAAAAGCAGAAAGTACTGAAATGAAAGTAAATGTTCAATAATGAAGAAAAAATGCATAAGGTGGTTCTTTGAAAAGACAAATGACAGATAAACCCCTGGCAAAGTGAATGAAGAAAAAAGTGTGAAATAATAAATATAACAAATATACAAGGGGACATGACTACAGAAATTTCAGATAATGAGAGGGTATTTTGAACAACTTTTTGGCAATGAGTAGAAAATCTAAATAAATATATGCTAAAAATCAAATTGCAATTTAAAACTTTCCCAGAAAGAAAATTCCAGGCCAAAGTGATCTGTTCAAAGATTTAAGGAATCAATGTAATAACATGTCTTCCAGAGAATAAGGACAAAAAGATATTTCTCAACTAGTTTTATGAGACCAGCATAACCTTTTTACCAAAATCTGACAAAGAACTTTCAAGAAAGAAAAGTTGCACAAATTCTCTGTCGTAAATATATATATATATATATATAAATCTTAAATAAGATATTGACATACCAGATTATGTAATATATAAAATGAATATCATAACCAAGTAGAGTTTCTTGTATGAATGCAAGGTTGGCTAACATTAGAGAAATCAGTCAATTCATTCACTAATTTAGCAGAATAAAGGAGAAGAAAAATTCACGATTATCACAATAGATGCAGAAAAAAATTGTCAACTTTAAATTTTAATTTGTACCCTAAAACCTAAAGTATAACAATAAAAGAAAATCATTCAGAAACTAGGAATAAAAAATAATCTCCTTAATCTGATAAAGGGTATCTACAAGAAACCTACAGTAAACCTAATACTTTGTAAGCCTGGGTGTAATGGCCCATGCCTGTAATCCCAGCACTTTGGGAGGCTGAGGTGGGAGGATCACTTGAGGCCAGGAGTTTGAGATCAGCCTGGGCAACATAGTGAGATTCCCATTCTACAAAAAATAAAAAATAAAAACTTAGCCAGGTATGGTGGCACGTGCCTGTCATCCCAGCTCCGAGGGAGGCTGGGGTGAGAGGATTGCTTGACCCCAGGATTTCAAGGCTGCAAGGAGCCATGAGTGTACCACTGCAGTCGAGCCTGGGCAACAGAATGAGACCTCATCTCTCCCTAAATAAATACTTGATAATAAACTAGTGAAAGCTTTCCTTTTGACATTAGGAAAGATGAGCAGTCTGCTACCACCTCTTCTATTCAACATTTTACTAGTGGCCATAGCAAGTGCAATAATGCAAAAAAGTAAAATAAGATTTGGAAAGAAAAATAAGGTGTTATTATTTTTAGGTGACATAATTGTGTAAGCAGAAAATACAAAAACAATAATAGATATCCCATTATTATTATGCATGATTTTAGGAATGTCACCAGATTAAAAAAATCAATCGTATTCCTATGTACCAGCAACAATCAATTAGAAAATGAAACTTAAAAAGGATAGACTACAATAGCACCAACAAACATGAAATATCTAGGAATAAACTTAAGAAATGGTATGAAAGAATTCTACCACAAAACTGTAAAATATTATTGAAATTGAAGACCTCAATAAATAGAGGAGTATACCATACCATGCTCATGGTTGATGTAAAGATATTAATTGTCCGCTAATTGATCTAATTAAATGCCATCATAAAATCCCAGGAAGGGGTGTTTGTGTGTAAATTGCCAAGCAGATTCTAAAATGTATAATGGAAAAATCCAAAATGTGATATGTAAAATGAATAACATAACCAAGTAGGGTTTCTTCTATGAATGCAAGATTGGCTAACATTAGAGAAATCAGTCAATTCATTCACTAATTTGGCAGAATAAAGGAGAAGAAAAATTCATGATTATCACAATAGTTGCGGAAAAAAATTAAAGACCCAGTAAAAGTCAAGACAATCTTGTATGAGAGAAACAAAGTTAGAAGCTTTTCACCGGTAGTAATCAGACTTACTGTAAAACTACATTAAGACAGTGTGGTATCTCTGCAAGGATAGACAGATAGACCAATAGAAAATAATAGAGTTGGAAATCGACTGACAAATATATGGACATTTGATTTACAATAAAGGTGGTAATATAACAGTATGAGAAAAAGTCTGCTCCTTTTAATAAATGGAAAAAAAAATCATCTTAATCACCTTATACCACACACTGATATCAATTCCAGGAGGATTGTAGATCTAATGATGAAAAGCTAAATAAACCATCCAGAACAAAAATAGAATAGCTTCATGATATTGTAATAGACATGATACTGTAATGATTTCTTAAACAAGACACAAAAACACTAACCAGAAAGAAAAAAGTGATAGTCATTTTTTTAGAGATGGGGTCTCGCTATGTTGTCCAGGCTAGACTGGAACTCTTGGGTTTAAGTGATTCCCCCACTTCAGCTTCCTGAGTACCTGGGACTACAGGTGTGTGCCACCACACCAGGCTATATTTTTTAAGGTAGTAATTTCATCACGAGAACCATTAAGAGAGTAAAAGGGCAAGCCACAGATTGTTAGAAGATACTTGGAATACATATAAGTATCAAAGGGCTTGTTCATAAAATTCAGAAAGAACTCCTACAGATCAATTAGAACAAGGGAGACAACTCAGGAAAAAAAAATGCAAGTCTTTAACAGGCACTTAACTAACAAGAATAGCCAAATAGCCTATAAGCATATATAAAGATGCTTAATTTCATTAGACCTCAGGGAAATGCGAAGTAAAATCACAATGAGTTCAGACTATCCAGAATAAGTAGAATTAAAACAATAATACCAAATGTCGGTGAGAACGTGGAGTAACTGGAAGCCTCACACACTGTTGTTGGGAGTATAAATTAATAGACTTTGTTCCTTGGAGAACTGCTTGGCAGTATCTACTAAAGCTGAACATGTGCATGTCGTATGCCCCATCAATTCCATTCCTAGCAACAAACCCAACAAAATGCATACATTTGCGATCCACAAAATATGTACAATGTTCATTACATGATTGTTCACAATAGTAAGAAAAACAAAGCAAGACAAAATGAAAACCCTGGGAGCAATCCAAAGATCCATTAATACTAGAACAGTTAAATAAGTTGAAGTAAATTCATTCAAGGGAATGAAAATGAAAAAAATTAGGGCTACATACAATATCATGTGTTTTATTTGAATCTCACAAAGGCAATATTGAGGAAAGGAAGGCAGACCCAATGAGTACACACAATAAGATTTCATTTATAATAAACTCAGGAACAGGCAAATTAATCTGTGGTGTTAGAAATTGGGAGAGTGCTTACCTCTGGGGAACTGAGGTCAGTGATTAGAAGGGAGCATGAAGACTTTACGGGGGTACTGCCAATTTTGTATCTAGTTAGTTACATGAGTGTGTTTACGTAGAGAAAATTCATCACACTTACCTGTGCTCTTTTCAATATGTACACTATTTCCAGAAATGTTAGCAGAATGAAAATAAGAGATAACAGGGATTATATACCAGAGAATGACAGTTGGGTAGAAATATTAACTTTAGCGTTTTCAAGTCAATTATACATGTTTTTACATATATAAAAGCAAGAATCAATAATATCCCTACTTAGAAAGCCTGGAGCAAATGTATTTCCTATCTCTCTCTCTCTGTCTCGCTCGCTCACTCTTTTTCTCTGTTATGGTGCTTGTTTCCACTTTGCTTTTAGAGAGAGTTGAAATGAGCACAAAGAGCTTATTCTTGTCATAAAAATAAATATAGAGAATAAGCAGAACCCCTTCCCAAACCCTTCACTCCACATATACCCACCAAACTTTCCTATAAAGAAACTTTCTACAGGGAACTAATGAAGTTCATAACTATAATGGTTTCAGAAGACCAAATAATTAAAGTTAATTTTCTTTCCAAACATACAGATTTTAATTCTTTGTGGCTCTTCAAGTCTATCTAATACCTCCCAGAGAAAATTCTCATAATCCAGACACTAAATTTCTGGCTTGGCAGAATGGCTGATTTGCTTCTCTTTGTAGTGTCTTCTATGTATACACAACACTGTGTCATGTGTCATGATCTCTTTGATTCCTTTGTGAAGGAATCGAGAACAGTAAGCAAAGCCTCATGTTGGACTTCAGGTTTGGGACGTGTTAGAATCACTTTTTCAGTTTTCAAACAGCTTCAGGGGTAAGAAACTACAGATGTAGGAGCTGTTTCAGACAATGCGAGCCACGCTAACCTTTTTTTTTTTTTCTGTATATACAGTCGGCCCTCTACATCTGTGGATTCAACCAACCATGGTTAAAAAATATTTGGAAAAAGAAAACAATAAAAATAACAATACAGGCCGGGTGTGGTGGCTTTACCTGTAATCCTAGCATTTTGGGAGGCCAAGGCGGGTGGATTACCTGGGGTCAGGAATTCCAGACTATCCTGGCCAACGTGGTGAAACCCCATCTCTACTAAAAATACAAAAAACTAGCTCGGTGTGGTGGTGCATGCTTGTCATCCCAGCTACTTGGGAGGCTGAGGCAGGAGCATCGCTTGAACCTGGGAGGCAGAGGTTGCAGTGAACCGAGATCGTGCCACTGCACTCCAGACTGGGTAACAGAGCGAGACTCCGTCTCAAATAAATAAGTAAATAATAACAATACAACAATTTAAAAATACAAATTTAAAGACCAACATAGCATAACAACCATTCAACTATTTACATGCAATTTACGTTGTATTAGGTATAATAAGCAATCTGGAGATGCTTTAAAGTATACGGGAGGATGTGTGTAGGTTACATACAAATATTACACCATTTTATATAAGGGACTTGAAAATCTTCAGATTTTGACATCCACTAGGGCGGGTTGGTGGTAAGGGGGCTGTCCTGGAACCAACTTCCCACAGATACCAAGGGACAACTGTATTACATATTTATGGGGCACAGTGTTATGTTTTGCCTGTGTCTACACTGTGGAAGACAGTAACCTTTTTAGAGAGTTACTGGAATGAAGAATTCAGGTTGGGGCAGAAAAAAATCCTAAAATATAAGCAATAAGTTTGTCTTAGGTTTTAATACAGCCAATGTTTTTAAAAAGTAATTAATGACATTAACTATCACTGTTTCCCACTTTAACCATATTTTATGACATTCCTAAATTATTTAAAACTTTCTCCCACCAACCATGATGCCTACAGAATGATGCATGTTTGAAGGTCAGAGGGGTAAGACGGGTTCTTATTGCAAAACAGTTTGACAGCAAGAGAATCTCTTTACAAATAAAAGAAGAAAAGCTCAACAGAGAAGTTTGTGAATTAAGGCAGATAGCAGAGTACAGCATAATATTCAGACATTTGCTTCATCCTGATTAGTTACCTTTTCAAAGCAACTTAGTTTACCAGATTATAAATTCACCATTCTTAACATCACAGTCGAAGTTATTTGCAGACCCCATCTTAATAATTGAGGCTCTGTGTTTTAAGTCAAAGTTATTAGCTTTATGTTCTTCTCTAATTAAAACTACTTATTTTATTAAAGAGAGACATTTCTATTTTCATATTTTTATTTTCTTAAAAGGGGCATTTCCACATGCCCTTCCCCACACACATACACACCCCTCTTGGCTTTTAAATACCCTCTTGCTTTGAATTTGATTCTGCAGTGAACCTGCAGATAATTAAACCATGAATACTTTCTGCACTATTTGAAATGTATGCATAATTTTTTTCAATTAAAGTACCTTCTTTTTTAGAGCCCTGAATATTAAGGGCACACACCTAATATTTAAAATCGTTTGTATAATGAATACTGAGTAGAAAAAGGTATATCATTTTGATCTTAGTTAATCATTCTTTGACATTTACCTCCAATCCGGAATGACAAAATCTTGTACCTTAGAATTGAAAGGTAGTAATTATATTAGCAAATCCAGGGAGATCAACATAGTAACTTATGGTGATTTTTTTTAGGTTTAATTACTTTAGTGGTTATTATTCTCTCTCCTGTCTCTCTCTCCTCTCTTTTCCTCTCTCTCTCTCCTCTCTTTCTCTCTCTCCTCTCTTTCCTCTCTCTCCTTCTCAGCAGAAAACACTTACTTGTAGTGTATACTTTAAAGTTAACTCTTGATTTTGTTCTTGAAGTGGTCCAGGTCAAATCTTATTTGCGAGTTCAGTGCCTTCTAGCCGAAGACCATCAGAGACATAGTTATGGTTGAAAAAAGTTGGGCTTATTGGCCCAATGTAATGAGGAAGACAGTACATGGTAGGAAACCATGAGGCAGCTCAGTAAGAGGGGTATGAGAAGAGTCTTGTTATAGGATATGGGCTTTTTGGTGATTTTGTGGGAGAATTCAAGGAAGCGTGGTTTTCCTGAGGGTTGGTTGTTATCAAAAGGCAAGGAAAAGTCTATGATTATGATCTTAATGTTTATCTACAAGGTGAGCATTCTAAAGAGCAAATTTTGGGGTAGGAGAAAATACATGCAATTTATTTTTACGGCTGTAAGGTGATACATGAAACTAAGAGTAAGGAGCTCTTAGTGGGTGCAGCAGACATCTTACAGGGGGAAATGAAGATTCAGGGCTGGAAAGCATGAGACCTTGTCATTTGGTGAGTGGTTAGAAGGACCACTGGATGGTCCCATCCAGTGCAATTGAAGTGATGTCCTTTCTGCTGAACTTTGAAATATTAATATATCCAGTCTCGAGGCTGTAGCCCAATAACATCTATTTTTGCAGCCATGAATTGAATGCCTTGTTGCAGGCCATTAATATTTGTAATAGTGTACAAAATATCATCTAATTTATGAACATTTTCCACACAGATGGCCATTGCATTGCAGTAGAAAATCTTACGATCATACCTATTAATATTTCTCCATTGATCATAGATCTCATGCTCAGAAATACTATTGACTACAATTATTATTTTCTTTTCATTATCCAGTGCCACAATTTGACCACTGGGAGCCCCTTTAGGTTGGTTCCCTTTGATACTACTCCAGAACTTTTGAAAGCATCCTTGCGTTCTTATAACAAAATAATCAAGATGCAGCTTTGTTCTTTCTAGTAGATTGCTAGAGTCTACTAAAGATTTTCATTTGCACTCTAGAAATGGGGCTGCCACATGTGATTCTAAATATATATGCAGTTGGAATTCCACCAAATTCCAGAAAGGGCAATTTGTAATCAGTGAGTTTATCATCAGTGCTGTCTTCATTTGATTGTGGTTTTTAATTACTCTAATCCTTGAATTTTAATTATAAACGCTGCCAATTTAGCTTCATCATTTTTAATTTGGCTTGGGAATGGTTGTTTGTTCACCTTACAGTGAGTAGGGATACATATTTGCATCAACAATATTTTTATGTATAATTTTATGTATAATTTTATGTATAATTTTCCAATAACTAGAAGTTAAGATGTATATGCATTGAAGTTCAAATATGAATTCATTGTTCCTTCATTTCTTGGGAAGTTGGATTCCTAAACTTCAAAAATGTACAAGGACTCTCAGAATCTAAAGACTCATATTTCTGAAAGTTAATAATGAGATTCATATACATTGCCAACAAAAAATTTTTACTACAAGTTGTTTATTTTGCTTCTCTATAATTCTTGGTAATCATAGAATTCTTTTTCATTGTGGAAAGTGGGATTTCATAGTAAAGATGGTCCATAGACTGAAAAAGTTGAAAAGACTCCTGTTAGTGAAGTCTTTCTCAACTGGTACTCATAAGTACCAGAGTATGTTGGGTGATTTTATTTTATAAAATATGCCTATGACTTCCCACCAGCAATTCTGATAAGATAGGCCTGTGTACTATAAAAACTGTCTCCCTTTATTACTCTTTCCAACCTCATCTTCCTTTCCTACTTACCTAACCTTGAGAGTCGCCACTGTTCTTAGTGTCTAGTCCCTAAAGGTTATGAATAGCTGTTAAGAATAGTGATCAGTAGAAGCAAAGATCAGCAGCACGTGATATCTTTATAAAGAAGGGAGGACCCACTGGCTAGTTTTGCACCTTCAGGCTATAGGATATTTCAGAATAACATTCCTGGAGCCACAGATCAACCTTATGAATGTAAAGTTCTCTTTGTCTTCTCCCTCTGACTCAATGTCCTTTTTAACAAGTACTGTGCTACTGATCAGTTACGATGGAGGAAAGAAATATCCCTGTGGCTCAGGGTTACTTGAAATTGTGTGACCAGGAGAAATAAGCAACAGGGTGTTTTTTCCTCCCAGCAGTCATGTTGTACAGGTATTTGACTCTAGCACACGTAGACTGCCCTTGTGTGCTTTTATGTGTCCACATACTCAAAAGTACAGTGATATTAGCTCTCTCTTATCCTGTAATACAAGCTACTAGACATAACAATCACAAAATCTCAGAGATAGATAGATTAGATAGATAGATAGATAGATAGATAGGTAGATAGATAGATAGATATAGTATTTGATTCACTTATACATCTGCAGTTCTACTGACTCCAGCTGGGCTTACTCACAAATCACACATCTGTGGTTGGACTGGGTGGCTTACTGAACTCAACTGGGCAATCTCACATGTCTGAGATTGGTCAACAGGTCAGCTGGACTTTGATCAAAGATGTGTCTGGGGGTAGCTCTGCTTCACACTACAGGTCTATGGGTTGGCTCCAAATACTTCTCATTCTCTTCCTTGGATCACTGAGGGTCTGACCTCTTTATGGCATGGTGGAGGCACAAAAGACTTTTGCCTAGACTGGGAACTGGCACACCATCATTTTCATCTCATTCTGTTGGCCAAAACAAGTCATATGGCCAAATTCAAACTCAAGAGATGAGGAAATACAATACAACTTGATATGGTTAGGCTTTGTGTCCCCACCCAAATCTCATCTTGAATTGTAATCCCCATAATCCTCACGTCTCAGGGGAGAGACCAGGTGGAGATAATGAAATCATGGGGGAGGTTTCCCCCATGCTGTTCTCATGAAAGTGAGAGTCTCATGAGATCTAATAGTTTTAAAAGCATCTGGCATTTCCCCTGCTTGCACTCACTTCCTTCTGCCGCCTTGTGAAGAAGGTGCCTGCTTTGCCTTCTGCCATGATTGTAAGTTTCCTGAGGCCTCCCCAGCCATGTGGAACTGTGAGTCAATTAAACCTCTTTCCTTTATAAATTACCCAGTCTCGGGTATTCTTCATAGCAGTGTGAGAATGGACTAATACACAACTCTATAGAGGGAATAGTTGCAAAGTCACATGTCAAAGGGCATGGATACAGGAAGGGAACAGTGAAGAACTAGAACCAATGACAGCTAACACATACCTCTTGCATTTTTCTGTGCATAACACATGTAATACAAATGGAGAAGTCCAGTTAATAATAATTCCCACTCTGATTGAGAAGACAACAACTAAATCGGAAAGGGGGGATACTGAAGTTATTAAAATCACAGAGCCAGCTAGAAACCCTGACCAAGATTCAAGTATCTTCTTATGAATCTGGCAATTTTGAGCAAATGGATTCCTGTGAGGATTAGTCTTTCCAACCAAATAATGACAAATATAATAGCACCTAGCTCGAGGGTTGTTTTAGCATTGAATGAGATAATGCTTGCAAATTGTAAGAGTTCAGAGTATCGAATCTGTTTTTTTCTCTTTCCCTTCCTTTCATTACTCATCTTTCCTTCTTTCTTCTCCTTCCCTTTCTTTTTTTCTCCCTTCCCCACCTCTCTTCCTTTAGAGTATACTTCTTGATTGTTGTGCTCCATCTTGAACCAGCTCATTTTACATAAAGTACTATCATCAAGGTCTTATGAAAGTACTTTTCTTTTAAAGAAAACTTTTCAAAAGAAAAATTAAAAATAATTTCCTAGGTTTGGCCCTTGAATCTGAACAGTACCTCTGAAATGAAACCAAACATAAAACAGGCCTCTCAAAGCTACTGAAAAAGTCACTGGGTCTTTGAGCTCAGCATAGCTCACATGTTACTGTGAAGGAAATATTGATTTTCTGTATTCTCAACCATGAACTTGCATTGGTGGTAACCATGGCAACTACCCAAATTGTGAGGTCTTGGTAAAGCCAACATGGCAAATTTATATTAAATTAAATTATATTAGACAAGGCGGTATATAGTCAGCATAACCATTTATGTCCTCTGACCATCCCGCACTTAATAATTTAAAGTCTTCCTTTATATCTTCCTCTGATCCAGACGTTCTCAACCTTGGCTGCACATTGGAATCCCCCGGGAAACCTATAAAATACCAATGCCAAGGGCCCATCTATAGAGATGCTGATTTTACTAGGTTTGAGAGGAGACCCAGACATCAGTATTTTTTTAATCCCTTATATGATTCTAATGCGCAGCCAAGATTGAGAACTACTGCTCTGACCTAATATATACCACCTTATTTGAGATATTCTAGGTAGAGACAGTCTACCCAAAGGTAAATATAACAATCTCCTCAAGTGGCTAATCAGTACAAATGCATCATACAACCCAAGAAAATTTTGAAATAGACACCACAGGGAAAGCAAAAGTGGTATTGTATAAGGAAGAGTAGGACCAATAGGAAACATGTCTAGATAAAGGTAGGCTGCAGTGTACTGTTCTAGAAGAATTAGACTAGGAATCAGATCTTTAACTCTGGCCTTAGCTCAGGAACAAATAACTAACTACATGTGCTTGGACCAGTTGCTGCCCTTCTCTGGACCACATTTACCTCATCTGCAAAATAAGAGGAGTTGATTCATTGATTTCTAATTCCCCTCCTCTTCTAAAATCCTGTGATGCCTAAAATACAAAAATCTTGAAGCATGCTATTCCAGGGCTCCTCCTCAAACCAAATAAACTGGAATCTCCAAGAGTGGAATGTGGATGTCAGTAGTTTTTAAATGTTCCCAGGTGATTCTAATATGCAGCCAGAGTTGCTAACAGTTAGACTTTAAGAACCTGCCATGGTGTGATTGTACATGGTATGGGAAAGAAGGAGAGAATAAAGACTAAAGTCTTTCAAGAAAAATGAATGGGATAAAAATCAGTAACATTTTTGTAGTTTAATTAAAATCTCATATTTTTCCATCTTTCTTTTGCTTCTTTTGTTTTTACCATATTCTTGGATCATGGTTCAGTATTTGTTTTCCCTCTTCTCTCTTAAACTTGCCTTACTAAGACATTTCACTACCAATGAATATTTCATGTGAAGAATTGAGAAAGTGATCAAAAGCGGTATTGCTTGGGAAATACAGCTTACAAGATCTGCTAGGAGAGATGTCACCAAAATTGTAATGGAATATATTTTATTTTTATTTTCAGCTGTGAAGATGTGTGCTTTCAGTAAGTGTATATTAAAGGTAACTCACTGCGAAAAGGCCAGCATCTGTAAAAAAGAAAGAGAGAGAGAGAAACACAGGCCAACAGACTGAATTTAGTCAGAAGGTAAAGGCATCTGCTTTATTACATAAGGTTGTTGAAAGCGTGGTAGCTTAGTCCAACAAAATACTGGGCATGTGGCCTGTTGTCTGGTGGGCAAAAAACAACAACAAACTTTTCCAGGTGCACTACATTAACTTCCAACATCTTCCTAATGTCTTCCTCATTCTTCCCATTGTTCACCCTGTTTCAGGAAACAGTTCTAAGAGTTTGCCCCCAAAAATTACATCTCCCAAAAGTCCTATCTAGAGCTATGATACCCCAAACTGTCGCCACTAGCCCCATATGCCTATATAAATTTAAATTTTAATCAACTAAAATTAGAAATGTAATTCTTCTGTCACACTGGCCCCATTGCACATTCTCAATAACCACACAGAGTTATTAGCTATCATCTTTGATGTCACAGGCCATATCCATCATCACAGAAAGTTCTGTTGGACAGGGCTTCTCTAGGGTCTCAGCAGTACAAAAGCCAAGCTTACTTGCTAACCAGAGGTAATTCAGTGTTATTTTGGAGAGGTTGAGAATTGAAATTAATTCTCTGTGTCACAGTTTTCTCCTCCAAAAAATGGATGTAAGAATAATGATCAGTTCCAAAGGAAGGGTTATCAAATTATATTTAAGTTTCCTAAGTAGCATAATTCTGAATAAAAATATTTATACATGGAAAGCAACTATGTTTATAACTCATAATCTGGGAAAAACTAAAGCATAGTATATAGAAGGATTGCCAGTGTTTCTCAAAATGTAGTTCATGTGCCACTTCCTTTGGTCTCCCCTGCATTGCTTGTTAAAAATATACATTTCTGTGCCTTATCCCAGCATTGCTGAATCCGAAAATTTGGAGTGGAACTGATGACTGGGCATTTTAACGAATCCACTGACTATGCTTGTGCATACTGTTGTTTAAAAAAATGCCTTTTTGGAAAAATAATCATTTCTAGCCCATCCCAGAGCCTTGTACTTTGTGAGTACATCTTAATTTGACTAACTGAATTTATCACTCTTTTGGTCAGCTGGTGTTTTGCAGACACATTTGGGAGGTAAGCAGTTTCTCCAACAGTGAGATTACAACCATGATCTTGCAGGGAGAGTTAAGTTACAGTGTATTTTACACTCACTTCTGTGCCTGGGCAGTACCATTGAATTCCGGTAATATTATTTAGCGTAGCTGTCATAAATTGGTCATTTGGGGCTAGCCAAATGATTACCTAGGAAATATTTCACACAGTTTCTCAAAGAAGCTGTTGCAATTGGAAACCGCAGGAAAACACAGCCATTAAAAGAGAAAAAATGCCTATGTTTTTACAACAAAGTAATTAGAAGGCATTACTGGTGCTGCTTAGATTTCAGTATCCCATCTATCTTACTTTCAATTAGAAACAATGTGCCCAAATAGGAAAAGTCTGGCTAAACATGAGTGCAGTTTGACTGCACTGTTTAATAAAGTGTGACCCCCATTGCTAATAAAGGCTGTTGAAATTTTCTTTTAAGTACAACTTTTTTTAGTTAGTACTAGTTTTTGAGGTAGAGAGCTAGGTAGCAATTTCACTAATTTATATCCCTTTATCCATCATGATAATAGAAACTCAAAGATGGAATTTGTGAGTTTGTTAAACCCAGCTTCTACTCAATGTCTGAATCCCTCTCACAGTTTTCCCAGTGAATGATGGCCCCCATCCCCATTTGAACACTTCCAAAAATGAGACAATCATTTCTTCCAGAGGAAGCCATTCCCACTTGGGGATAGTCTTTGCTAGTCCAAAACCAAAATCATTTGGTTTTAGTTCTGCCCTCTTGGATCATATAGCGTAAACCCAATGCCTCTTTACATGACAACTTTTCCAGTAGTGGAAAATTACTAAGGTGTTCCCCTTGTCAACTCCATTGTGTGTTCAGAAATATTTTCTTTTAATTAACATATTCCAGCTTTCAGCTAGTGGTGATGAAAATAGAACAAATCATTATACATTTCTTCTACTTCAGAACACGTTCATATATTACACGTCTTAATTTAGACAAGACTTGACAATTCATAGTTGCTAATTCAAAAAGACTTAACCAAGAACAGAGATTGTCTTGACTAATGGATATTCTTAAGAAAATATATCTATCTCATCTAAACTCTAGTAGTCTATCTATTGAATCTGGCAAAATCTCAATTTTTATTTATTAATTTAGCATATTTATCAAATGCCCAGCTGCTACATGTAGGGACTCAACCATGAACCAGGAGCTTAAAATTTAGGGAAATAAACATTTAGATGGCTGGATAATATAAGACTTAAGCATTTTCTCTTTCATTTATTAGCACTCACTTGAAGGAGTGGAAGGAAGGCAGTCAAAACAGCAGAAAGGGTACTGGACCAGTTGTCAGGGAAATCTAATTTTGTCACACTACCCCTACCTTATAAATATACCAAGTGGCCTTCAGCGAGTCACATAGCCTGACTTGTCTCCATTTTCTGTATTTTGCTTACCTCGTGAATTTGTGTACATTTTGTTTTGTTTTAATCAGTTGAGATGGTTCTTGTCAAATGGCTTTCTTATTAAAGAGGATGAAGCATAGTATGCTAGTATATATATGCTGTCAGTTTACAAAGTACTTCTCAAACATTAATCCTTAAATACTTTAAAAGATTTGTGAGTTGTTATGCCATTCATGAGGTAAAGAAACTGCAACTAAGATGAGATAGGCATTCAATTTAAAAATTATTACAATGAATTTTATCATTATCTTTTATGTAACCATTTCCAGGTGGTTTCGTTAATGTCTGAAAAAAAAAATTGTTTTGGCTCAAAGTCAAGTCCATTGTCTACTTTGTAGATACTAAAGCTAATTTGATTATAATATCGAAGAGGAAACTCTTCAACAGCTTTAATTTTTTTGCAATAGTAGGCTATTGTCAATTTCCATGGTCTTTGCCAAAGTGATCAAGTAAGTAATTTTATGGGTCATCTCATGAAACTTGTTTCCAATTTGACATTCTGCCTCCTACCATTTTAAAAATAGCTGCTGAAATACAAATATCAGAAAGAAAAAAAAAAGTCTTGAATTAGCAGTTTGATCCCCTTCTTTGCTAGTTCCCTTTTCCCAGAAATACACTTTGTAATGTTTTAGTTGAGTTTTAAGTGTCTCAATTGGTGGTAGATCTGGCACTTCCTTGGTAGCATATTTCACAGTCTAATAATCTTAATAGCTTTAATACCTTGAAATGTGTTAAATCCAGTCTTATTTGTTTGTATAGTTTAAAATTTTCCATAGGCCTCTCATCACCCCAGCAAAAACAACTTTTTAATGGTCTCAACATTTCTTAATTGCTCAAATTTTACCTTTTGTTTTTAGTGTTTAGAAAGTTTGAAATGGGCCTTTTAGTTTGTCCCACAAAGGCCTTCAGTGGTTATACCCAGGATCACTGTCAGCATGTTTGGCTCAACTTAATTTTACAACTTTCTTCTCTTGTCTCTTCTGAGAAAAATTAAGTTGATTCTATGTATTCTTATTCAAGTTCAATAATTAAACTAATACCTATAGATCGCTCTTGTTTACTACATACCAGGTAATGGCTATGCACTTCACAAGGGTTCTCTCAACCTTGATAAGGGGCTGTCCTATGCATTGTAGAACGCTTAGTATAATATTATAGCATCCCTGGCCTCTACTCACTAGATACCAGTAGTACTTACACCACAACCCCACCGCATTGCAACAACAACAAAAAAATGTCTTCAGACATTGCCAAATGTCCCCTGGGGGAAAAAAGTCACCCCTTTGAGAACCACTGACTTACATTAGCTCATTTAACCCTTACAGCATCCTGTGAAACAAATGTTACTATCTCAGTTTCATACCTAAACAAAAGTCTAAAATATATAATTAATCTACAGTTGTGCAGCTAGAAAATGGAGGAGCCAAAATTTGAATCCCTCTTCTGACTTTAAAGTTAATGATTTTCTGACTATCTAAACAACCTTACTTCAATAATAATATGTTCACAAAGTCTCACTTTAATATATTTTAACACATTCAAGTTGAATAACATTGTAGAATTTTTTGCACATTTATTTTTTATTCTATCTGAATTTTTAAAATCCCTTTACATAGAGGAGTCTTTGTATTATTTATTATTCAGTATTTTATCATTGTCTTCTTTGAAACCGGAATGGCTTATCTGATTGATCAGGACTTCATTTTGTTTCAATTCTGACTTCTAAAATATCTGGGATCTCTCTCAGCTTTGCCTAATACACAAATTTCATTAGTCTTTGCTCTGTTACATCAATAAAATATTTAGTATTCCAAATGGGCATACTCTTATTACAGGTCTCTTTCCAAAATATCTTTCTATTTGGATTCTTGCTGGTATATGATGCATTCATTCCATCTAATTCATAGAATCCTAATTTTCTAGAAAGATAGGAGCAGGTGCTGAGGAGAAGCAGAGGAAAAGGATAAAGAATAGGTACACAGTGTGACAGTATCAGCAGCGGTCATAGAAAGAGCCTGGATTCCCTCATTTCCTAAAGCACATGCCTTAGGAGAAGTCAAAATACCACAAAATGCAATTTGAATTCAATTTTAGTTACCACAAATGAAGAATATGAAATATATGGTTTATACCAAGGCTTGAGGTACTTGTTTATACTTATTTACCTATTAGCTGCAGTGATGATCTGATTTATATTTCAGAAGTCCAGCAATGGTCATATGCTTTCAGGAGAAAAGAAGGGCAAAATTTGTTATTTTCTTTCTCATTTTTCTTTTATTAGTCCATCTTTTTATTATTTTTTATTATACTTTAAGTTCTGGGATACATGTGCAGAACATGCAGGTTTGTTACATAGTTATACATGTGCCATGGTGGTTTGCTGCACCCATCAACCCATCATCTACATTAGGTATTTGTCCTAATGCTATCCTTCCCCTTACCCCCCACCCCCTAACAGGCCCCAGTGTGTGATGTTCCCCTCCCTGTGTCCAAGTGTTCTCATTGTTCAATTCCCACTTAGGAGTGAGAACATGCGGTATTTGGTTTTCTGTTCCTGTGTTAGTTTGCTGAGAATGATGGTTTCCAGCTTCATCCATGTCCCTGCAAAGAACATGAACTCATCCTTTTTTATGGCTGCACAGTATTCCATGGTGTATATGTGCCACATTTTCTTAATCCAGTCTATCATTGGTGGGCATTTGGGTTGGTTCCAAGTCTGCTTTTGTGAACAGTGCCACAGTAAACATATGTGTGCATGTGTCTTTATAGTAGAATGATTTATAATCCTTTGGGTATATACCCAGTAATGGGATTGCTGGGTCAAATGGTATTTCTGCTTCTAGATCCTTGAGGAATTGCCACACTGTCTTCCACAATGGTTGAACTAATTTACACTCCCACCAACAGTGTAAAAGTGTTCCTATTTCTCCACATCCCCTCCAGCATCAGTTGTTTCCTGACTTTTTAATGATCACCATTCTAACTGGTATAAGATGGTACGTAGTTCATCTTTTAAAATCTGGCATTCTAAGCAACCCAGAAAAAGCCAAACAGACCAAAAAAAATTGGACTCACTCTCAGCTTTCCCCCTGCTAGCCACAGTCAATCTTTCTGAGGTAAGCACTCCAATTTGTAGCAGAATGAGAGTCAAAGGGTTTTGGAGAATGTTTAAAAAAGCAAGAGAACAAAACTACAACTGTGGACCACAAACTACTGAGGGACACCTACTAAATTACTTCAGGATTATAAGGGTTTTCTTAAGGGTGATGAAAATAATGCACTTGTGTTTGGCTAAATTAATTGTGAAATCTGCAGCTGTAATACGGAACAAAATTCATTCAAATCCTGGGAGGCTGAGTCTGTGGCATAAGTTTCATCAGCCCTTTTCTCTGACCAGCTGCAACTATTTAACAACTGGGTTAATATTTTGTAAATGACCTGTGAGTTTATTGAATTCAGTTTGTTTTCTTTATCTGGTTTGCATGTGTAGTCACATTCAAAGTAACCTCAACAATTGAATGGTTTGGGCTAAAAGAGTACAATGTCCTTGTAGTATCCAGATAATCAGGACAAATTTGGGGAATGAGAGAGGTAGCTTGATTTGTGCTGTTAAAAGCTTCTGTTTTCTACTTTATTATGCATGTCAATAGAATATATGTGTGTTTAAAAGACTCAGGAGGTTTGAGGAAAGAGCTTTGTAGGCATTGTTTAATAGCAATACAAAGCCCAATGTCGGAAAAGGCATGGCAAACACCTAGTTGAAAGCAGAAAAAAAAAGTGGTAATTCCTCCAAATAGTTAAATATAGAATATGCATTATTTGAAGTGAATATACTAAATGTTTTACATTCAAATTTTCCATTTTCAACTGAAATATGTCATGGAGAGGAGACAGTGACTTGTGCTCTGTTTAGTATTCAATGAACTAATCATGTTTCCAGTTAATAGGTGTCTAACCTAAATTCCTGGATATCCTTGTGACTGTATGACAGTCTCACAAGTGATATGAAATGTTTGGAAGTGAGTTCTTTTAAAATTTGATTTGTTTACCAAAATCCCATGAACATTTATTAATGTTTTGGTATCAGATATGTGATAATCCTTTGTATTGTTTAGGTGTTGCCAAGCTTTGCATATTTTACTGGGGCTCCTTTTTTTGGGTGGTGATTAAGGATGTTAAGGAGATAAATAAAATGAGAAGTGATTTATTTGGATCCGTACAAACTAGAATATCTCTATAGTCTATCTTAGCAATAGCGCTTGTCTTGGGTTGCATTCTTGCAAAGCAGATCCTGAATCAAGGATCTGAGTGCACATAGCTTGTTTGGTAGGTGACCCCAACAATTAGTGAAAGGAAAATGAGGAAATAGGACATAAAAAGGAAGGAAGCCAGTAGAAGTTGCATAATAGGTGGTTACCACCTGAGGGTAGCTGGGGTACAATCCCACTGGGAACTTCTGTGAGACAGTGGAGGGAACATCTCAGACCTGTTCCATCTAAGAGACAAAGGAGGCTTGTGGTATTTATCCATTCCCGTTGTTATTTATGGATGGCTGCTCCAGGAAGCCTAATTCCCCAGAATGGGCCTCTCCTATGCACAACTTGAGCAATGGCTGGAGACTGACTTCTGGTAGAGAGACATGGTGCTTGTAGTAAGACGCCCTTGGTTCATGAGTGGGACAGTGACAATAGCTGTGATGGCACTAATATTCCCCAAAACAGCAGAAGCTCCCTTTATGAAAAATTTAAATGGTGGGTCAGAACTTTGTCCCATAAATGTGAAATCCAACTTCCATTAATTGCCCTTAAAAAAAAAAGAAAACCCAATATTTTCCCAATGTTCCTCAAAACAGGTTATCATACAAGAAAATCTAAAGAGCTCTTGTAAACTGATTCCCTCACCATTTTATTTTCCCGCTGAGCCTATTGTATGTTAACTCAGTTTAAAAAAAAAAAAAAAAGACTCAGTGGTTGTGACTTGCTTTTCTGAATTGGCAGATGCCTGGGGTGCTTCATTTACACATGCACTTTATAACTGAAAGAGTAGTCCTCAGAGAGGAGTCATAGCAATCATTTTAATTAGCAGCAGCTTGAAGACTGTCCTTTCTTTCTCCCCGCCATTAACCCAAATGAACCAAGAGATAAGCTTATAAAGTTTTGCCACAAAGGTTTCTCAGCTGGCAGCTGATCAAACTGTGCAGAGGCAATAATACTGGACAACTATTTCCTACTCAGGATAGTTTTTAAACTGTTAATTACACACCAGCTAAGAGGTGAAGGAGGTGCCATGGTTACGAGAATCATTACTAAGTTGTTGTCAATGCTGTTTGGTCTACCCTAAAACCATAAAAACTTCAGAATAAAAATATTAATGTGCTTTCAGAAGATAAACTTTGAAAAAATGTTCTTTAGTCTCCGAAGAGTTTATCTCTTCAAAACTACCCTTAATTTTTCTTGTCGCCAAGTTGAAGAAATCCTTAAATATGCAGCCCTTTTGGAATTAAACAGAAACAGAACCGACACTGAAATCATGCAGCGCAAGAAAGTAAGATAAACTATTAAAAACACATTTACTCCCATCTGTACAGTTTTGAGATCAGATTTTCATTTTAGATGAAGTTATTAGGCCCATTCCATTTGGCCTAATTATGTTTATTTTGTTTCTTTTAGGATGATGCTTTTTCATTTTTTTGTTTTGTTCGTTTGTTTTTTTGAGACGGAATCTCGCTCTTGTTGCCCAGGCTGGAGTGCAGTGGCGTGATCTCGGCTCACTGCAACCTCCGCCTCCCGAGTTCAAGCGATTCTCCTGCCTCAGCCTACCGAGTAGCTGGGACTGCAGGTGTGTGACACCACACCTGGCTAATTTTTGTATTTTTAGTAGAGACGGGGTTTCTCCACTTTGGCCAACGCTGGTCTCGAACTCCTGACCTCAGGTGATCCACCTGCCTCGGCCTCCCAAAGTGCTGGGATTACAGGCCTGAGCCACTATTCCTGGACACTTTCCTCTTACTTTCTTTGGATCAGTCTTAGACTGACTCTTAGAATGGATTCAAATGCTCCAAGAAAATGCCCATTGCATGTTGGTACATTCTCATTCTTCTTTAAAATGGCCTAAACACCTGTAACCTGGATCAGGCAGTATCAGAAGGAAGTGGTAAAGGGGGAAGCACTGATATGAGGAGCAGAACTCTAACAACTGAGCCCTTTCTTGCAGGATAAGGCTTTCAAACGAGCTTTTTGTGATGGATTTTTGTAATCATCCTTTTGTTTCCCAGGAACAAGTTGTCTGCTGCTGTATTTTCACAGTAACTAGTATCATTTTGGAGATGCTCTTTTTACTTGCAAGTCAGATGGCACACTTTAAATCTTCTCTCTTGTAAAATGCCATAATAGAGAGCATTATATAAATTCAAGGCATGTACAATACTATGCATAATTTTTTAAAGTTTTATTTATCTCACTCTGTCACCCAGACTGGAGTGCAGTAGTGCGATCTCAGCTCACTGCAACCTCCTCCTCCCGGGTTCAAGTGATTCTCCTGCCTCAGCCTCCCAAGTAGTTGGGATTATAAGAGCCCGCCACCACACCCAGCTAATTTTTGTATTTTTGGTGGAGACAGGGCTTCACCATGTTGGCCAGGCTGGTCTCAAACTCCTGGCCTCAAGTGATCGGCCCCTCGGCCTTTCAAAGTGCTGGGATTACAGGTGTGAGCCACTGCGCCCAGCTGCACAATTTTTGTTTAGTAAAAATAGATCGTAGAGTCTTCTAGTTAGTGCCTACACAATCCCATAAAAACCCATGAAATGTGAAACACTCAAGCAGTCAGGCAAGTTGTCCCAGCTTTATTAAACCAAGCGTCCAGCATTCAGATGAATCATTTAAATGCTTGATTACATTGTTTTCACATTTGGTCTTGTGACTTGGCTTGGTGGCAGTAAAGCCCTGGAACCCCACTGATTCTCTTAAATTATTGCATTTATTTCTGAGGAGCAATGCTCTCTTCAGGTTACTTTTCCAACACTTCCAGATTAATTGGCATAGATCTTGACTGTTACAGGTCTACATTTATTGATCATTAGAGAAATAATGCTAGGCTCATTTAAAGATGAAGAAATGTTAAAAACAAGGCTTTGTGACTATTCTGAAATGATATTAAACACTGCAATACCATGCTGAACTTGGGTTCTCTGGAAATATAAAGTCTGTGTTATTTTTAGAAAATAATTTGAAAATTACTTTGGGCCATTAAGTGAGACGCATTACCTGATATTACATTTTGTAAACTTGAAGAACTTGGATGATCTTTCTTTTTCTTGTCCACTCCAGTTCTTTTTAAGTATTTCAAGCCTACATAGGTTTCCTTGGCACCTCCACGTGGATGTGTCTATTTCAAGACAGTCTGATGGTACGGTTGTAAAATGTGATTAGGGAATTTGAAAGAGAAGGAAGTTGGCTGAAGGTCGTTATCAATTAGATTAAAATTCAGATGAAAACTAAAGGCTACTGAGCTATTCAAATAGAGTAATGAATAATTGTTCGTACTTTTTGAAAGACATTTAGAATGTAATTTCATTGTGAATTTTCATTTAATTGAAAAATGGCAGAAGGATCAAGTCTACCCAGACACCCAAATACACAAACCTTCAGGGCAATGCAATTTTCTAACCTAAGGAGGAGTGGGGAATCAGCTGAGGCAGGTGTAGGGTTAAAGTATAGTTTAAGCCATCATCATTGGATAACTCAGTGGGCCATAGAAACTCTTACCAAATTATGGCCCTTTAACTACCAATCCTAGTGGCCTCACAGGCCTGAGAATGATGGAGGGAAGTCCCCCCCCCATTTTCTTATTTACTAGGGAAAATAATGGAATAACCATCTCCTGAGACCAGCATTTGTCTCAACCTAATGGAGGGCGATTAGGTTCTTTACTTATTTTTCTAATGGGCTGATATAAAATACTAATTTTCCCCAGTTTAAAATTTCATTGCAAATATTCCCTGTGAGCATATAAGTGTATAACAACAATTTAATTGTTTTGAAAGGTAAAATGCAGAATAAACAGCTATCCACAAAATTGGATCATTTTCTCTTGTATTACTTTAATTACAGTCATTTTAACAGCTTCACCAATTGCATCTCTTATTTTTAAAAGCAAAATAATTGCATATAAATTATTCAAGCAAAGATGTGACCATGCAGGCCCAGAACCATCTGACTGGTTCTTGTGATCCCAGATTGAATGATACTTAATATCTATTATTAAACTCCATAAGCAGAGGTGAATGTATAGTAATATAAGTTTTCAGCATTGCCAGTCCCACCAGAAGAAATTGTTTCACCTGGTAATAGACCACAAACAGTGTGAAAATAAAAGAGTCAAAGAATTATAATAAAATTCCCCATTAGAAGTTGGGAATCTGAAATTCAGACAGTGTTCAGTGATTTTGCCCAAATCGCACATAAGAATCTATGATGAAAGTATATTTTATATATCTGTTTATATCCCTGTGTCTGAGTTATAGAATGCTTTGTAATTAGACTGTGTTGTGTCTCAGTCACAAGTGCATTGAAGTATCCAACCACATCTGAGCTGGAACTTCTAAAGAAGATAAAGTAGTCAAATGCATTCATAGAAAATAGAAAAACTAAATTACAGATTCATTCTGTAAAAGGAACTCTTCAGCAGCTATGAGTCATAAACTGAAAATGCAATCTGTGTTTAATTGCAAGAAAACTAAAGCCAAATTAAACTAATTTGGCATTATTTTTAGACATTAAACAAATGATATTAAGGAAATAACAGAGTGAAAAAGCAACCTACAGAATAGAAAAAAATGTGCAAACCACATATCTGATAAGTAGGTAATATCTAACTGATAAGGATATCCTACAACTCAATAGCAGAAAAACCAAATAATCCAATTTTAAAATAGGCAAAGGACCTGAGTAGCCATTTCTCCAAAGAAGACATACAAATGGTCAACTAGCATATGAAAAGATGCTCAACATCACTTATCAGGAAAATTCAAATCAAAACCACAATGAGCTATCACCACACACCTGGTAGGATGGCCATGTCTTTTCTTTGTTAAAATTCTTTTATTCTAGATTCAGGGGGTGCATATGCATATTTGTTACATGGGTATACCATGTGATGCCGAGGTTTGGACTTCTAATGATCCTGTTGCCCAAGTAGTAAACATAGTACTTGACAGGGAATTTTCAGTCCTTGCCCCCTTACTTCCTTCCCACCTTTTGGAATCCCCAGTGTTTATTGTTTTCATCTTTATGTCCATATGTACCCAATGATTAGCTTTCACATATAAGTGAGAACATGCAGTATTTGGTTTTCTGTTTCTGCATTAATTCACTTTGAATAATGGCTTCCAGCTGCTTCGATATTGCTGCAAAGAACATAATTTCATTCTTTTATATAACTGCATAGTCTTCCATGGTGTATATGTACCACATTTTCTTTCTTTCTTTCGTTTTTTTAATAGAGTCTCGCTTTGTTGCCCAGGCTGGAGTGCAATGGCACGATCTCGGCTCACTGCAACCTCCGCCTCCCAGGTTCAAGTAATTCTCCTGTCTCAGGCTCTTGAGTAGCTGGGATTACAGGCACGTGCCACCACGCCAGGCTAATTTTTGTATTTTAGTAGAGACAAGGTTTCACCGTGTTGCCCTGGCTGGTCTTGAACTCATGAGCTCAGGCAGCCACATTTTCTTTATTCAATCCACTGTTGATGGGTACCTGGGTTGATTCCATGTCTTTGCTATTGTCAGTAGTGCTATGATGAACATACAAGTCCAAGTGTCTTTTTGGTAGAACTTTTCTTTTCCTTTGGATATGTACTCTGAAATTAGAAAAACTTTTCCTAATCAACATGGAGTGGATAATTTATTCACTGTCTTATTTGCAGAAATTTGCTGTCAATAAATAACACAGCTGCAGTAGAAAGTGTATAGTGTTTGTAATAAATTGCCTGATGTTAATGTATAAATGGAAAAAAAAAACAGTAATGGGATTGCTGAGTTGAACAGTGGTTCTGTTTTTAGTTTTTTGAAAAATCTCCAAACTATTTTCTCTAGGGCTGAACTACTTTGCATTCCCACCAGCAGTATATAAGCATTCCCCTTTCTCCACAGCCTTGGCAACATCTGTTATTATTTTACTTTAAAAATAGAGAATGAACATTATTTTTAAAAACAATAGTAACAAGTGTTGGAGAGGATGTGGATAAATTGGAACCCTTGTGCACTGTTGGTGGGAATATAAAGCGGTGCAGCCGCTGTGGAAAACAGTATCAAGATTTCTCAAAAAATTTTAAATGGAACTACCATGTGATCCAGCAATCCAACTACTGAATATTTATCCAAAAGAATTGAAATCAGGATTTCAAAGAAATATTTGAACTCCCATCTTCATTGCAGCATTACACACATTAGTCAAGCTGTGGAAGCAACATAAAAGTCCCTCAATGGGTGAGTTGACAAACTGTGTTATATACATACATGCATATGAAGTCTACTCTATCAGTTTGTTCTTTCATGGATCATCCTTTTATTGTCAATGTAAGAAGTCTTTGCCTAACCCAGGATCACAAAGCTTTTCTATGTGTTCTTCTACAACTTTTATAGTTTTAGGTTTGACATTTAGATCTATGATTTATGTTGAGTTAATTTTATATATAATGTAAGATATGTATAAAATTTTATATTTTTGCATACTGATATTCATTTGCTCCAAAATCTTTTATTGAAAAAACAATCTACAATGAATTGCCTTGCAACTTTGTGAAAAATTAGTTCCAGTGTGGGGGTCTCTTTCTGGACTTTATTCCACTTACTTGTTTGTCTCTCTTTGCCGTAATGTTACACGGCCTGACATAATTATAGTATGACTAAGACTTTATCATAAGTCTTGAAATCAGGTAGTTTTAGCTCTTCAACTTTGTTCTTCTTTTTGAAAATTGTTTTGCTCATTCAGGGTCTTTTTGCATTTCTCTGTGGCTTTTAGAATCTGCTTGTCAGTTTGCACCAAAGAGCATGCTACAGTTTTGGATGGGGTTTTGTTAAATCTGTAGATCAATTGCAGAGAATTGGTATCATGACAATAATAAGTCTTACGACCCATAAAGGTAGTATAATGTCTCCATTTATTTACATCTCCATTTATTTCTCTCAACAGTGTTTTGTAGTTTTTATTGTACTGATCTTTCACATATTTCATCACATTAATCCTAAAATATTACATATTTTAATACTATTTTAAATGGTATTGTTTTTATTTTAATTTCTGACTTTTTATTATAAATACATAAACATTTTGTATATTGATCTTGTATCAGCAAACTTGCTAAACTCACATTTTAGTTCTAATAACTGTTTTTTGTAAATTTCATCAGCTTTTCTACATTAACAATGACTTCTATGAATAAGGGCGGTTTTACTTATTACTGTTTTTTTTACAATCTAGAGGCTGTTTATTTAATTTTATTGCCTGATTGCATCGGCTGGAAACTCCAGTATAATACTGAATGCAGAATGGACATCCTTGTTTTGTTCCTGAACTTAGAATAAAATATTCAGAGTTTTGCAATTAACTATGATGCTAGCTGTGGTGTTTTTTAAATAGATGCCTTGTATAAGGTTGAGGAAGTTCTCTATTTCTATTTTGCTATGAGGTTTTTTTTTTTAAAAATCAGTAATGAATGGTAGATATATTAAATGCTTTCTCTGCATCTACTAAGATCATCATATAGTTTTTGTTTTAAAGTTTGGTTTCTTACTTTGGATAACACAGTACAGTTTCATTCCCCTAAAAATTCCCCGTGTTTCACCTATTTGTCCCTCCCTCCCTCTACCCAAATTCCTGGCAACCATTGATATTTTTACTATCTCTATAGTTATGACTTTTCCAAGATGTCACAGAGTTGGAATCATACAGTATGTAGCCTTTCCAGATGGACTTCTGTCACTTAGCACCATGCATTTAAGATTCCTCTGTATCTTTTCATGGCTTATTTCATTTTAGTGCTGAGTAACATTCCATTGTAAGGATGCACCACAGTTTGTTTATCCATACACCTATCGAAGGACATCTTGGGCTTCCAAATCTTGACAATGATGAATAAAGCTGCTGTAAACATTCATTGCAGGTTTGTATGTAGACATGAGTTCTCATTTCATTTGGATAAATACTAGGGAGCATGAATACTGGATTGTCTGATAATACTATGTTTGGCTTTTAAGAAACTGTCAGACTATCTTCCAAAGTGGGTGTATCGTTTTGCATTCCCATCAGCAACGAATGAAGTTCTTTTTGCTTCACATCCTCACCAACATTTGGTGTTGTTAGTGTTTTGAATTTTAGTCATTCTAATAGGTCTATAGTGGAGCACTAGCAAGGATTAAGATGGCAGACAAGAGGCAGGATTAGCTTGCAGCTCCCATTCAGATGGACAAGAGCAGCACGTGGAGACTCACATCGTGAACTTATGCTCCAAGAAATACCACAGGAACACACCAGGAAAGCTGAGAGCATCTACAGATGAAGGAACCGGATCACTGCGGCAGGCCCCTGTCTCATGGCCTGGGGCAAGATCTCAGCCCTGGTGACTGGCTGTCTAAAAATAGACTTGGTACTGTTGCAGGGGCACAGTGGGAGTGAGACTGGCCTTTAGGACTGCGGGCTCTGTGAGACCTGTGACTGCCAGCTTTCCCCCACTTCCCTGGAAACCTGTGTGACTCAGCAGAGACAGCCATAATCCCCCTGGGAATATAACTCCATTCCACTGGGAACCACACCCCCATCCCCACAGCAGCCGCAGCAAGCCCCACCCTAGGAGAGGCTGAGCTCAGACACCCCTAACCCTGCCCCACCCTGGTAGCCAAAGACGAAGGTCATAATCTCTTGGGAGCTCTGTGGCCCTTCCCACCACCTGAGAAACCTGAATACTAGGTTCTTTTTTTCCCACGGGGTGTTCCCTTGGGCACTAGGGCAAGTTTGCATCCTCCCTGTATTATCACAACTGATGTGCTCTTGAAAGCATCATCTCCTGGCTGGAGACCAACCATCAAAAAACCAGCACACTAAACAAAAACACAACCAAGGACCCTCACAGAATCCACTTCACTCCCCTGCTACCTCCACCAGTGCAAGTGCTGGTATCCATGGCAGCAATACCTGAAGACAGATCACATCACAGGACTCTTTTCAGACATTCCCCAGTACCAGCCTGAAGCTTGGTAGCTCTGCTGGGTGGCTAGATCCAGAAGAGCAAAAACAATCACTACAGTTAGGCTCTCAGGAAGCCCCATTCCTAGGGGAAAGGGGAGAACACAACATCAAGGGAGCACCCCGTGGGACAAAAGAATCTGAACAGCAGCCCCTGAATCCTGTATCTTCCCTCTGACATAATCTACCTAAATGAGAAGGAGCCACAAAAACAATTCTGGTAATATGATAAAACAAGGTTCTTTAACACCCCCAAAAGATCATACCAGCTCATCAGCAATGGATCCAAACCAAGACAAAATCTCTGAATTTCCAGAAAAAGAATTCAGAAAGTTGAATATTAAACTAATCAAGGAGGCACCAGAGAAAGGTGAAGTCAAACTTAAAGAAATCAAAAACATTATATAGGATATTAAAGAATAATTCTTCAGTGAAATAGCATAAATAAAAAAAAGAATCACAACTTCTGGAAATAAAAGACACATTTAGAGAAATGCAAAATGCACTGGAAAGTCTCAGCAATAGAATCAAACAAGCAGAAGAAAGAACTTCATAGCTCAAATACAAGGCTTTCAAATTAACCCAGGCCATCAAAGACAAAGCAAAAATAATTTTAAAAAAATGGACAAAGCCTCCACGAAGTTTGGAATGTGTTAAACATCCAAACCTAAGAATAATTGGTGTTCCTGAGGAAGAAGAGAAATCTAAAAGTTTGGAAAACACATTTGAGGGAATAATTGGGGAAAACTTCTCTGGCCTTGCTAGAGATCTAGACATCCAAATACAAGAAGCTCCAAGAACACTTGGGAAATTCATCACAAAATGATCATCGCCTAGGCACATAGTCATCAGGTTATCTAAAGTCAAGGTGAAGGAAAGAATCATAAGAGCTGTGAGGCAAAAGCATGAGGTAACCTATAAAGGAAAACCTGTCAGATTAATAGCAGATTTCTCAGCAGAAACCCTACAAACTAAGAAGGGATTGGGGTCCTATTTTTAGCCTCCTTAAAGAAAACAATTATCAGCCAAGAATTTTGTATCCAGCAAAACTAAGCTTCACAAATGAAGGAAAGATACAGTCTTTTCCAAACAAATGCTGAGAGAATTCGCCACTACCAAGCCAGCACTAAAAGAACTGCTAAAAGGAGCTCCAAATCTTAAAATGAATCCTCAAAATATACCAAAATAAAAACTCCTTATAGCATAAGTCTCACAGGACCTATTATAACAATCAACAAATAGCATGATGAATAATACCTCACATCTCGATAGTAACATTGAATGTAAGTGGCCTACATGCTCCATTTAAAAGATACAGAATAGAAGAATGGATAAGAATTCACCAAGTTTCTGCTGTCTTCAGGAGACTCACCTAACACATAGGGATTCACGTAAACTTAAGGTATGGGGTGGAAAAATATATCCCATGCAAATGAAATATATCCCATGCAAATGGAAACCAAAAGTGAGCAGGAGTATCTATTCATATAGCAGGCAAAACAAACTTTAAAGCAATAGCAGTTAAAAAAGACAAAGAGGGGCATTATATAATGATGAAAGGATTAGTCCAACAGGAAAATATAATTCTAAATAATATATGCACCTAACACTGGAGCTCCCAAATTTACAAAACAATTACTCCTAGACCTAAGAAATGAAACAGATGGCAACACAATAATAGTGGTGGGCTTTAATACTCCATGACCGCACTAGACAGGTCATCAAGACAGGAAGCAACAAAGAAGCAATGGAGTTAAACTATATCCTACAACAAGTAGACTTAACAGATATTTATAGAACATTCTACCCAACAACTGCAGAATATACATTCTATTCATCAGCACATGGAGCATTCTCCAATATAGACCATATGATAGACCACAAAACAAGTCTCAGTAAATTTAAGAAAATCGAAATTATATCAAGTACTCTCTCAGACTACAGTGGAATAAAATTGGAAATCAACTCCAAAAGGAACCGTCAAAACCATGCAAAAATATGGAAATTAACCTGCTCCTGAATGATCATTGGGTCAACAATGAAATCAAGATGGAAATTTAAAAAATTCTTTGAACTGAACGATAATACTTACACAACCCTTCAAAACCTCTGGGATACAGCAAAAGCAGTGCTAACAGGAAAGTTCATAGCATTAAATGCCTACGTCAAAAAGTTTGAAAGAGCACAAACAGAAAATCTAAGGTCATACCGCATGGAACTGGAGACACGAGAGCAATCCAAACCCAAACCTAACAGAAGAAAGGAAATAACGAAGATCACAACAGAACTAAATGAAACTGAAACAACAAAAAACTCAAAAAGATAAAAGATAAATGAAACAAAAATCTGGTTCTTTGAAAAGATAAATAAAATCGATAGACCATTAGCGAGATTAGCCAAAAATATATACACATACATACCATGGAGTACTTCTCAGCCATAAAAAAGAAATGTAAAGCAGTGTACACTGCTAGGGTGATGGGCGCATCAAAATCTCAGAAATCACCACTAAAGAATTTATTCTTGTAACCAGTCACCACCTGTTTCACAAAAAACCTGTTGAAAAAAAAAAAAAACCTTTTAAAATAAGTCTATAGTGATATATCATTTTTCTTTTAATTTCTACTTCCTTTTGTTAACTGTTGTACTATGAAGTGTTTAGGTATTGTTTTCTTGCTATGTATTCAGCTTATGGAATGATGTCTTTCATCACTTTTGGGAAATTTTAGGTCCTTATCTCTGTAACAATCTTTGACCATTCTTCCTCCCCTTTCTTTCTGGGAATCCTTTTTATTGTGTGCCTAAAGTCTCTAATGCTCTTTTCTGTATAATCCCACATTTTATTTTTCCCTGATTCAGTCTGGATATTTTTATTCTGATCCAAGCTCCAGTTAAGTAATTATCTATCCTTTGCATCCAATTTTCAATTAAAACAATCCATTGAGCTTTTAATCTTAATTATTTCCATTTCTATAATTCCCATTTTAATTAGCTACCAAAATTACCCATATTTTCTTTAAATTCTTTGAATATATTAACAATTGTATATTTGAAATCCTTTGGACAATTGTATATTTGAAATCCTTGAACAATATGCCCATTATATGGACCTCTGGTGAGTCTGTTTTTATTGTCTGCTTTCTCTATTGGTTTTTGAGCAAACCTTTCCTTCTTATATGTCTGGTTGTTTTTAAATTGTGTGTTCAACATTTTATATGAAAAAAATTAAGAGATAATTTGTGGATCTGGATGATGTATTCTTCCTCCAGAGTGCATTTATTTTTATTTTGCCTCCATCAGGCAGGTACTTTAGGGGAACTAGGAATCCCAGAGTAACTTAATTCAATCAGGGAATATTATCCAAAACTAGGCTTTAGTGTCTCTGAGAGCTGGAACCCTCCATTTCCCAATTAGAATGTAGTCCTTTAGAATTCTAGCAGAAATCCTGGAGTATATTATATGGCAGGAACCATCCTTATTAGTGGTCTTGAGCTCAACCTCTTTTTTTTTTTTTTTTTTTTTTTGAGACAGGGTCTTACTCTGTTGCCCAGGCTGGAGTGCAGTAGCACTATCATGGCTCTCTGCAGCCTTGACTTCCCAGGCTTAAGTAATCCTCCCACCCCAGCCTCCCCTGTAGAACTCAAACTTTTGACTGAGGATCCCTCTGAGTCTATTGAAAGCTCGGTGCCGTCTCTCAGTCTCTCAGCCACTGCTTTTGGAATTGTCAAAGGCCTTGAGGTAAAAAGCAGCACCAAACACCAGGCTTACTTCTCTGGCTTTTCCTCTCTATAGAATCTTAGTGCCACTAATCCTTGCATCTTCATGGTTCTCCTATGCCTTCAAATAGAGCCTTTTAATATTTTTTCAGATTTTCTAATTGTTTTCAGTGAGTGTCGTTACTTTGCCAGAAATTGAACTCCCTTTCAGCCTGTAAATGATAGACATAGTTTTAAACAACATTTATTGAGTGCTTCTCATGTGTTAGATGCTAAATAAAAGGCTCATACCTGTCTGGCTTCATATAATCCCCAAAGTAATTCTTGGTACAAGATTCTCATTTTGCAGACAAAGGTAAATACATTGCCTAAGAATGTATATCTAGCAAGCTCTAGA
Source organism: Nomascus leucogenys (assembly GCF_006542625.1). Taxonomy (NCBI): domain Eukaryota; kingdom Metazoa; phylum Chordata; class Mammalia; order Primates; family Hylobatidae; genus Nomascus; species Nomascus leucogenys. Next base: position 20,980,867 of record NC_044406.1, on the reverse strand, counting down.
TGTGAAATTTCTCCCACTTCATTCTATTTTTGTCCCCACAATTTATGCTGGATATCACCAATTATTTTCGTGATAAATAAAACAAGTTCACCTGCTAGGAAATACAGGACTGGTCAGTTACTGAAGCTGAAACTTTCCCCAGTGTCTAGCATTCTAGTTGGGTAGTATAATAGTAGATCTGCTTCATTATTTACTGCAACCTGTTTCTTATTTCTTCCAGTTTTTATTGGGAAGGTTTCCAAATGCACTAAAGAATAGAGTACAATGAAATGAACTCTAAGGGACCTGTCATGTAGTTTCGGTTTCCTTTTTTTAAATTCTGGATTCAGGGGATACATGTGCAGGTTTATTATTTGAGTATATTGTGTGATACTGAGGTTTGAGGTATGGATGGCCCCTTTACCCAGGTAGTGGGCATAGTACCCAATAGGTAGTCTTTCAGCCCACATCCCTCTCCCTCCCTGAGCCCTCAAGTAGTCCCCAGTGACTATTGTTCCCATCTTTATGTCCAATGTTTAGCTTCCAGTTATAAGTGAAAACTTGTGGTATTTGGTTTTCTGTTTCTGCTTTAATTTGCTTAGAATATTGGCCTCCAGCTGCATCCATGTTGCTGCAAAGGACATGATCTCATTTTTGTATGGCTGTGTAGTATTCCATGGTGTATATGTACCACATTTTCTTTATCCATTCCAACACTGATTGGCACCTGGGTTGCCCAGTGATTCTATGTCTTTGCTTTTGTGAATGGCTCATAGATGAACATACAAGTGCATGTGTCTTTTTGGTAGAACATTTTATTTTCCTTTGAGTATATACTCAGTAATGGGATTGCTAGGTCAAATGGTAGCTCTGTTTCAAGTTCTTTGAGAAATCTCCAAACTGTTTTCCACGGTGGCTGAACTAGTTTGCATTCCCACCAACAGTGTATAAGCACTCCTTTTTCTCTGCAGCCTTCCCAGGATTTCTTGTTTTTTGACTTTTTAATGATCATTTCAACTGATGTGATATCGTATCTCATTGTGGTTTTGGTTTGCATTTCTCTGATGAGTAGTGATGTTGAGCATTTTTTCTTGTTCGTTGGCCACTGGTACATCTTCTTTTGAGAAGTATATGTTCGTGTCCTTGGCCCATTTTTTAAATTGGATTATTTATTTTTTGCTTATTTATTTGTTTCTTGTAGATTCTAGATAATTGCCATAGCCTTTTAAATGACACTGTACGAGTTATCCCCTAAATATTTTAGTATGCATCTTCAAAAATGTTTTTGCTTTATATTTTTTAAAGGTTCTATGAATGTGCCTTCTTGTAGCAAATTGTAGTTCTGTTTTTTTTTTTAAAAAAGGATCAGCATCCTAGGAGCATATTCTAGGAGTATGCTTAAGAGAGCTGGGTATTATAGTCACTACCATACATATACAAAAATGTTCTTAGAAGCTGTATTCATAATAGCCCACAATTGAAAACTACCCAATATCCAACAAGATATTCATACAATAGAATAAACTACTGCCACATACAACAACATGAATTTCATACACATAATGTTGAATAAAATAAGCCACACCAAAAAATACATTACTCCATTGATTTGAAATACTACATTACTCCATTGGTTTACATTTCGAAACAAGTAGAATCAATTCATGAGTGATAGAGAAATGGATAACTTCAGCTGAGAGGAACCCTTTTGGGATGCTGGAAATGTTCTTTATTTTGATTTGGGTGGGGGTTACACAGGTAAATACATATGTAAAAATTCATAGAGTTTGTACCCCTTGCCCTTTATTGAAGTATCACATTATACTTCAACAAAAAAGCAGTTTTTTAAAAGGAGCAATAAGTATGCTTTAGATCAGCAGTTGGTAATTTTTTTCTGTAAAGGGCCAGAAAGTAAATATTTTTGGCTTTGACAGATAGGATCTCAATCACAGCTATTCATTTTTAGCACAAAAGCAGCCATGAATGATACATAAACTCATGAGCCTGACTGTGTTCCAGTGAAACATTATGCATGGACATTGACATTTAAATTTCATATAATTTTTACTTGTCATAATATATTATTTTTTGTACTTTCCAAAATCCATTTTAAAATACAGAAACCACTCTTAGCTCATGGGACATACAAAAACAGGCAGTGTACCAGATTTGGCCAACAGGCTGTAGTTTGCCAACCCCTGCTCTAAATATGTGTGTATAAACATATCAGGAATGTATATAGGAATATGGGCATGAGAATTTGAGCAGTTGTAGAAAACCTGGAGGCTGAAAGTAGAACTGACATTCACATGAGAAATATTTATTTTAGGCTTTCTGTAATTATAGGAAGAGAATAAAAAGAGCCAGTGTTCCATGGTGATTAGTGACAGTGGTCAGTAACAGGAATGTATACTGTTCTTTTTTTTCATACTATGATTTACCATGAAAGTAAATAATGCTCTGGGATTGTTTTCATTAGTCCGCTGTAAAAGCATTTAATATTTTCTTCCCGTTGTGCTTTTTTATTTACCTGAAAGTTTTACTACACACAGTGGTGACAGTAGTAATTTGGGATTTCAGGGAGATGGCACTAAATGCAGGCAGCTTGTGCGTGGAATATCTCAGATGAACTTCTCTCAACAGCCTATCTGCAAAGCAGACTCCTTTTCTGAACGTTTTCCCGTGGCTTGGAGGTATTCACAGAAGTGGTGATAATAATAAGATTTGGCACTTATATGGTGTTTTCTCCTTTCAAAGTGCTTCTGTCTAAGAAGATCCTAAAGGGTACATTTTAAGTCCATCTTCTTTTCACGGCAGTAGGAACCACAAATTTTAGTAACTCCAGAGAATAGCAGTAGCCTCTTTAAAAGCATATACTGAGTTTCCTACCAGAAAACTCTGGCTATGATCAGTGTTTTTCTTTCAAAAATGATGCATTGTACCTTTTAAATTCTGTGTTTTCTGTTCGTTGATTACACAAAATGCAACTAATTATATAAATGAAACTTTACTCACATAACTTAATAATCTCTTTGTATAACTTGACTTACGTGAATCGTTATATTAGCAGAAATACTGCATATCTGCTTAATCTCGACAATTTTTTTTCACGCTGCCAAAATTTATTTAGTTCCTGTATGATATGTACTAGAGGCATAAGGAGGAATTAGATAAGAGCTTCCTCAGGGGTCTCACAGCCTTGTGGGAGAGACAGACTTGGGGGATAGGCCCTATCTCTGACCTTTGTAGCTGGCTCTTTTTGATAATACTCTCCTTTGGGCACATAGGTGCCAGCTTCTGACAACCATGCCTGTTCCAAGAATTGCCTGGGCTTAACACCTTGCTTTCTTGAAGTGGGTTTCTCTTCTCCCTGTCACTAAACCCCCACCATTACCTGCTATGGCCTTTTGGCTTTAACCATCTGCTGTAATTTGACCTCTCTGGCTTACCAGACTCAGCTTCTTATTCAACTCAGCTATGCATCTTTCCTTGATTTCAGCCCTGAGGCTTCAGGAGAAAGGATTACTTCATTAGTTCTAGACCCAAAGGACCATGATGGCCTGGCTGACCCCTGACCTTGTGAGAAGGTTCTAGACATATATTACAAGTAGCAATAATATAATTGAGTTGAATAATTGCAACAAGAGCACAGAGGAAGGAGCCAAACTTCCATGTGTGGCTATTGGTAATTGTCTGAGCCAATTTAATGCCTTCCTCAGAGAATAAATATCCTCATCCAAAATAGAGAAAATATAGGCAATAATGACGTTTTTGGCCTCTGTTGGCAGACTCAAACATATAGGAAGCAAGTTTTCCCGCATATATATAAGCAAGCAGAGTTTTAAATCTTACAGTCTATAGTTCACTGGTCCACTGATAATTTTGTTGGTTGCTATATTAAATTTTTGAAATCTGGCTCCCTTAGTTTTTGAGTAGGTGCCTTTTCTCATGCTTCAAGCTCAGGAAGTCTCTTAGATCTGAGAAACTGTTTTTCTTCCATCAACACAGTCTATTTTTCATTAAGCTGAGCAGGGTGGCTGAGCCAGCGAATAGAGCATCCGAAAGGATAATAACAGTGAGGTGTTCTCTTTGTGGGACTACATCAATTCAAGCAGCAAAATCAATGCACCTGGGGGAAGAGTAGAATACTATTCTAGCATCATTAATGTTCAGAAGGTGGAAAAAATCACAAGGAAAAAAAAAACCTGACTCAACTTTGTTCATGCAGAGAAACAACAGGTGAAATGGCTAAGCCTCAGTCACTTAGAAGAGAAGGGCCATCCGAGAGGCATTCCCAGGTTTACTTTTAGCAACTGTAGCTACTGAAATTAAAGTCACATATTTAAAGTACTCTGGGCTTTTAAAAGACATTTCCGTCTTTGTTTTTCATCACACTTACTTTGGAAGGAAAGCTAGATAGTGATATTTTATTTGCTTTCCTGCTAACAGCCTACAAGATGGGGAGTTCAAAAAGGAGAAAGTTGTGTCTTTGAAGCCAGAAATAGACCTTTTTTGAGAGAAGGGTTCCACTTAGTTGCTTTGCTCACTGAGCTGTGCAATTTCTGTTACACAAATCCTTAGACTTTGAAGGTCTCCCTATTCTTACCACTGCTGAAAAAAACTGCTTTGAAAGCAAATAATCCCGTGTCAACTACCCCACGTTAAATGGAAAAACCACAGAGAGCTCGGAAGAATTATGGGAGCTAAGTCAGCCGCTTCCAGAAATGTGTAAAGTCCTCCTAGAAAGGAGAAATCCTTCTGATATTGCCCATTGTATTAGTTAGCTATGCTACTGCAATGCTGAGCAAGAAATTCAGCCACAATTCTATGGCTTAAAGTCTGCAGATTGGCTCTACCTCAGCTAGGCTAGGATGGACTCCATGCTCTAGGTATCAGTCTCCAGGTTTAATTCAGGTGTATTCCCATGTTGCCACATTTTCCTTGGACTAGAGGCTACCTGGGATAGGCTGTTCTACCCCTGTTCTACAAGAGGCTAAACACAGACATGTAAGCAAATTTAAAGCCCATGTGTCTGTCATAGCTGTTAACACTCCATTGGCCAAAACAAAGTCAGGAGCTAAGGAAATACACTCAGCCAATCTTGAAGACAGGCAAAGTATGTGGATATATATGGAAGGAAATGAAGTGTTATGAGCAGTGTCCCAATCTACTTTTCCCTCCAAATAGAAGGAATATTCTCTGATTGGGACTAGATGATTGCTATAGTAATAGGGAGTATTTCTTTTTGGCCAGTGCAGGAAAACGTATCTAGTTGCTCACCTGACTAGCCTCATTCCATTTATTAAAGCTGATGGGTATTGGCTGTTTTCATGGGTAGTCATGCAATTCAGCTAAGTTAAAAAGAGAGGAAATATCTTCTTGTGTGGCTTCAAAAAGCCTAAAGCTAGACTGTGCATTATGGTAACCACTTGTGGCTATCTGAATTTAAATCTAAATTAATTAAAATAAAATAAAATTAAAAATTCAGTTCCTCAGTCACACTAGCTCCATTTAAAGAACTCAATAGCCTAGCCAGAGCAAATTCGGCAAGAGAAAGAAACAAAAGCCGTCTATATTGGAAAGCAACAAGTTAAATTGTCCCTGTTTGCAGATAACATGATCTTATATATAGAAAACTCTAACAACTCCAGAAAAATCTGTTAAAATTGATAAGCGAATTTAGTAAAATTGTAAGAGATAAAGTTAACATACAAAAATCAGTAGTGTGTCTATACTAACATTAACCTATCTGAAGAAGAAATCAAGAAAATCTCATTTACAATCGCTAAAATAAAATAAGGAATAAATTTAATCAAGGAGGTGAAAGATCTCTACACTGAAAACTATAAACCTTTGATGAAAGAAATTGAAGAAGACACAAATAAATGGAAAGATACCTGTTTTCATGAATTTGAAGAATTAATATTGTTAAAATGTCCATACTACCCAAAGCAATCTACATATTCAATGCAATCCTTATCAAAACACCAATGACATCTTTCACAGAAATAGAAAAAACAAATTTAAAATTTATGTGGAACCATGAAAGACCCCAAAGAGCCGAAGCAATCTTGAGCAAAAAGAACAAGATGCCAACTGTACTCATTGAGGAAAGGATAGTCCCTCAATAAATGGAGTTGGGAAAACCAGATAACCATATGCAGAAGAATGAAAATAGACCCTAAATCGTACCATACAGAAAAACAACTCAAAATGTATTAAAGACTTAAATGTAAGATCCCAGACTATGAAAATTCTAGAAGAAAACATAAGGAAAAGCTTTATGGTATTGGTCTGGGGAAACATTTTTTGGATATGACACCAAAAGCACAGGCGAAATATAGACAAATGGAATTACATCAAACTAAAAAGCTCTGCACAGCAAAAGAAACAATCAACAAAGTGAAGAGACAACCTACAGAACGGGAGAAAATACTTGCAAACTATATGTATGATAAGGGATTAATATCCAAAATATATTAGGAATTCAACTCAATAGCAAGTAAACAACCCAGTTTAAAGATGGGGAAATGAGCTGAATAGGCATTTCTCAAAAGAAGACATGCAAATTGCCAACTGGTATATGAGAAAATGCTCAACATCTTGTGTGGCTTCAGGGAAATGCAAATTAAAACCACAGTCAGATGTCACTTCCTTCCTGTTAGAATGGCTATTATCAAAAAGACAAAAGATAACAGATTTTGGCTAGGATGTAGAGAAAAGGGAACCCATGCACACTGTTGGTGGGAATGTAAATTTGTACAGCCGTTATGGAAAACAATATGGAGTTTCCTCAAAGATTAAAAACAGAACCACCACATGATCCACCAATTCCACTACTGAATATATATCCAAATAAGTATGTCAAAGAGATATCTGCATTCCATTGTTTATCACAGCACTATTCACAATAGACAAGATATGGAATCAAGCTAAGTGTCCATCAGCAGAAGAATGGATAAAGAAAATGTGTATATACACACACGCACACAAACACACACACACACACACACACACAATAGAATATTATTCAGCCTTTACAAAAGAGGAAACCTGTCACTTGCAACAACATAGATGAACCTCGAGGACATTATGTTTAGTGAAATAAGCCAAGCAGAGAAGACAAATACCGCATGATCTCACTCATATGTAGAATCTTAAAAAGTAGATTTCATAGAGCTAGAGAGTAGAATGGGCTGGGCAGTGATATTGAGGAGATGTTGGTCAAAGGATACAAAATTTCAGTTAAACAGGAGGAATAAGTTGAAGAGATCTATTGTATAACAATATGACTATAGTTAATAACAATATATTGTATTCTTGACAAATGATAAGAGAGTGGGTAAGTATTCTCACTATAAAAGTGCTATGTGGGGTAATGCATATGTTAATTAGCTAGATTCAGTCATTCCACAATGTATATGTACTTCAAAACATCACATTGCACTTTGGGAGGCTAAGGCAGGTAGATCACTTGAGGTCAGGAGTTCGAGACCAGCCTGATCAACATGGTGAAACCCCATCTCTACTAAAAATACAAAACTAGCCGGGCGTGGTGGCACACTCCTGTAATCCCAGCTACTTGGGAGGCTGAGGCAGGAGAATTGCTTGAACCCAGGAGGCGGAGGTTGCAGTGAGCCGAGATCGCACCACTGCACTCCAGCCTGGGCGACAGAGAGAGACTCCGTCTCGAGGAAAAAAAAAAAAAAAAAATCATGTTGTACATGTTAAATACATACAATTTTCTCTGTCAATTTCTTAAAAATAAAATTCATGTCTAAAGTCTGCCAAATATGCTCCACAACACTCTTTACATGCTTATCTTTAGTATTTTTTTTTTTTTAAACTTGTCATTTTCCTTGATGGAACCTTCCTTGGAAGTAGAGGCTGTGTGCTTTCTCAATTACCCCCAGCATATAGGAAGTGACCAAAGATTGTTTGCTTAATAAAACAAAATGATTAAGCAAAGAGATGCCTAGAATATTGAAGATGCTTACAAACTTTTATATCTTATTCAAAACATCAAGGAAATCTACAAATTTCACAAAACAACTAAGTACCCAATAGCCACGTGTTGCTTGTAGCTACCACACTGGATGGTGCAGCTGCTATTTATTGCCCTCACAGCACAAATCACACTCTAAAATCTTATCTGTTTTTACGCCTGTTTACTTTCTCTCTTTCCCTCGGGTGGACTAAATAATAACCACCTAGAATGTGTGCCTCCTAATCCCCAGAACTTGTGAATATTACCTTATATGAAAAAAAAGGGACTTTGTACGTGTGATTAAGTTAATTATCTTGATCTGGGAAGATTATTCTAGATTATCTGAGTGCACCCAGTATAGTCACAAGTTTCCTGTAAGGGAGGCAGGGGGATCACCGTCAGACAGAGGGTGATGTGATGGTGGAAGTAGAGGAAAGGAGAGAAAGAGATTTGAAGATCCTACATTCCTGGCTTTGAAGATAGAGGAAGAGGCCGTCAGTCAGGGAATTCAGGCAGCCTCTAGAAGCTGTAAAGGACAAGGGAACAGATTCTTCCCTAGAGCCTCCCAAATGAACACAGCCCTGTGGATCTGTTTTAGACTTCTCACCTCCAGAACTAAAAGATAATACATTTGTGCTGTTTTAAGCCATTAATTTTATTGTACTTTGTTGCGGCAGTCATAGAAAACTAATAATACTCCCCATTGGAGCTTAAGATCTATGAGAGAGGAACCTTGTCTGTCTCATTCACTACTATATCTACAGCACCAAATATAGTGCCTCTCTAAGAGCAGGTACTCATAATTATTGGAGAATTAATGCATGTACGGATAAAAGGCTAACATAAGCCCCAAAATGCCCTACTAACATAAGACACCTTCCATAATCATGTGCCACAGATCCCAAATCTCTACCATGTTGAGTGACGTGGGTAGAGAGGTGGAGGAGAAGAACAGAGGAAGCAAGGAAGAAAGGAAGGAATGAAAGAAGGAGGGAAGGATGGAGGGAGGGAGGAAGGAAAGTAGGAGAGGAGGGAAGGAGGGCGGGCGGGCCAGCCAGGGAGACCAAATCCTTTGTAATAGACACATCAATAACAATTAGCAAGCGTCATACACTTTGAAGTTGCAGTTCACCTTTATATTCTTTATCTCATTTGAATTTCAACCACCCATGTTAAGTGAGCAGGCACTTATTAATCCCATTGGCTTACAGAAGTTGAGGCTCAGACATATTAGCTGTCATGCTCGTGGTACTGCAACTAGAAAGTGCGTTATGCTCAAATCTTGTGATTTGAAACCTAGGTTTCTTTCCCCTATGCTAGAAATGACATCATGTGCAAAATAATTGGGAAGGCACTGGAAAAATTCACCCTTTCTGTTTCAAATTCAATTTAGCATTTTTCTGCTCAGTTTGAGTCAAGGTATCTGGCAATTTTCAAGTCAAAGAAGACAACTGCAAAGAGAAGCAGGCCTCATACAGACTGGCTAAAATCAGCTCACACAGTCATTGTATACACAATCAAATATACTGCCATTTCAGAACTTGGAAACACAGTGTTTGTTGAAGAGCAAACTGCTTTCAGTGAGATATTTGAAAGCAAGGAAGTATGATTTTTTAAAAAATAAATACAAATGCTAGTATATATATTTGTCCAATACAAATAAATGGTTATATTTTAAATGGTATATAAGTTGCTGCATTATAGTCTTGATTTTGCTTCTTATCCTGTGAAGCCTAAAAATACTTACTATCTTGCCCTTGAAGTAAAAGTTTGCTGAACCCTTTTCTAGGTAAAACGTTAGGGACAAGTACTTCCTATTTTTTCCTCATCCCTACCAGAGAAGTAAAGAGTGAAGGCCCATATCAGCACTTTGTTCTAATGATTTTCTATCCACTTCTCTGTGATTCAGCTCCTCCCTCATTCATACAGAGAAAGTTTTTAATCTCCTCTCTGTGGAACAACGAGAAGCTAAAGAAGTGTTCAGTTTTTTTTTAATGAACCACCACAAAGTTTCATAGTTTTAGTTTCATGAAACAGTCATTTTATCATAATCATCATCATCATCATCACCATCATTATCATCATCATCAATGTCTTATATTTAAGATGGTTGATTGGGCTAAACTAGGTGATTCCTACTTGGGGGTCTCTCAGTCTGATGGTGGCTGAGACTACAGCCATATCAAAAGCTTCCTCTGAGATGTCTGGTACCTAAACTAGAAATGCAAACAGCTTAGGGATAAAACAGCTGGGGTATCTCTATCTCTTTGTGATCCCTCCACGTGGTTTCTCCAGTATGGTGGTTTCGGGTTAGCCATACTTATATGGTTGCTCAGGGCTCCAAAGGTATGAGAGAGAGAGAGGAGAGAGGAAGGAGAGAGGAGAGAGAGACACTCCAGGTGGAAACTGTACTGCCTCTTATGATCTAGCCTTGGAAGTCATATTGTGTTACTGTAATCATTTTCTATTGTGACCATATCTAATTACCACAAGCCTAGTGACTTAAACAATTCAAACTTATTATTTCACAGTTCCATAGGTCAGAAGTCCAGATGGGTATGGCTTGTTCCTCGACTCCTTGTCCATAAAGCTTACGTCAGGGTGTCAGCCAGCCTGAAGGCTGGAAATTCTGGGGGAAATCTACTTACAAGATCATGCAGGTTGTTGGCCAACTTTAGGTCCTTGCAGTTGTAGGACTGGGGTTTCTGTTTCCTTGCTGGTTGTCAGCTAGAGGTTATTCTCAGCTTCTAAAGGCCACACACATACCCTCACTCACTGTCCTCTTCATCTTCCAACCCAGTCATGGCAGGCCAAGTCCTTGTCATGCTTTGAATATCTCTGACCTCTCTCTCTCTGCCTTTTCTGTCCTACTCTAGCTGGAGAAAGTTCTCTGTTTTGAGGGCTCCTGTGATTGGATTGGCCTACTCAGATAATCAGGGTAATCTCTCTATTTCAAAGTATGTGACCTTAATTACATTTGCAAAGACCTCTTTAAGATGTAACCTAAGGTATCCACAGGTCACAGAGATTAGGTGTGGGGATCTTCCAACACATTATACCTACTGCAGTTAATTCTATTGCATTCTATTTATTAGAAGTGAGACAGTAAGATCAGTCTATATTCAAAGGGAAGGCAATTAGGCTCCACTTGAGTTGAGGAAAGCATCAAAGAATTTATAAACATATTTTAAATATCATCATATGGGTATTATTTCAAGCACATTATTTACACCAGGACTTTAGTTTTTGGAAGCGCAAAAGTCAGAAATTAACATCCATTGTTTGTTTATTTTTAGGTCCTAGTATTTAGCCACATTTTAAATTAAAATATTTATGAAGTCATGTACTACAACTACGTGTAGATTCACATGTAGTTGTAAGAAATAATACTAAGAGGTCTCATGTGCCCTTCATTCAGTTTTCCCCAATGTTAATATCTTGGCAAAACTGTAATGTATCACAAGAAGATATTGAAATTGATACAGTCCACAATCTTATTCAGAATTTTTCCCACCTTGCACCTGTTTTTGCCTTACTGAATTGATCTTCTTTCCTTAGAACATAGAGGTAAAGATCTGGTTTGAAGGCTGGGGAACTGTGGTAAGACAAATAAAGGTAATGCAGGCACACAAAAAATAATAACACGTTGATGAACATTTTACAAATTCTGCCATATCTATGCTTTATGTGGCAGATGAATGAGACTATTAGGATGAATGAGGTATGGCTCCTACTTTCAAAGGTTCCATGTTTAATGGAAGAAATAGACTGACAGGATTGCCTAACTTTCCACCAAAATTCATACTCCTCCTTCCATGGTAGAGAATTGTCCA